>NC_055676.1:8502588-9175213 GCF_017976325.1 Chelmon rostratus | reverse complement strand
AGTGAGACAAAGACTAAGAAGTGCAAACTACAAAATGACAAACACAGAATCATCCTCAACGCGTGACCATGGAGCACCGCAAAAGAAACGAGACCGAGGAAAAAAAAAGTTCAACTTGTAGTTTTATAACATTTGTAAAGAAAAATATCAACTAAACTAAGGCATGATGATTTTTTTTTTTTTACAAAAAATATAAATGTCAGTAAAACAACCAAGAAAAAAAAAAGCAACAAAAAGTGCTTCCTGTGAACTGTAATCGCATGATGACTGCTGGTGCATGCCCTTTGACCTTTTGAACTGTCATTATCTACAAACTGAAGGGGTACACGGTACGGGGCTGGCCCACGCTTGGGCCCCAGGCCATTTTAAGGACCTTACCCCCCCCCCCCCCCCCAACTGGAGTGGCAAGCAATTTGAGTCCAATAACACTACAGCCAAAAAAAAATCCCTCAATGGATGGTTGTGTATTCAGCTAAGCCTCCGCTGAGCCTACCAATGCTTCTTTCAGTGGACCCTTTCCCCTACTATTCTCAATGTGATATATGCACTCTATGCTACGTGAACATGTGTCAGTGTGTGTATGTGTGCGTGCGTGTGCGTGTACTCTTCTCTGCCGCATGTGTTTCTCGCTTCTGGCTTGGCCCTGAGCCCCGCCTCATGATTGGCTCGCCGCCCCTGTGATGTCATGGCGCGCTCAGTGCTGGAATGAGAAAGCCGCTGTGCTCCCCTGCTCGTGAGTGTTCCCGTCTGCGTGTGCTGGCGTCTTTTCCTTTGTGGATGAAGCTCGTTTCTTGTTATTCGTTCCTTTGAAAGCTGCCCGCCTTGGTTTTAAGCGTCGTCCGACCTCGGCAGGGAGCCGACGCTCTTTCAACCCCTCGTGTTTTCAGGGGAAATGTGTTTTTCAGACAACAGGGAATGTTTTCTTTGGAAAAGCGGTTGGTTGCTCGGTTGCATTGTGCAGCAGCTCTACAACACAAAGATAGACGTTTTCCTCCCCCGTGACCTTTTCTACCTTCTTCCATCATTTCTCCCAGTAGCGCACGTCACCTTGCCTCACAACCTTTATCAGTAGCCTCAGTCTATATGCAGTAAAATCACAGGCCTCTCCATGAGCATCTAGAGCTCCTCCATCTAACGCCAGAAACTTTGTGTGTGCTCCCTCTTTATCTGTTTGCAGCAGCTGTAGGGCCTCGCTGTCTAATTTTGGTTCGTCCGTTTGAAACAAAGTGAAAGAAGTGGAGAAGTCATGGAGGATCTGATTCATGTGAGGATGTAGTGGTTTGAGGGATTCCTAGTGAAATGGCAGCAAGCGTAAAAGATGCTACTACAGCTTGATCGGAGCTGTGCGGCAAGGGCAGACAGGTAGCACTGTGATTGTCTAATTAACACTGACCCCAGACCTCGTGAACTGTGAAGACACACATACATTCATATACACAGACAAAAGCACACACACACATGCATACGCACACACCTAATCAGAGACAGTACATCATTAAATAATCATCGCCTGGTCAGAGTGTTTTTGGAGTTTGCTACAGCAATAAAACTTAACAACAAGAGCACAGAAGATGGAAGCCAGGGTTCTGTATATCTACACAAAGCATCTGAAATGAAAGGCGGGACTGACTGAACTCCTCAGTGAAGACGGAAACTCCATCTGGACGAACAGCGGTCGAGTTCGACATTGGGCGGCTATGCTGCGTCTGACTGGTTCCATCGACCTTGATGGGAATGAGTCAGAGAGGACGCGCTGATGCGAGATCGGATGACTCAGCTGTAGCAGTGTGGGACTGCAGAGGCCTGAGAGGGATTATTTGTTTTTTTCAGCACCTAACGTAGCAAAATATAAACCAGGATATGTTAACTTAATACAGTGATACCTATTAAGGAGTCTGCTGCCGCCGCAAGGTGGAAACCACCAAACTCCATGTTCTTTTTCTGAGTAATTTAAGTTGTAGTTGTGTTTCACAATTTTCAAGAATACACTGACGTCACTGTAAAGCGCCTACTGTCCCTGTCATCTCTGAAAGATTTACTTTATGCAGAAACCTGACGGCAGCACTATGAAAGGTCATATCACGGTAGCACACATTTCCTGGAGATCAAAACACAATATTTAAGTACTGTAAATGCTACTGTAGCCTGAGTGAGTGAGACACAGAATGAATGAGCGAATGAATGATTGAACACCTTAGTTCCACATCACACGAATGCACATATTTCCCATGCCCAGTCCGTGCACATGAGAGCCCCGTCTGATGGCGGCACGTTTTTAATTACATATCACATGTTTTCCACTGTTACTCCACTCAGGTTTTCAGTTCTGCTCTGTCAGAATCAAAAATGTTTTTGTTTTTAAGTTCCGAGTCCTCCTCTCAAAAGACGAGCGAGTGCTTCAGAATAAGACTTTGGTGTTGGGGCCATTTTGGGAGGGATGGGGATGCACGGGGGTCCTCGGTGGGACGTATGAAGCAGGGTGGTAGTGTGTGTGTGTGTGTGTACGTGTGTTTGAGGATGTGTGTTTGTGGTGGGGAGCTCTTTCATTCAAGTAAGACCAAAAAGGACACAGAGTATTGAGTATGTGGTCAGTCACCACCCAGCTTTTTGCACCTCCCTGCTGCTCAGCTGTTTATTTGAAGTCATTTTCCTAGTTTCCCTTCACTGCATTTATCTGTGGGCTGCAAGCGAGTTGGGGGGTTTTGTTTGTTTGTTTGTCTTTGTTTTTACCTGCTCTGTAATCTTGCCAAAGCATCTTTTTTTTAAATTCTGAGTGACTTCAGTTGGTCGCAATCTGCAACCTCGCCACTAGATGCGGCTAAATACTACACACTTCACCTTTAAAGTCATAATCCTTAAGATTTTAATCACATCAAACCCCATTTTCGACACTCTTCACTGCATTTTCTCAGTAACAGCCGTCCATTGTATTTGCAAGGGGAGCTGCCTCTGTGCAGTAAATGCAGTCGTCTTCACGATGCATCTTATCAGCATAAAGTGTGTTTAGTTGCACTTTAAATAGATCCACAAGAGGTACTGTTAAAATTAGTGCAGAGAAAGCTTTGAAACTTAATTAGACTATCATGAAGGTGATGCAATGTACAGAAAATTAATTAGAAAATATCATTTTCTTTGGGGTGATAAATGTATTAGAGATGTATTAGAGGGTAGAGTTTCCGTCGGAGTGATGGGACTCGAAGCGGCAACCTGAAAAATGAAGCCATTCCAATTTGGAAATGTCAAAAACTGCAGTTTCTTGAATAACCACTTGAAGCTGGCCTCTAAAGCGAGTAAATCCCCATAGGCCCCCATATTAAAATGGCCAACTTTACAGCAGAAATAAATGTATTTACAGTTTGGGACAAAAATGGTTTGGGTCTCTATAGCAAATTTTACCTGTTCATGACAACTGTAGATGGGGTCATTAGCTAGCTGCTAGGACCGCCTCTCCGCCACCCACGCTCCACCTCTTTGCCCATTTTTTGATTAGCTGGGAGTTTGGTGGAGTCAGGCACTGACACTAAACTTCACAACGGCTCCTCAGTAACCTGTGGCAGACATCACTGAGAGAGTACATCCATGTTTTATATAGCCTCTGTTATCCCTTTGTTTAGCCTACAGTTATCTACACTTCACCACTGAGTGAAATTCTGTAGTTTTATTTTAATGGAAATTTTTAATTGATCCTGGGATTACCACTCTGGGGTGGATTTTTACAAACATAATTTGGATTTTCAGTCTGAATTGAACGAGTCAGTGAACCTCCACACTATGATGACTTCAACTCCACCATGTCTGTGTAGTGTGTGTGTGTGTGAGTGGGTGCGTGCGTGTGTGTGCGTGCGTGTTGGATCTGGGGGAAGAAGAGAGAAAGTTTTTACCGGGCTTGTGACTTGAGAGGACGTGTAATCTACGACGATGTATTTAAAAAAAAAAAGTATTGTAAAATTTTAACTGTTGCGAAGAATAGAGATCACCTATACTACTTTAGAATGGATACATGACAATGTAAACGCAATATCATATTACTCTATCCTAAGGAATGCAACTGCGCACATGCACAAAAAAAGATGTTTTTATGAAAATATATGTATAAATATATGACAAAATATATTTAATTAGAATGCTATGCACCCTCATAGAGTTGTTATGGATGTTCTTTAAGCATTATCTAGACTAGGCCAACACCCACATCATGGGGAATGTAGAGGCTTTGTAGCTATGACCACTTGTTTTCTTTTCTTTTGTATCGTCCTGGAGAGAGGATAAACAAACGTGAATATGTATACAAGCCTTTCGATCAGAATCATTCTGACATGAAGATATGTATAGATCATCTTACCCTGTACACCAGCTCAAACCATTTACAAGACTTAATAAACAAAGATGTGACAGAAATGTGGTGTGTGTTTTTGTAAGACGTGAAATTAGTGCAGCTTTTTTCTGCACTGAAGTTCCCACGTGGACGATTATCTGTTCAGTGTAAGTTCACTAATGCTTTATGTTGTAAGTATCTTGCTATTTTCCTGGGAACTGGAATTTATAGGTTTATAAGCAGTTGTTGATTTCCAGACGTTATTATTATTTTGCTTTATAAACTTTATCTTCCATATACGTTGATTTTATACTTGTACAAATTTGTTCAGACTAGCAGTTCACCTGTATTTTCCATAGTCTCTTCCAGGAAACTTAATATGAATTTACATTTTCTGTAAATATCATCAAGTCACATGAAGCCTGCAGAGTTAAGTTTTTACCCACCAGCTGAAACTGATAATTCTTTGATGCCTTCTGTTTTTGCTGATTTGTTTGTAACTATGCAGAAACTATATTAGAATATTTGTAATGAATAATAAGAAAAAGTTGATTGGTTTGCACATGTATGTTTTTTAATCACATGAAAAAAGTCTCATATTGTTGGCCATTTATCCTTAAAATGTGCCATAGTTCCAAACTAACCATACATGATTTATATATCTTCTGAGGCTGAGAGAGGATCAGGAAAAAAGCCAACTGTTGTGACGCCCCCTGTTTTCAGCCAATCACAGCGCTCCGCTCCACTTGTTTTGGAGGAAGTCCGTGTGTTGTTTTGGATGCGATCAGACCACGTGGAGACACGAGGTGACTTGTCGGTGGTCTGAAGCAGCTCTTGTATCGTCCCCCGCGCTGTCCGCCACACTTGGAGCGACTCTGCAGTTTGAAGCAGCACACGGCCAGCCGCAGAGCCGAGTGTTGGGAGAGATGTCAGCGGGAAGTCATGCCACCAGGAGCCGCGAGATCCCGGCCGTCCGCCGGGTCGCCATCCACGATGCCGCTCACATGCCCCAGGACTACTCCACGACTCCGGGAGGGACTCTGTTCAGCACTACGCCAGGAGGTACTGGGACACGTCAGGGGCAGGAAAGTTAGAAAGAAAAAGTGAAGCTTATCAGGAACTAAAAGGACAGTAATAAAAGGCTGGAAACACATATGAGACAAGAAACAGGTGTATAAAAGAGACGTGAAGGGGCATTTAAAGAAATATGAAGAGACCTACATGGAGAAATAATGTGCTGATCTGGAGACAGTGTAATGGAGAAAAGCTGTAATGACCCAAACAGCAACCTAACATTTCATTGATTTCAGTTAAAGCATCTTTTAATTAAATTTAATGTAATTAGGCATTAATGCATTAGACGTGGCAAACAGTTCATGGTATAGGAGAGTCTTTTGAGAGCCAGGCTGAAGGTCTTGTCCATAGTTCTGGCATGTTTTCTTGTTAATGTTTGACAGTGTTGGAGGGTTGTGGAGGCTAAAGACCTCCAGTTAACAGAGTTAAAGGAGACTTATGAGAGCAGTGCAAACCCTGCAGTGTGCAAGCTGCACAGCTCTATCACTGCACATGTGGCTGCATGCCTGAAGCATGCTGCTGCATTCATGTATGCTAAAGGGGAAGTCAGTGGACAGGCGTAATTCATATTTTTTTCCTTTTCCTATAATTTCGTGTGTGTGTGTCACCTTCCATCTTTGAAGGCTGAGATGATCTTAACACTCTGTTGATGACAGAATCAGAGACTCTGTGACTCTATGAATAAACATTCATTCAGTTATGAATAGCAGACTTAAGTATTCAGTGTCAGTAACACGTAGCTGTGGATTACTTACACAATCAAAGACTATATGGGCAAATATAGGCCTTTACTCATACCCTATTTATAGTGTTGTTATTACAGCAGGCTGTTGTTGAGCTGCAGCAGCGTGTTTACTGGATGTGAGATCCACTTGGTCACACTGGTTGTATTAAAGAGGCAAAAAAAGGAGCTAATCATTATCTTATATGTTATAAATGCAGTTTTTCTGTGGATGCACGGAAGCTGCTAAAAATTAGCAAGTAGTTTGACCTATTTATTCAGTATTTCACTCGAGCATCTATAAAGCTGAGGTCTTGGGAAATCTCCGGTCAGGTGATGAAAGTAAAGCAGAACATGTTTCCCACCTGTGGTTGTGGGAAAGGTGACGCAGAGTCCACATGTCCGTTAAAACTGATACCGTGTCCTGTTCCCAGATTACCAGATGGGACAGATTTACACAGATAAAACAGTATTAGGTCAGTGAAGGTGTGTCAGTGTCAGTGAGAAAAGTGGGTCATTGGTCATGGGCATGTGTGGACATGTGCACAGTAAAGACACACAGTCACACACAGAAGAACACTTGAACTGGTTTGTCTCACAATGAACTAAATCTGCAGAATACTGTGGAGGAATAATAATATACATACATCTCTCTCGCTCTGTATACGTATAAAGATACAGAAATTAAGTTATATTTTATTTTCTTGTCCTTGAGGTTAGCGTCTGAATTTTGACTTTTTTATTTTAGTTGATCCTTTTTGAACTAGTAACAACTGTTTAATATTGAGATTATGAGATGAAGTTTTTGTTTTACTTTACCCTTTTTAAGTCTTTAATGTCAGTGTTAGCTACTGAATTTTATTTTATTTTATACATGTCAGCTCTTTATCTTTAAGAGTTAAATGTCAACATTAGCAGATTTGTTTTTATCTCATTTTCCTTTTTTTTTAGTTGAAATTGTTTTATTTAAAAGGACATTTTGGTATTTCTCAACCTGGATCCTATTTCCTCATGTTTTTGTGTCTGAGGGACAAACGGGGACCAAACTTTTTGAAACAGGTCCACTATTGAGCTCAAAGGATCCTTTGAGGCACTTGGACACCATCAGTGTGCTTGTTTTGGTTTGGTCGAAATAAACCCTGAAATGACCGAGTTACATGTTAAAATATTCTGATTGTTCTACCTGCTGCCTCTCTGATGTCCGACCTCCCTCTCACTTATCTCCCAATATTTGCTCATCTAACTCTGTGAATTAAGGGTTTACTTTGACCAAGTTTGAATGAAGTATGTAAAATTACTGTTTCTGTTAAAGGAGTCTGGCTTTGAGAAGAGCGAGACGGCAGCTGTTTCTGGTTAAGCAAAGGGTCTGTCTCTGCAGGGATCCTTTCCATGATGTTGCCAGACATCCTGTAGCTGCCGACTGCAGCCCCTCCCCTTTAACGCCACTAATTCTGCTTTACTTTGCCGCTGTCGCCTCCAGGAACCAGAATCATCTATGACAGGAAGTTCCTCCTGCAATGTCGGACGTCTCCTCTGACTCGTACGCCTCCCAAACTGCCCGACATCCCGGGAGTCACCAGGCCGCTCAAACCCGACTCCCCCAGCAACACAGACCAGCCTGAACAGACAGCCGGCAACAACACGGAGCACAGCCTGCACACAGAGGAGAGCGCAGGTAAACGAGTCTTTGTGGCGAAGGAGGAAGATGAGCTGCAGCCCTTATGTGTGTCTGTCACCATCTGTTTCTCTCTGCTCAACGACAATGTCTTTTCCTTTTCTAGAAGACGCTCAGTTTGAAATGGACATCTGAGGAGACTCGGCCACGAGGATGAGAGTGATTCCCGACATTGTCGTTGCTTTTTTGTTTACCGGCATTAAAAAGTGATCGGTTGAAATGAGAAGCCCAGTCTTACAATGCTGTGTAATCAAATAGTTCTGAAAACGTGACAGTATTTTTTTGTAATGCTTTATATGTGTTCAAATGTTGTACTCTCTTATAGAACAACGCTAACTGATGCATACAATTGTTTCTTTACCTTGATGGACACTTTGTATGATGTGTAGCATATTTGACATGTAAGTCAAAGTCTTGAAAATTAAACCGTTAATATTTTACGTAATGACTCACTTAATGACCTTAAACACCTCTTTACTACCACTGTCCTTTTTTTGCCTGATGTGGCATTATCATTGCGCGAAATTAGCGTCTTCATTTAAACTCTTGTATAAACACTGTAATAAAAACCATCAACCACTTTGTTCAAGATAAGTGATGATTTATTATATTTGTGTAAATAGCAAACATACAAGTGGGTCAATGTGACCCAAACATCTCAAAGATAAAGCGCTAACACCATTCTCACATTTGCATTCATCATTCCAATGGCATTAAAAAATGTAGTCTTCATGCAGCCTCCTGTAGTGCTTCAGTCAGTGACCGTATTGTGCTTTTGTCTTCATCTTGACTGGGTCAAACCATGACCAAGGCACAATTTAGGTCACTTGATCTTCTAAAAAAAAGTACCAACAATGTATAACTCTTAATTTTTTTAAATGCATAATTTACAGAGTTGTGTCCAGGGTATACAGTAGTTTCCCCTCTGTCATGACCTGCATTGCAGCAGCAGCCTCTGTCTCAGTGTCACATATCTGTGAAGTGCCTGTGGACATCCATCCACTTTATGCCTCTGAGTAGCTCAGCTCTGGCCCAGTGGCTCCAGTCTATTAGGCCTTTAACGGAAAGGTCTGCGTCTGTTTCGCTCAGTGGCAGCCGCACTCCTCCACCACCATGCTCTCGTGATGCCTCATGACCATCTTCCCGTTCTCGTAGTACAACATGGAGAGCGGCGCCAGGCGCGTTGGCACACAGGACAGACATGGCACCTTGTCTGGGTGGTGAAGTTTCAGCAGGCTCTGGAGGAAGAAAGGGAAAAGGACGCTTGATTAGAACATATCTCTGCAGGGTATTAGTAGTTGTATCCTGCTACAGCAAATACTGAGTGCAATAAGAGTGAAGGAGTTTGTCTTGGTAACAAAATTCAGGCTTACCTGCATGTATGCATGGTTTGTTGGGGTGAAGGTCTCATCAACTGGTGTGGGACAGCTTCCTTCACAGCGATAGGCGTTGTACCGTTTGGGATAGACGATCCACTCGCTCCAGCCGAGCTTCTCAAAGTCCACCCACATGTCCACCTTCCTGCAGAGAGGACCCTTCTTCTCCTCCGCCGCGGGCTTGCTGACAGGAGCAGCTCCAGCCACTGTCTGCTGCTGGGTCTGGTGGTGCCTCTTGGACCGGCGGCTCCTTGTCCTGGAACCAGAGCCAGCTGCCACTCGCTCCCTGTCCAGGCTGACGTACTTGGAGTGCTCCGCCGTGCGGATGAGGGTTGGCGTTCGCTGGCCGCTCGGGTTCTGCCTTGAGAAGACCACCATCATGACCCGGTCAGCTGTAGGGTGTTGGACTCCCTCCTGCTCCTGCTCTTCCTCCTCCGTTGCCTCGGCCTCGGCCTCGTCCTCCTCCGTCCTCTGCACTGAGCCTTCCCACCGCAGCCAGCGACGGAGCATCTCTGTCGTGTTGAACACCTTCCAGGAGGAGGGGGAGACCATGGAGCTGGGATGAGCTCTCAGGCGGCCCAGGAAAAGCCTGTTCTCTGGGCAGTGCATGCCGGAGCACCGGTCCCTGTGGGAGAGAAAGATGTCCACTGAGGCTCTGGAAGACTCTGTGAAGGCAGGCAGGCGGATGCGAAATTCAGCCAGTTGGACGCTGTCGCTTGCAGACATGGAGGACATGTCAAAGGTGACGGACCACCTCTTGCCAATCTGCTGGCAGCCTAAATGAGATCAGAGTAAAGACAACTGGTTAGCATTCTTCATGACTTGTACAAAAGAAGACACTGACAGAAAAGACCAATTTCTCATGTGTGTGAGCGGGTGATGACATTACAGCTTCAATCCCAAAAAATAGCTGCATGAATCTCCAAATGCATTAATCAAGCAAAGTTTGATTAGACAAATGATTAAATTAGGATGAGTGAAATTGATCAACTTATGCACATTTTGTGGGTGTGTATCAAAGGAAAAATGAGGCACATGTTGCTAAAATAATGACACATGCTGTGGCGACTCTATAATGTTGCATGATGTCATTTCCATCGTATAATCCCTAATAAAACATACACCCCACGTGCATTGCATGTCATTATAGGAAAACCCTGTGCACAGCCATAATGCCAAACTCCATAAAAAAAATGCATTTTTTTTATCTGCTGTTGAATACTCACTTTTAGCGACGAGGCTGATGACAGAGTCGGAGTCGTGCAGAGCGGGGTTGTCCTCCGTCCAGATGCGGCCGACGCTGGCCATCGGGGTCTTGGCCCGGTCCTCGGTCAGCATGGTCCGGTAGAGCTGCATCATGTAGAGGTTCAGCCTGCTGGTCTGCTGCCGCTGCACGATGCGTCTGGGGCCGCCGCTCATCCCACGCAGCAGCGCGTCAGGGCGCAGGCCAGGAAAGGGCTGCGCGGCGAGACCCAGAACCAAATCCACCACGAGTAGAAGCGCAAAAGAGAAATCCACCGCGAGTCCCTTCATAATTCCCAGGTGTGCTGTTGTCTCTTCCGCAGGTAGATTCCAAGTGGTCCAGATGAGATGCTGGGACTCGGTTTTATAATCACACGCCCCTCTCCTGACGTCCTTTGAAGAGATCTGTCAAGATGGTTCAAGGACGCGTGTGATCCACGGGAGCCCAAACACTTAAATGTGACAAGGTCGCTGTGTATCGAAACCAATCGGCCTTTGTAGTGGCCGAGGTGTGAAAAGCGTAGCAGTCCGCTTCTCTGATTGTTGTTGTGTTGTATATCAGAGATCCCTTTGATAAGAATCCCTGACAATAATATTAGTTAAGGAGATTACGAGCTACACAACTGATTAATGGGAAAGCAACACAGGACTTAATCAGAAAAGTCACTTTCTGTAACGCAGGTCGTGACCTGTTAGGAGCCTGCTGGGACAGAAAGTGGAAAAATAATGTACTGGGGCCAAGTTAAGGTCAATAGTTGATCAATAATTTGTCAAAAATAAATAAATAAATAAAGCAAACCGGATTGATGTTTTCGGTGCTGCATTTTAATTACTGGTTGATATATATTTAAGTTTTCATGCGCCAAAAGCGCATGTATTAAATACGTTTAAGGCTGATTAGACATGAATAAATATAATTTCCTTAAATATTCAGCAAAGATGTTGTTGGGCTATTTGTTTTTAAAAAAATAGTTGATCTAGTTTCCCACTGAATATACAACAACAATAATAATGAACCAAACAAGAGACCATTTGAACATTATCTATAAATAAAATTATCAATAATAGAAAATATTAACATCAAACATTACTTTGCCACATAAACAAATAAGCGAAATGTCAGGATATGTAAAGAACTAGACATTTCTGTCTTCTTCTTTTCGGTAAACTTTTTAAAAAGGAAAACTCACTCTTGTTCTTATACAATCAAATATAAGAGTCATAATATCGTCCATGGCTCTTTACTGATCTAAAAAACAATATTTAGGTGATTTGTGATCAGTTTTTCATGCAACACCACCCGAGTCTAAACTCTGACATGCTAATTGACAGCAGCAGCAACAATAAAGGGACATTGTTGACGTTAATGATCCCATTCATAAGTCAAACTGTCCTCAAAAGACAGAAGAAAGAGGTAGAGGCAGCTGTGAAGCTTTGATTCTCTTTGATGAGCGCGATGTGTGAAAAGAATCAAAAAAACCCTCAGAGAAAGCTGCCATTAGTATGAAATTATTCTTCTCCTTTAAACTACTTTGGTCACAACTTCAAACAAGCTTTTGTTTGAAACTATGGTGCACATTACATTTCAGGGTTTGGGTGATTGGAACCGAAGTACCAAAGACTCAACTTTTAATCCGAAAAGTAACTTATTCTGCCTTTTGACCACTTTTATGAATGAGTGAACTATCCTCAGTGTCACGCAGTGTGTGTTTTTAGTGCCTTACATCTCAAATCGAGACATTTTCAATACGCTTAAGTGTGTTCGGCAGCAGAATTGTATGCGCAATGTTGTGGCCACAACAAGTGAAAGCGCCATGCTTCACTCCACCGTAGCCACAGCGCTGGAGCCGATGTTTGCGCAACTATGCGCATTGCGCGCAGTGTTTCAGCACTGATCTGTGTTGAATGTGAACAAGTACAGTGCAATTTTCAGGCACTTGTAGCCTGTTGTGTTAACAGTCAGCTCCTATTCTGACTATAAAAATGTGAATATAATGGCTTTTATATGACGTCTATAATCTGGATTTTGAACACTGAAACGTTTTTTCTTTTGGAGGAGTTTGGAATAAGTGGAGTCAAGGATCGAAATATCAGTCAGTAAGCAAAAACGGTTTAATGTAAAACTGTTTAATATGAGATCTCTGTGTGTTAAGGTATGAAATTAGTGGCCTTTCCATTAAGATTAAGACCTGAGCAGGTTTCGTTTTACATTTGGACTGTCAACTTGTTTGTGAACACAATGTTGTCGTAAAACTCCTGCTTATTTGTCATGTATTATGACCCTGAAGCTGGTGGTAAAAAAGCTGAAATCCACCGACTCAAAATGTAAACAAACGCACCTGTGGAGTGAGACCAGCGTTCAGGTGGAGAGGAAACAATTTACAACAAACTGCTGTGCTTTTATTTTAGCGTTTTCAAAAGACAACAAAAAAAACTCGAGGATTTAGGTCGGTCATAATTTATTTACTGGTCAATCAGGAATCCACCATTTAGCAAATAAGGAACACACTGTTTTGGTTGTTTTCTGGAGGTTGTCTCAACATCGTTCACTGTTTATTACAAAAAGAAAGAAAGAGAAACAATCATTTTTCCGGTGACAACACACTGCCGACTCAACACCTGCCTACGATTACAGTAGTATGTTATATGATTTGAGAAACAGCTATAATGCTGCAAAGTTACGATAAATGAGGCAAATTGCTCACAGGGAGCTGCTGTGCTGGTACGTGATCAGGTGATGAAGGGCAGCAAGGGCAGCAGACGAACAGATGAGGGATGGCTCTTCTCAAAGGACACGATGCGCGATGCTGATTGGTTTTCATGGCATTTGATCAAACTCAAAGATGAAGAAAGCAAAGCTTGTCAGAGAAGAAAGTCAGAAATACATCCTTAAAAAACAGGGACAGAATAATGGCTGGAAAATGAGATGATTTAACAGCTCTTAAATCAACATTCATGGATAGATACAGTATGTTACTGCTACTGAGAGATATGATTAAAATGTCTAAAAACGACTTGACCTTTCTTATATATCTTGTTTACTTGTGCACTAAAATCATGCCAAATGTTTCCAACAATGTTCAACTCCAGAGAAATGGAAATTTATTCAAGGTAGGGTGCATTTCATCTGAACACTTGTAAATATTTCAGCGTTTTCTCGCAGATTTTTTGGAACATTTTGATAATAATCACTGGACACACAGCAATCTGCCTCATTTTCGTGTACATTTCATGTTTGCAAGGGTTATGGTGCAGCATTGGAGAGCAGAAAGGATGAGGAAATCTTTAGCAGCACAGTGACCCAGAGGAGTCTGACTTCTCTCTCATACGACTGACATATTTATTTTGGACAAAGGCGATGAGCCCCGATGTGATCCTTCATCACCACAAACCTGGAGCAGATGATAACAGACAAGATGACAGCAGCAACGTAGGCTGAGTGTCGACTCGAAGCTGCTGCCATGCGGTGCAACTTTATTATTATGTATTGGCACATTTTCCCACAGTGAAGATTTTTGAGAGTGAATATGTACGAGCAGAAACTTGAATTGAAACGAACAAACCATTTCAAAATTCTATATCATATTGTTGGATTGGAATGAGTATGTAGGCCTATGTATGTGTGTGGGAGCCATGAATGAGTTTGAAGGGATTTCCTTGGTGTGTTGGTTGAAATATTGGTGTTTGTTATTGTTTAGGTTTGTGTGATTCTATTGATGAGGGAATATGTAGGTCAAGTGGATATGGGCGGGGATGTTACACATAAGCCCCTGCTCACCTTTTTTTTTTGTCGTGTGTGGCTGGAGAGTGAGGGACGGTGAGCAGGGTCGCCGTATTTTTTGTTGACCGCTATTTCCTTTGATCACTGTGATCACTTTGATTATGAATTTGTGCACGATATCATAAGTTGATCATTGTTTTCCGCAAATAAAAAGGTCAAATATATTTTCGTATTTCAGTGATTTTTTCCGTTAAGCGCGTCAGACAAGTGGAAGGCCGGCCTCAGCCTCTCAGCGACTCTTTGTTCTTTGAAGTCGCTATACTGTGTAAGCACCACTTTAATGTTGCAGCTTGTGAGGTAAAAAGCATAGCACCTCAAAACTGTACTTAAGCACAGCTCTTCAGTAACTGTGTTTGGTTACTTTCCATCACTGACTGTCTGAGCTGAGCATGGATGGAGAGGTGCTGGACACCATGGCAACCAGCTGGAACGTTGGCGCACAGGCACCTGGATGTATGACGTCAGAGATTTTAAGCCAGAGTTGTATGAATGTGACCCAACTTGCGATAGGACGACTGGATACTACTACTGCTTCAGCGCGTCTACAACCTACAGAGAGAGAACAGCGAGTATCGTCAAGGAGAACTAGAGAGCTACACATTTCAGACAGAGAGGATTCAACGAATAGAGCTTTCAGAGAAAACCATCGGAAATGGACTACAGCGCGGACTTTGATGCCGCCATGGAGGGGATGACGTGGGATGAAGTACGGACCCTTCTGGAGGCCGCGATTGAACAGATATTGGAAGAGCCACCGATCACTCCGCCTCCATCTCCATCTGAAGAACTTATGCCTCTGGAGGCCGCGATTGAACAGACACTGGGAGAGCCACGGCTCACTCCGCCTCCATCTCCACCTCCGGCATCTCATCCCCCATATGCCCCCCACCCTCAGGCAGTGCAACATCTGAGCCAGGGAAACGGTGGGTGCGTCCCCGTCGAAGCAGCTCCACGCTGGTTGGAGCACCCAAGCCTAATGATGGCTGCCCCGGGAGTGAACGCTGGTCAAGCTGCTCCCGTCATCTACCAGGGAGGGCCCCTGCTGTACGATCACAACATCATGCAGCCAGGTGACCCTCACAACCTGATTCCTGTTGGAATGCTGTAAGAAACACACGCATTAATAGAAACAAGCACAAACCAGTGAACACTATAGCTACTGAGCTTCTGCTTGTATCTTCACACACACACACACACACACACACACACACACACACACACACACACACACACACACGTGCTTTCTATTATCTAATACATCTGTCTCTCTTTCTGTGTGTAGGAATGGAGAGGTGTTGTACCAGCTCCCAGCAAATGTTTTCACTACATTTGGCCCTGCTGCTCCACATCCGAAACCGAACACCTCCGCAGATGAGCCGCACATAAAGAAACCACCCAATGCCTTCATGTTGTTCAGGAAAGAGCAGAGGCCAAATGTGGTGGCCGAGCTGAACATCACTGACAGTGCGGCGGTGAACACTGTCCTGGGACAGAGGGTAAGTATTTTTCTCTATGTTTGAGACATTCAGTGTTACACAGACTTCAGCCACAGACTGCAGTCATGTTCCCAGAACAGATTTTCCTCTACTATCACAAGCCTGCACTCGTTAATGTGGATCTGTGAGCACATTTATGCATCTGTTCGTGTACTTTTCTGCTCCCGTTTTGTGTGTGTGGCCAAGTCCTGTTTTTAAGTGTGTGTGTGCTGACCGCGCGTTGTCGTCTATCCACAGTGGAAGTCCCTATCCAAAGAAGAGCAAGCCAAATATTATGAAGAGGCGGACAAAGAGCGACGGCTCCACGCAGAGCTGCACCCCAACTGGTCATCCAGAGACAATTATGTATGTACACAGTGCTCACACAAAACTCACACATGTTTCCCTCACACCACAGCAGCTGATGACACAGAGTCGCTGAAAATAGTTTTGTTCTTGCCCACTAACCTCAGTCTTATGTGTTGTTTTTGTGTAGGGCAAGAAGAGAAAGAGGACGAGGAGGAAGGTCTCCACCAGTACTGAAGGTAAGACAATATTTCGGTAATTCGGACAAAATAGATTGCAGTTTGTCAAAATATATAGATTTCATCAACATTTTTTCCAGGAAATCTATTTGTAAGATTATTTTTAAAGAGTCAAATTAGTTCATCCCTTTGGATTTAAACATTGACTATAACAATGTTTTTGTTTGTTTTTGTTGCAGCATGTGCTACTGAACCTGGAGAGATCAGTCAGCAAGCCAAGAGACTGCGTGTGAACCCCGTGCACACAGCAGTGATGGAGCCCTTCACTCCACAGACAGGTGTGATGGAACCCTTTGCCTCACAGACAGATGTGATGGAACTCTTCGCCCCACAGACAGGTGTGACGGAGCCCTTTGCCTCACAGACAGATGTGATGGAACTCTTCGCCTCACAGACAGATGTGATGGAACTCTTTGCCTCACAGACAGATGTGATGGAACCCTTCGCCTCACAGACAGATGTGATGGAACTCTTCGCCTCACAGACAGATGTGATGGAACTCTTCGCCTAACAGACAGATGTGATGGAACTCTTCGCCTCACAGACAGACTGCAGCAACGCCTTCGTGTAACAACTGCAGCTGGCCACAGATCTACTGGCTGGACTCTCCAACAGCAGCGGCCACAGTGCTGGCCCCTGCCGCTGCACCAACCGAAACAGAGACTGTTGAAAAGCAAAACAATCAGCACCATCACACAAACGACAGAGGTCCGCCACTTGGTCAGCGATGATGGAGCAGCTTGAGCCCCTTCGTCTCACTGCACCACCTCAGCTGCCATCTTCTCTTTATATCTGCATTGTCAATATCAAATAAATGTGCAACAACTGTATTTAAAGGATTGTTATGATTTAAATGTCAAGAGAAACAGTTTTGTTCAACAAGCAAACAAGAAAAGGGAACAGCAACCACATGTTGAAACTAGCCATCAGGCGTATGACCAACGCAAACAGTCCATCCAGTCATACTTTTTATTTACAGCGGTACTTTTTATTTGTTTAAGATTTGAATGAATTGACAGTTATTGATTACTGGTTTCCAGATGTTGTTTCCTCGTGAGGTGACATCACAGCGTGCAGGCCGCAGTTGCAGCTTTTCCAGTTGTTGGTTCTTCTATTGTGAACTAATCAACTATTTTAGTTTTTTCAACAATTTATTAGCTCATTAAGCATCTGCAACAATGTGTATACACACAATAAGAAGTGTAACATTTTACACACACACACACACACACACACACACACACACACACACACACACACACACACAGCGGGTAAATGTATTCCATAAGTGCATAAAACTCTGGTCCAACAAATACTAAAATTCAAGTGTATCACAGATGAAAACTAACGATGAAAACAGCAAAACAGAGTAAAAGATATAATGGATGGGAAAATATATCAATGAAATTCAAATGGGTTTGAGCATCGATACATCACAGTAAGTTTATCCAAACATTTGGTACACTATTATTTCTTTGACCTGTGTCTGAAGTAAGTGGATTTTCTGGTCGAGGTGTGATATTTCTATGACCACTGAGCCGACTGAGCCGACTGCTAGCGGCTCTGTGAGGCTGTGCTATCATCAGCGTACTAACAGCATGAATAATATTTGATTTATAATAAGGATTTTTAGGAATCAGTTGAAGATTGACATTAAACGCTACTTTACACTCTAACCGTATACTTCTACATCATACACTACATTTTGGAAACCAGTACCAGGGAAGCTATTTTTTTCCTCCACTACACTTATTTGGCATTATAATGTCTTATTTTTCAGATTCATCATACTATTAATAAAAAAAACTGATAAATCATGATGTGTTATCCTGGATAAAGCTCGCTGTATATTATATAAAGCTGGTGAAATTATCCCTGCTCTGACCAGCTGCAACATTAGCTATGCTCACACATTCATGCATAATTATAATGCAGTGATCAATATCATTCTGAAACGAGCCATTTTGCATAATTCGTTTGTGCTTGGTTGCGTATGATGCTAATAGTTAATTCCTTTATGTTAGATTTTGAATGCAGAGTTTTTACATGTATTTTTACACGTATTTCACATTTTATATGAATATTTCCACGGAATTGCCACTTATACTGAAGTAGAATATCTGAGTTCTTCTTCCACAACTGGCTGTACTGATGACGGTGTTGGAGCAGCGGAGAGAAACTAGTTCAAGATTCAAGATTTCTTTATTGTCATTGAGCATGAAATGTCAATGAATTTTGCATTGCAACCCCCATGTTAGAAACAATAATAAGAAAGATAAGAAAGATTATATAATAAAATTAAGATACCAGAATAAAATAACCAGCATGAAGTAAACATATTCGTAAATGTAATCAAAGTATGCCAGAAATGAAAATATAGTTAACTATCTTGAAAAGCGGAACTTAACTAAATCTAAAGCTGAATATTTATGCGCAACCTTCCAGCGCCGTATCAGTAAATCCACACGGCTGTTCTGACGCTGATCTCTGTGTTAGTTTTACTCATGGGCACTGATTCAAAACAACAATGAAAGAATTTTGTTCGCAATTGGTTCAGTGCGTAAAAGCGCAAATCCAATCCAAAATGCGCATGGCCTCATCGCCTCCCTGAACGCACTGACAGCTGCTGGGGAGAGGAGAGGAGAGGAGAGGAGAGGAGTCACATGATGTGAGCTGCTCTCCCAGCTCTCACTGGACAAACCGCAGCACGTGCACAGCTCGCTCTTTGCCACAATTTTAAATAAATAATTAAATCTTTATATAAAGCATTAAAAATCGCACCTGGTTGAATAGGGTAAATGGCATCATGTTTTGTTACATTTCACTGTACTTCATGTAGGGTAACGGAAGCTGAACCGTCTACGATGGCGCGCGCACCTGCAGCAGGGGAGGCTGATAAAAGCGTTTCCGCTCAGGTGACGCAGTTTGTCCCGATGAGCCCCGCGTGCCGGTATGGACGTACGGCATTTTGTTTGTTTGATTTTTCATACGAGTCTTACAGTTTCCCGAGGTTAAACGTCTTCTCTGTGTTTTTTTTAACGAACTTGTGTGACTGAATGCACGTGAGCGTGTTTAGACCGCTTGAACAAACTGCGGGGGCCTTTTCACATTTTCTTTACATCTGAACATAAACGAGGCAGAATGGCGTGTATTCCTGCAGTTTGGGAGTTAATTGCGACAAGCTTTGTTGGACTTGTAATGCAAACTCGGAAAATTAGAACTTGCAGATTGATTTCTCTTGTTTCTGTGCCTGCTTTGCATTAAACCATATTTGGATAAAATTAGTGAAAAGTTTGTGAAAAGGTGTGTGAAAGATGTAATAGTATTTTGGGCCTTAGCCGCTCTGGAAAAAATAGACTCGCGCTCTTTTGCTATTTTAGCAAACTTTCTGTGACAATCATGACAATCAAGCGCAAAACACAGCAGGACTGTTTTAGGCCCAGTGTGGCCTTGTGTGATGAGTTGACCTCCTTAGTCTTCTCTGATGTTCTTTTTTCTTTCTTCAATAGCAGTTTGGTTTGTTACAAAGGACTTTGTCAGCTTTGTGTGTAGATTTTCTCATCAAATAAATGGAGCATTCTTTAAAGAAAACAAATACTGAAAATGGTTCAGGATGTTCAAAAATCCACTACAAATTAAGATTAGACTTTATTAATCCCCAGACGGGGAAATTCGGGTATTACAGGTCGCAGGTAAAAGCAGTTGAAAAAAGAAAATAAAAACGGACTATATATGTGTACATTTTGTACACTATAATATATATATATACATACATACTGCATATATTGCCACAACGGACTATAAGAAAAATTGCCATAAAAATATACTGCCAAAATGTTTTTAGAATTAAACAGTTGTTCTTTCAGACATTCAGTCATTCAGAAGTAAAACAGTGCATCTGTTATAATGCAGTAAAAATGGGACCTATTTGGTCTATTCTATTTTTCCCTGTTGCCAATAGATTTCGCTGTCACCATTATTGTGGCATTAATTGCGTTTCTGGTTGTGAACATGTATAATAACAGTGCCACCTAGTGGCCAAGTGTCGTAAGTAGCAGCTAAATAACACTGAATCCAGCACGGGACATATAAACATGTCGAGGTGTTTCTCGCATCGTTTGTGGTTTGGAAGCCTTGGCAAACCATAATCTGTAAGTCTATGTGGATCAATGAAGTGTTACATTGTGTTTTGCATTATTTTGGGATTTACAGTGTCGTATTTTCTATGTATTAGTGCTGTATGAAAGTGAGTTGATACTGTTAGCCATCTGCTGACAGTAGCATAAGAGTGTGCTGTCCAAGTGATGTGTGATGTTAATCACAGTTAGGCTATGAGTTACGTACGCATTGCACTCATGTATTTTTTCCTTGTTGTGCATGTGACAGTTTCACAAATTAAGAAAATGGTCTTCAGTAAACACAAAGACCACAACAACGTGACCTTTTATTGCTGGAACCATTTATGTTTAGCTCGCTGTCTCGGTTCGAAGTTACACTAACCGAGGGCAGAAGAACAGTTTTTGCACAAATTGCACTTAGGTAGAAAGTGCACATGGTGGGTATAGATAAAGTGATTACAGTATTTATAACAAATCAGTGTGAAAAAAACACTCTGAATTTAGTTGAATTCAATCAGAACTGTTAAATAAACCCACGATGTAACACATTTAACAAGGTCAAGAAGCTCAGCAGGATTTCTCATGCTTTACTGTCATTACTGAGCCGATGAAACATTACATTTCTGGCTGCCTGACAACTTTAATTACATTTTCCTGTCCGTTGTAGTCAGACATCGTTTGGCTCCGTGTGGCTCGGCATGTAAACAAATCACAGGCAAAATGCTGAAGGAGCACACAATATGTAATGTGTTTGCAACCTTTTCTGTTTTGTTGCATTTCCCTGATATCTGGAGATGTGATGGAGGTGCAGACTGTCTGGATGGATCTAATAAAATGGATTGTGCAGGTAGGTATACTTCCTGTCCCTGTGCAAAAGTAAGAAGTATTGTAATAAATTGTCTAAATTAATTTAAGATGGCTGTATTTTCATTCACCATAGCTGTTTTCTTGTGAGTCTGAAATGGTCAACACCATATTTAACAAGTCAACAAGACGAGCTTCAATCGAATCTGCTGCAGTTATTTTACACTGATTTGAGTTTCTGCTTTTAGTCAACAAACCGCTTCACAATAATGACAAACAAATGGCTGTTTGTACAAGATGACAGAAGAATACTGTTTCCTACAGTTCACTGTTGAGTCATTTTTACAATTTTCCGTGTTAACACACAAGCATGACTCCAGAACAGTCGCTAACTGCAAACTGTGTAAAACATGAGAACAGAATGTGATCATTAATCCTTTTTGACAGAAACTCCAAAGAAAAACAGTACAAAGACAATGTATTTAATGTTTTACCTCATCAGCTTCTTTGATTTTTGTAAATATCTTCTTATTCTGAACTTGATGCAGCAACATGTTGGCTCAGTCATTCACAAGCAAGGATGGAGCGAGGTTCACCACTGTGAACAGATGACTGTAGAGAAGATGTTACTACATGGGCTCAGGAACACTTTGTAAACTGTTTTCAGTAAACACAGTTCATAGTTTTTGAACTTTTGTGCCTGAAGAGAAAATGTATTGTATTCACTAAATCCTGTCTTTCCATGATGTTCATGGTGTCTTGTTTTACTCCCAGTCTCTCCCGAATGCCCCCCCGGCCAGTTTCCTTGTGTGTGAAACCACATCTGTATCCCCAAAGAGCTGCGCTGCAACGGACTGAACACCTGCCTGGACAACCCTGACGAAGAGGAGTGTGTTGAGAAAGGTGGAGGGTCACAGGAACCTGAATGTCAGTCAGTGGGACATGTCCAAACTATTCCATAAAGTTCCTTGTGGCTGCTAGTTGTAGTTCCAACCAATCAAGAGGTCACCAAATTATCAGCTGAAGACTGAGATCAGCTGATCGAATGAGTCCAGCCTGGTGTGCTCCTCCTCACCCAAAGTACAAAAGCTTCTATTTCTAATTTATCTTGAGTAGTACCTAGTGTTGAAGTGCGACAGCATGTATTGAGATAACCAATCTTTGAGATGTCTTCAGTGCGGCCTCGTCTTCAACAAAACAAAGATAATGTGGAGACTCATATCGTAAAACCTCCTCAGATTAAAAAAACCCAATTAACTATTGCCAGAGGTGACAGAAAATGTTTGTTTTTTATTCAATTAATACTTTTAATCAATAGGTGCAGTCCATTGAAATTCAGGTGATATTCCTTGAAGCGGTTTATTAATCCATTTTGAGATTTATTGTGAAAAGATATCAAAGACAAACAGGAGGCTCCTTACAAGGGGTAGTTATGTGTGCCAATTAAATAGTTTAGTCCTGACCGTCTCCTCCTCTGTCAGGTCTGTGTGGAGAGGACGTGTCTGTCCTCCGAGGAGAGGTGTGATGGCCTAGTTCACTGCTCAGATTGCAGCGACGAGCCCATAACCTGCGGTAGGTTTGAGACACGTTACAATAATAGCAGTCGCTGCAACAAACTACTGGACACTTGACCGCAACTTAATCTCCAAATCATGTGATGCAGTGAAATGCTTCTGGTGAATGTACAGCTGTGACCTGCAGGTCGCATCTGCTCGATGAACAACGGTGGCTGTAGCCATGTGTGTGTGGATGAAGCCTGGGGAGCTCTGCGTGCCTGTCCTGTTGGATGTAAGCTCTCTCCCAATGGAGCGGTCTGTGAAGGTATGTGGGGGATGAATTTTCAGTTTGATTGAGGGGTGAACAGCCTTTTCGTGTAGCCCAGGCTTGAATATGATGAAATCAAATCTAAAACCATACCTCTTAGCATCATAATCATCCCTTAAATAATTCATGTTATTTTAAATAAACAGATAAGTTGATAGAAAATTATTAAAACCGCTGATTTGGGATTAATTCATTAAAATGAATAAATATTTAAATAAGTCATAGATATATACATCTGTTTGAAGTTGCTTTTGAAGGTCTGTTTAAAATGCATAAAGTCATTTGCACAAAAAAGGAAGAATTACCATGGCAAAAGCATTGTGTATTACGGAAGGGGTTGAGTCACATGCTCCACAACCAGCCAATCAGAATATTCAGTGAATGTCATGTGACAGATTAATTTCCTGGATCACTTCCTGTATTCGCTCTGGCATGCTTGTGTGCCGATCGATAAAATCAAAAGTAATTCCATGATCATCCTCTGTGTAAGAGTTGAAAATGACCTTGTAAATGAAGTTAATAATTCTTGAGATTGTTAAATAGTTGTTGATTATTGTATTGTTACGTTAAACCTTGTAGAAAAGTGCTACTGGACAAGTGCAGGTCTATGAAGTGAGGCGCTGTAGAGCTACATTGACTCAGTGGTGAGTGAAACACTGAAAAGAATGTTGGGATGGTGATATTACTATATTTTGTTGTTACTATGTTGAATGTGTTAATGGCGCTAACAATTCGGCGCTATTGTGAAGATAATGGAGCTATTGTGAAGCTAACGATGCCGCTGGGTTGCTAATAGTCTATTCGTTTGGGCCTAGCCACTTAGTTGGCGCCGTTATTTGATGTTGTTATTCTAATGTTATGTTTACTACAAATGGGAAAATATTGAAGAGTATTTGAATTATTTGTGTTTGTGTTTTATTTGTTTTTTATTATTATAGTAAATAAAGAGGTAAATGTTGAGTGCATTCTTTCACCTAGGGACAAAGAAGCCGGCGGTGCCTTAATGCCTCTATTATGCTATATGTTTGTTACTGCATTTAATGCAATTTTGATTGAATTAGAAAGGGTACTTTGGTGTTTTATTTTTGTAAAATGTTAGTTACTAACCATAATGGACTACAAGCCCAACACTCAGCTCGCCAGCCACGACCCCACCCTGCCTGACACCTTAAACAGCTTCTTTGCCCGCCTGGACACATCAGGCAACAGAGAAGATACACACCTACCCCGGCTGGAGGAGCAGCACCAGCTCCTCGTCCTGCAGCAGCACCAGGTGACATCCACCCTGAGGAGGATCAACACCCGCAGAGCTACAGGACCGGATAAGGTGTGAGGCAAGACTTTGAGGACATGCGCTGACCAGCTAGCAGGAGTGTTCCTGGACATTTCCAAGCTGCTGTCTATGAGTGCCTGAGTGCCGCAAGTCCTCCACCATCATTCCGGTACCTAAGAAGACAACCATCACCTGCCGGTAATCATGAAGTGCTTTGAGCGGATTATTCTCATGTACCTCAGAGGCTTCATCCCCTCGGACCTAGACAGCCTTCAGTTCGCCTGCAGAGGGAATCGGTCCACAGAGGATGCTGTCTCCATCACCCTGCACACAGCCCTGACCCACCTGCAGCAGCCCAACACCTACGTCAGGATGCTATTTGTAGACTTTAGCTCACCATTCAACACCGTCATCCCAGACAAGCTGGCGCTGAAGCTACATGCAGTGGGTCTGCCTGTGTCACTGTGCCACTGGATCAGAGACTTTCTCACCAACAGGCCTCAGGTGGTGAGAATAGGGAACATCACATCATCCCCTCTGGTCCTCAGCACAGGCACGCCACAGGGTTGTGTGCTCAGCCCGGCCCTCTTCACCATGTTTACTCACGACTGTGCTGCCATACACCCCACCAACACAGTCGTGAAGTTTGCGGACGACACTACAGTAGTGGGTCTCACCTCAAATAACGAGACCCACTACAGAGAGGAGATACGCCAGCTCACCCAGTGGTGTTCAGCCAACAACCTGGTGCTGAACACAGGGAAGACCAAGGAGGTCGTTGTGGATTTCAGGAGGTCCAGAAAGACGGATCACGCCCCCTCCTTATGGATGGAGAAGTGGTGGAGTGTGAGGACAACATCATGTTCGTGGGCCTCCACATCCACATGAGAGACTGTGAGAACTATGAGCCACTGCACACTGCACTTTCACACCTTCACCTCCACCTGCACCTTCTGTGTATTTAACATATTAGTACACACATGCTGAACTAAATGGTCATCCATTTGCATTCAGTATATACATTTTAGTATATTGGTACATTTCATTGGTCTATTTTATCGTTTATACATGTTAGTATATTTCAGCTGCTGTTGGTACATTTCACTGGTATATTTTATTGTTTATTGTTTAGTATATTGTTATTGTCTTAGTATATTTTCATTTCTGGTATATTTTTATTATATGTACGAATATTTTTTCTGCATGTTTTATTTTATTCTAGTATCTTAATTTTATTCTATAATCTTTCTTATTGTTTCGAACATGGGGGTTGCAATGCAAATTTCATTGACATGTCATGCTCAATGATAATAAAGAAATCTTGAAGCCCATTGAATACTTGAATGGTTATATGAAGCACTTTAAATGTGGTTATTGTTCATAACTGCGAATGAAACTTGAACCTAAAATTGATTTTTGTTGTACAACTGAATTTCTTTGAGAACATGATTTGAACTTATCATTACAAGATGGAGTGTATTTAATTGGTAACAATTCATGGAGAAATAGAGAAAATGAACATGATTTGCACAGACACTGGATGAATGTTCCAAGCCCTTTGGGTCTTGTCTGGCCTATCTACAGGTCAGGTTTTTTTCTTAGGTTTACCCAGGATTCCCTCGTGGTGTGTTGGTGACATCGGTCGGCTGGAAAAGGTTGGAGCCATACCCCATCACTTTCCTGCTGGGGACTGTATGAACGTCAGTCCTAGATCCCAGAACCGGTGATTCCCAGTGTGAACCAAAGTGAACCATTGTTATCCAAGGTGTGCAGAGTTTTCTGATTCCCCCTTCCCTCACGGACTGTGTGGTAGGATGGAGTAGACACTGATACACTGATGGTAACTGCGAAAGGGCCCCAACGAAAGAACAGTCAACGTTGGAAACGGAGGGTTTCTTTTTCTTCGTTGCCAGCTTTATTATTTAAATTTATTATTTTCTGTCCAAAAAGTATTGTTGTATTAAAAATTGTTTTGGTTATTTCTAATAATTGAAAAAACTCAGCTCATGGTTTTCTGTGTCATTGTTGATGTTCACAAACACTGGCTGTTGACAGCTAGTGTCTTCTGATACTGGTCCAGCTACTTTCATTGATCATCACCTACCTGTGCTCTGTTAATATAACACGACGAGGGTTACAGTACCATCAGCCAATTATTTGTCCGAAAAATGAAATAAAACCGGATTGATATTTTCGGTGCTGCATTTTAATTACTGGTTGATTTATATTGGAGTTTCAAGCGCCTGATCCTGCCATTGTTGGCCTATTGCGCATGTATTTAATACGTTTGAGGCTGATTAGATATGAATGAATGTAATTTCATTAAATATTCAGCAAAGATGTTGTTGGGCTATTTGTTTTTAAAAATGTAGTTGATCCAGTGGCCCACTGAATATACAACAACAATAATAATGAACCAGAAAAGAGACCATTTGAACTTTGAATACGCTGAAGTGTGTTCGGCAGCAGAATTGTATGCGCAATGTTGTGTCCACGACAAGGGAAAGCGCCCTGCGTCACTCCCCCGTATCCACAGCGCTGGAGCCGATGTTTGCGCAACTGTGCGCATTGCGCGCGGTGTTTCAGCACTGATCTGTGTTGGTGGTTAAATGTGAACAAGTAGTGCAATTTTCAGGCACTTGTAGCCAGATTTGTTAACAGTCAGCTCCTATTCTGACTATAAAATGTGAATATTATGGCTTTTATATGACGTCTATAATCTGGATTTTGAACACTGAAACGTTTTTTTCTTTTGGAGGAGTTTGGAATAAGTGGAGTCAAGGATCGAAATATCAGTCAGCAAGCAAACACAGTTTAATGTCAAACTGTTGAATATTAGATCTCTGTGTGTTAAGGTATGAAATTAGTGGCCTTTCCATTAAGATTAAGACCTGAGCAGGTTTCGTTTTACATTTGGACTGTCAACTTGTTTGTGAACACAATGTTGTCGTAAAACTCCTGCTTATTTGTCATGTATTATGACCCTGAAGCTGGTGGTAAAAAAGCTGAAATCCACCGACTCAAAATGTAAACAAACGCACCTGTGGAGTGAGACCAGCGTTCAGGTGGAGAGGAAACAATTTACAGCAAACTGCTGTGCTTTTATTTTAGCGTTTTCAAAAGACAACAAAATAAACTTGAGGATTTAGGTCGGTCATAATTTATTTACTGGTCAATCAGGAATCCACCATTTAGCAAATAAGGAACACACTGTTTTGGTTGTTTTCTGGAGGTTGTCTCAACATCGTTCACTGTTTATTACAAAAAGAAAGAAAGAGAAACAATCATTTTTCCGGTGACAACACACTGCCGACTCAACACCTGCCTCCGATTACAGTAGTATGTTACATGATTTGAGAAACAGCTATAATGCTGCAAAGTTACGATAAATGAGGCAAATTGCTCACAGGGAGCTGCTGTGCTGGTACGTGATCAGGTGATGAAGGGCAGCAAGGGCAGCAGACGAACAGATGAGGGATGGCTCTTCTCAAAGGACACGATGCGCGATGCTGATTGGTTTTCATGGCATTTGATCAAACTCAAAGATGAAGAAAGCAAAGCTTGTCAGAGAAGAAAGTCAGAAATACATCCTTAAAAAACAGGGACAGAATAATGGCTGGAAAATGAGATGATTTAACAGCTCTTAAATCAACATTCATGGATAGATACAGTATGTTACTGCTACTGAGAGATATGATTAAAATGTCTAAAAACGACTTGACCTTTCTTATATATCTTGTTTACTTGTGCACTAAAATCATGCCAAATGTTTCCAATAATGTTCAACTCCAGAGAAATTAAAATTTATTCAAGGTAGGGTGCATTTCATCTGAACACTTGTAAATATTTCAGCGTTTTCTCGCAGATTTTTTGGAACATTTTGATAATAATCACTGGACACACAGCAATCTGTGCCTCATTTTCGTGTACATTTCATGTCTGCAAGGGTTATGGTGCAGCATTGGAGAGCAGAAAGGATGAGGAAATCTTTAGCAGCACAGTGACCCAGAGGAGTCTGACTTCTCTCTCATACAACTGACATATTTATTTTGGACAAAGGCGATGAGCCCCGATGTGATCCTTCATCACCACAAACCTGGAGCAGATGATAACAGACAAGATGACAGCAGCAACGT
Source organism: Chelmon rostratus (assembly GCF_017976325.1). NCBI lineage: Eukaryota > Metazoa > Chordata > Actinopteri > Chaetodontiformes > Chaetodontidae > Chelmon > Chelmon rostratus. The sequence goes on along the minus strand of NC_055676.1, from coordinate 9,146,854 downwards.
AGGCTGAGTGTCGACTCGAAGCTGCTGCCATGCGGTGCAACTTTATTATTATGTATTGGCACATTTTCCCACAGTGAAGATTTTTGAGAGTGAATATGTACGAGCAGAAACTTGAATTGAAACGAACAAACCATTTCAAAATTCTATATCATATTGTTGGATTGGAATGAATATGTAGGCCTATGTATGTGTGTGGGAGCCATGAATGAGTTTGAAGGGATTTCCTTGGTGTGTTGGTTGAAATATTGGTGTTTGTTATTGTTTAGGTTTGTGTGATTCTATTGATGAGGGAATATGTAGGTCAAGTGGATATGGGCGGGGATGTTACACATAAGCCCCTGCTCACCTTTTTTTTTGTCGTGTGTGGCTAGAGAGTGAGGGACGGTGAGCAGGGTCGCCGTATTTTTTGTTGACCGCTATTTCCTTTGATCACTGTGATCACTTTGATTATGAATTTGTGCACGATATCATAAGTTGATCATTGTTTTCCGCAAATAAAAAGGTCAAATGTATTTTCGTATTTCAGTGATTTTTTCCGTTAAGCGCGTCAAACAAGTGGAAGGCCGGCCTCAGCCTCTCAGCGACTCTTTGTTCTTTGAAGTCGCTATACTGTGTAAGCACCACTTTAATGTTGCAGCTTGTGAGGTAAAAAGCATAGCACCTCAAAACTGTACTTAAGCACAGCACTTCAGTAACTGTGTTTGGTTACTTTCCATCACTGACTGTCTGAGCTGAGCATGGATGGAGAGGTGCTGGACACCATGGCAACCAGCTGGAACGTTGGCGCACAGGCACCTGGATGTATGACGTCAGAGATTTTGAGCCAGAGTTGTATGAATGTGACCCAACTTGCGATAGGACGACTGGATACTACTACTGCTTCAGCGCGTCTACAACCTACAGAGAGAGAACAGCGAGTATCGTCAAGAACTAGAGAGCTACACATTTTAGACAGAGAGGATTCAACGAATAGAGCTTTCAGAGAAAACCATCGGAAATGGACTACAGCGCGGACTTTGATGCCGCCATGGAGGGGATGACGTGGGATGAAGTACGGACCCTTCTGGAGGCCGCGATTGAACAGATATTGGAAGAGCCACCGATCACTCCGCCTCCATCTCCATCTGAAGAACTTATGCCTCTGGAGGCCGCGATTGAACAGACATTGGGAGAGCCACGGCTCACTCCGCCTCCATCTCCACCTCCGGCATCTCATCCCCCATATGCCCCCCACCGTCAGGCAGTGCAACATCTGAGCCAGGGAAACGGTGGGTGCGTCCCCGTCGAAGCAGCTCCACGCTGGTTGGAGCATCCAAGCCTAATGATGGCTGCCCCGGGAGTGAACGCTGGTCAAGCTGCTCCCGTCATCTACCAGGGAGGGCCCCTGCTGTACGATCACAACATCATGCAGCCAGGTGACCCTCACAACCTGATTCCTGTTGGAATGCTGTAAGAAACACACGCATTAATAGAAACAAGCACAAACCAGTGAACACTATAGCTACTGAGCTTCTGCTTGTATCTTCACACACACACACACACACACACACACACACACACACACACACACACACACACACACACATGTGCTTTCTATTATCTAATACATCTGTCTCTCTTTCTGTGTGTAGGAATGGAGAGGTGTTGTACCAGCTCCCAGCAAATGTTTTCACTACATTTGGCCCTGCTGCTCCACATCCGAAACCGAACACCTCCGCAGATGAGCCGCACATAAAGAAACCACCCAATGCCTTCATGTTGTTCAGGAAAGAGCAGAGGCCAAATGTGGTGGCCGAGCTGAACATCACTGACAGTGCGGCGGTGAACACTGTCCTGGGACAGAGGGTAAGTATTTTTCTCTATGTTTGAGACATTCAGTGTTACACAGACTTCAGCCACAGACTGCAGTCATGTTCCCAGAACAGATTTTCTACTATCACAAGCCTGCACTCGTTAATGTGGATCTGTGAGCACATTTATGCATCTGTCCGTGTACTTTTCTGCTCCCGTTTTTTGTGTGTGGCCAAGTCCTGTTTTTAAGTGTGTGTGTGCTGACCGCGCGTTGTCGTCTATCCACAGTGGAAGTCCCTATCCAAAGAAGAGCAAGCCAAATATTATGAAGAGGCGGACAAAGAGCGACGGCTCCACGCAGAGCTGCACCCCAACTGGTCATCCAGAGACAATTATGTATGTACACAGTGCTCACACACAACTCACACATGTTTCCCTCACATCACAGCAGCTGATGACACAGAGTCGCTGAAAATAGTTTTGTTCTTGCCCACTAACCTCAGTCTTATGTGTTGTTTTTGTGTAGGGCAAGAAGAGAAAGAGGACGAGGAGGAAGGTCTCCACCAGTACTGAAGGTAAGACAATATTTCGGTAATTCGGACAAAATAGATTGCAGTTTGTCAAAATATATAGATTTCATAAACATTTTTTCCAGGAAATCTATTTGTAAGATTATTTTTAAAGAGTCAAATCAGTTCATCCCTTTGGATTTAAACATTGACTATAACAATGTTTTTGTTTGTTTTTGTTGCAGCATGTGCTACTGAACCTGGAGAGATCAGTCAGCAAGCCAAGAGACTGCGTGTGAACCCCGTGCACACAGCAGTGATGGAGCCCTTCACTCCACAGACAGGTGTGATGGAGCCCTTCACTCCACAGACAGATGTGATGGAACCCTTTGCCTCACAGACAGATGTGATGGAACCCTTTGCCTCACAGACAGATGTGATGGAGCCCTTCACTCCACAGACAGGTGTGATGGAGCCCTTCGCCTCACAGACAGGTGTGATGGAGCCCTTCACTCCACAGACAGGTGTGATGGAACCCTTCACTCCACAGACAGGTGTGATGGAGCCCTTCGCCTCACAGACAGATGTGATGGAGCCCGTTGCCTCACAGACAGGTGTCATGGACCCCTTTGCCTCACAGACAGATGTGATGGAACTCTTTGCCTCACAGACAGGTGTGATGGAACTCTTCGCCTCACCGACAGATGTGATGGAGCCCGTTGCCTCACAGACAGGTGTCATGGACCCCTTTGCCTCACAGACAGATGTGATGGAACTCTTTGCCTCACAGACAGATGTGATGGAACTCTTCGCCTCACAGACAGATGTGATGGAACTCTTCGCCTAACAGACAGATGTGATGGAACTCTTCGCCTCACAGACAGACTGCAGCAACGCCTTCGTGTAACAACTGCAGCTGGCCACAGATCTACTGGCTGGACTCTCCAACAGCAGCGGCCACAGTGCTGGCCCCTGCCGCTGCACCAACCGAAACAGAGACTGTTGAAAAGCAAAACAATCAGCACCATCACACAAACGACAGAGGTCCGCCACTTGGTCAGCGATGATGGAGCAGCTTGAGCCCCTTCGTCTCACTGCACCACCTCAGCTGCCATCTTCTCTTTATATCTGCATTGTCAATATCAAATAAATGTGCAACAACTGTATTTAAAGGATTGTTATGATTTAAATGTCAAGAGAAACAGTTTTGTTCAACAAGCAAACAAGAAAAGGGAACAGCAACCACATGTTGAAACTAGCCATCAGGCGTATGACCAACGCAAACAGTCCATCCAGTCATACTTTTTATTTACAGCGGTACTTTTTATTTGTTTAAGATTTGAATGAATTGACAGTTATTGATTACTGGTTTCCAGATGTTGTTTCCTCGTGAGGTGACATCACAGCGTGCAGGCCGCAGTTGCAGCTTCTCCAGTTGTTGGTTCTTCTATTGTGAACTAATCAACTATTTTAGTTTTTTCAACAATTTATTAGCTCATTAAGCATCTGCAACAATGTGTATACACACAATAAGAAGTGTTACATTTTACACACAAACACACACACACACACACACACACAGCGGGTAAATGTATTCCATAAGTGCATAAAACTCTGGTCCAACAAATACTAAAATTCAAGTGTATCACAGATGAAAACTAACGATGACAACAGCAAAACAGAGTAAAAGATATAATGGATGGGAAAATATATCAATGAAATTCAAATGGGTTTGAGCATCGATACATCACAGTAAGTTTATCCAAACATTGATACACTATTATTTCTTTGACCTGTGTCTGAAGTAAGTGGATTTTCTGGTCGAGGTGTGATATTTCTATGACCACTGAGCCGACTGAGCCGACTGCTAGCGGCTCTGTGAGGCTGTGCTATCATCAGCGTACTAACAGCATGAATAATATTTGATTTATAATAAGGATTTTTAGGAATCAGTTGAAGATTGACATTAAACGCTACTCTACACTCTAACCGTATACTTCTACATCATACACTACATTTTGGAAACCAGTACCAGGGAAGCTATTTTTTTCCTCCACTACACTTATTTGGCATTATAATGTCTTATTTTTCAGATTCATCATACTATTAATAAAAAAAACTGATAAATCATGATGTGTTATCCTGGATAAAGCTCGCTGTATATTATATAAAGCTGGTGAAATTATCCCTGCTCTGACCAGCTGCAACATTAGCTATGCTCACACATTCATGCATAATTATAATGCAGTGATCAATATCATTCTGAAACGAGCCATTTTGCATAATTCGTTTGTGCTTGGTTGCGTATGATGCTAATAGTTAATTCCTTTATGTTAGATTTTGAATGCAGAGTTTTTACATGTATTTTTACACGTATTTCACATTTTATATGAATATTTCCACGGAATTGCCACTTATACTGAAGTAGAATATCTGAGTTCTTCTTCCACAACTGGCTGTACTGATGACGGTGTTGGAGCAGCGGAGAGAAACTAGTTCAAGATTCAAGATTTCTTTATTGTCATTGAGCATGAAATGTCAATGAATTTTGCAATGCAACCCCCATGTTAGAAACAATAATAAGAAAGATAAGAAAGATTATATAATAAAATTAAGATACCAGAATAAAATAACCAGCATGAAGTAAACATATTCGTAAATGTAATCAAAGTATGCCAGAAATGAAAATATAGTTAACTATCTTGAAAAGCAGAACTTAACTAAATCTAAAGCTGAATATTTATGCGCAACCTTCCAGCGCCGTATCAGTAAATCCACACGGCTGTTCTGACGCTGATCTGTGTGTTAGTTTTACTCATGGGCGCTGATTCAAAACAACAATGAAAGAATTTTGTTCGCAATTGGTTCAGTGCGTAAAAGCGCAAATCCAATCCAAAATGCGCATGGCCTCATCGCCTCCCTGAACGCACTGACAGCTGCTGGGGAGAGGAGAGGAGAGGAGGAGAGGAGCCACATGATGTGAGCTGCTCTCCCAGCTCTCACTGGACAAACCGCAGCACGTGCACAGCTCGCTCTTTGCCACAATTTTAAATAAATAATTAAATCTTTATAAAAAGCATAAAAAATCGCACCTGGTTGAATAGGGTAAATGGCATCATGTTATGTTACATTTCACTGTACTTCATGTAGGGTAACGGAAGCTGAACCGTCTACGATGGCGCGCGCACCTGCAGCAGGGGAGGCTGATAAAAGCGTTTCCGCTCAGGTGACGCAGTTTGTCCCGATGAGCCCCGCGTGCCGGTATGGACGTACGGCATTTTGTTTGTTTGATTTTTCATACGAGTCTTACAGTTTCCCGAGGTTAAACGTCTTCTCTGTGTTTTTTTTAACGAACTTGTGTGACTGAATGCACGTGAGCGTGTTTACACCGCTTGAACAAACTGCGGGGGCCTTTTCACATTTTCTTTACATCTGAACATAAACGAGGCAGAATGGCGTGTATTCCTGCAGTTTGGGAGTTAATTGCGACAAGCTTTGTTGGACTTGTAATGCAAACTCGGAAAATTAGAACTTGCAGATTGATTTCTCTTGTTTCTGTGCCTGCTTTGCATTAAACCATATTTGGATAAAATTAGTGAAAAGTTTGTGAAAAGGTGTGTGAAAGATGTAATAGTATTTTGGGCCTTAGCCGCTCTGGAAAAAATAGACTCGCGCTCTTTTGCTATTTTAGCAAACTTTCTGTGACAATCATGACAATCAAGCGCAAAACACAGCAGGACTGTTTTAGGCCCAGTGTGGCCTTGTGTGATGAGTTGACCTCCTTAGTCTTCTCTGATGTTCTTTTTTCTTTCTTCAATAGCAGTTTGGTTTGTTACAAAGGACTTTGTCAGCGTTGTGTGTAGATTTTCTCATCAAATAAATGGAGCATTCTTTAAAGAAAACAAATACTGAAAATGGTTCAGGATGTTCAAAAATCCACTACAAATTAAGATTAGACTTTATTAATCCCCAGACGGGGAAATTCGGGTATTACAGGTCGCAGGTAAAAGCAGTTGAAAAAAGAAAATAAAAACGGAGTATATATGTGTACATTTTGTACACTATAATATATATATACATACATACTGCATATATTGCCACAACGGACTATAAGAAAAATTGCCATAAAAATATACTGCCAAAATGTTTTTAGAATTAAACAGTTGTTCTTTCAGACATTCAGAAGTAAAACAGTGCATCTGTTATAATGCAGTAAAAATGGGACCTATTTGGTCTATTCTATTGTTCCCTGTTGCCAATAGATTTCGCTGTCACCATTATTGTGGCATTAATTGCGTTTCTGGTTGTGAACATGTATAATAACAGTGCCACCTAGTGGCCAAGTGTCGTAAGTAGCAGCTAAATAACACTGAATCCAGCACGGGACATATAAACATGTCGAGCTGTTTCTCGCATCGTTTGTGGTTTGGAAGCCTTGGCAAACCATAATCTGTAAGTCTATGTGGATCAATGAAGTGTTACATTGTGTTTTGCATTATTTTGGGATTTACAGTGTCGTATTTTCTATGTATTAGTGCTGTATGAAAGTGAGTTGATACTGTTAGCCATCAGCTGACAGTAGCATAAGAGTGTGCTGTCCAAGTGATGTGTGATGTTTATCACAGTTAAGAGTTACGTACGCATTGCACTTATGTATTTTTTCCTTTTTGTGTATGTGACAGTTTCACAAATTAAGAAAATGCTTTTCAGTCATCACAACGAGACAACAACGTGTCCTTTTATTGCTGGAACCATTTATGTTTAGCTCGCTGTCTCGGTTCGTAGTTACACTAACCGAGGGCAGAAGAACAGTTTTTGCACAAATTGCACTTGGGTAGAAAGTGCACATGGTGGGTATGGATAAAGTGATTACAGTATTTATAACAAATCAGTGTGAAAAAAACACTCTGAATTTAGTTGAATTCAATCAGAACTGTTAAATAAACCCACAATGTAACACATTTAACAAGGTCAAGAAACTTGGCTCAGCAGGATTTCTCTGAGCCGATGAAACATTACATTTCTGGCTGCCTGACAACTTTAATTACATTTTCCTGTCCGTTGTAGTCAGACATCGTTTGGCTCTAAGTTACCGTGTGGCTCGGCATGTAAACAAATCACAGGCAAAATGCTGAAGGAGCACACAATATGTAATGTGTTTGCAACCTTTTCTGTTTTGTTGCATTTCCCTGATATCTGGAGATGTGATGGAGGTGCAGACTGTCTGGATGGATCTAATAAAATGGATTGTGCAGGTAGGTATACTTCCTGTCCCTGTGCAAAAGTAAGAAGTAATAAAAGTAATAATAAGTAATAAATTGTCTAAATTAATTTAAGATGGCTGTATTTTCATTCACCATAGCTGTTTTCTTGTGAGTCTGAAATGGTCAACACCATATTTAACAAGTCAACAAGACGAGCTTCAATCGAATCTGCTGCAGTTATTTTACACTGATTTGAGTTTCTGCTTTTAGTCAACAAACCGCTTCACAATAATGACAAACAAATGGCTGTTTGTACAAGATGACAGAAGAATACTGTTTCCTACAGTTCACTGTTGAGTCATTTTTACAATTTTCCGTGTTAACACACAAGCATGACTCCAGAACAGTCGCTAACTGCAAACTGTGTAAAACATGAGAACAGAATGTGATCATTAATCCTTTTTGACAGAAACTCCAAAGAAAAACAGTACAAAGACAATGTATTTAATGTTTTACCTCATCAGCTTCTTTGATTTTTGTAAATATCTTCTTATTCTGAACTTGATGCAGCAACATGTTGGCTCAGTCATTCACAAGCAAGGATGGAGCGAGGTTCACCACTGTGAACAGATGACTGTAGAGAGGATGTTACTACATGGGCTCAGGAACACTTTGTAAACCGTTTTCAGTAAACACAGTTCATAGTTTTTGAACTTTTGTGCCTGAAGAGAAAATGTATTGTATTCACTAAATCCTGTCTTTCCATGATGTTCATGGTGTCTTGTTTTACTCCCAGTCTCTCCCGAATGCCCCCCCGGCCAGTTTCCTTGTGTGTGGCTACAGAGGGCTGTTTGGAGTCTGACTGGACCTGCCGAAACCACATCTGTATCCCCAAAGAGCTGCGCTGCAACGGACTGAACACCTGCCTGGACAACCCTGACGAAGAGGAGTGTGTTGAGAAAGGTGGAGGGTCACAGGAACCTGAATGTCAGTCAGTGGGACATGTCCAAACTATTCCATAAAGTTCCTTGTGGCTGCTAGTTGTAGTTCCAACCAATCAAGAGGTCACCAAATTATCAGCTGAAGACTGAGATCAGCTGATCGAATGAGTCCAGCCTGGTGTGCTCCTCCTCACCCAAAGTACAAAAGCTTCTATTTCTTATTTATCTTGAGTAGTACCTCGTGTTGAAGTGCGACAGCATGTATTGAGATAACCAATCTTTGAGATGTCTTCAGTGCGGTCTCGTCTTCAACAAAACAAAGATAATGTGGAGACTCATATCGTAAAACCTCCTCAGATTAAAAAAACCCAATTAACTATTGCCAGAGGTGACAGAAAATGTTTGTTTTTTATTCAATTAATACTTTTAATCAATAGGTGCAGTCCATTGAAATTCAGGTGATATTCCTTGAAGCGGTTTATTAATCCATTTTGAGATTTATTGTGAAAAGATATCAAAGACAAACAGGAGGCTCCTTACAAGGGGTAGTTTTGTGTGCCAATTAAATAGTTTAGTCCTGATCGTCTCCTCCTCTGTCAGGTCTGTGTGGAGAGGACGTGTCTGTCCTCCGAGGAGAGGTGTGATGGCCTAGTTCACTGCTCAGATTGCAGCGACGAGCCCATAACCTGCGGTAGGTTTGAGACACGTTACAATAATAGCAGTCGCTGCAACAAACTACTGGACACTTGACCGCAACTTAATCTCCAAATAACGTGATGCAGTGAAATGCTTCTGGTGAATGTACAGCTGTGACCTGCAGGTCGCATCTGCTTGATGAACAACGGTGGCTGTAGCCATGTGTGTGTGGATGAAGCCTGGGGAGCTCTGTGTGCCTGTCCTGTTGGATGTAAGCTCTCTCCCAATGGAGCGGTCAGTGAAGGTATGTGGGGGATGAATTTTCAGTTTGATTGAGGGGTGAACAGCCTTTTCGTGTAGCCCAGGCTTGAATATGATGAAATCAAATCTAAAACCATACCTCTTAGCATCATAATCATCCCTTAAATAATTCATGTTATTTTAAATAAACAGATAAGTTGATAGAAAATTATTAAAACCGCTGATTTGGGATTAATTCATTAAAATGAATAAATATTTAAATAAGTCATAGATATATACATCTGTTTGAAGTTGCTTTTGAAGGTCTGTTTAAAATGCATAAAGTCATTTGCACAAAAAAGGAAGAATTACCATGACAAAAGCATTGTGTATTACGGAAGGGGTTGAGTCACATGCTCCACAACCAGCCAATCAGAATATTCAGTGAATGTCATGTGACAGATTAATTTCCTGGATCACTTCCTGGATTCGCTCTGGCATGCTTGTGTGCCGATCGATAAAATCAAAAGTAATTCCATGATCATCCTCTGTGTAAGAGTTGAAAATGACCTTGTAAATGAAGTTAATAATTCTTGAGATTGTTAAATAGTTGTTGATTATTGTATTGTTACGTTAAACCTTGTAGAAAAGTGCTACTGGACAAGTGCAGGTCTATGAAGTGAGGCGCTGTAGAGCTACATTGACTCAGTGGTGAGTGAAACACTGAAAAGAATGTTGGGATGGTGATATGACTATATTTTGTTGTTACTATGTTGAATGTGTTAATGGCGCTAACAATTCGGCGCTATTGTGAAGATAATGGAGCTATTGTGAAGCTAACGATGCCGCTGGGTTGCTAATAGTCTATTCGTTTGGGCCTAGCCACTTAGTTGGCGCCGTTATTTGATGTTATTATTCTAATGTTATGTTTACTACAAATGGGAAAATATTGAAGAGTATCTGAATTATTTGTGTTTGTGTTTTATTTGTTTTTTATTATTATAGTAAATAAAGAGGTAAATGTTGAGTGCATTCTTTCACCTAGGGACAAAGAAGCCGGCGGTGCCTTAATGCCTCTATTATACTATATGTTTGTTACTGCATTTAATGCAATTTTGATTGAATTAGAAAGGGTACTTTGGTGTTTTATTTTTGTAAAATGTTAGTTACTAACCATAATGGACTACAAGCCCAACACTCAGCTCGCCAGCCACGACCCCACCCTGCCTGACACCTTGAACAGCTTCTTTGCCCGCCTGGACACATCAGGCAGCAGAGAAGATACACACCTACCCCGGCTGGAGGAGCAGCACCAGCTCCTCGTCCTGCAGCAGCACCAGGTGACATCCACCCTGAGGAGGATCAACACCCGCAGAGCTACAGGACCGGATAAGGTGTGAGGCAAGACTTTGAGGACATGCGCTGACCAGCTAGCAGGAGTGTTCCTGGACATTTCCAAGCTGCTGTCTATGAGTGCCTGAGTGCCTCAAGTCCTCCACCATCATTCCGGTACCTAAGAAGACAACCATCACCTGCCGGTAATCATGAAGTGCTTTGAGCGGATTATTCTCACGTACCTCAGAGGCTTCATCCCCTCGGACCTAGACAGCCTTCAGTTCGCCTGCAGAGGGAATCGGTCCACAGAGGATGCTGTCTCCATCACCCTGCACACAGCCCTGACCCACCTGCAGCAGCCCAACACCTACGTCAGGATGCTATTTGTAGACTTTAGCTCACCATTCAACACCGTCATCCCAGACAAGCTGGCGCTGAAGCTACATGCAGTGGGTCTGCCTGTGTCACTGTGCCACTGGATCAGAGACTTTCTCACCAACAGGCCTCAGGTGGTGAGAATAGGGAACATCACATCATCCCCTCTGGTCCTCAGCACAGGCACGCCACAGGGTTGTGTGCTCAGCCCGGCCCTCTTCACCATGTTTACTCACGACTGTGCTGCCATACACCCCACCAACACAGTCGTGAAGTTTGCGGACGACACTACAGTAGTGGGTCTCACCTCAAATAACGAGACCCACTACAGAGAGGAGATACGCCAGCTCACCCAGTGGTGTTCAGCCAACAACCTGGTACTGAACACAGGGAAGACCAAGGAGGTCGTTGTGGATTTCAGGAGGTCCAGAAAGACGGATCACGTCCCCCTCCTTATGGACGGAGAAGTGGTGGAGTGTGAGGACAACATCATGTTCGTGGGCCTCCACATCCACATGAGAGACTGTGAGAATTATGAGCCACTGCACACTGCACTTTCACACCTTCACCTCCACCTCCACCTGCACCTTCTGTGTATTTAACATATTAGTACACACATGCTGAACTAAATGGTCATCCATTTGCATTCAGTATATCCATTTTAGTATATTGGTACATTCCATTGGTCTATTTTATCGTTTATACATGTTAGTATATTTCAGCTGCTGTTGGTACATTTCACTGGTATATTTTATTGTTTATTGTTTAGTATATTGTTATTGTCTTAGTATATTTTCATTTCTGGTATATTTTTATTATATGTACGAATATTTTTTCTGCATGTTTTATTTTATTCTAGTATCTTAGTTTTATTCTATAATCTTTCTTACTGTTTCGAACATGGGGGTTGCAATGCAAATTTCATTGACATGTCATGCTCAATGATAATAAAGAAATCTTGAAGCCCATTGAATACTTGAATGGTTATATGAAGCACTTTAAATGTGGTTATTGTTCATAACTGCGAATGAAACTTGAACCTAAAATTGATTTTTGTTGTACAACTGAATTTCTTTGAGAACATGATTTGAACTTATCATTACAAGATGGAGTGTATTTAATTGGTAACAATTCATGGAGAAATAGAGAAAATGAACATGATTTGCACAGACACTGAATGAATGTTCCAAGCCCTTTGGGTCTTGTCTGGCCTATCTACAGGTCAGGTTTTTTTCTTAGGTTTACCCAGGATTCCCTCGTGGTGTGTTGGTGACGTCGGTCGGCTGGAAAAGGTTGGAGCCATACCCCATCACTTTCCTGCTGGGGGCTGTATGAACGTCAGTCCTAGATCCCAGAACCGGTGATTCCCAGTGTGAACCAAAGTGAACCATTGTTATCCAAGGTGTGCAGAGTTTTCTGATTCCCCCTTCCCTCACGGACTGTGTGGTAAGATGAAGTAGACACTGATACACTGATGGTAACTGCGAAAGGGCCCCAACGAAAGAACAGTCAACGTTGGAAACGGAGGGTTTCTTTTTCTTCGTTGCCAGCTTTATTATTTAAATTTGTTATGTTCTGTCCATCGTTCAAAGTATTGTTGTATTAAAAATTGTTTTGGTTATTTCTCATAATTGAAAAAACTCAGCTCATGGTTTTCTGTGTCATTGTTGATGTTCACAAACACTGGCTGTTGACAGCTTAGTGTCTTCTGATACTGGTCCAGCTACTTTCATTGATCATCACCTACCTGTGCTCTGTTAATATAACACGACGAGGGTTACAGTACCATCAGCCAATTATTTGTCCGAAAAATGAAATAAAACCGGATTGATATTTTCGGTGCTGCATTTTAATTACTGGTTGATTTATATTGGAGTTTCAAGCGCCTGATCCTGCCATTGTTGGCCTATTGCGCATGTATTTAATACGTTTGAGGCTGATTAGATATGAGTGAATGTAATTTCATTAAATATTCAGCAAAGATGTTGTTGGGCTATTTGTTTTTAAAAATGTAGTTGATCCAGTGGCCCACTGAATATACAACAACAATAATAATGAACCGGACAAGAGACCATTTGAACTTTGAATACGCTTAAGTGTGTTCGGCAGCAGAAGTGTATGCGCAATGTTGTGTCCACGACAAGGGAAAGCGCCCTGCGTCACTCCCCCGTATCCACAGCGCTGGAGCCGATGTTTGCGCAACTGTGCGCATTGCGCGCAGTGTTTCAGCACTGATCTGTGTTGGTGGTTAAATGTGAACAAGTAGTGCAATTTTCAGGCACTTGTAGCCAGTTTTGTTAACAGTCAGCTCCTATTCTGACTATAAAATGTGAATATTATGGCTTTTATATGACGTCTATAATCTGGATTTTGAACACTGAAACGTTTTTTCTTTGAGAGGAGTTTGGAATAAGTGGAGTTAAGGATCGAAATATCAGTCTAATATCTAATCTAATATTCAACAGTTTGACATTAAACTGTGTTTGCTCAGTTTAATGTCAAACTGTTGAATATTAGATCTCTGTGTGTTTAGGTATGAAATTAGTGGCCTTTCCATTAAGATTAAGACCTGAGCAGGTTTCGTTTTACATTTGGACTGTCAACTTGTTTGTGAACACACTGTTGTCGTAAAACTCCTGCTTATTTGTCATGTATTATGACCCTGAAGCTGGTGGTAAAAAAGCTGAAATCCACCGACTCAAAATGTAAACAAACGCACCTGTGGAGTGAGACCAGCGTTCAGGTGGAGAGGAAACAATTTACAGCAAACTGCTGTGCTTTTATTTTAGCGTTTTCAAAAGACAACAAAATAAACTTGATGATTTAGGTCGGTCATAATTTATTTACTGGTCAATCAGGAATCCACCATTTAGCAAATAAGGAACACACTGTTTTGGTTGTTTTCTGGAGGTTGTCTCAACATCGTTCACTGTTTATTACAAAAAGAAAGAACGAGAAACAATCATTTTTTTTCCGGTGACAACACACTGCCGACTCAACACCTGCCTCCGATTACAGTAGTATGTTATATGATTTGAGAAACAGCTATAATGCTGCAAAGTTACGATAAATGAGGCAAATTGCTCACAGGGAGCTGCTGTGCTGGTACGTGATCAGGTGATGAAGAGCAGGTGAGGGATGGCTCTTCTCAAAGGACACGATGCGCGATGCTGATTGGTTTTCATGGCATTTGATCAAACTCAAAGATGAAGAAAGCAAAGCTTGTCAGAGAAGAAAGTCAGAAATACATCCTTAAAAAACAGGGACAGAATAATGGCTGGAAAATGAGATGATTTAACAGCTCTTAAATCAACATTCATGGATAGATACAGTATGTTACTGCTACTGAGAGATATGATTAAAATGTCTAAAAACGACTTGACCTTTCTTATATATCTTGTTTACTTGTGCACTAAAATCATGCCAAATGTTTCCAACAATGTTCAACTCCAGAGAAATGGAAATTTATTCAAGGTAGGGTGCATTTCATCTGAACACTTGTAAATATTTCAGCGTTTTCTCGCAGATTTTTTGGAACATTTTGATAATAATCACTGGACACCCAGCAATCTGTGCCTCATTTTCGTGTACATTTCATGTCTGCAAGGGTTATGGTGCAGCATTGGAGAGCAGAAAGGATGAGGAAATCTTTAGCAGCACAGTGACCCAGAGGAGTCTGACTTCTCTCTCATACAACTGACATATTTATTTTGGACAAAGGCGATGAGCCCCGATGTGATCCTTCATCACCACAAACCTGGAGCAGATGATAACAGACAAGCTGACAGCAGCAACGTAGGCTGAGTGTCGACTCGAAGCTGCTGCCATGCGGTGCAACTTTATTATAATTTATCAGCACATTTTCCCACAGTGAAGATTTTTGAGAGTGAATATGTACGAGCAGAAACTTGAATTGAAACGAACAAACCATTTCAAAATTCTATATCATATTGTTGGATTGGAATGAATATGTAGGCCTATGTATGTGTGTGGGAGCCATGAATGAGTTTGAAGGGATTTCCTTGGTGTGTTGGTTGAAATATTGGTGTTTGTTATTGTTTAGGTTTGTGTGATTCTATTGATGAGGGAATATGTAGGTCAAGTGGATATGGGCGGGGATGTTACACATAAGCCCCTGCTCACCTTTTTTTTTGTCGTGTGTGGCTGGAGAGTGAGGGACGGTGAGCAGGGTCGCCGTATTTTTTGTTGACCGCTATTTCCTTTGATCACTGTGATCATTTTGATTATGAATTTGTGCACGATATCATAAGTTGATCATTGTTTTCCGCAAATAAAAAGGTCAAATATATTTTCGTATTTCAGTGATTTTTTCCGTTTTGCGCGTCAAACAAGTGGAAGGCCGGCCTCAGCCTCTCAGCGACTCTTTGTTCTTTGAAGTCGCTGTAATGTGTAAGCACCACTTTAATGTTGCAGCTTGTGAGGTAAAAAGCATAGCACCTCAAAACTGTACTTAAGCACAGCACTTCAGTAACTGTGTTTCGTTACTTTCCATCACTGACTGTCTGAGCTGAGCATGGATGGAGAGGTGCTGGACACCATGGCAACCAGCTGGAACGTTGGTGCACAGGCACCTGGATGTATGACGTCAGAGATTTTGAGCCAGAGTTGTATGAATGTGACCCAACTTGCGATAGGACGACTGGATACTACTACTGCTTCAGCGCGTCTACAACCTACAGAGAGAGAACAGCGAGTATCGTCAAGAACTAGAGAGCTACACATTTTAGACAGAGAGAATTCAACGAATAGAGCTTTCAGAGAAAACCATCGGAAATGGACTACAGCGCGGACTTTGATGCCGCCATGGAGGGGATGACGTGGGATGAAGTACGGACCCTTCTGGAGGCCGCGATTGAACAGATATTGGAAGAGCCACCGATCACTCCGCCTCCATCTCCATCTGAAGACCTTATGCCTCTGGAGGCCGCGATTGAACAGACATTGGGAGAGCCACGGCTCACTCCGCCTCCATCTCCACCTCCGGCATCTCATCCCCCATATGCCCCCCACCCTCAGGCAGTGCAACATCTGAGCCAGGGAAACGGTGGGTGCGTCCCCGTCGAAGCAGCTCCACGCTGGTTGGAGCACCCAAGCCTAATGATGGCTGCCCCGGGAGTGAACGCTGGTCAAGCTGCTCCCGTCATCTACCAGGGAGGGCCCCTGCTGTACGATCACAACATCATGCAGCCAGGTGACCCTCACAACCTGATTCCTGTTGGAATGCTGTAAGAAACACACGCATTAATAGAAACAAGCACAAACCAGTGAACACTATAGCTACTGAGCTTCTGCTTGTATCTTCACACACACACACACACACACACACGTGCTTTCTATTATCTAATACATCTGTCTCTCTTTCTGTGTGTAGGAATGGAGAGGTGTTGTACCAGCTCCCAGCAAATGTTTTCACTACATTTGGCCCTGCTGCTCCACATCCGAAACCGAACACCTCCGCAGATGAGCCGCACATAAAGAAACCACCCAATGCCTTCATGTTGTTCAGGAAAGAGCAGAGGCCAAATGTGGTGGCCGAGCTGAACATCACTGACAGTGCGGCGGTGAACACTGTCCTGGGACAGAGGGTAAGTATTTTTCTCTATGTTTGAGACATTCAGTGTTACACAGACTTCAGCCACAGACTGCAGTCATGTTCCCAGAACAGATTTTCCTCTACTATCACAAGCCTGCACTCGTTAATGTGGATCTGTGAGCACATTTATGCATCTGTTCGTGTACTTTTCTGCTCCCGTTTTGTGTGTGTGGCCAAGTCCTGTTTTTAAGTGTGTGTGTGCTGACCGCGCGTTGTCGTCTATCCACAGTGGAAGTCCCTATCCAAAGAAGAGCAAGCCAAATATTATGAAGAGGCGGACAAAGAGCGACGGCTCCACGCAGAGCTGCACCCCAACTGGTCATCCAGAGACAATTATGTATGTACACAGTGCTCACACACAACTCACACATGTTTCCCTCACATCACAGCAGCTGATGACACAAAGTCGCTGAAAATAGTTTTGTTCTTGCCCACTAACCTCAGTCTTATGTGTTGTTTTTGTGTAGGGCAAGAAGAGAAAGAGGACGAGGAGGAAGGTCTCCACCAGTACTGAAGGTAAGACAATATTTCGGTAATTCGGACAAAATAGATTGCAGTTTGTCAAAATATATAGATTTCATAAACATTTTTTCCAGGAAATCTATTTGTAAGATTATTTTTAAAGAGTCAAATCAGTTCATCCCTTTGGATTTAAACATTTACTATAACAATGTTTTTGTTTGTTTTTGTTGCAGCATGTGCTACTGAACCTGGAGAGATCAGTCAGCAAGCCAAGAGACTGCGTGTGAACCCCGTGCACACAGCAGTGATGGAGCCCTTCACTCCACAGACAGGTGTGATGGAACCCTTCACTCCACAGACAGGTGTGATGGAGCCCTTCGCCTCACAGACAGGTGTGATGGAACCCTTCGCCTCACAGACAGATGTGATGGAACCCTTTGCCTCACAGACAGGTGTCATGGACCCCTTTGCCTCACAGACAGATGTGATGGAACTCTTTGCCTCACAGACAGATGTGATGGAACTCTTCGCCTCACAGACAGATGTGATGGAACTCTTCGCCTCACAGACAGATGTGATGGAACTCTTCGCCTAACAGACAGATGTGATGGAACTCTTCGCCTCACAGACAGACTGCAGCAACGCCTTCGTGTAACAACTGCAGCTGGCCACAGATCTACTGGCTGGACTCTCCAACAGCAGCGGCCACAGTGCTGGCCCCTGCCGCTGCACCAACCGAAACAGAGACTGTTGAAAACCAAACCATCAGCACCATCACACAAACGACAGAGGTCCGCCACTTGGTCAGCGATGATGGAGCAGCTTGAGCCCCTTCGTCTCACTGCACCACCTCAGCTGCCATCTTCTCTTTATATCAGCATTGTCAATATCAAATAAATGTGCAACAACTGTATTTAAAGGATTGTTATGATTTAAATGTCAAGAGAAACAGTTTTGTTCAACAAGCAAACAAGAAAAGGGAACAGCAACCACATGTTGAAACTAGCCATCAGGCGTATGACCAACGCAAACAGTCCATCCAGTCATACTTTTTATTTACAGCGGTACTTTTTATTTGTTTAAGATTTGAATGAATTGACAGTTATTGATTACTGGTTTCCAGATGTTGTTTCCTCGTGAGGTGACATCACAGCGTGCAGGCCGCAGTTGCAGCTTCTCCAGTTGTTGGTTCTTCTATTGTGAACTAATCAACTATTTTAGTTTTTTCAACAATTTATTAGCTCATTAAGCATCTGCAACAATGTGTATACACACAATAAGAAGTGTTACATTTTACACACACACACACACACACACACACACACACACACACACACACACAGCGGGTAAATGTATTCCATAAGTGCATAAAACTCTGGTCCAACAAATACTAAAATTCAAGTGTATCACAGATGAAAACTAACGATGAAAACAGCAAAACAGAGTAAAAGATATAATGTACGTACTAACAGTACGTACTAACAGCATGAATAATATTTGATTTATAATAAGGATTTTTAGGAATCAGTTGAAGATTGACATTAAACGCTACTCTACACTCTAACCGTATACTTCTACATCATACACTACATTTTGGAAACCAGTACCAGGGAAGCTATTTTTTTCCTCCACTACACTTATTTGGCATTATCATGTCTTATTTTTCAGATTCATCATACTATTAATAAAAAAAACTGATAAATCATGATGTGTTATCCTGGATAAAGCTCGCTGTATATTATATAAAGCTGGTGAAATTATCCCTGCTCTGACCAGCTGCAACATTAGCTATGCTCACACATTCATGCATAATTATAATGCAGTGATCAATATCATTCTGAAACGAGCCATTTTGCATAATTCGTTTGTGCTTGGTTGCGTATGATGCTAATAGTTAATTCCTTTATGTTAGATTTTGAATGCAGAGTTTTTACATGTATTTTTACACGTATTTCACATTTTATATGAATATTTCCACGGAATTGTCACTTATACTGAAGTAGAATATCTGAGTTCTTCTTCCACAACTGGCTGTACTGATGACGGTGTTGGAGCAGCGGAGAGAAACTAGTTCAAGATTCAAGATTTCTTTATTGTCATTGAGCATGAAATGTCATATGAATTTTGCATTGCAACCCCCATGTTAGAAACAATAATAAGAAAGATAAGAAAGATTATATAACAAAATTAAGATACCAGAATAAAATAACCAGCATGAAGTAAACATATTCGTAAATGTAATCAAAGTATGCCAGAAATGAAAATATAGTTAACTATCTTGAAAAGCGGAACTTAACTAAATCTAAAGCTGAATATTTATGCGCAACCTTCCAGCGCCGTATCAGTAAATCCACACGGCTGTTCTGACGCTGATCTGTGTGTTAGTTTTACTCATGGGCACTGATTCAAAACAACAATGAAAGAATTTTGTTCGCAATTGGTTCAGTGCGTAAAAGCGCAAATCCAATCCAAAATGCGCATGGCCTCATCGCCTCCCTGAACGCACTGACAGCTGCTGGGGAGAGGAGAGGAGAGGAGAGGAGAGGAGTCACATGATGTGAGCTGCTCTCCCAGCTCTCACTGGACAAACCGCAGCACGTGCACAGCTCGCTCTTTGCCACAATTTTAAATAAATAATTAAATCTTTATAAAAAGCATTAAAAATCGCACCTTGTTGAATGGGGTAAATGGCATCATGTTATGTTACATTTCACTGTACTTCATGTAGGGTAACGGAAGCTGAACCGTCTACGATGGCGCGCGCACCTGCAGCAGGGGAGGCTGATAAAAGCGTTTCCGCTCAGGTGACGCAGTTTGTCCCGATGAGCCCCGCGTGCCGGTATGGACGTACGGCATTTTGTTTGTTTGATTTTTCATACGAGTCTTACAGTTTCCCGAGGTTAAACGTCTTCTCTGTGTTTTTTTAACGAACTTGTGTGACTGAATGCACGTGAGCGTGTTTACACCGCTTGAACAAACTGCGGGGGCCTTTTCACATTTTCTTTACATCTGAACATAAACGAGGCAGAATGGCGTGTATTCCTGCAGTTTGGGAGTTAATTGCGACAAGCTTTGTTGGACTTGTAATGCAAACTCGGAAAATTAGAACTTGCAGATTGATTTCTCTTGTTTCTGTGCCTGCTTTGCATTAAACCATATTTGGATAAAATTAGTGAAAAGTTTGTGAAAAGGTGTGTGAAAGATGTAATAGTATTTTGGGCCTTAGCCGCTCTGGAAAAAATAGACTCGCGCTCTTTTGCTATTTTAGCAAACTTTCTGTGACAATCATGACAATCAAGCGCAAAACACAGCAGGACTGTTTTAGGCCCAGTGTGGCCTTGTGTGATGAGTTGACCTCCTTAGTCTTCTCTGATGTTCTTTTTTCTTTCTTCAATAGCAGTTTGGTTTGTTGCAAAGGACTTTGTCAGCGTTGTGTGTAGATTTTCTCCTCAAATAAATGGAGCATTCTTTAAAGAAAACAAATACTGAAAATGGTTCAGGATGTTCAAAAATCCACTACAAATTAAGATTAGACTTTATTAATCCCCAGACGGGGAAATTCGGGTATTACAGGTCGCAGGTAAAAGCAGTTGAAAAAAGAAAATAAAAACGGAGTATATATGTGTACATTTTGTACACTATAATATATATATATACATACATACTGCATATATTGCCACAACGGACTACAAGAAAAATTGCCATAAAAATATACTGCCAAAATGTTTTTAGAATTAAACAGTTGTTCTTTCAGACATTCAGTAATTCAGAAGTAAAACAGTCCATCTGTTATAATGCAGTAAAAATTGGACCTATTTGGTCTATTCTATTTTTCCTGTTGCCAATAGATTTCGCTGTCACCATTATTGTGGCATTAATTGCGTTTCTGGTTGTGAACATGTATAATAACAGTGCCACCTAGTGGCCAAGTGTCGTAAGTAGCAGCTAAATAACACTGAATCCAGCACGGGACATATAAACATGTCGAGGTGTTTCTCGCATCGTTTGTGGTTTGGAAGCCTTGGCAAACCATAATCTGTAAGTCTATGTGGATCAATGAAGTGTTACATTGTGTTTTGCATTGTTTTGGGATTTACAGTGTCGTATTTTCTATGTATTAGTGCTGTATGAAAGTGAGTTGATACTGTTAGCCATCAGCTGACAGTAGCATAAGAGTGTGCTGTCCAAGTGATGTGTGATGTTAATCACAGTTAGGCTATGAGTTACGTACGCATTGCACTTATGTATTTTTTCCTTTTTGTGTATGTGACAGTTTCACAAATTAAGAAAATGCTTTTCAGTCATCACAACGAGACAACAACGTGTCCTTTTATTGCTGGAACCATTTATGTTTAGCTCGCTGTCTCGGTTCGTAGTTACACTAACCGAGGGCAGAAGAACAGTTTTTGCACAAATTGCACTTAGGTAGAAAGTGCACATGGTGGGTATGGAAAAAGTGATTACAGTATTTATAACAAATCAGTGTGAAAAAAACACTCTGAATTTAGTTGAATTCAATCAGAACTGTTAAATAAACCCACAATGTAACACATTTAACAAGGTCAAGAAACTTGGCTCAGCAGGATTTCTCATGCTTTACTGTCATTACTGAGCCGATGAAACATTACATTTCTGGCTGCCTGACAACTTTAATTAGGGACACGGGGCACGCTCCGAGGCACTGGCTCCTGCAGCTCTGCTGTGTGCTGTGTGTAAACGTAGATAATTTTGTCGGCTCCAAATGACCCTCGGCACATTTTGATATCTCTTACGGTTTTCGAACTGTGACCATCGAAGGCCGACGTAAGACACGAACAACTGCAAAGACTTTCCCATAAGAAATGAATGGGGAAATTTCCTCAAATTTCAGCCTTTTTCAATTGTCCGCAGCTCGGCCATACTTTGTCCTAGAGACTTCATTCAAAGTTTAAAACGTAGATAAATTTGTCAGCTCAAAATTAATACCGGCACATTTTTTGATATCTCTTACGGTTTTCGAGCTATGACCATCTGAAGACCATCAAGTTTCTCACAAAAATGCTCAGAATCTCTCCCTCTACAGTGGGTGATGTCATAAGTTAGAGTGAGACAGCCGGTGAAAAATCGCCTGAAATGTGTTTCTAAAATTGCTGTAAAATCCAAACGGTGAATAGGAGACACATAATTTTGGGATCTTTTGTAGACAAACTTGTCCTCTTTCGTGTGATGCCCTCGAAAAAGCCGAGAGACTTACTGAATTTAAATAGTGAGGCTTTTTGTGCAGCCATCTCCCTCCTGCTCTCCCATTAAGTCCCATGTTAAAATTCAGAGCTGTTTTGTGAGCAAAGCAGAAATGCCTCCTGTCTTTAGATCGCCATAAAACGAAAAGTTGTTGTCTCAGGAATAAAACGAGGAGATGGTCGGACTCAGGAAGGTCTCGGGAGTCCGATGATCTATAGTACACTCTGATACGAGGCACGGTTCTCTCACCAGAGGATTTAGTTCAGGAGGTTCGCCGAACCCAAATCTCACTGCATACAATACAAACTCCTGTTCTCTGAGTCGCAGAGTCTTTTTAAGTCGACCATTTTGTCATTTTTCTAAAGAATATCTGGACATAAAACACACGTACATCTGGCCCAGACTTGTCCGCATCTCACAGTGTAATCGGTTTTTTGATAGCAGCTACGGTTTTGACACAATCGCAAGTTGTTCGGAAGAAACCGACAGCGAAAAAGCCGCTTTTCAAGGGAAGAGTTTAACAGTTGCAACTGTCATTTACACACACACCGGTCAATAACCCACGCACACACATCTGCAGGACAACAAGCCTGAGAATGATTATCTTAACGAGCTCAGTCAAAACAAGGGCATTGTTTGAAAACAATCTCCGTCCAACAAGCAGTTAAACTCAGCTTCACAAAGCTCTTTGCCAAAGAGGTTGAGACAGTAGTCACACAAATGCACACACAAAAAGGGCTAACCAACAGCTAAAAAGTGATTAAAAACAGCACGTCAAAACTGAACAGGAACAGGTAAAAAGTGGGAGAGGTAGAGAGGTAATTATCAGCAGGTGGGGCAGAAGTTACACAGGCACACACGCACACACACACACACACACACACACACATTCAGACACATATATACTATACACATCTCCATGTAGGAGCTGGTTGGGCTGCTTGTGTAGTTCAAGCAGACACACACACACAAACAGACGAAGACACACACATACGCAGTCACACACAATGACAGATACATAAACACACATACACAGACAAATGCATAATGAAAACCCCATCCCCCCGCCCCCTTGTTAACACCGTTAGCTCTATTAGCTCTGTTAGCACAGTTAGCTCTGTTAGCGTTAGCGCCGTTAGCTCTATTCGCGCCGTTAGCTGTTAGCTCCGTTAGTGTTCGCTCCGTTAGTGTTAGCTCTGTTAGCTCTGTTAGCATTAACTCCATTCATGCTTATTGATTCAGTTCATTAATTCATGTTAACAGAGACATGAAGCAGAGGAGAGAAGCAGACACAGACAGCTGAGGTGATCAACAGAGACAGACAAGGAGAAAGCCACAGAAACAGACGAAGACACACACATACGCAGTCACACACAACGACAGATACATAAACACACACACACAGACAAATGCATAATGAAAACCCCATCCCCCCGCCCCCTTGTTAACGCCGCTAGCTCTATTAGCTCTGTTAGCACAGTTAGCTCTGGTTGCGTTAGCGCCGTTAGCTCTATTCGCACCGTTAGCTGTTCGCTCCATTAGTGTTAGCTCTGTTAGCTCCGTTAGCATTAGCTCCATTCATGTTTATTGATTCAGTTCATTAATTCATGTTAACAGAGACATGAAGCAGAGGAGAGAAGCAGACACAGACAGCTGAGGTGATCAACAGAGACAGACAAGGAGAAAGCCACAGAAACACAGCTGAGAGCAATTCATTAATCAGGGACTGACTGCCTCTGATATCTGCCGTTTTCTCACATTGCAGCCTTTTTCAATTGTCCGCTGCTTCGCCATAGTTTCTCCTAGAGACTTCATTCAAACTTTAAAACGTAGATAATTTTGTCGGCTCCAAATGACCCTCGGCACATTTTGATATCTCTTACGGTTTTCGAGCTATGACCATCGAAGGCCGACGTAAGACGCGAACAACTGCGATAAATTTCCCATAAGAAATGAATGGGACGGGCGAAAAAAACAAGATTGAAATTGGAGTTTTTCAAACATCTGTAGCTCAGGCATACATTCACCGAGAGACTTCATTTCAACTTTAAAATGTAGACCCAAGTCTGGTCTATTGGTGTGTTCATCCACATTTTGATTGGTCCTATAGTTTTTGATCAGTCACTGTTCAATGACAGTGTTCGTTTGGCGGGAAATTTTGAGATTATAATGGGTGTGTATTGCGCGGAATGTTCGTGCTAGAGTGCGTGCTAGAGTGGCACAGAGTCTAAAAACGATCTGAAAATCTTCTCTTTTTCTCGTCGCTACGGCCACAAATTACACTCTACACGCATAATTTTGGGATCAGTTTGTAGACAAGCTTGTCCTCTTTCGTGTGATGTCCTCGAAAAAGCCGAGAGACTTACTGAATTTAAATAGTGAGACGTTTTGTGCAGCCAGCGCCCTCCTGTTCTCCCATTAAGTCCCATGTTAAAATTCAGAGCTGTTTTGTGAGCAAAGCAGAAATGCCTCCTGTCTTTAGATCGCCATAAAACGAAAAGTTGTTGTGTCAGGAATAAAACGAGGAGATGGTCGGACTCAGGAAGTTCTCGGGAGTCCGATGATCTATAGTACACTCTGATACGAGGTACGGTTCTCTCACCAGAGGATTTAGTTCAGGAGGTTCGCCGAACCCAAATCTCACTGCATACAATACAAACTCCTGTTCTCTGAGTCGCAGAGTCTTTTTAAGTCGACCATTTTGTCATTTTTCTAAAGAATATCTGGACATAAAACACACGTACATCTGGCCCAGACTTGTCCGCATCTCACAGTGTAATCGGTTTTTTGATAGCAGCTACGGTTTTGACACAATCGCAAGTTGTTCGGAAGAAACCGACAGCGAAAAAGCCGCTTTTCAAGGGAAGAGTTTAACAGGTGCAACTGTCATTTACACACACACCGGTCAATAACCCACGCACACACATCTGCAGGACAACAAGCCTGAGAATGATTATCTTAACGAGCTCAGTCAAAACAAGGGCATTGTTTGAAAACAATCTCCATCCAACAAACAGTTAAACTCAGCTTCACCAAGCGCTTTGCCAAAAAGGTTGAGACAGTAGTCACACAAACACACACACAAGCAGGGCTAACCAACAGCTAAAAAGTGATTAAAAACAAGCCCGTCAAAACTGAACAGGAACAGGTAAAAAGTGGGAGAGGTAGAGAGGTAATTATCAGCAGGTGGGGCAGAAGTTACACACGCACACAAACAAACACACACACACACACACATTCAGACACACATATACCAGACACATCTCCATGTAGGAGCTGGTTGGGCTGCTTGTGTAGTTCAAGCAGACACACACACACAAACAGACGAAGACACACACATACGCAGTCACACACAACGACAGATACATAAACACACACACACAGACAAATGCATAATGAAAACCCCATCCCCCCGCCCCCTTGTTAACGCCGTTAGCTCTGTTAGCTCTGTTAGCACAGTTAGCTCTGTTAGCGCTAGCGCCGTTAGCTATATTCGCACCTTTAGCTGTTAGCTCAGTTAGTGTTAGCTCTGTTAGCTCCGTTAGCATTAGCTCCATTCATGTTTATTGATTCAGTTCATTAATTCATGTTAACAGAGACATGAAGCAGAGGAGAGAAGCAGACACAGACAGCTGAGGTGATCAACAGAGACAGACAAGGAGAAAGCCACAGAAACACAGCTGAGAGCAATTCATTAATCAGGGACTGACTACCTCTGATATGACCATCGAAGGCCGACGTAAGACGCAAACAACTGCGATAAATTTCCCATAAGAAATGAATGGGGAAATGTCCTCAAATTTCAGCCTTTTTCTTTTTTTTTAACTTATATTTTATTGATTTTCTCATTTAAACAACACAACAATAATAGAACATAGTGTCAGTAAAATTACTATCAGTCTTCATACTGTTTTTTGTAGACAGTCCATTTTTCCCATCTGCTCTCGCATAATGATTGTTGCAGTTTTATGATATGTGTGAGTCTCTCCATAACGTGTATCTCGTCAATGATCTCCATCCAGTTCCTCCAAGTAGGGGGGTCTTCTTTATACCATTTCCTTGTGATGGCTTTCTTGCAAGCTGCCAGTAAAATCTTAATCAGATACCAGTCTCTGTCTTGGATGTTTTCTTGAGTAACATTTCCCAAGTATAGTACAATGCACGTTTTAGGCAGCTCATAGCCTAATACCTTTTCCATCTCCTTCCACACATCATTCCAGTATCTTGTTATTTTGGTACAATGCCAAAAAATATGTGTGTGACCCACATTCTGTTCCCCACACAGTCTCCAGCAGAGTCGTTGTACTGGTGATCGTCCCTTTTTCATTTTT
This sequence comes from Chelmon rostratus, assembly GCF_017976325.1. Classification (NCBI taxonomy): domain Eukaryota; kingdom Metazoa; phylum Chordata; class Actinopteri; order Chaetodontiformes; family Chaetodontidae; genus Chelmon; species Chelmon rostratus. The sequence continues at coordinate 9,120,196 of NC_055676.1, read as the reverse complement.
GGCGTGATGAAAAATCTCACAATGTTTTTCCAGCAAAATTCTTTCCATATTCTGGAATAACTAGTTGTTTGTTGTGTTTTCAATATGTTATACCACATCTCGTCAGTTATTACTTCCGTTAATTCTTTCTCCCACTTATCTCTTATGTACAAAGTTGAAGTGTTTCTATTTGCTACCATACCCTGGTACAATTCGGATATCACTCTGCTAAATTTGTTCTTGTATGCATTGCATAGAGTCACAATCACTTTATTTGGTTCACCCGGGAGGTCTGGCTTTATTTCTTTATTAAAATAGTCTCTGACTTGTAAATACATGTAAAAATCTTGATGTTCTAATCCATATTCCCTTCTTAATTTAGGAAAGCTTTTGATTTCTCTTTTTTCAATTATTGTATCTAATATATTCAGGCCTCTATTTGCCCATTGTTTAAATTTCTGATTCAGAGTCCCTGGCTTGAAATTGGTGTAAATTTCAGCCTTTTTCAATTGTCCGCTGCTCGGCCATACTTTGTCCTAGAGACTTCATTCAAACTTTAAAACGTAGATAATTTTGTCGGCTCGAACACACCCCGTGTCCCTTTCAAAATTTCCCAGAGGGAATTTTCTAGTTACATTTTCCTGTCCGTTGTAGTCAGACATCGTTTGGCTCCGTGTGGCTCGGCATGTAAACAAATCACAGGCAAAATGCTGAAGGAGCACACAATATGTAATGTGTTTGCAACCTTTTCTGTTTTGTTGCATTTCCCTGATATCTGGAGATGTGATGGAGGTGCAGACTGGATGGATCTAATAAAATGGATTGTGCAGGTAGGTATACTTCCTGTCCCTGTGCAAAAGTAAGAAGTATTCTAATAAATTGTCTAAATTAATTTAAGATGGCTGTATTTTCATTCACCATAGCTGTTTTCTTGTGAGTCTGAAATGGTCAACACCATATTTAACAAGTCAACAAGACGAGCTTCAATCGAATCTGCTGCAGTTATTTTACACTGATTTGAGTTTCTGCTTTTAGTCAACAAACCGCTTCACAATAATGACAAACAAATGGCTGTTTGTACAAGATGACAGAAGAATACTGTCTCCTGCAGTTCACTGTTGAGTCATTTTTACAATTTTCCGTGTTAACACACAAGCATGACTCCAGAACAGTCGCTAACTGCAAACTGTGTAAAACATGAGAACAGAATGTGATCGTTTATCCTTTTTGACATAAACTCCAAAGAAAAACAGTACAAAGACAATGTATTTAATGTTTTACCTCATCAGCTTCTTTGATTTTTGTAAATATCTTCTTATTCTGAACTTGATGCAGCAACATGTTGGCTCAGTCATTCACAAGCAAGGATGGAGCGAGGTTCACCACTGTGAACAGATGACTGTAGAGAGGATGTTACTACATGGGCTCAGGAACACTTTGTAAACCGTTTTCAGTAAACACAGTTCATAGTTTTTGAACTTTTGTGCCTGAAGAGAAAATGTATTGTATTCACTAAATCCTGTCTTTCCATGATGTTCATGGTGTCTTGTTTTACTCCCAGTCTCTCCCGAATGCCCCCCCGGCCAGTTTCCTTGTGTGTGGCTACAGAGGGCTGTTTGGAGTCTGACTGGACCTGCCGAAACCACATCTGTATCCCCAAAGAGCTGCGCTGCAACGGACTGAACACCTGCCTGGACAACCCTGACGAAGAGGAGTGTGTTGAGAAAGGTGGAGGGTCACAGGAACCTGAATGTCAGTCAGTGGGACATGTCCAAACTATTCCATAAAGTTCCTTGTGGCTGCTAGTTGTAGTTCCAACCAATCAAGAGGTCACCAAATTATCAGCTGAAGACTGAGATCAGCTGATCGAATGAGTCCAGCCTGGTGTGCTCCTCCTCACCCAAAGTACAAAAGCTTCTATTTCTTATTTATCTTGAGTAGTACCTCGTGTTGAAGTGCGACAGCATGTATTGAGATAACCAATCTTTGAGATGTCTTCAGTGCGGTCTCGTCTTCAACAAAACAAAGATAATGTGGAGACTCATATCGTAAAACCTCCTCAGATTAAAAAAAACCAATTACCTATTGCCAGAGGTGACAGAAAATGTTTGTTTTTTATTCAATTAATACTTTTAATCAATAGGTGCAGTCCATTGAAATTCAGGTGATATTCCTTGAAGCGGTTTATTAATCCATTTTGAGATTTATTGTGAAAAGATATCAAAGACAAACAGGAGGCTCCTTACAAGGGGTAGTTATGTGTGCCAATTAAATAGTTTAGTCCTGATCGACTCCTCCTCTGTCAGGTCTGTGTGGAGAGGACGTGTCTGTCCTCCGAGGAGAGGTGTGATGGCCTAGTTCACTGCTCAGATTGCAGCGACGAGCCCATAACCTGCGGTAGGTTTGAGACACGTTACAATAATAGCAGTCGCTGCAACAAACTACTGGACACTTGACCGCAACTTAATCTCCAAATCACGTGATGCAGTGAAATGCTTCTGGTGAATGTACAGCTGTGACCTGCAGGTCGCATCTGCTCGATGAACAACGGTGGCTGTAGCCATGTGTGTGTGGATGAAGCCTGGGGAGCTCTGTGTGCCTGTCCTGTTGGATGTAAGCTCTCTCCCAATGGAGCGGTCTGTGAAGGTATGTGGGGGATGAATTTTCAGTTTGATTGAGGGGTGAACAGCCTTTTCGTGTAGCCCAGGCTTGAATATGATGAAATCAAATCTAAAACCATACCTCTTAGCATCATAATCATCCCTTAAATAATTCATGTTATTTTAAATAAACAGATAAGTTGATAGAAAATTATTAAAACCGCTGATTTGGGATTAATTCATTAAAATGAATAAATATTTAAATAAGTCATAGATATATACATCTGTTTGAAGTTGCTTTTGAAGGTCTGTTTAAAATGCATAAAGTCATTTGCACAAAAAAGGAAGAATTACCATGGCAAAAGCATTGTGTATTACGGAAGGGGTTGAGTCACATGCTCCACAACCAGCCAATCAGAATATTCAGTGAATGTCATGTGACAGATTAATTTCCTGGATCACTTCCTGTAATACGAATCGATCGCTCTGTCATGCTTGTGTGCCGATCGATAAAATCAAAAGTAATTCCATGATCATCCTCTGTGTAAGAGTTGAAAATGACCTTGTAAATGAAGTTAATAATTCTTGAGATTGTTAAATAGTTGTTGATTATTGTATTGTTACGTTAAACCTTGTAGAAAAGTGCTACTGGACAAGTGCAGGTCTATGAAGTGAGGCGCTGTAGAGCTACATTGACTCAGTGGTGAGTGAAACACTGAAAAGAATGTTGGGATGGTGATATGACTATATTTTGTTGTTACTATGTTGAATGTGTTAATGGCGCTAACAATTCGGCGCTATTGTGAAGATAATGGAGCTATTGTGAAGCTAACGATGCCGCTGGGTTGCTAATAGTCTATTCGTTTGGGTCTAGCCACTTAGTTGGCGCCGTTATTTGATGTTATTATTCTAATGTTATGTTGACTGCAAATGGGAAAATATTGAAGAATATTTGAATTATTTGTGTTTGTGTTTTATTTGTTTTTTATTATTATTATAGTAATTAAAGAGGTAAATGTTGAGTGCATTCTTTCACCTAGGGACAATGAAGCTTGCATTTAATGCTATTTTGATTGAATTAGAAAGGGTACTTTGGTGTTTTATTTTTGTAAAATGTTAGTCACTAACCATAATGGACTACAAGCCCAACACTCAGCTCGCCAGCCACGACCCCACCCTGCCTGACACCTTAAACAGCTTCTTTGCCCGCCTGGACACATCAGGCAGCAGAGAAGATACACACCTACCCCGGCTGGAGGAGCAGCACCAGCTCCTCGTCCTGCAGCAGCACCAGGTGACATCCACCCTGAGGAGGATCAACACCCGCAGAGCTGCAGGACCGGATAAGGTGTGAGGCAAGACTTTGAGGACATGCGCTGACCAGCTAGCAGGAGTGTTCCTGGACATTTCCAAGCTGCTGTCTATGAGTGCCTGAGTGCCTCAAGTCCTCCACCATCATTCCGGTACCTAAGAAGACAACCATCACCTGCCGGTAATCATGAAGTGCTTTGAGCGGATTATTCTCATGTACCTCAGAGGCTTCATCCCCTCGGACCTAGACAGCCTTCAGTTCGCCTGCAGAGGGAATCGGTCCACAGAGGATGCTGTCTCCATCACCCTGCACACAGCCCTGACCCACCTGCAGCAGCCCAACACCTATGTCAGGATGCTATTTGTAGACTTTAGCTCACCATTCAACACCGTCATCCCAGACAAGCTGGCGCTGAAGCTACATGCAGTGGGTCTGCCTGTGTCACTGTGCCACTGGATCAGAGACTTTCTCACCAACAGGCCTCAGGTGGTGAGAATAGGGAACATCACATCACATGCCTCAGCACAGGCACGCCACAGGGTTGTGTGCTCAGCCCGGCCCTCTTCACCATGTTTACTCACGACTGTGCTGCCATACACCCCACCAACACAGTCGTGAAGTTTGCGGACGACACTACAGTAGTGGGTCTCACCTCAAATAACGAGACCCACTACAGAGAGGAGATACGCCAGCTCACCCAGTGGTGTTCAGCCAACAACCTGGTGCTGAACACAGGGAAGACCAAGGAGGTCGTTGTGGATTTCAGGAGGTCCAGAAAGACGGATCACGCCCCCTCCTTATGGATGGAGAAGTGGTGGAGCGTGAGGACAACATCATGTTCGTGGGCCTCCACATCCACATGAGAGACTGTGAGAACTATGAGCCACTGCACACTGCACTTTCACACCTTCACCTCCACCTGCACCTTCTGTGTATTTAACATATTAGTACACACATGCTGAACTAAATGGTCATCCATTTGCATTCAATATATCCATTTTAGTATATTGGTACATTTCATTGGTCTATTTTATCGTTTATACATGTTAGTATATTTCAGCTGCTGTTGGTACATTTCACTGGTATATTTTATTGTTTATTGTTTAGTATATTGTTATTGTCTTAGTATATTTTCATTTCTGGTATATTTTTATTATATGTACGAATATTTTTTCTGCATGTTTTATTTTATTCTAGTATCTTAATTTTATTCTATAATCTTTCTTATTGTTTCGAACATGGGGGTTGCAATGCAAATTTCATTGACATGTCATGCTCAATGATAATAAAGAAATCTTGAAGCCCATTGAATACTTGAATGGTTATATGAAGCACTTTAAATGTGGTTATTGTTCATAACTGCGAATGAAACTTGAACGTAAAATTTATTTTTGTTGTACAACTGAATTTCTTTGAGAACATGATTTGAACTTATCAATACAAGATGGAGTGTATTTAATTGGTAACAATTCATGGAGAAATAGAGAAAATTAACATGATTTGCACAGACACTGAATGAATGTTCCAAGCCCTTTGGGTCTTGTCTGGCCTATCTACAGGTCAGGTTTTTTTCTTAGGTTTACCCAGGATTCCCTCGTGGTGTGTTGGTGACGTCGGTCGGCTGGAAAAGGTTGGAGCCATACCCCATCACTTTCCTGCTGGGGGCTGTATGAACTTCAGTCCTCGATCCCAGAACCGGTGATTCCCAGTGTGAACCAAAGTGAACCATTGTTATCCAAGGTGTGCAGAGTTTTCTGATTCCCCCTTCCCTCACGGACTGTGTGGTAAGATGGAGTAGACACTGATACACTGATGGTAACTGCGAAAGGGCCCCAACGAAAGAACAGTCAACGTTGGAAAATGAGGGTTTCTTTTTCTTCGTTGCCAGCTTTATTATTTAAATTTGTTATTTTCTGTCCATTGTTCAAAGTATTGTTGTATTAAAAATTGTTTTGGTTATTTCTAATAATTGAAAAAACTCAGCTCATGGTTTTCTGTGTCATTGTTGATGTTCACAAACACTGGCTGTTGACAGCTTAGTGTCTTCTGATACTGGTCCAGCTACTTTCATTGATCATCACCTACCTGTGCTCTGTTAATATAACACGACGAGGGTTACAGTACCATCAGCCAATTATTTGTCCGAAAAATGAAATAAAACCGGATTGATATTTTCGGTGCTGCATTTTAATTACTGGTTGATTTATATTGGAGTTTCAAGCGCCTGATCCTGCCATTGTTGGCCTATTGCGCATGTATTTAATACGTTTGAGGCTGATTAGATATGAGTGAATGTAATTTCATTAAATATTCAGCAAAGATGTTGTTGGGCTATTGGTTTTTTAAAAATGTAGTTGATCCAGTGGCCCACTATACAACAACAATAATAATGAACCAGACAAGAGACCATTTGAACTTTGAATACGCTGAAGTGTGTTCGGCAGCAGAATTGTATGCGCAATGTTGTGTCCACGACGAAGTGAAAGCGCCCTGCGTCACTCCCCCGTATCCACAGCGCTGGAGCCGATGTTTGCGCAACTGTGCGCATTGCGCGCGGTGTTTCAGCACTGATCTGTGTTGGTGGTTAAATGTGAACAAGTAGTGCAATTTTCAGGCACTTGTAGCCAGTTGTGTTAACAGTCAGCTCCTATTCTGACTATAAAATGTGAATATACTGGCTTTTATATGACGTCTATAATCTGGATTTTGAACACTGAAACTTTTTTTCTTTTGGAGGAGTTTGGAATAAGTGGAGTCAAGGATCGAAATATCAGTCAGCAAGCAAACACAGTTTAATGTCAAACTGTTGAATATTAGATCTCTGTGTGTTAAGGTATGAAATTAGTGGCCTTTCCATTAAGATTAAGACCTGAGCAGGTTTCGTTTTACATTTGGACTGTCAACTTGTTTGTGAACACACTGTTGTCGTAAAACTCCTGCTTATTTGTCATGTATTATGACCCTGAAGCTGGTGGTAAAAAAGCTGAAATCCACCGACTCAAAATGTAAACAAACGCACCTGTGGAGTGAGACCAGCGTTCAGGTGGAGAGGAAACAATTTACAGCAAACTGCTGTGCTTTTATTTTAGCGTTTTCAAAAGACAACAAAATAAACTTGAGGATTTAGGTCGGTCATAATTTATTTACTGGTCAATCAGGAATCCACCATTTAGCAAATAAGGAACACACTGTTTTGGTTGTTTTCTGGAGGTTGTCTCAACATCGTTCACTGTTTATTACAAAAAGAAAGAAAGAGAAACAATCATTTTTCCGGTGACAACACACTGCCGACTCAACACCTGCCTCCGATTACAGTAGTATGTTATATGATTTGAGAAACAGCTATAATGCTGCAAAGTTACGATAAATGAGGCAAATTGCTCACAGGGAGCTGCTGTGCTGGTACGTGATCAGGTGATGAAGGGCAGCAAGGGCAGCAGACGAACAGATGAGGGATGGCTCTTCTCAAAGGACACGATGCGCGATGCTGATTGGTTTTCATGGCATTTGATCAAACTCAAAGATGAAGAAAGCAAAGCTTGTCAGAGAAGAAAGTCAGAAATACATCCTTAAAAAACAGGGACAGAATAATGGCTGGAAAATGAGATGATTTAACAGCTCTTAAATCAACATTCATGGATAGATACAGTATGTTACTGCTACTGAGAGATATGATTAAAATGTCTAAAAACGACTTGACCTTTCTTATATATCTTGTTTACTTGTGCACTAAAATCATGCCAAATGTTTCCAACAATGTTCAACTCCAGAGAAATGAAAATTTATTCAAGGTAGGGTGCATTTCATCTGAACACTTGTAAATATTTCAGCGTTTTCTCGCAGATTTTTTTGAACATTTTGATAATAATCACTGGACACCCAGCAATCTGTGCCTCATTTTCGTGTACATTTCATGTCTGCAAGGGTTATGGTGCAGCATTGGAGAGCAGAAAGGATGAGGAAATCTTTAGCAGCACAGTGACCCAGAGGAGTCTGACTTCTCTCTCATACAACTGACATATTTATTTTGGACAAAGGCTATGAGCCCCGATGTGATCCTTCATCACCACAAACCTGGAGCAGATGATAACAGACAAGATGACAGCAGCAACGTAGGCTGAGTGTCGACTCGAAGCTGCTGCCATGCGGTGCAACTTTATTATAATTTATCAGCACATCTTCCCACAGTGAAGATTTTTGAGAGTGAATATGTACGAGCAGAAACTTGAATTGAAACGAACAAACCATTTCAAAATTCTATATCATATTGTTGGATTGGAATGAATATGTAGGCCTATGTATGTGTGTGGGAGCCATGAATGAGTTTGAAGGGATTTCCTTGGTGTGTTGGTTGAAATATTGGTGTTTGTTATTGTTTAGGTTTGTGTGATTCTATTGATGAGGGAATATGTAGGTCAAGTGGATATGGGCGGGGATGTTACACATAAGCCCCTGCTCACCTTTTTTTTTTGTCGTGTGTGGCTAGAGAGTGAGGGACGGTGAGCAGGGTCGCCGTATTTTTTGTTGACCGCTATTTCCTTTGATCACTGTGATCATTTTGATTATGAATTTGTGCACGATATCATAAGTTGATCATTGTTTTCCGCAAATAAAAAGGTCAAATATATTTTCGTATTTCAGTGATTTTTTCCGTTTTGCGCGTCAAACAAGTGGAAGGCCGGCCTCAGCCTCTCAGCGACTCTTTGTTCTTTGAAGTCGCTATACTGTGTAAGCACCACTTTAATGTTGCAGCTTGTGAGGTAAAAAGCATAGCACCTCAAAACTGTACTTAAGCACAGCACTTCAGTAACTGTGTTTCGTTACTTTCCATCACTGACTGTCTGAGCTGAGCATGGATGGAGAGGTGCTGGACACCATGGCAACCAGCTGGAACGTTGGTGCACAGGCACCTGGATGTATGACGTCAGAGATTTTAAGCCAGAGTTGTATGAATGTGACCCAACTTGCGATAGGACGACTGGATACTACTACTGCTTCAGCGCGTCTACAACCTACAGAGAGAGAACAGCGAGTATCGTCAAGGAGAACTAGACAGCTACACATTTCAGACAGAGAATTCAACGAATAGAGCTTTCAGAGAAAACCATCGGAAATGGACTACAGCGCGGACTTTGATGCCGCCATGGAGGGGATGACGTGGGATGAAGTACGGACCCTTCTGGAGGCCGCGATTGAACAGATATTGGAAGAGCCACCGATCACTCCGCCTCCATCTCCATCTGAAGAACTTATGCCTCTGGAGGCCGCGATTGAACAGACATTGGGAGAGCCATGGCTCACTCCGCCTCCATCTCCACCTCCGGCATCTCATCCCCCATATGCCCCCCACCCTCAGGCAGTGCAACATCTGAGCCAGGGAAACGGTGGGTGCGTCCCCGTCGAAGCAGCTCCACGCTGGTTGGAGCACCCAAGCCTAATGATGGCTGCCCCGGGAGTGAACGCTGGTCAAGCTGCTCCCGTCATCTACCAGGGAGGGCCCCTGCTGTACGATCACAACATCATGCAGCCAGGTGACCCTCACAACCTGATTCCTGTTGGAATGCTGTAAGAAACACACGCATTAATAGAAACAAGCACAAACCAGTGAACACTATAGCTACTGAGCTTCTGCTTGTATCTTCACACACACACACACACGTGCTTTCTATTATCTAATACATCTGTCTCTCTTTCTGTGTGTAGGAATGGAGAGGTGTTGTACCAGCTCCCAGCAAATGTTTTCACTACATTTGGCCCTGCTGCTCCACATCCGAAACCGAACACCTCCGCAGATGAGCCGCACATAAAGAAACCACCCAATGCCTTCATGTTGTTCAGGAAAGAGCAGAGGCCAAATGTGGTGGCCGAGCTGAACATCACTGACAGTGCGGCGGTGAACACTGTCCTGGGACAGAGGGTAAGTATTTTTCTCTATGTTTGAGACATTCAGTGTTACACAGACTTCAGCCACAGACTGCAGTCATGTTCCCAGAACAGATTTTCCTCTACTATCACAAGCCTGCACTCGTTAATGTGGATCTGTGAGCACATTTATGCATCTGTTCGTGTACTTTTCTGCTCCCGTTTTGTGTGTGTGGCCAAGTCCTGTTTTTAAGTGTGTGTGTGCTGACCGCGCGTTGTCGTCTATCCACAGTGGAAGTCCCTATCCAAAGAAGAGCAAGCCAAATATTATGAAGAGGCGGACAAAGAGCGACGGCTCCACGCAGAGCTGCACCCCAACTGGTCATCCAGAGACAATTATGTATGTACACAGTGCTCACACACAACTCACACATGTTTCCCTCACATCACAGCAGCTGATGACACAAAGTCGCTGAAAATAGTTTTGTTCTTGTCCACTAACCTCAGTCTTATGTGTTGTTTTTGTGTAGGGCAAGAAGAGAAAGAGGACGAGGAGGAAGGTCTCCACCAGTACTGAAGGTAAGACAATATTTCGGTAATTCGGACAAAATAGATTGCAGTTTGTCAAAATATATAGATTTCATAAACATTTTTTCCAGGAAATCTATTTGTAAGATTATTTTTAAAGAGTCAAATTAGTTCATCCCTTTGGATTTAAACATTGACTATAACAATGTTTTTGTTTGTTTTTGTTGCAGCATGTGCTACTGAACCTGGAGAGATCAGTCAGCAAGCCAAGAGACTGCGTGTGAACCCCGTGCACACAGCAGTGATGGAGCCCTTCACTCCACAGACAGGTGTGATGGAACCCTTCGCTCCACAGACAGATGTGATGGAACCCTTTGCCTCACAGACAGGTGTGATGGAACCCTTTGCCTCACAGACAGGTGTGATGGAGCCCTTCGCCTCACAGACAGATGTGATGGAGCCCTTCGCCTCACAGACAGATGTGATGGAACTCTTCGCCCCACAGACAGGTGTGATGGAGCCCTTTGCCTCACAGACAGGTGTCATGGACCCCTTTGCCTCACAGACAGATGTGATGGAACTCTTTGCCTCACAGACAGATGTGATGGAACTCTTCGCCTCACAGACAGATGTGATGGAACTCTTCGCCTAACAGACAGATGTGATGGAACTCTTCGCCTCACAGACAGACTGCAGCAACGCCTTCGTGTAACAACTGCAGCTGGCCACAGATCTACTGGCTGGACTCTCCAACAGCAGCGGCCACAGTGCTGGCCCCTGCCGCTGCACCAACCGAAACAGAGACTGTTGAAAACCAAACCATCAGCACCATCACACAAACGACAGAGGTCCGCCACTTGGTCAGCGATGATGGAGCAGCTTGAGCCCCTTCGTCTCACTGCACCACCTCAGCTGCCATCTTCTCTTTATATCTGCATTGTCAATATCAAATAAATGTGCAACAACTGTATTTAAAGGATTGTTATGATTTAAATGTCAAGAGAAACAGTTTTGTTCAACAAGCAAACAAGAAAAGGGAACAGCAACCACATGTTGAAACTAGCCATCAGGCGTATGACCAACGCAAACAGTCCATCCAGTCATACTTTTTATTTATAGCGGTACTTTTTATTTGTTTAAGATTTGAATGAATTGACAGTTATTGATTACTGGTTTCCAGATGTTGTTTCCTCGTGAGGTGACATCACAGCGTGCAGGCCGCAGTTGCAGCTTCTCCAGTTGTTGGTTCTTCTATCGTGAACTAATCAACTATTTTAGTTTTTTCAACAATTTATTTGCTCATTAAGCATCTGCAACAATGTGTATACACACAATAAGAAGTGTTACATTTTACACACACACACACACACACACACACACAGAGCGGGTAAACATATACCATGAGTGCTCGGACAATAACTCTGGTATAACAAATACTAGAATTCAAGTGTATCACAGATGAAAACTGACGATGAAAACAGCAAAACAGAATAAAAGATATAGCGGATGGGAAAATGAAAAACAATGGAGTGAAATAATCTATGAAATTCAAATGGGTTTTAGCATCGATATATCACAATAAAAGTGGGGTGACAGGACAGGGGAAAAAGCAGACAATACATGAGGTAACGAGCAACAGGTGGAGACAATCAGGGCGGGGCAGACAATCAGACAGTCGGTAACACACCAGGAAGTCAAAGGCCTGAAACGAGAGGAAAGTTAGATTTCACAATAAAACAGGAATGACCAAAACCTCAAACACGACGAGACATGAGTTAACTGCAGTGTCGCATGCCCCTTTGGTTGGGCAGACAAGTGTGAAAAATAAGAATGAGTAAAAAATATATACAAAGGGTAAAAAAGTCGATATATGTAAAAATATACTTACATCATTTTAAGGATTTACAGCTGAGGATTTTATGGACTTTTTTTAATGACCTTTTACAAAGTGTCGAGACAGTTGATGAAAAACAAAAAAGCAGTTTCATCTGACCTTCTTCAAGACATTAACATCTTTGTAGCCCCTCTCAGACTTCAAAAATCAGTGTTTCTTGACAGGTTTTTAGTTCTTTAAATTATGCCTGTGTTGATCCCTGCTGCCCTCTCCTTTACCTCGGCATCGTGCCACTCCTTCAGGGAGGGCCACTGACAGCTCACCCAGTATTGGAAATGTGCCCGAGCTGAGCTTTTATGTAGATGACTGAAAAAATAACAGGATAATTGCAATAACTATGTTTATCCATGAGTCATAGTGAGAGTCCAAGTGGGATATGAGTCATGAAGAACTGATCAATAAATCAAGCCACTTTTTTTGAGCCCAGTCCAAACCGTTAAAAAGAAAAGAAACACATCATGTAGGATTTTAATAGACCTACCGCAGTTTCTCTTATGTAGCGCTCCCCTCAGGTCTAGACAGCCTCTAATCTAAAGTGCTCTGGTTACTGAAAGTGAGCCGTTGTAACTGACTGAGTGTCACTGTCCATGTTTCCAGGTCAAAGGTTGTAATTTAATTTTCAGTCTGCTATTAATTTAACAACTTTTTTAATGGTTTTTTTTTTTCATTTTTATGTAGAATTCATGGAATTCAGTCGTTTTGCATGTACAACCCTGTTTCCAAAAGTCACTGTATAAAACTTAAATAGAAACAGAATTTAATGATTAGCAACACAGTGAAGTCTAAAATTTAATTGAAACCAGCCAAAAGACAACATGTCAAATGTTGAAACTGAGAAACTTCTAAATTTAATTGTTAAAAAATGGCTGCAATCCCTCCTTCCTTTGCTGCTTTGTCTGACAGACTTAAAAATAATATAATTTGGAGGACAGGACTCATTAGTGTTGCTACACCAGTAGGTCTGTACAGAGGCAGGGAGGGGATCCCTGACTGGGACAGAGACATCCTCTGAATGTCATGTGTGCTATTACAACATTAGTGAGGTCCAATGCTGTTGTTGTGTGATAGGCCCTGTCTTACAGTTCGTTTTCCAGTTCATCCCAAACGTTTGAGGTTTGGATTGAGGTCAGGGTTTCTTAATGGATCAAACTGCATATCAGCTGGAAGCCTGTTTGAAGACCCAGTTTGACAGACTGTAATAAATGACTTTCCCCACTAGATGGGGCTGAGTCCTTGAGAGTCCTGGTCCCTCCTGTTTGCTTTGAAAATACAAAGATATTGATTTTTCTTTCTCTTTGGACTTGAATAAGAGGGAATGAACAGGATGTTGTGCAGTGATCAGACCTTATTTTTCCCTCTTTTGAACATTAGAAATAGCTTTTAGGACTGAAAGGTCAAAGGTTTAAACTAAATGCGGTATTCTATCTTACAAATACAGCAAACACAGCAAGTGATCAGGTACAACATGTTGTCCTTATTGAACACATGCTTTGCAGGATTTCCCTAAAAAACAATGTATGGGCTCATACCAAAGTAATCCCTCTCATGACTTATGACCCACTGGAGGTGAGTGGTGATGTATCTATCTGCAGAGACCCCACCCTCTGCCTGTACGTTCTTATCATCTTCATACTTTGCTGAGGTTAGGATGTTTCTGGTTATCAGCCTTTGGGCAGTGGGTGTGTAGCCCCCAGCCAATAAGAGCAACTGACAATTCCTGCATTGTATACCTTTAAGGACATCAAGCAGGACATAGCCTAAGGCATATATGATGTGGAGTGGTGTTGGACAATGTGTCTCTCACATGATTTTCCTGCTCACAGTGGCGAAAAAGTCATTCTGTGACCTTAAAGGATCACTTTACTCAAATTTCATCAACACATTTTCTTACTCCTTCTGACAGAGAGTGTTGGTTGCATGTGGACAGGCTTTGAGACATTTGTCTCTCATCCTGTTTTCATAGGGATTTTTCATTGGTATGATGTAGTCCCAGTAAATGATGCTGTTTAACCTTTTAAATGTCATTTTGTAACACTGTGAGGACCACATATTAAATTCTGACTACCTCAGTCTATGTAGGAAAGTTAATGATTTTACATATATGACCATTTTAATGTCATTAGAAAAAAAATAGTAGTTATATACATTACATTTAATCATGCACATTATATGCAACAAAATGAAGTACAACACATGTTTAAGCAGAAGCAAAGTGACAACATTAAAGTATTGTCTTCAGCCCTAAGCTGCATTTAATTTGGGAAAAGATGAATTCACAGCCCATAATTAAAGCAAACCGCTGTGGCAATAACTCAGTCTTGTTCATCATGTACAGACAACAGACAAGAGCTAACAAGACAAACAGGACACACCCTCCACAGTCTATAAGTGCTGTGGGTCACATACTCTGGATGCTTTATGCACAAGGTTGACTTTATTTGGTCTATTTAAGTACAACACACATGTAGTAGCAATCATCTCCTATCTACTTGTTTAAACAAACTTTGCAATACGAGAATGGATATCTGAAACATCTTGATTTGGGTTTACTTTTAATGTTTAGTGCATTCAGAGGGTCTGCTATGACTGAGACTTAAAAGTGACCCTGAAATACTTTCAACAGTATTTCAGGATTTTTCACATTGACTATTTTGGCACACTGAAAGAAATCCACCAAAGTATCCTACCTGCGCTTTCCTGACCAGTTAATACTTAAAGGTAAACATGACAGAACCACAGATTGGTTCACGATATATCAACATATCTAAGTGGTCTGCTCTCTATGAAAGTTACTCTGTAGCCGTTTCATGGCTATAACACTGCAGGTCTTCATGTCAGAAACAAAATAAACAAACAATCAGTGTAATATCAATAATACATACATCTGTACATTTAAAACAAGTTAATGTTTTTTTAATGTAACAATGTTTATTGTAAAACACAGCAATAATTAATAATGAACTGTGTATGAGAGGACATATTGGCTACTGAAAGTCCAACTTCCAAATAAACAGTAGTGGCATCAGACTTTGAACCTGTGAATCAGCTGTGAGACAGTTTTAAATAAGAGTTTTATCACCTTGAATGTCCCTAATTCTAATCTTAGGAAGATATTAGTCTCAATAGAAGAGTAAAATGTGACATAAACACATAAGAAAATAAGAGCTGTTGTTGAAAGCTAACACAAGAAGTATTGTACCTTCCTGGAAGTTGGTTAAGTTGGATAATTCATACATATCATCTGTACACATCTGCACATTTCTCTTTGGGTCAGTTGTCTGCAAAACAAGTTTTGAAGTTGTGGAGATGTTTTCTGGGGTTGGGGTTGGGGTGGAGCTGCTCTTTTGGTTGGGTTGAGACTAAATCTGTGGAGCCAGTAACTGACAAAGACTTCCTGATGGCATCTTTGTCAGATACTGGAGTTACTGGAACTCTGGGACCTGCGATTTGAATCAAGCCCGTGCCCAAACTCTGCTTTCTTGGAGCCATAATATGTTACTGGTGGAAACGTAGTTATTGTGGTTGGTTATTGTTTGCAGTCCGTTAACAGGAACCACAGTTGCTTAGTTGTCTCCTCTGTTTTCCGTGATTGGTGCAGCAGTTGGAATCTCCTCGGTCACACAGCCGAGGGATGTGGTCATTGTTGCTGCCGGGGGTGTTACAGTCGCAGCTGGCTCATCCGTGCTCACTGTGCCTGGTTCAGGGGTGGGCGTACACCCGTCTCCTGTACTGCTGGTTGTCATGGCAGTGGTGGTCATGACTGGTGTGGTCTGAACTTCCTCAGAGGACTCCTCTGAAGATTGACTTTCTGAAGAGTCACTAGTTTCCCATGACTCCTCGGACTCGTCCGACTCTGAAGAAGAGTCTTGGTACCTGGAGGCTTCAGTGCACCACCAAGACCACCAGTCATTGCTGTCCAGGCATCCCTGCATCAAGTCATCGTCAGTGATGTCAGCATCGTAGTGCAGAGGCAAACCAATCTGTGGATGAATTAAGGGAAGTTTAAGGCAGTGCAAGAAAGCATCACACCAAGGACACATACATACATACATACTGACACATCAGCTTTAATTTCAGTTTGACTTTCAAAAGTTGCAGAATGGATAGGGCCTATCCAGGCGAATGACCTGAGAGTTTCGGCAAAACAGACTTCTACATATTTTTACGATGACTGCAAACTAATACAGACGGTCACAATAAACAAAACTCAATGGAATATGTAGAAATAAACAGCAAAACCAAAAGTCTCAGCTACCTTGTGCCCTCATTACAATGTTATATCCCATGACAGGAATGTGCTGGTTGACATATGTGGTGATACTAAGAGCAATTTTTAGAGGCTTACCAGTGATGGGATAAAACAGTTTGTCTTTAATGTCGCATGTGAGTAAAAGTCTTTTGATCATTAAAATCAAAAGAGCAAAGCCAGTGTGCAATTAACAAATGTAAAGCACAAGGAAGTTTAGCAAAATCACAGCAAATTGCCTCAGTGTGTACAAAACCATGTAGACAGGATTTGGACCAGAATAGCTCAAAAAGATTCTGTGATATATTCATGGTGAAAAAACACGGCAGTTTGCCTGCAGCACAGAGTGACTGCAACGCAACTCGACGGCAGGAAGACGGAGGCGCAGTCAGCGAGAGTGAGAGAGCACTGAGGGAGGAGGATGAGGGAAGATTCTTGTGCGACTTTGTGGTTAGCTTACCGGCTTAGCGGAGGCTGTTGTAAGGAGGACGATGACGAGGGTGGTTGTCAGAAGCTCCATCTCTGATTGGTTCCTGTCTGTGAAGGAGGGAAGCCACAAACAAAAACACAGTCACTTACACACCACGCCAAAAACAAGACACTGTCAGCGGCTGGCAGTAAGAATCAGACTTACACTGCAGAATTGACATTAAACACTTCTGTAATTTAGATAAAAATACCTGTTTTCTGAAGATATATGTATTCAGATAGTCGATGGCTGCTCATTAGCCATTAGGCATCATAAGGCATAAAACATAATAACTACATAACCTAATTAAATGAAAAATTAAAATAAATTAAAGATATACCTGTTCTTTGTAGCACCAGATCTGTTCTTTAGTTCTTTTCTAACTTTTCTTAAATCCTGATAAAGTCGATGGGATTCTGTACAGCAGTGATCGCTCTGTTTCAGTGCAGAAGGACGTCTGACCTCCATGGAAGACTGGCTGCAGCTCATATACTGCATGCACAGAGGCTGGGCTGGGCTGGGCTGGCCAGGGCTGTGACGGGGTGCTGGTGGTTGGCAGGCAGGAGGTGGCGATTGGGAAAGACTGGGTTGCCTGAGGCTAGACTGGATAGGAGGGGCAGGATGGGAAGCACTTACAGGATGCTGAATCTGTGATCTGTGACCTAGCTATTTATTTTGTTATATATATATATATATATATTGCATTTTGCAAATGCATTGGTATTTTACTGTTCAATGTACTTTTAAAAATGGAATTCCTATCGGGTGCATAAGGGGTGGACAAAATAGCAGAAACAACTTAAGTACGACCCAATAAAACATACTATTCAACAAGTACTACCTTTGTGTACCTCATTATGTCTGAGAGGTGTTGATTCAGCTCGTAATAGTTTGTGGTGTATGTTGTTATAATGAGAGTGTCATCTGCATATACGTATGTAAAAGAAAGGACAGAAGAATTGACTCAGAGACCCATTGTTGTAGACTGTGTTGTGAAATAGGGCCACAACTGGGTTGCAGCAATGTGTATAAGGAGTCTGAGGCCATTCTGCATGTTGTATTTTTGTTGTGTGTGTGTGAAAGTGTGTGTTTGTGGCTTCAGAAATGATTCAGACCCCTTCACCTTTTCGCACTTCACTTTATTGTGTTGTAGATATATTTCTCAAAGAATCAAACTGGCATTTTTGCCCATCAATAACCCATAATGACAAAGTGAAAACATGCTTTTAGAATCTTTTGCAAATCTATTAAAACATTACGAAGTATTCAGACCCGTTGCTGTGGCACTCCAAATTGTGGTCAGGTGCATCCTGTTTGCTTTTATTATCCTTGAGATGTGTTTAGATCTTGATTGGAGTCAACCTTTGGCAAACTGGATTGATCAGTGGACCTTTGTGATAAAACTGTGGCGAGGCACAGATAAGGGCAGGGGAAGAATTTTGAAATGTTGGGACTAAATGTTAGAAACTTCACAGAAACGTCTGAAGTCCGTGTTCCTGTGTGGTGATAGGGTTGGCACTTCTTCATGATGCTCTTCTCTATTCTCCTCTTCGCTGAAATGTCAGATGGAGTCGGAAGTCTGAATGAGGTAACGGAGACAAGATTCAACATACAGAGAGACTTGGGGAGTGCTGAACAGTCAGTGGAATGTTACAGTAGAGTCAGAGTGGAGGAACACTTTGATCAGACCTGTGTGTGTGTGTGTATGTGTGTATGTGTGTGTGTGTGTGTGTGTGTGTGTGTGTGTGTGTGTGTGTGTGTGTCACCACTATGTTACTTCATCACTCTGAAACTTCCGCCCTCCTCTCACCGTCTCTCTGTCCTTGGGAAAATCACACCTCAGGATGAATCCCAAACAAAATGAGTCATAAAATTTTTCAAATTAGGATTTTAAGGTCGCAGAGACCTGGGTTTTATGCCTCCCAAAGTTAAAGTAGCCCCCAAGCAGTTGGATTTGCAAGATCACACAAGATCGTGTGAGCCGAATCCATCTTGCCAGGATTTGTGGTTTGGCTACAAGTTCAGTCGTTTTGGACCAATCAGCATCCTCTGAAGAATGGCTGACAGCTGTGGGCGTGCTGTAGATGGGATGATAGTGAGGGACTGAGGGGTTTGAAAGCAACAATGGCAGCTCCTGCTATCACATCAGTTATATCAGTGCTGAAGAGGATTTCTTCACTGAAAGAAGAGTAAAGAACAGCGCTGATTCCTGACTGGCTTCGGCGAGGGTTTCGCTCTCCTGTTACATCATATGGTTCATTGATCTGATTGGTTAAAGTTAGCCAGTGACAGACGGTGACTGACAGATGGCTCAAAGTGCCTGGCCTTTTCCAAACAGTCTGCAAAGACGACTTCCCAGATGGAGGTGGGGTGGGCGGCAGTTCTATCATAGCTTATGTTCTATCATTCTTAATGTTGAATTGACATTGGGAGGCATAGTGAGTGTTTTTGTTGCTCTGAAGCAGTGTGACTGGCTTAACCTCCCCTTTAAGGAAGGTAGGTGTATGTGAGAGAAGGGCCGGCATGTTGCCACAGTCACACAAAAGTGCATGTTGTTAGGGGTAGTTCAGTTACTTCAGTCACTTACTTTACTTTAGTAAAGTGTCTAGACTCGGGTTGCGCCATAATATTTAGGCCATGCGTTGTGTTAGCTGCAACACACGTCCCTGTTTGTGCAATATTATTTTGGTATCTTCCTACATTCTTCACGGCAGAGTTGGTCCAGGCTGTGAAAAGCTAGTTACCTGTCATAAGCCTGGATAAAGTAAACTAAAACCAGAGCCACAGATGTGGAAAGGTAACATGCAATCACATTAATCATGGAATCGGGTGTTGCATTGACTTGTGCAGCAACAACCAAGGAGCTAATGTAATGTGGTGTAGTGGATCAGATGACTTTTTGTGATTTTATTTTGCTTTCTGTGGCAAATGTTACCAGCTGGAACCCTTCACTGTACCTGCAGGCTATTATAGTGATAGCTACCCTAAATAACCCAAAGTCAGTTCAACAAAACATTTGATGATAAGTTTCATTTCATGACTAAACTGTAATGACAACAAATATGAAAAAAAAAAAAAAAAAAATTCACAAAGCAACTACGATGCAGTCTCTGTCCATTATGCCCTGACGAAGCTCTGATCAGACTGCAAGTACAAATACCTCACTGCCTGCATCTTTCTGTTTGCATGATTGTTTTTTTCCATGCTCACACATGTAATGGACGTGTTGAGGATGGAAAAAACACAACCGACACCTGAAGAGTGACCATAGAGCAGTGTCTGATAAAGTAAATCAATAATATATATTGATTGATTCAAGAACATGTATGTCTGTTAATTCCTTTCTGAATAAATTTAAAGTGGTTGGAACATCTGTTTTGGCGAATTGTAGGTAAAGACATCCACTGTCCCTAAATACGATTATCCACTTATTAAAGTAATGTAGTTCATCAACACAAAGTCTCCTTTTTGTTTCAGCAATCACTACCCTGTTGCAGGTTTTTAACTTGACAGTTAAAATCCATATTGTTGTTTTTGTACTGTTAATCGGAGAAAAACAAGTTTTGCCCTCTGGGAAATTGTGAGGGGTACTTTCTTTAACTTTGGTTCACTTACACCTGCTCCCCGTGCCAATCAGCCACCACAGCTGCAGCCAATCCTCACTCATCAGCCTCAGGATAAAAACCTGGATCTCCTCACCAGTCTTTGTCAGATTGTTGTATTCACTAGCCTGGCAATAACTCTTGGCCACTTTCTTTACTACAGGCTTCAGAGTTAGTTTTTCTAGTGACTGAACTGTTCTCCTTGGGCTTCAGAATCACCTCCTCGTGTTTTGCATCTGCTACCTCAGCCCAGCTCCAGTCCACCACCCAAAGAACCTGTGGATCTGACCTCAACTACTTGCTCGCTCTTCGTCTGAACATTATCCATTTTTTGTAACAAATTCCTTTTACTACTGAAAATCCTCCTTTGTCCATTACCTCAGATCCTAACACCATGAAGTTGACGTTTGGTGTTTTGATGACTCAGCAGCTGCTGATTGGATATATTGTTGGATTACCATGAAATGTGGTACAAACATCCAAGTTCCCC
The DNA here is from genome assembly GCF_017976325.1 of Chelmon rostratus. NCBI lineage: Eukaryota > Metazoa > Chordata > Actinopteri > Chaetodontiformes > Chaetodontidae > Chelmon > Chelmon rostratus. The sequence continues at coordinate 9,099,214 of NC_055676.1, read as the reverse complement.
TCAGGATTAACTGTAATAACTTTGATGTCTTGACTTTTCATCCCACCCCATCATGCTTTGGTTTATAAGCAAAACTAATGACAATCCCAAATCCTCAGTTGTACTTTGAGTTTAGTGCTGTTTAGCATGTAACATGCAAAACTAAGATGATCAAGATACACAGTGTGCAGTACCTGCTAAACATCAGCATGTTAGCATCGTTGCCTTGAACAGTAGTATGTTATTGCGTTTATCTCAAAGCACTGCTGGGCGAAAGTACAGCCTCACAGAGTCTTCACACGTTCACTCTGATGTTTTAAAGACCATCATCAAACAATGAATCAATCAGCAGCCTTCCACGGCATCCGCTATCAGATACATTAGTGTGCTACAAATATCACCACAATTTCAAAGGTACCAAGCTGCTTTGAGAAAGACAAAAAGTGGATTTCCCTTTTGTGCATTATGGTAAGTGTCTTGCTCTCGGACAGCCTTACAACACTTCCTGAAGGAGGTAACGGCACTGAACTGCTTCATACTTACAGGTGACATTATACCTTTTGCTTTTGTTTTAACTTACTCTTGTTAAAATGAATAAATAATTATTATTTTTACATTCACATGTGTTCTGGTAATAGTAAGTAAATCTAGGATGGAGCAACATACAATGTCAAGAGGACTGTGGAAATATTGAGACAAGTATTGAACCGCGTGGTCCACTTGTTTAAAAAGCAAGGCCCTTCAGTAATAGTTTCTTTGGACCCTGCCCTTCACTTTAAGCAACTGCAGCAGTACCAACATGTCACAACATAGTTCAGTGACAACATGTAGGGAGGTTTTGTCTGCACAACATGCGTGCATCATTGCATCCTCATGTCTTACTGTTTCTCCTGACGTCTTCTCTGATTACAAGTTTGCAACATGTGATGCTGACCAATTTAAAGGGACTGATACGGTGTTCAATCATAATGCGAGGAGCGACTGCCTTTTGAAAAGAAACAATGACAAGCTGGATGTAGAGATAATGTTCAGCTGATAATAAATGGCCTACTAGCTGATGACATATCTTTATGATAAAAATGGTGAATTATTTTCTGTGTTCATGCACAGTCACACACTTTGATTTTGTGGATTTGTAAACTGTCTTTTTACAGTCAACTTCAAAATTGATTTTAAGAGTGCAGATTATCATCTGACAATCCATTTCAGACAGGCTGGGGAATGTAAGGAGAAATACAGTTAATAATATACTTATTTACTTGTGCAAAACTTAAACTACAGGGCTTTCTTTTAAGTAAAATATTTCTTCTACCACAGCAGTGTTATAATGCAAATGTTGATGGATGACAGTCTTTGTGAGCAACAATAATATGATTTTCACCATCATGTGGACTCTATGATAGAGGATTGTTCATTTTGTGACCTTCATGAGATCCTACTGCCCCAAAAAACATGTTTGACAATAAAAGCATGCTCTAATTAGACATGATGCGGTATATAGTTGCAATGAAAGATAAGTTGACTTTCTTTTTATCATTGTGGCAGCTCTGTGTTTCCACTGAAACACAAAGTGGCTCATTAATCTGAACTGACACAACTTTGATAGGTGTTCCTATCATCATCAGACATAATGATGATGATAAGACAGTGAGTCATGGCAATTAGCTCAGTCCAGTCATGGTGCAAGCAGACAGATGTTGCAACACTATCAGAACTCCACTTCCTGATTAGGACATTAGTGGAAAGTCACCAAGATGTGTTTTTTTTTTTCTTACAGGGAGAGTGTAAGAACCTCAGCATCTCTGCTGAACCACATCCAAGTGCTTTAATTTGTGTAAATATAACCATAAAAACCAGCTTGCTACAACTTTTCTTAAAGGTCCAAAAAATGTTTAAGTCAAGATTTTAATAACATGATTACAACAAAAGGATAGCTGAATTTTAACTAAGCACATTTATGAGCTGCCTTAAAAGTCATTAAAAAGCCTATTTTTCAAAGTCAAATCAGCCCAATATTCCTCTGTTTTGTTAGAATCATATTCTGGCAATCAGGGTGAAGCATGAAGAAGTTTGTTGTCAAGACTCGCAGATAAACACCAAAAAGAGGGGAAGTGCAAGTAAGATGTGGCTAAGTCTAATTAGTGGTCTGACTCTGTCTTACCTTTAGTTTTGTTTCTGTTTTCAACAGAGCAATGAGAAGAATGGCACTGACTCACTGAAACGACGTGACCACAAGATCCTATGAAATAATACAACAGCATCAATTTTCTGGCGAGGAGAGGACAACGTACACAGTATGAACCTTTTCTAATAGTGGCATCAGAAACAAAGGCTCAGCATGGTGAGAGAAAAGCTTGAACTCTTCAGTCCATGGACTAACTGGTTTAATCCAGAATCTACATCTGAGAACGACTGTCACGTCATCCACTTTAAATACAGAAACATGTTTTAGGTCTGCATAGCGGTAAGAATTTCCAAACTGAATCACATCTCTCCACTCAGCATCATTTAACCATTCATCAGCTAACAACTGACACTCCCACTATCCATTCCCAAATGATACATCATGCACAAAACCTGGAAACAGTTTTTCATTTTTTCATTCATCATTACACACATGCACACCAGATTGTCCTCCCCAAAAACATGGCTGTTTAGGTCGCCTGTGCAAGCGGTTTATTATGATCTCTCTCTCTCTCTCTCTCTCTCTATATATATATATATATATATATATATATATACACAATGCCAGTAACGCCACATAACACTATTTATAGTGGACATCAGGGACTTGTTTCTAATACCAGTACGAATAAATGAATTGTTTGTTTGTTTTCTATAAAAAAACATAGTTGCAGTATGTCCACTCTATTGGGGACCCAACTTGCCCAGACTTCATTTATTGTAAACTGAGTTTAAAGTTTTCCTGTTCCATGAGATTCCTGGAACAGGAAAGATTTCATGAATGGCTTAACACGTGATGCCAGAATTACTTTATTTTGGTGGCATATAACATGTAACAGAGGGCAAAGATTTGGGTCTACATGACTGCAAACACACCTACTGGAGAGGTGGAGAAACGCAATACTGATCCAGCTGCTGTTAACCCCATCCGTTCCAGTTTATTCTGAAAAAGGAAGGTAGGCTAAAAATATTTTGGTCTAGGACAGAAAGGTTTAAATAAACCTGAAATTGAACTACAACAGTTTCCTTTTTGGGATGTCGTGGAACTGGTTCTTAACATCTTTCAGTTTTTATGACTGACTGCTTCAGTTTGCCTCCTCCAGTGTTGGAACCCAGTGTTGGAGAACAACCTCCTCTGTTTGTACACAGTTACAGTCAGGATGGATGGTAGCAGTCTTTTTAGTAGTGCAGCAGGGGAGGTCTCATATACGGAGACCAACAAATTGATTCAGACTTCAGTCTGGATTTCTATTTAATACATTTTAGAGCTGTACAGACAGCGAAAAAGTGAAAATGTATAGATATAGTATACACAAAACTAATAGCTGTATGTATCTGTTTTTTTATACATGTTTTTAAAATAGTTATTTATGTGATTGCACTCCCCAATAGTTGAACTATAAATACTCTTATTCATTGCACATTATCAGCTGCAGTTCCACTGTTCTTTATCCTGCAACATAAAGCAGTTGCCTTTACATCCAAAGGTGTCTTAAGAATGAACTCATAAATGGATCTAAAGTCATTATCAAAGACACTGACAGAGATCTCCAAGATGTAGCTTTTCACAAACTGTACAGTATGTAGCTCAAGGAACAAGCCTTCTCTTCTGTATGTTGCCATCTAGTGGTGACTATATGATATGCACTGTAGCTGTGGTAAGTAGTAGGCTACAGACATTCATTTCTTAAATATGATGCAAAAACCCCCGGATCATGTGGTTTTTATGCTTGGGGTACCTTCGGCGGTGATGATGCAATGATTTTTCTGGGCTACTGTGCAGTAGCTCTCGAGCATGAGGAGAAAAATATGCATCAGCACATGGAGTTTACCTGTTTTCTCAGTCTTTTTCAGTGGTTGTGGAGTTGAGTTCTTTTACAAGAACAGAACATATCACCACAGTATTAACTACAATTCAACATACTCACAATATGCCTGCAGTGAAGTTATGTTCACATCATCTGAATGTTGAACTGGCTCAGAAAGCCTCTAGTGTGACATTTCACAGTGAAGAGTCCAGTAGGGATTGAAATCCTGGTCATTAGACACCAGACTGTTACTACAAAGAGCAGAAGGAAACAAAAATGATCAGACAGAGGAGGGGTTTAACTGTGTCCCCCCTCTTTTTCAACACACATTCTGTCCCCATCAGCTGTCTTCCCTGGTGAGTAGTGACATCTACAGGTGATAAAAGCCATGTGCACCCAAAGGATTTTCAGGAGGGTTGACAAATTAACAGAAACACCTCATGTTGCCAACATCAAAATCAAAAGAAGACATATTTGGTCCAATAACTGATGTCTGAATCCAACTATGGAGCATCACTTATAGTCTGAGGAGCAATAGTAATACCGAACTTATCCAGCACCCATCCAAAGTAATACACAGTATACATTTAACTAAATACTGGTAAAAATGAGGTGTTTCTGGTAGAGCAAGTACCGTGGATCAAGCCTGAGTCCTTACTGCAGTGACTCGGGTTTGATAAATAGGATTAGGAACTCTAATGTCTGATTGTACAAATTAAAGTTCTTCTATGTCATGACTTTCATGCACACTGGTAGAAAAGGGACATAAATCACACTGATTGCCTTAATGCCAAGAAAGTAATTCTATTCATAATTGAATAAACAGGGGGAAAAAGTCATTTATTATTTCCTGACAGTTATAGAGATGTCTGATAATGCTGTGTTTTGTCCACCTCCACCTGTCAGTGCTGCAGTGCTGTTCTCCTTTACCACAGCAGCTTCCTCCAGTTAAAATGATTTCCGTTTGTTTTTCAGTCATCTGTTAGTCACCTCATAGAACAGATATGCTTCTATTTTAACCAATACGACTGTTTAACAAATCGCTCTGTACTGCAAGGCTGTTGTGGCATGTGTGTTGGTCCGTGTGCATTCTGGGGAGGTTTACTGAAAACATTTCGTGATAGCAAAGTTTCAGTTCAATTAAAAAAATATTTTGCAGTTCTGCCTTTGTAGAAGTGGTGGGAGGAGGTACTCTCTTTACTGAAGTAAAAATAATACCACATTGTAGAAATAGTCTGATACAAGTCCTGTAATGAAAAAAGTAAAAAATACATAAGTATTATAGAAGAAGGTCCTCATTTTGCAGAATGTACCATTTCAAAACAACATGTTATATATTTCTGGATTATAATTATTGATGTATTAGTACAGACATTCCATTAATGTTGCAGCTGGTAAAGGTGGAGTTATTTTTTACTGTACATATTGCTAGTGCTGTAGCTTGTGAATTTCACACAGACATCATCTTATCAATAATATTCCATCCTAATTCATTTATTGATTAAATTTTGTGTTATTAACCTGAATTTGCAAAGTAACTTAAGTTAGCAAATGAAAGTGGTGTTGTAAAAAGTACAATATTTGGCCGGAAACGTAGTAGAAAGTAGCAGAACATGGAAATATTCAAGTACCTCCAAAATGTACTTAAGTACAAGACTTCAGTAAATGTGCCTTGTTACTTTCCACCACTGCTTTTTAGATGCCACCACATCACCGCTGACACTTGGTTGAATTTGGATGATGAGTGAAGATTCCAGTGATTTTCTGCCACCAAATGTTCTCAGTGAATCACCCAAATCTCCCCTTGTCTATCTTTAATTTATTTTTCAGCTTTACCACAGTGGAGTTTGGAGTTGATCAGACATGTCATGAAATGTTTTATACACCCACGTGTTTTCAGGCTCTGCAGAAGCGTTTAATCCCGAAGCCCAAATGGGAAAAAATGACAAGAAACCAGAAGCAAAGGCCCTTCAGTGAGGCGGAGAGTGACACCTGCAACCTGTTTCCAGTGCAAATGACACCGCAGTCCCACAGTTTCTGTTCAGCCTGGCATGAGCAAATACTGTATGTGTGTGTGTGTGTGTGTGTGTGTGTGTGTCTGTGTGTGTGGTTTGGAAGGTACCAGTTAAGCTGCATTGCCCAAATGTTTCCTGTGTGGTTTCGGTTTCCTGTTGCAACTGATATATTTTTCGGTTCATTTCACTTTCCGCCAATATCCTTACTTGAAGTTTTTCCTTTAAGCCCTCACATATAAATGAGTTATTAATATTTTGCACCATTCATCACGGCGCACCAGGATGAAACTTTGGTGATCACCTGAATATTCCTGTAGCTTCATTTTACCTGCTAAGCATCAGCATGTTAGCATTGCAATTGTGAGCATTATGCTGATATTAGCTTTTAGCTCAAAGCACAGTTGAGGCTAAGGACAACCTCACAGAGCTGCTAGCATGGCTGTCGACTCTTTGCCCTTTTCCTGTCTTGTTCCGGTGTTCATTCAAACACCATTATCAGTTGTAAAAAGTGACAGGAAGTAACCCTGACAAGAAATACACACAAGGAAGTCACATTATCAGCACAGGACCTGAGATATACAGATCACGTGACTACTGAAAACACGGTATTCCCAGCATCTTATAGTAGTGCCCCTGCTCCTCCTTGTGAGGTGGAGCAAGCTGGTTCAACCATAAATTGCCAATGCATAGTTTTTATCATAGCATTGTCAGCTGGGGACAGATGGTGCCTCAAACCCCACCTCTGTTTAGTGAGGGTTACTCCACTTTGACATAGATGGCCTCCCTGACACCTTTTCCAAACCACGTGTTTTCGCTGTCTAGGATACGTACCACATGATCATTCCCCTCTAAGCCGACGGTCGGCTAGTTTAGCTGTAGTTTGGCACAGCTATGGTTCTTTATTGCATATACGTAGCCAACCGCCACAGAGTTAGGCGTGTTGTGGCTGGCTGCTCGCAGCGCCCGGCGCTCAGTAATGACATCATCCGCATCAGAGGTAGTTGTCTAGAGACGACAGATATCGATAACATGCCACCACGGGCTCAGAGGGGAATAGCACCAGCATATCATAACAAAATATTGGAATATGAACGAGTTTCGCCGCAGATTATGCGTTATATAGAGGCTGCGCATGGATGCCCCGAGTACTCGCATTATACGGATATACGCGCCGCTCCTATGGGGCAAATTTCTTCAAAACGACTCCAAATGCCACCAAAGTTGTCTGGGGGAGTAAATGGTCGTATTTAATGGTAGAAATAAGGTCCAGATTGTAAAAAACGAAAGTTATCCTTTAATCTTGTCTATGGGGCAGGTGTCATTATAAATGGTGAATATCTGCAGCATGTAAGTTATGTGTTTCCGTTGCTTGTAGTCAGACTGTGGTTTCAAACAGTGGAAAGCTCTGAGTAAGTGGCAAACAAGAGAGGAAAAGGCTTCTTCCTGTTTATCAACGTCTGACACCAGGTCTGTTTGATGAGGGCACTGAATGAACTGAAGAAAAACCGTATGGTTATTTCCCATACTTCACACATACTGGGCAGTTTTCTCTCAGCATCACACTTACTCCTCTTCAGCTTTTAGCTTTTTAGCTTCCCTGCTACTTCTCCTTTTATCCAAATAGGAAAAATAAAAAAATAAGATTTTTTTTTTCTTTTATGCTTTATTAATAAAGTAGCGATAGCTGGACAGAGACAAGAAATACAGGGTACCAGAAGTATCAGCACAAAGAGAATGTACAGCTGCACTGCTCATGTAATCCCACACACTAAATACTAATATCATTTTGGAGTCCTGTTGTTCAGATGTTTCTAATGTAAAACATGTTACCACCCTTCCCTCCATGTAATTATAAAGAGGCAAACGCACACACACACAAAGAGAGAGAGAGAGAGAGAGAGAGAGACAGACACAAACACTGCTTAGAGTATTTAGAGCCTGATAATAACAGTGCAGCACCAGAATTTGCTCCCTCTGTTATTACTGCTGCTGCCCAGTAATAACGACATATAGATGTGTGATGTACCAGTGGTGGAAATTTGAATATTTTTGTGGTACTTGAAGCTACTTGATTATTTCCATTTTTTATTTGTACTTTACTAGGCTACATGCCATGGAGAAATAGTTGAATCTATAGTTACTAATAAATTTGCAGATTTAGGATTCTCACCCTGTACAAACTGTAAACATCTACTCCTTCTGAAAGGTTGAATTCATAAGCAATAAAAGGCATCCTTACTCATTTTGATACAGTAAGGGGCTTTCCTATATATAGACCCACTTGGTTTGGCATGGTGTCTAATGTCGGCCAACAGTTCTATCTTACAAATGCAAAAAGCTGCCAGTAAGTTTACTGAAGCTGTTTCCAGTCCAATGAAATCATCTTAACATTAAAAAAATCAACAAGAGTCAGATGTTGCTCTTTGATTCTGAATGATCTAAATGATCTAACTCTAAAGGATCTTCATCTTTCTCCCTAAATACTGATGCCCTGTATCAGACTCTGTGACATTTATTCAAAATAGCACACTTACTGGCAGACACACAGACAGACAGACAGACACACACACACACACACACACACACACACACACACACACACATAGATACATATATCTTTTTGCAAATGCACCACTAATATAATATAGAGTAATAACTATTATAATAACAATAATGAATAAGAATGTAAGGCTGACAGAAGGTATTCTTGATCTGATCTTTTGATCTTTAAGTACAGGACTATTTGGATCTTACAATACAAAGAACAGCAACCTATCAGGACGAATAGGAAGAGAGGGCACTAAACTGTAAAGCAGTTTCAGAAAGGGATGAACTTAACTTATGATACATGCAACCATAAATGTTTGAATTGTTTAGTTGCTCTTACTGTATTAACTTAAGTACAAAACTGGAGTGGTCAATTTTAGAAACTCAGTGCAGATGAGGGAAGAAAATGGGAGGTTAGAAAAACAGAATAACGAAGCTGGTGAGGGGTAAAAAGTAGGAAGAGAAAAGAGAAGCGTGGGCAGAAGAGGAGGACTTGATGGAGAAGGGTTTGAGAAAGAGGAAGAATGGAAGCAGTTACGATGGGAGGGCAGTGATGACAGGACCATCATTAAAGCTGCCACTAATAAATACTCTTTAGCCCATTAAGGAGCAAAGATGAAGACATTGTGCTGTTAGCATCCACGTGTGGTTTAGTCACGCTGTGTTGTCATGTGATTCTATTTGCTTCACATGTTTTTGAAACATGCTTTTGGATTTAGATAGCTATAGTAGCTATTCTGCATAGGACAAGGCTGAAGGGTCCGTGTCAATATATTTAAGTTGCAATCTGCAACCTCACCACTGTCTGTGACAAATTATATGACAATCCATCCAACAGTTATTGAGCCACTTTATTCAAAATCACAAATGTCAACCTCTTGATGACACCAGAGGAAAAGTCAGAGGAACACCACCATCATTAGTATTCATCCTCTGGGCACCATGCATGTCTATGCAGAACTTCATGCCAGTGCATCCAGCTGTTGTGGACATATTTCATTCTGGACCAAAGTGATGAACCAATAGCATTTACAAATACAAGCTTTGTGTGCTTGTATTTATTACATTCCACTTATTATAATTGCACTTTGTGCACCATAAACATTGTGCACATTAATCCTTTATCACTTTCACTGCACAGACAATTTATTACAATAATATCACAAAACAAGATTTAGTCAATAACATCACAACTGTCACATTATTCTTCACCCAACTGCATCTAAACAATACTCAGAAACACAGCAAGCGCACACACAACACATTAACATTCAACAATAAAAGAAACTCACTTATAAATACTAGTTGGAGTGGATCCTTGGTTTGTAATACAGAAATATTATTTGATCATAATTAAGGCCTTGGATGGAAAAACACAGTTTGAAAATGAATGGAGGAAACCCACAGACATTATCCTCAAATTAGTCTCCCTTCTGGGTTGTCGTAGCTGCTAATGCTAACAGTGTGTTGCCTAGAATGTCTCTGCTTCCCAGCTCATGGGAGAAATTCTCAGAGATATGTGAACACAAGCCTTAGCTCTTACTTTTCTGCGTAAAAAAGGGTCCACATTGTCCAATGTCAAGATTACTGGTTCAAATGAAAATAGTACAAAAGATTCAGCATCACACACTAGTATGGCATAGTTTTGTTTTCATCTTTTCTTTCCTATTTTTCTCTCTCCTTCAAATTTGATTTCTACAAAGGGTTAAACCCCTGCTTTTCTCCGATGTAAAAGCAGGCCATGTCTAGCATTAGTCTATGAACTTAGTGAAAATCTACACTATCTAGTTTTGCGATGGAAATCTCATTTCACAGTTTAACTGAGGAGAAATGAGCTAAACAGGTGCCAATGAGAACAATCCACGATTACAAAAGAAACTTTTTGTTTCATGATGTACATCTATTGTGAATTATTTGCAGTTCATGCATATTCTCACAGAAATATTAGCCTTTCGTAGCTTTGTTCCACACTCTGTTGTGGAACACTGTCAATGTCAGGTGTTCCTTATCATTGCCACAAGCCATTTTTGCGTCCCTTTTTTTTTATTTTACGGCAAAAACATCCTGGTTGAGTTCATATAATCAACTCATATTTGTACATATCAGACAGAAAACTTTTTCTTACAAATATCTTGTCAGATTCTTGAAACCTCTGATGAACACGCTTGTGTTCATGGTGAAACAACCTGTGACCTTTCAGTTGTGCTAATGTGAGTTCACCCTGAGTCTATGCAACCAGAGCTGTTTGAAAGGCTGAAATTTTATTTCCTGAGGCTTCGTTAACACAGATCAATTGTTAAGCATTTCGCAATTGAGTGCAATGACGCTACAAAGCCGTGTGTCACAGTCATAAAATGTGACCGTTCTGAACTCGTTCTGAAGCACTTGCACTGTAAGCACAGACTGATCAGAACGTCTCCTTCTGCAGACTAACGCCTTGTGGGTCACATCCTGGGTCAGAATTCAAAAGTTAAGATTCAAGGGTCATACATGGGGTTGGTGAAGTTTCCTAAAGCGCTGTGGTCGTTCTCCAGAAGAGGTCCATACGATACACGTCTGGAACAGAGAGAAAATACACTGAGAGATTAGGTTGAGTGCAGAAAAATTAAAGAAATATGACAAGGAACTCTAATATAGTCACTAACAAATATTCGATTACAGTAGTCTTGTTTACACTGGCTAATGGGATATATATATGTGTATATATATATATACATATAATATATGTATACATATGTATATATACATATGTATATATATATATGTATATATATATATGTATATACATATATGTATATATATATATACATATGTATATATGGGAAAAAAAGATACCTTGTTCTTTTGGTTAAACAAACATTTTAGAGCTGCTCTGTAGCCCGAAATAATCTAAATCATTTAATCATTTAATGAAACAGTTCTCAGTCACTACTCTAGACAGAATAGTCTAAAGTATAGCATAAATATAATCTACCTGTACATTACATTTGCCACAAAATGTCTTCAGTCGAGCTTTAGTACATTAACAGTGGCACGTTTACTGACTACAGGAGGTTCATTCAAGCTCTGGACTCACCGGATCTTGTAGTAGTACAGCCCACATAACACTAGGATGACAGTTAGGATGAACACAAAACAAATGAATGCGATACTTCCTGGAGAGAGACAGAGGAGGAGAGACGATGAGTCTGAAAATATCCATTGTTAGTGTAAAAATATGTTTTTTTTTTTCCGTTAATAGAGTGGTGATCTGTGTTTCCATGCAATATAGCATTCCTATATTTCTTTCTTTCTTCCTACTGTCCAAATGAAAAGTTAAGGGATCACCACAGTTGATTCCTTAGGAGATGTGAATGAGAGTGTTGTGATGTTCGACTCTAAACCCCAACTGTCAGCCTCATGATGGCACTACAGGAAAAGTCAGGAGGTGACATCATTAGGACTGATCATCTGGGCACCTTATATTTATGTGATCGACTGACCAATAGAGACAGACCGGCAGTGCCCTCTTGAGAGCCATGCTGCTTATAAAAAACAGCAAAATAATAGTAATAAAAAAAAATTTCAGCTTTCAGAATGAATTTGAGAATAAAACACTCCATGCAGAACCAGAAACAATCACATGTTAAACATGCCCCAAACCTCACACAACCATTCTTTGTTTAAGATTTCCAAGGTTTGACTTAAAATTGTTTGTGGCACCCAAGAGTTTCACAATTTCGTAAGTCATGCCATCATCTGAACACGCCTCACAGTTCACTGATTGGACCAACCCACGTAGTACATGTCTGACCTCAGCTGATTACACTTCTCTAAGTGACTGATTTTAATCTTGGCTGGTAAATCTCTAACTCTGTCTCAGGTAAGCCTTGATGGCCAAGCTGTCCTTTGAGTTTAAGTATTAATTAGTAAACCTTTTGTGGGAAACTTGTACAAACACATTGCTGAAGATCTATTTGTATGCGTCAGTGAGACGGAACTGAGACCCGGGAAAATGTTCAAACAGCTAAACTCCTAATCACTCATCCTACGTGGAAGCACAATTCAATCCATAAACGTGACTTTTAACGTGACCCAAATTAGGCCAACGCCTCCCGCTAAGGTCAAAGTTTGAGTAACTCAGCTGACAGATCATGAAGTAATGGATAACTTTGTTGGGTTTCAACAGTGAGCTGGGAGGATATTTTAGGGATTTTGGAAGCTCTGTTTGATCCTAAACAACAAACGAGCAGCAAGTCTTGTCTGTTTACTTGAGATTATGAATCTTTGAGCTCATTTTGCCTTACGAGTTTTATGCGTCACGGTCTTGAGACTGAAAATTTAACTTCTGGTCCAAATGAACCAACTGCAGACAGGATTCAAACTCAGTTACAGCACAAAAGCTAAAACCTGGAGTCTCTGGTCTCTTTCTCTCCTCCCTGAGTCACCTCATTCGACGTGAGTGTATGAGTGCTGCTACAGGAAATGACACGGTAGCAATGATTGGATGTCATGAAAAAAGAGGTCAGTGCGTGAACAGTTTTGTGAATGATACTGAAAATAAACTGTCAAGACAACCTTCTGTCTTCACACGGCTGCCGTTTATACAGATTCTGCCGGTAAATACTCAACCTCAAAGTACACAAGGAAGCATAAGAGGAAGGTGTTCACATATTAACCAGAGATTTATTGTTTAAGGAGGTCAAAGAGAAGGAGGAACAGATAATCTGATGCACTGCAACTGTACATTTGACCTCTTTAATCAGAGAGGTGTGATCTCCTGTGCTTTGTTGGTTTCTGTATGTGAGGCTGTGTGTTAAGCAATGTGTGTGTGACACATCACATTTGGGCTTTTAAAGGACAGACATCAGATTTTCATTACATTGACATCAGAGTTATTTTAGAATATAATCATGGTTTTGTGAGATAACCTGTAGCTTACTGGCAATATACTCAGACTGTGCTTTCAGAAAAAGGTTATGTTAGCATCAGCAAACTCCTTGAAGTTTGTGTTGGGCTGGTTCTTGAGATGTTTTATCACACTGCTTGCGTTAAAGGAGCTCTACTTTTGTCATCATCGCTTATCCTAAAATACTGTATCTCCAACCTTTTTAGAGCCGTGAAATTCGCTAAATATATTCAGGGTCCCAAAAAGTGTGAATTCTAATTCCAGTGATGCTCCGACTCCCCCTCGAGCAGCCACAGAACTTTTAAGCTTCAGTAAAATATCTCAACATCTAAAATTTTGTACAGACATTCAGGCTCCCTTCATGATGAATCATGAAAACATTGGTAGTCCCTGGATGTTTCCACCAGCTCATTGACATTTTCCATTGTTACTGAAATATCTTGACAACTATTGGATTGATTGTCTTGAAATTTGGTACAGGCCTTCATGGTCCCTATATCTTGAATTCTAATAACTTTGATCCCCTGACCATTCATTTGGCATCATTATCTGGTCTAAACTTTTTCTCCAATACTTTGATTTATGACCAAACATCTCTAAAACTAATAGCAGCAAAACACCTTTTTGTTGCCACATACCTGAGCTCAGAGCCTCAGACTTGTGTCCCTCCTGTATTAGTGTGGTAGTGTGGGTGGGACTGGTGGTGGTGCTGGTGGCTCTGGCGGTGGTGCTGGTGGTTCTGGCGTTGGTGCTGGTGCTGCTGGTGGCTCTGGCAGTGGTGCTGGTGGTTCTGGCGGTGGTGCTGGTGCTGCTGGTGGCTCTGGCAGTGGTGCTGGTGGTTCTGGCAGAGGTGCTGGTGGCTCTGGCGGTGGTGCTGGTGGTGCTGGTGCTGCTGGTGGCTCTGGTGGTGGTGCTGGTGGCTCTGGGGGAGGTACCGATGGCACTTGTGGTGGTGGTGCCAGTGGTGATACTGTCTGTGGTGTTGGGTTGGGTGGGAGTGATGGTGCTGATGAAGTTTGTGCTGGAGTTCTGGGTTTGAGTTGTGATAGATGTGGATGAAGGGGATGAGGAAGAAGATGAAGAGGACGTAGAGACAACTTCTGTTTCTGAAGTTGTCGACTCAGACGTGGTGCTTCCCCCAGCTGTTGGGGTGGGATCTGTATTGTTATTGGGCTGAGATACTGATGGCGTTGTACTGGTGAAATGAACAGTTGACATGGCAGCTTGTGTAGTCGATGACCCCACAGTCGTTTCCCCAGTGTTCGGTGGAGACGTCTGAAGGGTTGAGGGTATTGTTGAGGAGGGTGATGAAGATAATATTGTTATGGTGGATTGACCTGTTGTGTTGGATTGAGCTGGTGTCTGTGCTGTTTCTCCACAGCTTAAGAGTAGACCTGCAATTCAAGAACAAAGATGTTTGTTACTTACTCAATGTTTATCTAAAATGTAATCCATCATATAAAAGTGCATACAAGAGATATTCTTGGTGCTTTGATCGGCTTCTTTTTAATGTTTCCCAGAGTCTCTAAGGAGACAGTAGTGGAATTATTATTCATCTGTTCCCTCTGTCCTCTCTGATGGTATGTCTCATCTTTAAGGGCCTACTCAGGCTCTGAAAACAGCTGTATAATGACTTCTGTGTGGGAAGGGCTCAGAGGGAACTTTCCAAAGATTAACCCTGATGGTGTCCTCATTGTGAGTCCTTCAACTTTATTGAAGTGCAAAACTAAACTTTTGGAGTGCCCCGTAAAAACACTTGTGTGTATTTTTAGTCATGCCATCATTGATTATTTTTATTGTCTTTATTTGCTTGGAATTGCAATTGATTCCCTTTCTTTCGTTGAACCGGAGTGCTGTCGTTATTTGTATTTTTATTCTGCTGTTTTCTTTCTTGAGCAAGTTACTGGACCCTTTATCCTGATCACAGATAAATCTGAATGTGGAACATGCAGGGACTCATCTGTTGTGTGGCCACTGGAAAAAGTCAAGAAAAAATCAGTCCATGCTAAGCTAGCAGCAGGTACAGTTAGCATTCTGGCTTTGAGAAAACCATGCTAAGCTAGTGGCAGCCAGCTAGCAGAACAACTCTATGTTTGCTAATTAAAAAGGGGGAAGTGGGATGTATAATAGTTTTATTCAGGCAACCAATTCTTGAAAAAAGCAAGTGGAACCTGCAGCCTGCCCAGAGAAGTGGAAGCTATTATTATCAATATATTGATATATATATATATATATCAATGCCGATCACATAGCTGTAATGTTCCACTGTCCTCACACTCAGAATAGAATTAATCATTTTTATCTTTTATTTCAGCAGCTGTGAGTTTAAAACACAGCGTCGCCAACAACGCTCCTAGAACAAATGAAAGACCTACGAGGGGCACAGTAGTATGATGTTCTCTAGTGCAGCAGGATCATGTAAAGCCGAGTTTCATTATCAGTGTTTCAGTGAACAGGAAGTCAGGGCAGAGACAAGGTGACTCTTCTTAGTGCTGTGGTCTGTTTTGAGTTGAGTGTTTTCAGACAGATCAGAGAGAAAGCTGCTGCACAATTCTACTGGAAACGAATAAAAAAGTATTGTTGTTCAGCCCCATCCTGTGAGAAAGTCTCATTCTTTCAGAAGTGACTTAACTGATAACACATTATCCTGAGATAATGGTTTCAAAACAGCACAGTGTTCTTCACAGAGCCAAAGTCAAAGTTAATGCTCAAATCTATTTAATAGTCACTAACTTATGAAGACCAGAGGAAATAAAGGCCCTTGAACCTTGACTCCACTCCACTTGAAATATCTAAAATATTTTATCAGTAAGATTTTAGAGCTTGGCACCAAATCAAACATGAAAGAAGCATTCTAGTATGTCATAAGAGCCATCAGAGAGAGCCAGCTTTTAATAGAAATTAACTTGTGCACCGTCTTTAAATGCTGCAACTTAAATAGTGAAAAATATCACCCATTTGAATTGAAGTTGGAGAGATTTTCAACATTTCCAAGGGAGCTACATCAAATAATAAAGACACCTTTGCAATGGAGCTTCAAATCTAATCTGAATTTTTTAACTTTTTAACACGGCATGTGTGCCTTCCCTCCATCTCCTGAGCAAAAAATGTCACCATCCACGACTGCAATTCTGTAAATTATCTTGATACGTGAGATGTGATCCTCCCCATATTCTGACTTCAAGATAGAGACATTAAGGGAAATCTCTTCACATAAACAGAGAAATTAGATTGTAAGGCTGGTCGCTAAATAAAACAGCATGATTTGATGTCAGAGTGTACTTACATGTTATCAGAGTTTGCAGGCTGACCCTCACCATTGTGACCGTATATCCCCACAACACTTCTCAAACTGCGGCTCTGCGCTCTCTGGTCCCTGTGGGCAGCTGTAGTGTGTGTGGCTGCCTGTGACTGCAGGTGACTGATTACCAGAGGCTGGAGTCTGGGGGCGAGGCTACACGATGACTGAGTC
This sequence comes from Chelmon rostratus, assembly GCF_017976325.1. Lineage (NCBI taxonomy): Eukaryota > Metazoa > Chordata > Actinopteri > Chaetodontiformes > Chaetodontidae > Chelmon > Chelmon rostratus. The sequence continues at coordinate 9,082,321 of NC_055676.1, read as the reverse complement.
ACACTCAAACCCTCACAGGGCGGCGTGGCCATGGTATAACTTATCACTACAGGAAGTTGTCTGGTAGTGTACCTATAGGTGCTTAGAATGTGTTGTATATGTTATAGAATATGTTTTAGCACCATATACTAAGTATATGATTTATTTGTTTCTCTCTTTTTCTCATCCTTTCATTACTGTAATATCTCCAAAATATTATAAATATTTAGGGGGTATAGTTTTTCTCAAATAAAATCTATATAATAATTAAATTATTTGTTTTTTGTTGTTTAATTTTAATATTTGCACAAGATTAGTTAAATTACATATCAGTGGCATTAGTTGTAATTATTGATATACACCAGCAGAGAGCAGCACACACATTAAGAATATGGCCAGGGTCATAGACATGTGAAAAAGTCACTAGGATCCAGATTGATTGGGAGCATTTGGAGACTTATTTTGAATTTAACTGACAAGAAGCACTTTAAAACATAGTACATGTATATTCAGAACTGCCACAAGTAGGACCTATGACATTAAGTAGGACTTGGCCACCCTGGGGTTTAAACCCTGGGCCTTTGCATCCTCAGAGAAAGTGCTTTACTGACTACACCACCGGGGACACATGGTTTCCAAACCATCTCACAAGCAGAGACAATCATGCAAAACTCGGGAATTTTTGTTTATTTAAACATTAAACACTTACAAAAGTCAAAAAGATCACACCTCACTCTGATGGGTTCAGGCGTCAAATACTTTGTTGAAATAGAAACAGGCGTGTATACGTGACTAATTACAGCAAGACACTACTGAATGTCACATCTGAACACCATTTGGCACCCCCTAGTGGTAAAATATCCCAGGACTGCACGGCACAGCTCAGCTTTGAACAAGAGTGCCAAGTTTGGTTACCATCACTGAAGTCAATTTAGATTTCTGAGTATAGGCACAGGTATAAAAATGCATAGTTTAACACTTAATGCATAATTTGTACTTGTGGCCAGAGACTACAAGTGTGTTATTCTCGTAGTGAGTGCATCACTACAAACATAACACAGCTGTATATCAGGCTGAGCTCTCAGTGGTGGAATTGCATTGTGGGTATCGTAGGTAGAGAAATAGACTATCTCTGTTTCTGATCACATTTTTATAAATGTCAGTCATGAGCCTGTGAGAAATCGATGGAGTTCTCCTTTAACTTGTCAGCGACTGCACCATCAGGTCAATATTTCATCTCCTCTCATCGATGTGCTTTTAAGAGTTTCTGGAGAACAATGGCGCTTTATGGCACAGAGGAATAAGATATATCAGCCTTTGGATACAAACAATATACCTTATGACCAATAGAAAAATAGAGAATATAGCAACCAACTACTGCAGCTTCTATCTCAATTAAAAAAGATGGAACAGACACACCACTCTCAGCCGACTGGTTGGGGAAAAATACCCCTCCCAAACAGAATTGGCATAGAACACATGTAAGGCTGAGTAATTAAGTGAAAAACTAAATGGCAACTATTACAGTCTTTTACGATTGCTGTAGCACGATTTTGAAAACAAGGCTCGCTTTGTGAAAACACTACACACAATTCACACAACCACACACACAAGTAGCAGAACAACTCAGATCTTTTGCAAAATGAAAATCTTCATTCAAAACTATACAATAATTTATAAAAACCCAATTTTGTTACCATATACACACGGTTCATATGATGTGATTCTGTCTGAACCAGTTACACACTGCTGTGCTCAATCTAAAACACTTTGAACATTTCTACTTTTCTAATCATAGAGTCTGGGTTTGAGTTTTTTGATTGTCAGAGTGAAGTACATGAATATATTCACTAAACACAACACACAAGTCCAGTTCTGCACACTCATGAAGATGTTTATTTCTCTCCACATTGTAAAATCAGTCAGTACATCCATGCATTTCGCATGTTACACTGAAAATCAGAACAGAACAGATTCTAAATACAGTAGAGAGATGATTAGATAAAAAAGAAAAGAGACCCTGAGCATCATCTCTTGGCCTAGCTGGGTCTGGCCATAGCTCTTCATTCACATGGAGGCTTTGTCCTCTGTGACAGCGAGGGAAGAATCTTCTTGGATGGTGAATCCAGCCCTGCACAGACCTGCATCACTTTGTTCACAGGCCTCCTCCATGGCTTAAATGAGGGGGATCCTGACATAGGGCTGGAGATCATAAACCTTCTGCCGCCATGTTGAAAAAACATCTCCTCAGTGTGGTTAAGGAGGGAGAGCATGGTGGGAGGTATTGGAGTGAAAATTGTGGATGCCGATGAAACCAGTTTTGGCCCAGAGCAGATCGGTGGAAAGATATATAGTCCAGGATGACAATGATCTCATCTGCTCTGCATCCATTTGGCCTTGTGCTGTGACAAATCAGTCTAAAAATGTGAGTAGGTGGGCTGTGTTGTAAGGACCTAAGTTGTAGCAGTGTTTTGCAAAATGTGTGATACTGAGAATGTGCTTATAGTTGTGTGTATAGTTAGACTGAGATTTTGCTCCTTGAGTGTCAAGTTTCATTAACTTCATTAACTTCATTAATTGTTAAAAACTGTAATGAACTAAAACATGAAATGAAAGTTCAGTGATGGAAAAGCAGCATTGGGAGAATCCATGTTTGATTACAAGCCGAAGTGTGCAGTGAGTCACCTCTAGCCACATCGTATCAAAAAGAGCTTTCCATCCCTGGTTTAGTATGAATCAACATGAATGCTGACGAACATTTGGTATCTTTTATTGATAAAAGAATGAATCCTTCCTGAACTTGTCGTCCTTACAGCCTCTGGGTCAAGGAACAGGTCTGCAGAATTCATGACGGATGAAGACAGAAATGTCAACAGAGGGGAGAACCTTATTAATTCATGATTTGCTTTCAAAGATCGGTCCTGGCACCGACCTACAGTTGACCCTTTTAAGAGCTGGTATTCAGTGATCTAGTCTCCCGGGACAAAGAAATCACTTGCAATGCAAAGAATGTACACCAGCTGATATGTATTTTCCAAGAAGGAAAAGTATGAAGTTTTGTTTCAGCATGCCGTCTTCGGATGCAGGGACAACAAACCACTGAACTAGCAAAGAATTAAAGTGTGTGGCATTTTTTGCTGTAGCTGGCAACTGTTTTTCCAACCCAGTGAACTGTTTAAAATAAGATTCAAAATTTAGGATATTCTTATCTTCAAACCTATGTCTAAAGGTCACTTGATATTATTATGATGTGTATGATGCCTTCTGGAGCTGGTGATTAGCATGCCGAGGCTGGTGATGAGCATACTGAGGCTAGCTAGATTAGCTGCTGATTTGGCTAGTCCTTTTCTGCTTTTATATTTCATGGTGGACTGGAGCCAAAGCCAAGCAGTAGTAGCAGTATTGTTGTTGTTGTTTTTTATTTTGTGTGCATTTTGACAATTTATGTGTAGCATTGCTGCTTAGATTGTGCATGTGCACAAAATATCTTGAATTGTAGGCTGTTGAATTGAATTGTGGGCTACACCACATTTCAGACCATACAACTGCAGAGAAAATGTTATGTTTAGACCATTCGCCATTAGATTGTGCAGCTATTTTATTTATTTTTAGATTTATTTTGCAATTCAATCAGCATTCAACTGTTATATCATTTTAAGAAGCTGTAAAATAAACCTATTTTTGTAAAAAATTAATTGGATTAAAACTAAAAAATACACTGAAGTGCACTGTTGCTTGAGTATCATGCATCCTACACATTTCATGGCTCTTATAAGCAACAGAAACTAAGCAACTGTAAATTGACAAATTTTGGAGCCATTCACAGAGACGAGTGATCATTCTCTGATGTACAAAGTGACTTGTTGTCTGACATTTAAAATGAGCTGCTTTGCACTTGTATTAAAGCACCTGTACTTTTAATTCAGTAAAAATATATTCGACTTGTCTTCTCACCACTGTCACTAAGTTCACTTTCATCTGAGATGCCCCTGCAGCTGTGCTGGTTGTTGAATGGCTTGATCAGTTGGCTTGACCAGAGACTGAGAGGGAAACTTGCCATGCCATGTTGTACTGGAATTCAAGGTGCCTTGTTTTGTCAGGGAGCAGAAAGTTTGAATGTGAATGTGTAAAAAATTATTTTTTAACTTGTAAAAAATGTGGTTCAAATCCTGAGAGTTCTTGCAATGAGAGCATGAAAGTGGTTTAATCTGTCTTTCACTCAGACGGAAGCTCAGACAGGATCCCAGAAGTTGTCTGAAGCTTGCAGCGAGAACATTTTTATTGACAAACACACAACTTTGTGGTCTGACAAACATCTATTCCAGGATGGTTACACCTGTCCCCGCTTTTTATATGCTTCCTCTCCTGTCAAAGTGTCCCCGCATTAGCATTCTGCTTCCCAACATTTAATCAAATAATGTCCCAAAAAACATCTGCACTGGCTAATGACAGGGTTTTGTCTCACTGTCTTGTCAATCAATAAAGACATTATTTGCTGTTTGACTTTAAATGACTCGTCTTTAGGTCTTCAGACAGGTCTGGTTTTAACCGTCCTGTCTCTATATTCTAGAGCGGAGTTGAAATCAGCAGGGCTTTACCGGATTTGAGGTTACGCTCAGGCTCAGGTGACTAAAAGGTCAGAAATAGGGATCAGGTCATGGGATGGCATTTCTGTGTCAGAAGTGTTTGTCTGATACCTTCTGAACCCTCCTCCACACATACCTTTCCAGTTTCAGGCTAGTTTGGGCTGTGTCTGATCACTTTTGTATTTTTTTGAACTCAACCATCTGACATTCACACCAGCTTCACGCTGTGATTGACCAGATGTGTGGAAGTGAGAAAAGAGTCAGGATTTGAACTTCCCTTTCTCTCTTTTCTCATTCTTGACACAACTATTTGTCACTTTTCCTGTACAACCCTGATCCCAAAAAAGTTGTGATGCTGTGCAAAACATAAATGAAGGTGATTGTTATAATTTGCTACTCCTTTCTGACATATACCCAGTGGAAAAAAGTACAAAGTCAATATGTTTTACGGCATGAACTTCACTGATTTCTGTAATTATGTTTATTCTGAATTTGATGCAGCAACATGTGTCAACCAAGTTGGGACAGGAGCAACAAAAGTCTGGGAAAGTTGTGGGACGCTCCAAAAACACCTGTTTGGAACATTCCACAGGTGAACAGGTTGATTGGTAACAGGTGATAGTATCATGAACACATGATTGTATAAAGGATGTTACTACATGGGCTTGGGAAATATGGTAGCCCATAGGCCCAATATTAAATTGATAATTAAATAAAACGTTTTATTTCACATGTAATGTTCAAATGCAATAAGCAATATGCAAATTATCACATTTTAGAATCTGGAACAAGCAAATCTTTTGGATTTTTGTTTGATAAATGACATGGAATGAAAGCATGCCAAGAGCAGTGAGTTTGGTCTTTGCGATTGTCTGTGTTCAATATGTGAGTTGTTTGAAAGTTGGCTGTAGTTCATGTTAAAATCCAGAAGAGAGCAGCATATTCATCTCTAATGTAGCCTGAATTTCAAAACCAGTGAGGTCATAGATGAAAAAAAAAAAAAAAAAAAAAAAAAAAAACATCCTTGCGTTGGTCTCTAGAGCATTAGCCCGGTGTGAGTTCCTACAGTACATGTTGGGAATATTATGAATGCCACAGATTAAAAAACATACAATACTTAAAAAAATCTCAGAAACTTCTGAGTGTATTTTGGTTTTAAGGTGTTAGCTTTTTGGATGATGTCCGGCAGCATCACAGAAGAAAAGTCCTGAGGTGATCCTGTCTCCAGAGCATTACCTCTGTGTGCTACTGCTCTGAAACAACAAATACATTTGGAAAGAAATGTAGTTTTTCATCAATGTACTGTTGAAACATTTTCATTGAATATTTGCAAATTCTCAAAATACTGATCCTACATGCGTCAGCACTGTGCCTATTGATGCACTTTGATACTGAAGAAAACTTTAAAATGTGATGATTTTTGGGCAAGTTCTGCAGTTATAAAGAGCGTCTTTTTTCAGTGATTTCTCTGCACATTTATGTACATTACGCATAATAGACAATGGACGTAATGATATGCACAGAAGGTGAAAGTCACATCAAAGCTAAGAATATCATGTTTGTGTTCAGATTTGATTTTGACTCAATGAAGGACTGTTATTTTTGTTTGGGTGCCGGGGGTTTTAAAGTACCTCACCTTCCACCATGAACTGCCTGTCACAGCCGCTGTCGCTGCTGACCACGTAAGTAAGAGGGCCAAAACCATAGTACATGGTTAGTATCCAACTTGTCCGAACAAGATATCTGTCTGCATGCAACATTAAAACTACTAATGTTTGCCTTCTGCTCTGCGTTTTTATCAGAAGATTCAATAAAAATGTGTAGTGCTGAAACGATTCATTTATGAACTGCTCAGTAAATATAGAACATTTATCAACAGTCATATTAATAATTCAGTTGTTCAGTAAAAAAAATGGGAGAAGCTACAGGAATAAGACCTGCACTGCACTGATCACCCTTAAATGCACCATAAAGTTGAGTGGGTCAGCATTGTTTTCACTGATAAAGGCCAACAGTATATGAGGTTTACATACACCTCAGTGGGAGATGAGAATAATGGACACCTCATGCAGTGACCTCGCTGTGACATACTCCCTCCGCTCCCGACCGATTGCCTAATTAATCGACCTGGCTGCTGATAGCCCTGAATTACTTTGCAAAGCAAATGAGGACAGCCGCCGTGCCACTGAAACCTCTGTGGGGAAGGGCAGCGCAGGAGGGGCTGGCATGAATGAATAACAAGACGTATACTTCTGTAATATGTGAGGAACGACTTCACATTTCTTTCTGCGTTTGATATTGACAGTCCTAGAAGGTACAATAGGTGATGAGGAGCTCAGAGAAGCAGCGGGTGGAGTTTTGTGTTCCTCTACTGCAGTTTGACACAGGTGGACGTTTGGTTTTTCTGGAGGTCGAACCAGCGCCCACACAGTCATTACGACCGTTTTTGAAAAACGACCATTTTTTAAAAGAATTTTTTTGCTTTATGCAGCAGAGGAGGCGTGTTGCTGCTCCACAATACAGAGAGGGTACAACATTAAAGGGTTTTTCAGGTGCCACTTTATCAATAGAATAATAGGGGTAATTATCTCTGGAGTGGAGAAAGGTCTGCAATTTAAATGGACTATTTGATTGAGGTTGGAGTTTAGCCACCACTAGATTAAGTCCAGAACAGAGGTGTAAATCGGTGTGTGTGTGTGCGTTTTTCTGTGTGTATGTACACTAAAATAAGAAAAAAAGAGTTTGACAGAGCAAACAACACCTTTTGCTAACCCTGTAGCCTCAAAATGTGAAGCCTGTCCTCAGGGTGGCACTAGATGAAGGAAAAGGGGTCAACCTCCGGGGAGCATGTATGTGCTTAGAGATCTCAGAAGATTCTTAAGTGAATCTTTCAGTATTGTGTAATCTAAAATTGGGCCTCAACTCTGCACAAACTTGACATGTCGATTTGAGATCAGTGCCAGAAGAGTGTAGGAGATTTGTCCTCTCGGGGGAGGATTATCAACATCAAATTTCATGAAACTCTGGTAATTATTATTTGAGATGGAAAATCTCATGGAATAAAGCGGCAGTGGCTTGGCAGTGGCACTAGAGGAAGGTCAGAGGTTCATCCTCTGGACACCATCAATAGCCTTATCAAGTTGTCCAGGTGTCTTGTTCTGGTGTCCATGTAGCATGTCCGATTTTCACGTGAGACACTGGGCTATTGTAACATGACAACAGGTCACAGTGAAAGTGCACATCTCTGACATGCATCTCGGCTGAGGCTGATGGGAATATGATTAGTTCCGCAGGTCATTAATGTGGTTTGACATCGTGCATTCTCTTCTGGCAATAATGTTCACGCTGAAAATCAGTTTGTTAGGCGTCAGTGAACCCTTCCTTATTTCAGAAGAAGAGACAGAAAATATCTAAAATCATTTTGAGTAAACTGAAAGAACCAAAAACTCTGTAACATGAAAAAAACATAAGTCGTGCACTTTTACAGTCACTTGCTTTATTTACAAGTTACAAATTATGTTCTATTCCACATTTCCTAACCAAAATGTTGTATGTATATTATCAAAACTAAATAAAGTGAGTGTAAATAAGCAGCAGAGTGCAGGACTCATGGCTCCTTCTCTTTTCCTTGCTTTAAACTGGGTTAAAACAAGACCTGAAATCAGATCCATCCTGTCATTTGCACATGTGTGTTTGTGTGTGTGGGTGCCTCACTGATCCCTAGAGGACTTATCCAAAGCCCATGTCATGTTGTGAAATATTCATTTCTAATATGTAATCTCACCAATATATGCAGTGGGTATTTTCAGCTATAAGTCATGCAGGTCACATGCTTTTTAAGCACACAAACATGTTCCCACTGTAAAACAGACACTTGAATTCTTATTGCCTGATTTAGAATGTTTGATATGTTAACAGCAGAAATCAATTCAAGAAATTCGAATACAGAAAGTTCTGCTAAAGCTAAAAATAAACTACATTTCCAGTGCATAGAAATATCGGCTCAAATGTCAAAAGGTCGCATAGTTCTCTTGTGCAGGTTTGCCTCACTGTAAGTGATTTTGCACATCATACAGCTGCTCCCCGCTGCAGCATTCCCAGCTCTGAACATCTAAAAAAACACCCGGCAATGTTGTTGCTCTTTACAGCGTACAGACGAGTCAGCTAAGCCCCTTCTGCTCGCGGTTCCGGTCTTTGCAATCGCACGAACTTAATGAGCCAGTGACCTTTCACAGCATCACTTTGCACAGACAGGCTACTACTAAGTCAAAATCCACACAGCCGTACCAGATTGCGATTTGCATTTATATTGATGATTGATGCAGGGGTGGTCGCGGAGGGTGCAGTCTGGACACAGTCAGATAGAATGACATATTGGATCATTTGGGTGCCTTTTGGTCTCCCCAGCCAGGCTGAAACCAGACAACACTTTTTCCTGTTTCACACATTGTCTTGATGAAGTCCCGAAGGTCTTTTGTGTGGTCGATGATGATGACCAATCAATAGCTGCTGGGAGAAGATACCAATATGAGGAGTGCAGGGACATTATTGAAGAGTTTTGCTCTTTCTCACTTTGCTAATGACAAAAAAAAGGGTTTTATACCTTAACCAATAAGTGCAATAATACACCAGCATAACACAACCCTAAAGCAACTAAACCAACTTCATGCATTGTAGTATAGCACAATTGTCAGCACGAAGCAACATCCAATATCATGAAACAGCGACCTGCTCATGTTTAAGCAGCCCGACGCCTTTAGGTTGTTTCAGAACCACGGTTTTACTAATCATTTACTCAAACCAAAAAGCAGACAGACGCAGTAAGCGACTGGCAAGGTGAACGTGCTTTTGGCAATGGTCAGAACGATTTTCTCTGGCACTTAGCATTTTTCATCCTGACAAAAAACTTGGAGCCATATAGGAGCATTCTGAGCATACAGCTACAGTTATGCATTGTAACGCTTGTGTCTGGTTCCATTTACCAACACTCTCCTTCATTGTCCTTGAATTTAATGGTTTTGTTTTGTGCTACATGCTTGTTAACTTAACCTGCCATATGCTAATTAGAGTCCTATTTGATCTGTAGCTGTGAGATGTCTCATATTTTATTAAAGTCTCATTGTTATATCAGTCCAACCCAATTATTCTTAATTGGTTGATTTTAATTGACTGAATGAGACTCCCCAGGACTTGAACACTGTATAAATAAATCCTGAACACCTACTGGTTCACAAGTGCTCACACACACACACACACACGCGCGCACACACACATGATTCAGTGGTACGTTTACCTTATCTTTTAATCACTCTCACACCTTCCTTATGACTTTTGATTTCATTTAATAACTCCCATGAAGTCAGAGATTTGAGTGGACATACAGACAGGCCTTAAGTTACGTGTTTTTTCTCTATGAACACATTTAGGAAAGGCTTGAGATGATTGCTCCAGTAGTTTTCCTGTTGTGTTTTTTTTTTCCATATGGAAGTAGTCATGCGAGCCTCTCTATAATGTGAAAACCTGCTAACCCATGGCAGGCCGGCGCAGACTGGCAGACGGTAGCAGTGGGTAGTGCAGTCTGTTCCCTACTGCAGAAATGACTCGAAGGCACAAATGAGCAGGGATCTGTGAATGACAGGAACTGAGGCATTTTGAGATTATGAAGAGGTCAGGCGTTCTTCCAGTGAATAAAGCCTTCCATGGCAGGTAATCATTCTTTTTCTTCAGAACGCTGCAACCTTTTAAACGCCTGCAACACTTGAAGACAGCCCAGGAAAATACCACAGACTGAAGTACAGCCTTTTGTCTGTTGTTGTTCATGGCTTTACATGGATTTGAGCACTTGAGTATTGTACCTCACTGTACGCCACAGAGGTGCAGAACACGAAGAAGAAATTCCTAACTGTCTTGCACTCCATGGGATAGGAGACAACAGATCATCTTCAAGTTGTAAACATGTAAATCAAACCCAGTTCTTGACACTATTTATGGTTGTCATATACATATTTAGCAGCAGCCATTCAATATATTTCGATTCTGTTCGTGCTTCTCTACATTGTAGTTTTCATAGTTGCCAGGTTTGTTATTCATGAGCTGGACTCAAATTGCCTTCACACGCACAAGGGATTCACAAGAGACGATGTATGTGTATGGTCCAGAATTACCCATTTGAATCTCATTAATCTCAGTCTCACGGTTTGCTGTTTGCTCTTATACAGTCACATCAGATTTGTGTTTGTTTGCCTCCACTGTAAACAGCCTCTTCTATTGCATTTCTGACATACTGACTGCTCAGTGAGTGTTTGCTGTGATATTAAATGGCACTGGCAGCCAGTACCAATGTCACCTAATCAACCAGGACTTAAATCTTAAGGATTACAAAAATGTTGCGAATGTAATCAGATACTGCTTAGAAAATGTATGAAATACAGAATATTTGCTGGTTAAAGATTTATATTAAGATATACACAAACTGTGGCCACTCATTTCACAGCCTAGCTGTCTCACAACTAATTTGCAGCAAAAACTATTCAGGAATAGGAACTGATAAGATTTTAATGACATCAATGCCATTATCAATTCTGCTGATTGCTTATTGATTTTTTTCCTGAGTCCTGATAATATTGCATAACATTTTTTTTTTCTTTTTTCAAACAGTTTCATCACTCCTCACTGTGCAGCAGGCATTAAAGGACTTTTTCTGTCTGTGAGCTGATGGACAACTTTGCCTGCTTTTGTGGTACTGTTGTTTTTATAACACAGTAACGGATGTGCTGCTCGGTTGGAAAGCAGTACCGCTTGTGTGTTATCATGTCAAATACATGGCATTCCTGGAATTGAAGCCCACGTTCCATAAGAGATGTTTTAGCATATTGCTGGTGTGTCCAATGTCACCTGAAATCATCATTTTTCAAACATTACAGCAACCACTGTTGCATTTCTTTCTTTCTGCCATGAAGTTTCCAGCAGTGTTGGTACATGAGTTTGACGTTATCATTTTGCAATGCCAGCATCAATAAAGATGATAAAGAGGAGCTGATAAGCTCAGAGGCATGCGATTTACATGGCTCAGACAATTTGAAATTGGTTCTCAACTGGAGCCATCTTTCCTCTCCCGTCCCTGTTTTGAAGGAAACATAATGTTGCCTTTAACACAGCTCAAGTGATTCCCGTCTCATTTGAACATGTACATGTGCTGTTGATCTTGATAAGTTACCTGCGTCATGTCACTTGTTGTGATCATTAAGCTTAAAATAAGCTCATTAACTCATCAACTGGTGTTATTCTGATTGTTTGATACATGAGAAATACAACAAACACCTTCAATTAATCTCACAACAGTGGAACCAATGAGAAGGTGGGCCAAGGCATGTTACCAGTTGAATAGGTGATTACACAGCCTTTAGTCTTTTTTTCAAATAAATGAAAATAATTCCCTTTATATTCACAATCAGCTATGTCAGTAGTAATTTTGAAATATTTGTATTAGTCACCAGACCTTGTTTAAAGCCATACAAAATGCAATAAATCACAGATACAGGTGGATAACAAAATAAATAGCCCCACAGCAAACCGTAAATATATTTACTCTTACTTAATGTCAGTAAAGTTGACGTTGACTGAGATGATGGCTCGATAGACATTACATGCATATGTAATCATACAGAATATGCTTTTTAAGAAAACTCAACAAAATTGTGTTTTAAGGGTTTTTACTGACATCACTTTCTTGCTATTTTTTATGTGCTGGAATCCCAAAGTCACATTTAATTTTCTGACCTTGGTCAACAAACTCATAATGAGTGTTTAACACTCTGGGATATTCGAGATCCTATAAACTTTGACACCAGTTCATTTTTACATTGTACTGTGGGGTGACTTCTAAAGTCACAAAGACAGAAACATGCAAATCGTGCCCACGAGGGATTGTTTACCAAAATTAATATTGCCAAACTTGATATGTTCTCCAACCCCATAAAGGGTAAAGATTGACAAGAAAGTTAACAAAACACTTTATAGTAGTCTCTTTATGAACAACTTTGCAGCTTGCATCAAATAAGTTGTTATTATGGTTTTTTCAGACAGAAACTGTGTTCTTCTACGGCCTTTTACTGTGCATTATGAGCACACTGTTGCCTCTTAGTCCAATCCATATCATCTGCTGGTAAGATCGTAGCACTGTGACCATGATCAATGGTTCTAATGAGGTCCAAACATATAATAGGACGTGAGAATGTGATCAATATCAGCAAGTTATGTAAAAAAAAACACATTCATTTAGTGCATTCCTTCATCGAGAGGCCTTTAAAAGCACCCAAATTTGTTGAACTTCTTAATTTAACCAGATCCAATAAACAAATCACAGTAGATCACGAATTATAACTGTATCTAATGCTAAGACTGAAGCTGAATGTCTGTCTACGTGAGAGCTCTGAGGAAAGTAGGGAGAGAAGTCAAGTATCTATTTGGTAGTGATAGCAAAGCACATGCACCTTATTAGTCGGAATACTGAAATGTTTTTTCGCTGAGTGTTGCATAGTGACAAAATTTAGGCATAGATAGCATAATGTTTGCATTCAAATTATACTGCAGCTGATTCTAAGTATTCTACTACACTACACGAACAGCAAATAGCACTAGAGCCTTACAATGCTGTTACTGTCACTATAGACTTGCTTCGTGCTTTTGCCTTTGCTTTTGCCAACCAACCAACCAACCATCCATCCTTTGATCCAACCAACCAGCAAATCAACCATCCAGTCAGCCAACTAATCATCCATCCATCTATCCATCCATTGATCCAACCAACCAATCAACCATCCATCCATCCACTGATCCAACCAACCAACCAACCATCAATCCATCCATCTAACCAACACCCATCCATCCATTGATCCAACCAACCAACCATCCATCCCACCATCTAACAAACAACCAACCAACCAACCAACCAACCAACCATCCATCCATCCACTGATCCAACCAACCAACCAACCATCAATCCATCCATCTAACCAACACCCATCCATACATTAATCCAACCAACCATCCATCCATCCTTTTAAACTGCAGCTATATTGTTCTTCTCAGCCACATGTTCCAGCTCCACCTGGTTTAAGTTAACAAGTTTCAGGGCTGAACTGCCACTGCGAGGCCACCTGTGTGCTCTGTATTGTGTGGTCCTTCATACTTTGTCTCTGGTTGCACGACTATACACATAATATAAATAAATGAGTTATAACTTTAGACATGTTTAGAAAGATATACAAAAAAAATGAATAGACCAACAAAAATCTAAATTAAAGAAGTACGACTATCATTCTTCTCTACTTGTCACAACACCCGATGAGAAACCATGACACAAATGATGGATTTATTTGGTATAAACTCTCCATGCATCATTCATATGACAACATCAGATGATATTAGGATGGCCTTGGTCATCTGCGGATATGAATGCTTGCAGCACGCTCAGCTGGGTCGGACCTTCCACGTTTTGACAGCTCCATTATTTCAAAGAGATTTCTGGGAAACCACCGACATGCTGCGAGTCAAAAAGCTGCTGCCATCAACAATCATGAGTATATGGCCCCAGCAAACAGTGGCACTCAAAATAGATGAAAGTTGTTTACTTGCTTGAATTATTTTAAAACTTAATGCTACATCATTCATTGATATTTTAGTTTGCCAACCTCACGTCAGCAATGCCCTACAGCCAGGATTAAAATGGCTGACCAGTGAAATATTGTCACCCAACTGCCCCTGGAGAAATAAATCCTGTCTGATTAGACTTTTGAAACAGAGATAGGGCACAAACAATTCAGGATCCCAGGTTCAATTGAACGCAGCAGAGGATCTATGTTTACTGTCTTGATGTAGTCACTGTTAATCACTCGTCCCAACATGCCTTATTTTGGATTCACATTTGATCCAACTTGACATCAGGCTGAATTTCTTGATGGAGGACGATCGGTCCTGATGTGTTTACATTTTCCAGCCCGACTTCTTGACTTACACAAACACTCAAACATTCTCACTTTCTCTCTTCACTCCCTCGCTCTTACGAACACACGCGGAGAGAAAATGGCGAGGATCCTCAGGCAGCACGCATGAGATTCCTATCATTACAGCACATCTTCTAAGTATTCCAACTCAATCAGAGGTGATACAAAAGGCCTTGTCAGAGCTGACGAGCTGCCCTCTTGAGTCCCCTTCTTCCTTCTTCTGCTGATTGCAGCTATCAGCGGCTGTGTGGGCGAGACGCCGCCTGATAACTGTCCCCTCTCAATGAGCCCATCTTCCACATTTATGCTCAGAGAGGTGATGTGCCTGGTAGGTGTGATAGCAAAAACAGCATGTGGTGTGCACACACATAGAGGCTGGATGTTCAGTGTAGTGTACTTTATGGTTGAATGTCATAAACCATGTGTTTAGGACTAGGTTCATGTTTTTATCATTCCAGCTTCTGTTCAACATTTTAACTTACTGTTATAATATGTTATTCAAACCTGTACATTTACTGCATTTAATGGTTAACAAACAATAATAATACAGTACCAGTCAAGTTGGGATACACCTTCTTATTCAATGGTTTCTCTTTATTTTTTATTAATATTGACCATGAAACAATGAAATAACACTTAAGGATTTACTGTATGTAGCAGCTTCATTAGGTGGTCACCTGGAATGCTTGTCCAACAGTCTTGCAGGAGTTCCCATATGCTGCTTTTCCTTCATTCTGCCACCCAGCTCATCCCAAACCATCTCAATTGGGTTGAAGTCAGGTGATTGTGGAGGCCATGTCATCTGATGCAGCACTCCATCACTCTCCTTAGGTACCCCTCTGATACTGTAGCTTGGAGGTGTGTTTTGGGTCACTGAACTGTTGAAAAATAAATTACGGTCTCATGAAGCACAAACCAGATGGGATGGCATGCTGCTGCAGAATGATGTGGTAGCAATGCTGGTCAAGTGTGAGTTTTGAACATATCGCAGATGGTGTCACCAAAAAAGGCACCCCCACACCATCATGCCTCCTCCTCCGTGCTTATGTTGGGAACCACACGTGCAGATACCATCCGTTCACCTTCTGTGCGCCTCACAAAGACTCTGCGTATGCTAACTGAAATGAACAGAAGAGGTAACTCTCTGTCGTCCTTTCCTTTCCTGTTTCGTCAGAGTGTTTGGATGGTTTTTCGACTGCTCTTGAAGATTCAAAGCCAGGCTGCTTTGTTGTTTGTCAGTGGCTGAAAAAACTAAGAAAGCCTTTGTAGTTTTGTGAAATTAAAAGCAATGTCCTGACAAAGTTATTTTGACCCTGAGTCCTTTAATAATGGACATCTGCCAGTATATAATTGACACAGCTAAAGCACACAATTACTTAGATTAACTCTGCATCATGGCCTCCCTTTAACTGTTTTCTTTTTTTTAACCCAGCAGCCTGCTCTGCTTACAGCAATGTCAAATAAATGTCTATAAGTGACAATAGCTACAAAACAAATGGCATCTAACCAGAATCTACAGATTTGGATAATGATACTCAGCACTGATGCCATCCCTGCTGTAAAATGAGCGTGGCAGTAAATTGTACCAGGGATTGCTGAGGTGCTAAAAGTGACTGTAATGTAACTTATGCAAGTACAACATTTTATGACACTGATGAAGAGGGATTTCAGTTTTTCAGATTGATTTTATTTCCATTCTGGGACCAGAAGCATAAGGCTCCCACAGCTCATCAAGTAGATGCAGAAAAGCCCTTTCAGGACCAGTGTGTCGGATTTAAGGGTACCTATTGGCAGAACATGGCAGAAACAGAATATAATATTCAGTGTGTTTTAATTATGTTGATTTTTGTTAGTTTAGAATGACCTCCTGTTCCAGGAAGTCCACCATGTTGCACCGCCATGTTCCTAGAGTAGCCCAAGCACTGGCTGCGCTTTGCATTTTTTGTGACTTTCACAGCTGCTGCTGGTCTTCCTACATGCTTGGTGAGGGCAGGGTGAGGCGAGGGGTATTCTTTTGGTTGCAATCTGCAACCTCACTGCTAGATCCCACTAAATCCTACAGGTCCTTTAAGTGTCTGCCTGTAGTCTCCATACTTGTGCCCCTTCCACCACTCATTAGACCTGTCAATGAGAAGAACAGCAAAGAAGAAATGCAATTGCACTGACGATGTCGCATCAGCGAGGTTCTCCAACAGCACCAGAACAGCTGTCATTATGCATGGCTGTGGCTATATATAGCACCTATAACACTAATTCATCAAATGTACCTGTAAATAATGCAACAAGTGAGTCACCATTATTAAATATAGGACGGATGATCAGTGAATATTCTATAGAGCTCACCTTTAAAATACTTCACAATTCAAGACAAAATTAAAAGATCATTAATTAGAAAAACAAATTTAAATAAAAAGTTGCAATAAAATTTATGTCCACCTTATCATATCACCTGCAGCCATGTGTAGGAAACTGAGTGTACGCCTGGTCTGAAGTGTGCATGAGCTGCACACATTCTCACCGCTCCCTTTTGTAAAAAGCAATTTGTGTGTAGGAAATGGTGTCCGCATGATTTTGCGCATACAAAGCTTTTATACATCTGGCCACCTTGTGGTGTGCGCACATCTATTGTTGTGTACATTTCTTTTTCATCTGTCTGTCTGTGATCAAGTGGGAGACACTGTCATCCTTGATGGCAGATAATTAGCAGCCAGTGTGAATTCTCAGTGGGCATAACAAAGCACAGCCATTTTGAAACCTGAGGGTAATGAGAATTATCATCATCGTGTTTAGACAGCTCATTTACAGACCAATCACAATTCAGTGGAGGTTCCTTGATGTGAGCTGCTGGACAAACACTGGAAAATGATCAGTATATCATCTCATTAGAGGTGGTGTTACCTTCGCGTTTCCATCACCCTGAGGTGACATGACTCATCCATTGCCTGACACGAAATAACAACTCGATGGCCAGAATTAATGTGGCATTGCGAGTTTCTGCAAACAACAGGTATGATGAATCTTTGTTTCTTTATGTATAAACTTTCATTTTATGTTGTGACAACGCTGGGGTTAAAGATTTAGGCATAAAAACCACTTAGTTAGGGTTAGCAAAAGATCATGGTTTGGCTTTAAATAACTTGTTCAGTTACAGCAAAAACGGCTGGAAAATGTGCCGCCTTGTATTAATGGACAGTTTTGTAATAACAAACATGGCCTGAACAGTTGTCTGCTGCTTGGCTGTCACCTCGGTGAGCTGTCCCTCAACCTCCATCCCCTCGTTCTCCTGATGAGAACAGCTCAGCTCATTTACATGTAGCAGTAATCTGAGCTACATTCACTTTACATCACCTTCTGCAGAAACATTGTGATAATATACATGAAACACACAATTGAATGTGTCCGCGGTTTGCAGAAACGTATCATGCCAACATTTTATTGGACCGACCGAGCTGGGAAATAAACACACAGGCTTTTCATCTGTCTCCTGAGTGTACATAAACTTCAAGTCCTGGCCAGAGTGCAGGAACAGACTCACCTACAAATATACATCTTTGTCTGCATGTCTCTGCACTTCTGTCTCCATCTCTTCCTGCCTAAAATCTCTCCTCTTCTCTCTCTTTAAAAAAAGAAAGAAAGAAAGAATGAAAGAACCTTTTTGGCTTTTTCAGATTACGAATTGCTCAACTAAAACAGTTGTTTTGGTGAGTTCTTTTTGAAGAGGAAAATGTTTTCTCTCTCTTTTATTCTCCCTCTAAAGTTATGCAATCTCCTCAAACTCTGGTGCACATACATGCATTTCCAGCCTCCTCTCATTCACAAATTTAACACGTCTCCAATTGTGACCAAAAAACTTTTATCTTGTGTTCCATTCTTTTATTTTGTCTTTCGTACCAAGTGTTACACAAGCCTCTCCAGGTCTCTCATCAGCTCTAACTGTACCACTGTGATTTCCAGATTGTTTGATTGAATCTGCTCAAACTCGCCACTTTTCCACCACAGTAAAGATCCTGTCCTGTCTTCTGTCTTCCAGGTCCTGGAGCATGGCAAGGGGCACATACAGTCAGTGATTCCATGTTCAACAGGCTGTCCAGAGTGGATTTAACATCCTGATTTGGCTTGTCGATAAACTGACACCTGCAGCTGGTCCTGATGAGGAGAGCAATGTCAAAACTATTCACCTTGAGGCACCTGCTTTCCACCAGGGGACCAGCCATGAGGAACACAAAGCAGTAATGTTCCCATCACACTGGGAAAACTCTCAAACGGGGAAAAAATCAGCCTTCTATTTTGCCACTAACTCAGTCCAAGAAGCAGCTTGCTGGTCAGCTGCCAATAAAAGTGTCAAACTGCAAACACTGTGGTTAAACTATGTCCTGGGTGCAGCTGGTGGTTAACGTCATGGGATAGGCTGGGAAAATACCATGTGAGGCATTACTGGGAGTGTTACAACAGCACACACCCACTCGCACAGTGTTTAGAAGCATTAAGGTCCAGATAATTAAATAATAAATTATTTAAATAAATTATAAAACTCCACCTCTCTTTAAGAAGACTGTAATGATAATGATGCGTGCAGTCTATCTTAGTCTCCGCTAAATGTTTATCGAGGTTGACTTTATTAGAGAGAACCCTTTTTTCTCATTACAGTGACTGTGGAGCATGTAAACAGGACACCTTAACAGGTCAATTTATTGAGTTAACATAGAAACACCTTTGTGAGCATCCTAACTCAGATTGATTTCGACTGTAAGGGAGAATTGTCTCTTACATTGGCAGTACCTGTGTCTATATCTTCTCTGTTACTGCTGCAAAACCATTCATTCATCTGTACTCAGTTAATGAGATGTCGAATCTTTTGCACGCTCGTAATTGATCCAACTCTCCTCATCTTCCTCTAATTGACCATATTAATCTCAGAGTGACTCCAGATCAATGAAAATGGATTTTACTATTGTCACTGCCAGCCATAGTCACTGTTAAGCTTCTGTGTGATTGTGTGTGTGTGTGTGTGTGTGCGTGCGTGCGTGCGTGCGTGCATGTGTAACTTAATGCAGTCTTATCAGTAAAGGGGTCAATTTATTGGAACATAGCCCAGCTTTTCACAGGTGGAAATCGCACAAAAGTTACAAAAAGTCTCCCTAATTACCACAATCAGCCCCAAACTATTTTTACCCATCCAATCAAGTACAGTAGCTCAACTTGTCAGAAAAATGGCCAATATGGCAGCACTGGTTTTAATGCCTAAAAGAGAAAGGATCTGCAATATGGGCAGTAGCCTAGAGCAGAGTAAGATCACACTGCCTGTGTGTGTGTGACACCAAAAGCAACAGTGACATTTTTATCTAGAATTGTAGGGAAAACCCTGAGTCTGTATGTGTTTTCTGCATTGTAGAAATTAAAGGGACAGAGAAAATCTTGAAAAGAAGAAGCTACATGAACTCAGTGAGAAAACACAAACAGAGAAAAGCACGGTCTGATTTGCTGTATAGGCAGCACAAATAGAGTTTGATGTTTCAGCTTGAACAAAGTGTGCTAGTTATCCATAACTCCTGGTCACACCAGCATTTAAAGCGCTCAAATCTTGTGTCAAAATGAACTAATTACAATGGAATCGCCACGACTGGGAGGTTCGCTCATGGGGCAAAGTAACTCAGGAAAATACATTTTTCCTGTCTAGTTCAATTTAAATCAATTTTGATCTGTACATTTGTGCCATTAACCAATTACAAACCGTCTTGACAGTGCTGACCTCTGAGGGAATCAGAGAGTGCAAAATGAAGGACGCTATAATAGCTTATTAGCTGTGCTGCAGCGTATCTTTTATTTAACCTCCTCTGGATGGTTTGAGACAGTTTTGAGAAACAGCTTGTTTCCCTCTAAAATAAAACTCTTTACTGAGTGAACGGACTGAGTGACGAGGCCTTTACATGTACACCATGCACAAAATCAGCAATAAATAAGCAAAAATTAAATCAAAAACAGTCAAATTTAAGAAAAGAGTTAAAAATTCAAACACTGCACTGCAGCTGAATGCAGAGTCTGAATCAGAACAGCGATTCTTCGACTTTCAACAAAGCAGCTTCACACTCCGGGCAGCATCACGCACACACACACACACACCGTGGTGCCGGGCCAGCACCCCTCCCCCATCGTGTAACACATCAGGCACACACGCATCGACACACGGAGGGGTGGCGGTTAGGCAGTGGCGGTGGGTTATTCCTGGGGCGCCATTTGTCCGACGAACCTCTGTTGGGTCCAGTCCTACATGGCAACCACTGTTCTCTCCACTTCCATCACTGTCTGCTTTGATGCAGCCACCACACAGGACCGGAAAGTCACTGCTGACTCCTCTCACTCCAGTCGAACACTCTGACGTCTCCACCTGGCACTCAGGGCATTAGGAGGACAAAATCCTCTCTTAAGCTATTGGTGCAATATTTTCACAGTAACAGTACACACACAGACACACACTCAGACTTGGAATATTTTACTTACATATACATACCTGTATGATCACCTGCACGAAACTTTCCCTCACTGAACAAGTGTAATGAGACACAAATAGCATCATTTTCTTGATATTTCCTGTTGTTTATGTTTAATACCATAATAATTTAATCTTGTAATTGTCAAAACCTGAAAGTTTTGAGAATCCAGAGATATATATCTTCAAATTGTCCCTTTTTTATAAAATACTTTCCTTGTTTGTGTGGGGTTTTTTTTGTAAGTTTTAAAGTTTTTAATGTGTATTTTATTGGATTTTTGTTGCATCTTATGTGTCTGCTGCCAGTGCACCTTATTTTCTCTGCCTGTCTGTCCAAAAACAGTTATTATTTTTCATCACTTGACTAATCAGTGAATTGACTGACTGCTTAAGCAGCTTGTACAATACAGGCTGTAAATACTGTTCGTGTACATTATTGAATATAGCTGTACATGTGGCCACATCTATGTATAATTCATTATACAGTCCATTCACTATTTATTCCAGACTATTTTACCATGCATTATTCCACAACCCTGTGTAACTACTTAATTTTATATAGCAGCTGTATGCTTGTGTTGTTTACCTGTTTTTGTCCCTATTTCTACAGCTGCAGTATTTGTCCTATAATAACTGCATGTTTGTCAGTACTGTTGGAACACAATGTGGCCCCAAACAAATTCTGCGGATATCAATGTTTTTGAATTTGTAGGACTTTATCATAAAATGTGTTTTCCCTCTTTGGCTTTCTCTCATGTTTACTCCTCCTCGGCTCTTTTTCTCCTCTTCCTCAGAACGAGCAGTTACACTTAACGCTCCTGTACTTTTGAATTGGTTTTCTTTCATACATGTACAAGTGCTGTTGAGGCCGTCCTTTCAGGCCTCAGTGGCTAAACGATCGCAAATGGATCCACTTAGCATGTACCATCCTGCGTTTTCCCACTTGGCCCATGTTTGTCAGACATGTTCTATTTTCACCATTATCAGCTCATGACCTGAATTTCACTACATGTCTGAGTCACATCATTCACCGTAGCCATGGCAACTAAAAGCATATGACTTTTTGTCTTTGTCAGAGCATTTCCATGCCCACTCCTCACAGGACAAAGAGCATATTTTGAGAATTAAAAAGGCTGTATTGGATGGAACCCACTTAATAAAAGAGCAGGTAGGACGAAAGACTTATCTGTAGTTCACAGAGACTCATGGAACCCTGACCTCCTACCGTAAGGCCTCCTCTGAGTTTATGTTTCTGAACTGTTCAGACATCATTGTCTAAATTCAGACCTTTGTGGTAAATACACTAGGAAACTAGATGTTTTTAACATTCCATCATTCAGTGATGTGAATTTGATCTGAAGTTGGAGTGCAAAGTCAACACTGTGCCTCATAGATAGTTTCAAACTTGATTTTCACTTGAGTAGCACCGTTGCTCCTTTGTGGAAGAGGGAAGCTGTGGTCAGTTTGGATTCAGAGCAGTTACAATGGATTCTGTCTGTGACTCAGACTCAAGGCCAAACAACTTGTTAAAACATGTCTGCCAGAAGCCAATATTAACAGTTGCATTTATTTTTTGCTAGTGTTTTACCCATTTGCAGTCCATTCATTGTGTTCCTAGTGATGCAAATGATAACATTTAAATGCAGAAACAATATTCTGATTCAGGATATTTGACATGTGTTTTGCTGCCTTGTTATTTGTGTATGAAGTGTATAAAACAGGCATGTCCAAACGATTCCATAAAGGGCTGTGTGGCTGCAGGTTTTTGTCCCAACAAATCAAGAACCTGCAGCCACACGGCCCTCGTTTTGACACGCCTGGTATATTGTTGCACCCCCCCTAAAAAAAAATAGAAAATAAAAAAATAAAAAAATAAATAAGCTGCATCCTGCAGTTTGCTTTCCACCAGTTTCCCCAGCATCACCTCCCCCCATCATGATTCAGGAGATGGTTGCTTGGTATGGAGCAAAGAGAGAGTGGGACCAAGCAGCTGCCGATGTGTCCTTCCATCCTGCCTCAGAGGACACACCCTGGACAGCAGAGAGGAGGCTGGTCTGGTACCAGGTACATGTCCTGCTTTTGCTCCATTCTGTCAAACTCTCAATGCAGGTAGGGCCATTGTGCTCATTGAACAATGCTGCCATCTCAAAGTCATCAACGTTAATGTGATGAGTATCTATATGACAGTTTTGTCCTGCAATTCAAAATAGTGTCATCTTCTCAATGACACATAAGGCAGAACCTAAGACAAGTACCTTCTGGGTTCTTACACCCAGACTAGCCATCGGGAGCACCAGTTGACTTCTCAGAGGCCCAGCAAGCTGATTGACCTGGAGTATCAGGCCAGTGTTAAAGATGCTACATGAAAGGGATAAATCAGAGACAAAACAGCACGGGGCAGCTACAGTACTCTGTCTGTCACTGCATTGGCCGAGCATGCTGCAGAAAAATGGACAGCACAGGAGAAAGAGAGAACAGGAAGAACTGGCTGCCTTACCATATCATATCATAGCTGCCTTTCCCAAGTTGACTCTGTGCTTTCAAAAGCTCATGCCACAGTATGTTGAAAAGCAGGAGATGTGTATGCAAGGAAAATCTGGAAGATTAAAGGCCTGTAAGCTCTTTTCCTGTCAGCTGGAAGATTCTCCAGTTCCCTTACCAGAGTTTCCAAAGCTTCATGATGATAAAGAGAAGGCCAGTCTGGCCAGGCGCAAAACAAATAAGAGCACAAACGTGAGATGTATGAATATTTATAAGACAGCGAAACACTACACAGCCTTTCAGTGACAGTTATGGTGCAACATTTATCTAGAGACTTAACGGCTGACTAAACTAACATGACCACCACTAAAAGCATGCACTTCTCTGCGGCTTCTCTCGTGCTCAATAAGAACCCAGGATACTTGAACTCCGTTACTCGGGGGCAGTGACTCAGTCCCAACCCACAGGGGGCAATCCGTTGTTTTCTGGATGCCGTGGCCTCAGACTTGAAGGTACCTTTGTTCAGCTAGCACATTTGCATGGACAGCAGGTAGAAAATAAACCTGATGACATCAACAGGCTCATCACAGTTTTGGCTTGCAAATTTACAGCAGAGTGTTTTACAGACAGGTGGCATTGGCTTTGTGCGTCTCTGTGACGTCATGTCTCCGATGCATTTGGGTTCCACTCTACGTCCCACAGGGAGCGTTTTGCCCGCCTCGTTTTTTGAACTTGCACAGATTTTGCTGATTTGCTCATTTTTCCTTGATATTTGTGCTGATGTAAGCAGGCTTCAGAGTTAAACGGTTCCTTATTTTGTCTGTTTTGATTGTGTTTGTTGTTGATGCACGATCAGGAGTCTGCACAGGGTGTCTTTGGTGCGTTGTTCCTGTGTCTGACTTGCTGTCTAGCTCAATCTGCTTTGTGTAGATTGACGCATCGTCTGTTAAAAGTAGACGTGTATTCTCAGCTTCTGGGACGCTTCTGAAATGAAGACGTAACGCACCCAGTGGAGTTCAGGGGTGACTCATACCGAGCCCTGAAAGCCAGGATATCTCAGCCTCGGCTGCTAAAATTTTGGCCATTCTTTTTCTAATCTGTGTCTCATAAGCCCCCAAACATGTTGAAAGTGCACCACTAAATTGCCAGAGAATCCCTTTAATATAGCTATAGCCATAGAAGTGTGTTTATTTCATAACAGCGGTGACAAAATAATCCTTTTCTCCATGTCTCTCTCACAGGAAGTGAGGATTTTAAGTTGCATCAATTCTCCAGCTCCCACTTCCTCACTTTGTAAAAGCATCATGGGAGGAGGTGGTAGAGGAGGCCCACATCTAATTTTAACACCTACGATACATTCAGAGGAACTGATTGAATTTGCTCCCAGACATAATCACTCTGCCTCTGGACTGCTTCTTCCTGTGTCCTTGTGTTGCCCTCAGTAAGACAAAAGCCTGCATGTCTTTTTTCAATAAACTGGAGAGATGTTACTAAAAGGATTAGACTGGGTATTTTTGCTGCACTGTAGTATGTGGTGAGGCGATACGTTTCTTCTCTTCATCAGGTGATTTTGAGGCTTTTAAAGCTAGAAGCAGATTAGTTGTCTTATCATACATATATCCACAGATGGGCATCTTTTGGGAGCTGAACTGATTTGGACCCATTTGAACATTTGCATTGCTGAAACACCTCTGTTGTTGCTTATGTAAGAGGCCCGTGGCACACGGTAACAAAACCAGAGGCTCTGTTCCAAATGTTCCTCCAAGCTGCACAGCCGCTAGCTGGCTGAAATCAGAGCGATAACAAACTGTAAACTACAGAAATGGAGAGAGGAATGTGGAGGAACTTAGGACCTGTTTGTAACGTATATATGTATTGTAACATAAAGACTGTCGTCTGTTTGAAGCGATGGAGAAGGAAGCGTGACGTTAAGGAACCAGAAAAGCTCTTCAGGAGGAGGTTGGTGCTTGTGTTTGGACAGACTGCTTTTTACATGACACCGACCACCAAAGTAACATTTGCTTCTTTTGACCATGACCACCACCTTTCCCTCAGCTTTAACTCAGTAGTTTTTTGCCTCCACCTGACCAAAGTTAACCACAGTGCAGGCAGAAAACACTTGGTGGCAGTGATTTGGTACCGTGATGGATGATGTCGAGGGGCATCTCATCAGAAAACATGCATGTTGGACAAATGACCTGTTTTGTCACCAACAAAACAATCCCAGCACGAGGGCCACCTGCCTCGTCATGATGGAACTGTGGGTGTTCGAAGCTCCATTTTTCAGAGCACTTGTGAAACTGAAAGTTTATTCTTGACCCTGGAAACAGCAGCCATGAACTCTTTGAAACACGAGGGCTCGTTATTGTTATTTATTGTTATTGCCTCCTCTCAGCCTCAGACGCTATCACTTCCTGTTTGTGACCGCACATTGTTCTGAGCAGACAGGAGACATGACAGATAAGCCCTGGCTCACTCGCTGAGTGACTTGTGGAGAGCTGTGGTCGCTGTTAACTTCCCTGGGTACTTCCAGACCTGTTGCCCACCTGTCCACAGGATACCATCAGACTTTCCCGCCATTTGCCACCTGGTTGCCTGACCGCACACCTGCTCCTAATTGCTTTATCAGCTCCCCTAGCATTAATACCAACTGCCTTCCCATCTTCCCTGTGCCAGATCATCAGCGTTGGCTCAATATCAGAACATTCAAATGGGTACAGCCTGCCTGACCCGTGTCCCTGTGTACCACTCTGTAATCTGTTCCCGTGTTTAGACCTGCTGCCTGTCTCTGGACCTGCCAACATGCCTTGCCATTCTCGACTTACTCAGATCAATCAATGAAAAATTAGTTAATAACAATAGAATAAATCAATAAATACATCTATGTGTGTGTGTTACTGCAGACAGAGGAGCGGGCAGGTGCTCAGCCACCTGCCTGACAGAAAGTGCACTTAAACCAGACGTTACCGCTGCAGTTCTGCATGTGCTGCTTTATGAGTCAGACCAACAGAGAGACGTTTGATTCAGAGCTTTTCACATGATTCACTGGCATGGACTCGTCTTGTTGGAAAGGAGAACGTGTTCATTGTTTTTCCTGGAGTTGACCGCTGGTGGCAGACGGCCCACCACTGTGATGCGCAGGCGTACAGTCGATGCTTTCTTCTGATTAGGTGATCAGGTGAGGCACACGACACATAATGCCGTCCACAGTTTCCCTTGTCGCTATGATCTGTAATTTGGGATGTATTTTGTATGTATTTTAATGCTACAGATCTGTGACAGATTTTTTAAACTAAATTCACTCACATTGTTTATAATGTCAGAGTGTAAATCCTCCAGCAGCCAGTAATTCATGTCTTAAAATGCTTTCTGCTTTCCCTTTTTACCAGTTTGCATTACATCTCTACAATGGTCGAGCTTTGCACTTATCTGACCTCTTTCAAGATATCTTGGCGGCTTAAAAACTCAACTTAATCTCAATTAAAGAGCATTCAGTCATTTCAAACAGTCTTCATCAGAGCATGCAACTGTCTCACAACTGTAGGTACTCATTAGTTTACTGAGCACATTTAGGACTTCACATCTGCTTGGATAAGTTATGGCAAGTGAACATCCACAAACTTAATCTTCAAGTTTAGTGGAGTGTTTAGGATTTTGATCACAGCCTGACTTTATTTTGGCTAACTGCTGTTACCATGGCCACGACTTTTAAGTAACTTTTAAGCAATGACTGTCCAGCAGAAGCGTAAAAATAAACAAGACACAATCTTCACTATAAACCTGTTCAAAGGCACCTTGGCGATAATTCAAACTCTGACCTCTACGTTATCGCCATGAATATGGAGATGAGCTTGGAAATTATGAAGTCGATTGAACCATCGCTTGATGAGTGTGACGCATTTATTAAGCATTTAGTTAGAGACTAATGAAAGCCTTTCAACCCAGTCTGACACCAGCATCCACTTTGACTCGCGAGGTGTGAAAGCTGATCCTAAACACAGTCGGGTCTTCAAGGCATGAAGTGTCTAACAGGCTTGTGGAGATAAAACTTCTTATGGAGTTCAACAGTGTTATTAGCTGCGTTGCACTGTTCACTTTCATCTAACCTCCTCTCACTAAAAACTGCTCCACAACAGAGGAGAATAAAAGAGGTTTGCATATATAGAGTTATGTGACAGGAGTCAGTGGCTCAAATACATCTTTTGAATAACCTGTATGAATGTATCGTCCCGTTTGCAGCCAAGCTAATAAACATGCAAATTATTAGCAATTGTTAGTTCACAACTGCAAGTTCAGTATTGTATATAAATGTTGCCTATGAATAAGATTAAATTCTACTTCAAACCCCTTTCATTTTGTTTCTTATCTTTGGACCACTGCAGCCTTTTGCAGATATCAATAGACTTTCAGTCTGTCATGTGTCTCTCTCTCTGTGTGTGTGTGTGTGTGTGGATTATTTGTCTTCATACCACATTCAGTATGAGCTGAACGGTTTGGAAGGTCAGACTCTTCAGTGCCCCCGAGTGTTTTCTCTCTGACACAGAGACATATTAAACAGCAGCACCAATTTCCACCCAAGCCGTCCGATGATTGCCATCAAGAGTCTTAAACAGCTCGCATTTGTCCTCCACTCGTCTATTAAGACTCTATTCAGGCTCAACCTGTGTGTGTTTTTTCCCGGTCGCAGGAGAGGGGGAGGCTCACGGCTGTGCTGATGCATGAAGGATCGGGCTGGGGTCATGGGTGGTGGTGTTTTGTCTGTTTTAATGCACAGATTACAGAAACAACATAAAAGATATAGTAGAGGTGCTGGTAGGTGGATTATTTTAGGTTAGCCCGGCTAGCTGCTTCTTCCTGCTTCCTTTATGCCAAACTAATCTGTAGTATCGTGTTTATCAGACAAATATAAGAGTAGTATAGATCTTCTCATCTAACTTTTGGAAAGGGAAAAGCACATTTTCTATATTGTAACTCTGTTCCCTTAAGGTAACATCAAGGAAACTCAACACTTCCTACACAGATGTGTCAAAGGCCTTCCAGTGGCCCAAAGATTATAATCCCTTCTTTCACATTAAAAGTCGTTGAGTGGCTTTTTTTTTTCTCGCTTTCTTTTTGTGGAAGGCTTTTAATGTGAGACATCTCAGCATGAAGTGTTGATTTGATAATTAGTCAAAGAAAAACCTTCATGATAAAGCAGTGGATGATGACATGGCTGTCGTTGTACTGCTGGAACTGCTGCCCAAGAGTAAAGCTGAAATTGTTAGTATATTAATCCATTAGTTGTTTAACAGAAGGACTCTATTGTTATTTTATACAAAAAATGCCAAATGTTCCTCAGTTCCATCTTATAAATTAGGAGGATTTCCTGGTCTTATCTGTCTCTTCCCATATCTTCAGGGTTTTGGAATGTTGATCACACAAAACAAGCAACATAACAACATGTGACGCTCCACCTTTTCATAATTTCTGTAATACATTTAGACCAAAACTTTCATGGACATTCACATGTCGATATCTGACCAGAAGTACTGCAGCAAATCAGTGACTATCCCAAACTGTCAGGAGGGGCTTTTAAATGTAGCTGTTAAGCTGTGAGTGTGTTTGTGATGAAGATGAAGGTTTCGGCCCCGTATCCAGAGCGGTGCCATTCTGATGGCTGGTGAGCGCGGGACAACGGCTGACCGAGAATGAATGTGGACAGCTGAGCGACCGCAGGGCAGCCCCAGCCGTGGGTCGTCGTCTGATGACCTTGTGCTGTCTGCCGTGGAAAGCTGATCTGACAGCGCGGGGCCCGAGGCCGCGGACACTCATGCTGGAGCACAGATAGCCACCAGGACGCAGACTGACTGACGCGGTGTCAGGAGGACTGCGAGGACCGGGAGGCGTCGGGCTTTTCACAACGACGCTCTGCGCATCAATTAAACAATTAGTGCTCTTTTTTTTCCTGTTGAATTGGCAGCGCAGAGTTAGTCTGGTGAGTTGTCGAGCCTGTGACACATTAGCTGGGTCGAGAGTTCAGTCCCTGCAGTCAGTCTGTGCTGAGATGTCCAGGAGTGAGACATGGAGCTCCTGAGGTGTTAGTCTTGACTGTTTCTGCCCATCAACTCCTGAACAGGAGATGGATGACAAGATATATATATAAAAAAAACTGTACATACATGTGATCCAGTGACAAACCATTTCGTCCCCTTCTTAACAACACTTGCTCATGTCATCTTTGTATGTGCATGGATATGTCACTGTGAAAGAACTAAAATGAACAATGATATGGACAACTGATCCTCAGCTTGTGTTGATTATTTCAGTTTCATCAACTGCTTTTATATATTTGATTTACAAGCTGTTATTATTTTATTAATGATAATGTTTCACCGGCAGTTTCTGGTGAGTTAACCAGGTTGCAGGGCTCCATGTTATTAATATTTATGGGGATTTGGGGCATTAACACAGCATCAAGTCGTGTCTCCATTCTATAACTGTACACATATTACAAATTAATAATACAATTAAAAGAAATTGTGGCTCTTTTGGTGCAGAAATTAAATCAATTAGAATTAAAAGCTTTTATCATTCTCCAGTAACATTACATACCATTGCAGAGAAACATACGAACTAATGACTATATAATTATATAATATTATATATATATATATATATATATATATATATATATATATATATATATATATATATATATATATATATATATATATACACACACACATAGAGAGAGAGAAAATTTAATCACAGATTTCCCTTAATTTCTCCGAGTCATTTGGCGGGGTTTTAGAAACAATAATGTTTTGAAAAAGCAGCAAGAATATAGTCATGTCATGACTGAGTTCCAGCAATGGGTTCAATTTCCTGACAGCAACCTAACAAATTCATCACAGAGTTTATAATTTCCTTCCACAGACACACTCCCTATCTATGAGCTGTACACGATATAACTGACAATTAAACCTCAGTCCCTGATGCAGCCGTTGCTTCTTCTCGCCGGGGTGGATGCTATTTTGGGGTTCTGCAAAATTTCCATACATGCTGGTCACTGACCAGTAAAGTCATGTTCCCCTCTAATGGTTGACTGGACAGATAAGGCCTAATAACTCGATAGAGACTTTGAAGGAGAAACAAATTACAGGGTGCATTGAATTAAAGGTTGAACTGAGTCCACTTTTATGTAAAATACTTCTATTAATAAATGCATCAGATTATAAATGCAGCTGAAGCGTTTTGAAGAAATATCATAGAGATCCAGCGCTCGTCAAAGCTGGTAGATATCACCTCTGTTTTTAAAAAAACACAGAACCAACGAAAGGCCTTTACACCTTCACGACAGCACTGATAGATGAGAATGTAATGGCAGGAGGAGTGTTATGAATACTTTGCCTGGTTCCTTTTTCATTAAATGTATTATTTGTTCGTCTTCATGCAGATGGAAGCAGGATCATAACTACTAAAGACTGCTGAAAAGGATTCGGGACTTTTATTATCATAGCATCACTATTTTTCTCTATTTAGAAAAGATTGGCTTGTCTTGTCTGGATCTTCAGGTGCTGACTCTTTCAGCATTGAAGGCAAAATGTTGTGACAGCCACTCAAGGGGGTCCCACTGGGATGCTTCTGGTGGTCCCTGTTGAGTGGTCCCTGTTTAGTTAGTGCTTCTAGTCTGAAGCTCAGATCAGATTTTCATCATCCACGTTGACTCGGAGTGTCCCTCACATCAGCTGCACTTTCGTTTTGAAAAAAAATCAAAAAACATATCAAGTATTTTTAGTGATGTCAACTACACGAGAATGGAATTGATTAACACACAGAGTTTCACAATAAAGGTCCACCACAGCCTTCACATCCAAATGTATTTATTGGGAATACAAACAGGAAGTGGTGTTCTATCAGCAGTATCAACCTCAGCTGAACAGCAGAGTAGAAAACAGTCTGATGATGATTTGTCACATCTGGCTGATGTCTGATTTTCTTAATAATCTTTGTATGCATTGATTGGAATTGGTGCATCCTTGTTTAAATGAATTGGATGTTAGAATCCTTAGTACTTCTCGAGGATACTAATTTCTGTTTTCATGAGTAAATGAGTTCAAAGCCACATTTTATATGAATATGAACATTGTGTAGTTATGTTGTCTTTAACTTGTATACACATTTTTAAGGCACACATTTCATCATATGATTCTATATGCACAGCAGCTCCCCCCAGCCTGTCTCACACTTACAGACTTTCAAAGGTCTTGTTTGTAACAGTGTGTGTTAACAGTGGATGGCCAGGGAAAGAGCACTTAACAGCTCCTCGGTAGTGTTTAGTCATGCACAGAAAAAAAGTCCAATCACTGAACTCCTACTCCAGTCCGCCGGCTCCGTCAGCTTGTCAGAGCGGCTCCGCACTCAGACGACAACGGCCACATTAGCTCCTCACATTAAGAGCTCATGAATAGATTTACATGTGTGGGATGATTAACTTGAGGATTGTCTCCGCTGCTCCTCACCCCACACCGCCTTTAAAACACTGTCATCAGCTTTGACACGTCGTCTTCATCCTCCTCATCAGCATCTTTATCGTTTTACTAGCACCATCACCGTTCTCCTCATCAGTATTGTCACCATTATGAGAAACTTCATCATCTTCATCATTAGCAACACCATCACCGCAATTTCATCCTCTTTTCTGCACAGGACTCTCTGTGCAGAAAAGGGCATACTGTTCTTCTTCTGACATTTCTTTATTCAGTGAATCATTTTTTCCCATTACTGCTGATTTGTGCTAATGATTCAACGACAAGAGATTCACGTACGTCCAGATAATAGAAATCATGTAAAATATTTGTTTGATCATCCCCTGGACTCTCCTAAAACCTGAATTTGGTCTAACTAATCCAACATTAAAACTGCTCAGCAAAACAATAAAGGACATAACAGTAGAATAAATAAACTAATGGAATTATACGAGAATGAAGACACTTGTTTCTATTGTCAGCTTTCCACAGTGCAGCTCCTGAATCCTTTTCTAGCAGGTTGTCTGGGCGGATCACCTCCTCCCTGCACTACAATTGGGCTTCTGATAACAGATCTTTTAATATGACTCTCTTCTTCAATATCAGAGGACTGTGATGGTGCCAGGCAGGGATATTGAGTGAGAGCTGAGAGTTCCTCCCTTTCGGCTTGGCCCGGCATCAGAACTTATTAGACAGATAAATGAGAGGTGGGCCTACGTCGGGGCCCGGCCTCTTTCCGTGCCCGTGTGTCATTTATTCGTCCGCTGAATGCTGGCTCAATCAGATAGCGGCCAGCCTTTCTCGGTGGCCGCCATCCCTCTGCATCCGTCGACCCGCACTGGTGCAGCAGCGACTAATGTGGGCTGCTTTGGAGGCACTGAAACTGTCCTTCCAATTACACTTTGAAACTGCTTTTGTTGAATTTGTTCGTTTTTTTTTTTTTTTTTCAGGAGAAAGCTCCAATATGAAGTTCATACAATCAATATGTGGTTCTACTACCCTGTTTGGTGTTTTGGTGCCTTTTTAACACAAGACTTTTTGTGCCACAAGTTTTTGACTTTCATCCTCCTGTTCTAGCTTGTGTGATGTGTGATAAGATCCTACAGAGATGGATGATGCGCAATAATATAATAGCAGCGATTAAAGTTTGTATGCAAGACTTGAAGAATAATAAGTATTTCTTCTCTTCAGAACCTACTGTTCTGTGTGCTCACATGTGTGCTCTGTTCAGACCCACACTCAACTAAAAAAAAAAGACATCCTTGACTAGTTTCCTGTAACCATGGCAATAGGAAGTGCTCTCCAATCACATCTCTGCATAGTGTGTTAGGGAAGTGCACTGTTTCCTGCTCTTTTCACCGGCTTCCTCCCGTTGGTGTATGCGCAGAATTCTGCTTTTAGTCCTGGAGAGCCACACAGTTCTTAAGCAGAGCTCCTGGTGTGTTCTGTTCTTCTGTTCTGCGCCATCAAATTTGAATGAGTAAGTGTTTGTTTTCTTCAAATATTTTTTCTGACTTATATTTACCCACATACTTGATACAAGGGCTTTAACGGTGCACAGAATTCACGGTGTGGTCTGTGACTCAGGTTTGGGGTTTTCAGTGTAGGATTAGGGTCAGGGTTAAACTCTCATCCCGTCCCTTCATGGCTCCCTCCAAAGACACTTGGGACACATGAAGTGTGTGAGTCTATCGGCTCAGGCGCTTCAGGCAATGGAGCACATTCATGGCTAAAGGCATCCAACTACTTCATGTCTCACTCAAGTGTAAGAAAACACCTGACATTATCATAATGACTGTAAACAGTGAGCATGGCTATTGTTAGCTGTTACTCGATAATGGCAGAGAATTCAGGAGAAGTACTACTACTTCTACTTAGCCACATGCGAGGTGGCTCAAGCTGGGCCCGATAAGGTGGACCACTGTTTAATTCTTCAAGGTGACGGTTGGGAGGAGGGCTGCTCCTCCAACCAGTTCTGAAATAGCAGCTGGTGGAGAAAATGGTAACCCGCGCCCCGACTGTGGTGGTGGTGGAGGAGTGGGGAGACGAGGTGGGGGGGGGGGGTCAGAAAGTGGTAGCATCAATGCTAGTGGTTGCTGAGTCTTATGGTGTGGCTGCACTTCATTAGGTGAGCTTTTCTAAAAAATTACAACCATGCATACAATTATAATAATACTGGTAATGATAATGATGCTGATTTCTCCTGAGAGGGCTAAATTCCTGGATGGACTGGTCTGGTCCTCAACACTGGGTCTGCTGGCAGCAACAAAAGAGGAAACGTTTGTTATGTTCCCGCTAAGGCCGGGAAAAAGAGGACTGATAGCCAATAAACATGGACGCAAACAGTGTATCAAATGACGGTGCTAATGTGAATGTGCAGCTCCCCGAGCTTTTACAGAGCTTTACAGTGAGTTTCAGCTCATTCTTTAGTCGTCCTGCCCACAACTTCACTCTCACAGCCACGGTTAGTGATGGACATAGTTAAGCATTAAGCAGCTAAAGAGCCAGATTGTTATAGACCAAAAAATGGGCTTTCCAAATGTGTTATTAGGAGGGAAATTAACTTAACACGTATTTAAGGCCTCAAGGACACACGCATTACCTATGCTGGGCAAGTTACTAACAAAATGTAATATAATACACATTGCACACACATTGCACACAGATTCGCCCTAATTTTAATCTTTGCAGCTCCGTCTGCAACGGCTCCAAGCAGGCTGGCACCGCAGCTGTGTTTCACGGCTACAACACCTGAAGCCATTATTTACACTTCAAGTGTTTGACAGTATGCTCGTAAATGCAAATAAAAAGGCACTGAATAAATATATTCATTTACACTTTGCAGCCTAGGTGGAGCAGAGTGTGCTGTTCTCTGGACAGGGACACACACACGCACACACACACACGCACGCACACACACACACACACACACGCACACACACACACACACACAGGGTTAATAGTTGTAACCATGAGTGAGGTGGCTATCACGTTTCTTGAGGCCAGTTGTATCTGCAGAACATGTTCCTGCTGTTTTGTGTTTAATTTCTCCTTGACATCTTGACATCACTGATGTCAAGGAGACTAACATGCTGCTACCCCCAACATTGTATATTACATTTTAGTGATACTGACTGAACGTAAGTACAACATTGTTTGTCTACAGAAAAACTCTACAAAGTGCCTTGAATTATCAGAATTCTTAATGTTAACATTGACCTAATATTAATGATCTTAATAATTATGTTATTTCTTTTTAAATTATGTAATGAAAGAATAACTGAACACCAGCCTGGAAAGCAGTCACTTCACTGCCCTCTTTCATTAAGCGTTCATTAAAGCGTGTTTCACCTCTGTGACCACAGTGATGTCACCACGTACCAACACATGCTGGAGTCCACTACTAGTACATCACTGCAGCAAGGTGAGGAGTTAAACCTTTGGAGGTCAACAGAAACAGGATTTTTAGGTGGTGTTAAGTTGCTCTGTTGCTCTTCATGTGGGTAATATATATATATATATATATATATATATATATATATATATATATATATATATTATCAGTGTTTGTATCTGAAAAAAGCACACAAAGGCATCATTTTGAAACATGCTTGACAGAGAACTTTTTATGTTATAGAGAATCTAACAGCCCTTTAAAGCTGCCTCACATCTCCTGACACTTCACAGTGTTTTCAACATGGGGAAATAACTAACATCAAGCAAGACTCCACCACACATCCCCGCTGGTCCAGACCTGGCAGCGATGCAGTTTAGTCATCAGGTCACCAGCAGCACGTCTCTCCAGATCCCTGCCCAGCCTGAGACTGCTGTACTGAGAAACCAACACCCGATCCTGCAGCACACCGTTCAGCCCATCCTGGTCCAGGCCATCATCAACCCGAAGCGGGGTATGGAGGACCCCCTCCAGACACCACAGCCCCCCAGGACCTGTAGCTCGCCTGGCCCTGCTGGGAAACCGTGCTGGAGCTTGGATGCGAGGGTGGCTGTGCTTCTGGTGACCCTGGCTGGGGCTGTAATCCTGCTGCTGCTGTACAGACTCTTACAGCTGAGACACAGGTGTGTGCACCTCACAGACACATGATGTCACAACCGGCCTCATCCACGTGAGGATCTTCTCTACCGTCCATTTTTATTGATCAGAACTATCACTTTATCTAGATAAAGTATTAATTTCATACATTAAGTTATAAATGTATCTAGTAAGTAGCCAACATGCTGGTGCTGCAACAAGCCGGACAAACTGACACAATATTTTTATACAAAGAAAGGAATGAACATATCAACTCTGCTGGATTTACAAGGGGGAGGGATAATTCACAATTAGTCATAAACAATGTTTCATATAGTTACTGAGGTTTTCACTAACTCAACAACGTACAGTCCTCTGTGAGTCAATGAGGACAAGCAAACGCATTAAAAACAGAGCCAGGAGTCAGTCTTTATGCTAAGCTAGGCTAACCGAGTCCTGACTCCACCTCTGTACTTAGTGCAAAGACATGACATTTATCTTGTCTTCTTGCCTGAAATGTTGAACTATTCACTGAATGAGACTTTTACCCGGTTCTGTGTCCTGCAGGCTGCGGTTGGCCAGGGCGAGGCACGCTCTGGAGTACTACAGCTTCTTCCACTCCGCCACCTACACCCTCAAACACCCTGCAACATGTCAGGAGCTGCCCACCAAGAACGGGACGGTCCCCGAAACTGCTCCACCTGTCCAAACCATAACCGCCGTGACACCCACTGTCATCAACCCGCTTCCACCCCCACCGGTGCCTTCTCCACCCCCGCTGCCACTCCCTCCGCCTCCTGCACAGCCTCCGCCGCTGCTCCACCCTCCACCTTCTCTTCCTCCATCACCTCCTGTCCTGGCCTTCCATCTGCCCCTGCCTGTGGTCCACACCACCCCGCCCAGCCCTCACCTGTCGTGGGGCGCCTGCTCGGACGCAGATGTGTACTCTCGGATTGGAGCTTTCAGGCCCTCCAGGCTCTCCAGCCTCTCGAACCAATCGAAAGTCATCCTGTTTGAACACTCGTCTCTCTGACCTCTGATGCAAATCATGACTGGAGCTGTCAACGACTGAGAAGACACACAATGTACTGTTTACATGCAAGGTATAGACAAATATTTGAAGTTCAAATACTTGCAGGCCTCTCCAAAACTTCCTCTGACTTCTGAACTGAATTGATTTCTACACTTTCCTTTAACAAGTACCAGACTTTGTGCCAGACCTCTGCAAGAAAGTTACAGTTTGAGCGAAACATCCAAACTGTAATTATGTTTTCTTCCACTGTAGAGTTGGGTTATCTTTTAATTCAGCCCGGTGGAAGCACTATGTGACGGACCCACAGTGGAAATGTCTTTCCCTGAAACTTGTCTGGAGGTAAAAGAAAGAAAGCTGAGCTTGAAGACTCATTGTTGTTTGTATGCTCTGTCCTTCACAACCTCATAAATGCTCGTCCTTCAGAGCCTTGGGATCATCTTCACAGTTTTGTTGTCCAAATATATATTTCTGAATATAAAAATATATATTGTAAATAGTAAACTGGTATTTAAATTTCTATATAAGCCTGTAAACACAAAGAAGTTGAGAAAAAATTTAATTCTAAAAATTTTAAGCCATCAGTATTTGATAAAAATACGGAGTATTGACAATTTAAGTTAAATTTTGTCTTTAATCCAATTTTTCACTGTGTATCCAGTGTTTCACTTTGGTTGCATTTGTTGCATCATCACAACACAAAACTCGCTGAGTCAGCCAACTGGTGGTTAGCTCCTAATTTTGAAGGAATAATTTGTGGGAAATTTGCATGATTTGCGTTTCATGGAGGTTTAGATGAGAAGAAATGAGAAGATTCTATCATCAATCAATCAATCAATCAATCAGTTAATCAGTTAATCAATGGAGTCTCAAAGAGGTTTGTGGTTGTGGTCAAGAAATAGTCCAGTACATAACCCCAAGTAAAACGGCTAATTGTTGTTTTGTACCTCAGCTTTTTGTAGCGGTTAAAAAAAACTAGTGAGCTTTGAAATAGAGCTTAAAGTGGCAATCACATCTAAGTACACTGAGTTAAAAGTAAAAGATGAGCTGATGAGCTGATTTAATTAATTGCTTATGGGATTTCACTGGGCATTATCACAGAAGTCTGATATGAAGTTAACATGTTGTGAAAAAAGGTGGTTTACCTGCATTCCACAACTAAAAACAGAAGTTAACAGAACTTTTACTACATTGCATCCAAGTATTTTAAGTATGACTGAGTCCTGAACAAGTAAAAAGTTTGGTTTGTTTTTCTTAAATGATATTTCTATAATGTCTTGATTTTTACAGTGCAGTTATTGAAGCAGAGCCCATTGTTACTGCAGAAGGGAGGCATTTCCTGAACTGGTTTTCCATGGCAGGGTCCCTCCCTGCTTCACACCATTCTCTACGTTCTCTGTGTTTCCTCTGACTCTTTTTATTCAAACTAATATCACAGTTTCAGACATGATTATTCATTTGTCTCTTTAACACATCCAAAATAGCAGTCAGCAACAACAAAAAGCTAGGCTTCATGGTTACGGGTACGAGTGCCCAGACTAAGACATTTTCAGATGGGCACAGATTGATCATTCTCTAAAGTAGCCCTGTCTGTTGTTATGGTTACCTTAGCATCTAGACCTTGGCCCTAACAAGCTGTTAAGATTAATTTTCTGTCAATATTTAACCATGTTTTCCAAACAGGCCTCTTATTTATAATTCAACAATAGTTTGTAAATTCATGAGGGACGCTGTGTTAGCTGATGGTTGTTGGTTGCTCTCTGCCTGCCTGGGTGAAAACTTTCCGGTATCTGAGTCTGCTGGTGAAGCCGCTGTCTCCATACTAAAAGCCTGTTAATTCAATCTGTGCATGTACTGCAGCGTTGTCTCTTAATTGGTTGCAAGCTGAGCAGGAAAGGCATTTGTAACAATATACTGCTGCAAGAATTCAATAAAATGAGGGAATGTCACGCAAGGATGAATATGAATGGGTTTGTGTTCAAGATCTGAATAATATTAATTGAGGGTTTTCATCTCAAAATGTTATACATCCTTTCTCAAATGCCCACAGTGATGCTTCATACAGTGGTACAAATATACATGAGCGTGTCATTGTACTGGTTTTTACTGGCAAAAGTCCTTAAAACAAGATATTTTACCTTTATTTATTAGGTGCAGGATGGCGTTACAGTGGAGAGGTGCTGTGGGGAAGATGTGGCCAGAATTTCTGTTGAAACTCAACAGAATGCTAAGAAGTAGCAGCTGATGTATGTCAAAGACATCTATGCATTGTGTTGCAGAGAAGTTAGCATGCTAACCAACTAGCTTCAGCTCTTCCTGTCTTGTAATACCACTTTGTACTTCAATGGGCGATAGGAGAAGGAGAAACATTCTGCAGCGCCAGAAACTGTGCCAATTCAAAAACACATACAAAAATCCAAATCAAGTACATCAGTGGAAACGTGCTGCAAATGAAAAAAACGTGCTTCAGAATGCCAAAACAAATACATTAGCAGCAAACACGATACAAAGTCAAAAACGCACAAACTCCAAAAACAAATGCAACAGAATCCAAAACAAGTTTCACAGACACATGATCTCCAAGACTGACGTAAAACTTTCTCCCTTGGATGTATTATTGTACATACAGTATATGATTGATTAAGATATCATGGTCAGTCATATGAAGTGCTGCACTTCAGTGTAAGAGGACGAGAATTGAGATTTTCATCAGAATTTAGTCTGAGGTTACTGATAACTTTAGGCAGAGCAGTTTCAGTGCTGTGATGTGTTCCAAAGCCAGACTGAAACTCCTCCAGGATGTTATTTTCTTTAAGAAAGACATTAATTAGCACTGAAACAATCTTTTCCAGTATTTTACTGATGAATGGAATCTTGGATATCAGCCTATAATCTAACAGCATTTAAAGCAGATGACAAGGTATCACTGAGATGTTCAACCATGTTCATTTGAATTTCATCACATCGTGGCTGCAATGCCTCCTCCTTTGGTGCTTTGTCTGACTTAAAAACATAATTTGGAGGACAAGCCTGTATCAGCGTGTAGCAAGATCTCAAATCAAAACAGTACCTGCAGATGAAGTTGTTCAATTTGTCCAGCAACAGGCAAAAATCCTGGGACCATGGGATCATGTTTGCGTACCATTATGTTTTCATTTTCATATATATGAGGCAAGAAATTAAATTATGATAATTTAACCTATTTACCACAGCCAGACCAAATTGTAGTGAATTTTCTGATGCATGATTCTAAACTTAAAGTAAAACCAGTTTCCTTATCATTATTCAGTAAACTTAGATGTATGTATTATGTCTAGTGGTTGTCTTAATCAAGTCAGCATAGCATGCATTTCCACAGCACTAATCTCATCACTACAACTCTTTTTACCAGATATTTTAATTTGTCAGTAATTATTTGACAGTTTCTTCACCTTTTAAGTGAAATTCTTAGACTGGCAGTGTTTTTTTTTCTTTATGTCAAAGTGGAAAGCGCTCGGTGTGCGGACTCTGCGGACCAACAGATACTGCCTCATGGGCACTGTACTATTCTAAAGATTCTTATGTTTTGAAACTACAGTGAGTTTGAAAATATGTATTGATAATTGCAGTTGTGACCTTTAGTCATCAAGGGGTTTCCAGGAAGTATGTTCTCACCCAACTGTGTTGGGGAAAAATATAAAACATGAAAAATGTGAACTGAACCCAGCAACTGCTTGTGCAGCTTCTGTGTCGACTGAAAACAGCACTGACAGCCTCTTGCTGCTGACTGGTTAGGCGTGAGGAAAGACTCTCCCAAACAGAAAATATGAAACTACCTGAAGAACACACCTGACTAAATACCTAAGCGTGATTATCAGGCGGAGAATCCAGTTCTACTCAGTGATTTCGCCTTGTTTTAGCAAAGCGGCCGCTGTGAGTTATGTGTCCCAGCAGGACGTCACATGTTGGCTGCTGAAGTGGACCAACAAATATGAGATCCATCAGTGTTCCTCTCTGTTAGTGGTCCACCAAATGCCTGCATGGTGGTGCCAGCAACGGTGGTCCAATAAAAAGGGTGATGGAGTCAGGCTGCAGCTGAGAGATATCACTGTCAGTCCAGGAAGCTTGTTGTGTTGATGAAGGGACAGTGTGTGAGAACGTCCAGAGCTTTCTGTTCCCTGCTCCAAACTTCACCGTCTGCACTGACTTCCACAGCTGAACAGCAGATAGAGTGTCAAAACATCATGTGTAACATTTCCACAGTCTAATGTCTAATAATGGCCAGACCTGAGTTACAGTATTTACAATGTTTTGTTGAGTTGTGGGGTTGCATCGCCGAAATATTTGGAACAAACCTTGAGAAATTAGACTAATTTTATTCAAGGTGATAATGCATTTGATTTTCTTTGCCCGTCAATGACGTCATATCCCTTTTACCCTTTTAGAAACAAATAAAAGACCAAAACCACCAATGCCTCAGTCTGTCTCTCAATACTTTCTGACTTCCCTCTAGGACACCCATTGGTTCAGCAGGTCACAAAAAATAGTTTCATTTTTAAAAAGGTGGAATTAATTCCCAGTTCTCGCCAGTGAGAGCTGGGATCAGCTCCAGCCCGGCATGACCCCAGAACTTTCATCTTCTTGAATGAGCTAGAGAAGAGAAGGAACACCTGCAGAAGGTATCAAACAGCAAGACTACAAACAATGAGCCTCTGTTTGATGTCCCATTTAAAGTGACTGACTGTGAAACCAGTGAAGTGACAGTGCTGACACCTGCTGCAGGTTCAGTCGGGTCAGCTTTAGAGGACCAAAAACAGACCGGACCTTGTGATTCAAGACAGGACGGGAAAAAGAAGGGACAGCAGCTTGTGAATGAACAAAAGCAAAGTTGGAACCTGTTAATCAGTGAGAGTTAGAGGTGCTAGTAGGTGTGTTTTGAACTTTGGGCAGAGCCAGAATAGCTGTTTCCCTCTGCTTTCAGTCTTTTTGCTAAGAAAAGCTAACCACAATCCTAACTCTATGCTTAAAGCGCAGACATCAGATTGATATTACTCTATGTGCTCATTTCCCAAGATCCATCCATCCATTATCTATACACCGCTGAATCCTTTGCAGGGTCACGGGGGGGCTGGAGCCTATCCCAGCCGTCTCTCAGGTCGCCAGCCTACCACAGGGCTACATATAGAGACAAACAACCACGCACACCACTCATTCACACCTACGGACAATTTAGAGTTATCAATTAACCTCAGCATGTTTTTGGACTGTGGGAGGAAGCCGGAGAACCGGTGAAAACCCACGCTGCACCGAGCCACCGGTGTTGGATTTGCTTAACCTGACAAAATGAACGCCCTGTAACCTAGCATTTAACCTTAGGAGTTAAACAGATTAATAATAGCCTACTGAAGAGAGACCATGTTCACTGGAGTTCAGGTTTAAAATATATTTTCCTTTGAATTCAGTTCAGTTCAAATGCGGGACCAAAGCACCAAACAAAAGTCCAGCCCTCAGAGTGCTGAAGTTAATTTAATAAAGATGTACATGTAGTAGTATCAGTCGTGACTTCATTATTGTTGGAGGAGCCCAATGAAACATGACAACCTCACAGCAGAGGCTTCATTTGTTCGCCTATAGCTCCAGGAGAGACAGTGGTGCATGACAAGGAGTCCATGTTTGGCATGATCCCATCTGCACAAGTTTCATCACTGAAGAAACATTGTACAATGTACAAGCTGATGTTCGCTGAATCCACCAAACTGTTTCTCTTCAGATCATTTTCACATTTTTTGTACACTCAAATTCTCATTCATTCACTTGTTTTCACTGTAACTCTGCAAGACTGCAGAATGTACAGCATTGCTTTAAATGCCCCACACATGTTCCTACAATATCCAAAAGTACTATTCTTGAAAGGCGGTTTCCTTCGTTAAGAAAATGATGCTGTTTTCCTCTAAGCTTATTAACAGAAACAGTTCAAAGAGGAGATCCAAAAAAGACAAGGAGGGTTAATTCTCTCTTTGGGTCCTGCGAGGCTGTGGAAGCCCGTAACGTAATTCCTCTGACAGCAGAGCGCCACTGGCGCTCCCGCAGGGGAAACACGACTGAACAGTTCGAGAGCGTGTGGATGAAATTGAATCCACATTCTTCACCTCCTCCGATATGCAGGCTGATTTACAGCCAAGTGCACTCGGCGGCGGCCGCTGAGGGAGCGCAGGCAACAAACCTGGAGAATACACAAGCACCTGCGATGATACATTCAAAGAGTGTTACACTGTGTTAGTGGGTTTAGTGCCATCTTGCACATTTTCAAGTGGCTTCATGGAATTGGACTCATATCAGGGAGAAGTCAGCAGGTCATGTTTTTTTTTTTTTTTTTCGTCATGCTGTTTTTTCTGTTGTTTATGTTGAAATGGTGTTTGAAATGTCTTGTCAAAAAGACATTTGCAAATCTGGCTGACAGATCATGTTGTTTGGAGACAGTCAGACTTTAGGATATGGGCATCAGAGAGAAAGCATAAGAATTGTGCTATGGAGGAAATGCATCAATACACATTTTGGTGTATTTTTGGTCTGATGCGACAGTGCACAGTAATAGAATGCCATACTGCAGAAAAATAAGTGTTGTTTGGATTGACAATAAGC
The DNA here is from genome assembly GCF_017976325.1 of Chelmon rostratus. NCBI lineage: Eukaryota > Metazoa > Chordata > Actinopteri > Chaetodontiformes > Chaetodontidae > Chelmon > Chelmon rostratus. Next base: position 9,038,596 of record NC_055676.1, on the reverse strand, counting down.
ACAACCAAGACTGAGCTTTTTCTATATTACTGATTTCCCTTTGATATTTAAGGATTTACAGACAGTTGAGGTGTGAGAAGTCAGTGCTCAGCTCAATGCTCTCTAAAACTTTTCTACTACAACTTCTAATACTTAGAGCAATACAACATATTTGCTCTTCAAGAAAACACTAAAAGGTGTGATTTATTATGGCGCTTCCATACAGATGGCTGACATGAAAGAGACAGAATAAAAATAGAAATATTAAAAATTGAAGCAACAGATGCCAAGATATCTTTACATTTAGTCCCTCTTGTGCGTTGAGCTCCAAAATGCCAACATTTCACATAATGCAGCTTAATAACATCTTCACCAGTCATTAGACTGTCATGTCTCGTCAGATCTGTTAAGTGTTTTTGTTCACGAGCGTCATGTCTTGTCTTACACTTCCTGTTTTATTGTGAAACCTAACTCTCCTCTCGTTTCAGGCCCTTGACTTCCTGGTGTGTTTCCCACCTGCCTGATTGTCTTCCCCGCCCTAATTGTCTCCACCTGTTCATTGTTACCTCGTGTATATATATAGTCTGTGTCTCCCTTTGTCCTGTGCCAGATTGTCTCGTACCATGTCCTTGTACCAAGCCTTGATTTATCTAGCTCTCTTGATTCTTGTCTTCCTGTTCATGCCTTGTATTTTGTTCATAAGTAAGTCATCGTTGATTGAGTATTTTTCTAGTCTAGTCTTAATTTATTTGTTACTTTGTTTCATAGCCATTTGAGCCCTTTTTGAGTTTTGATTTTTGCATTCTAAATTATCCCTAGCGTCCTTTGTTGTACTTTTTTGCCATACGTGCTGTAGTTATTTATCCTGAGCGCCTTTTGTTAATAAATTATTCTTTATTTCGAAACTTCGCTGATTGTGTCTGAGTCTTGCATTTGAGTCATGAAACCTCGTGCCTCCGGGCCATGTCATAGACCCTCCCGGCCTGGTAAACACCCACATCTTTCAGATTTCAAGTCCGCACTTTGTAACACAGGCTTTCTTTTTGTCCAAGATGAGATCATCCTGATGACATCACTATGACATCGTCTGCATTCAAAGGATGTAAAAGCAGAACAAAAAATTGTAATGTCTCGACAAATCTGCTGATCTGTTTGTTCACTGGTGTTGGTCTTGTCAAACACTTCCTGTTTTAGTTTGTAACACTTATCTCCTCTTGTTTCAGACCCTGACTTCCTGATGTGTTTCCCGCCTGTCTGATTGTCTGCCCCGCCCTGATTGTTTCCACCTGTTCATTGTTACCTCATGTGTATATATAGTCTGTGTCTCCCCTTGTCCTGTGCCAGATTGTCTTGTGTCCCTTGTCCAAGTCAAGCCTAGCTCTGCATCAAACCCCTGTCTATCCGTGAGTGTTAGTTGTTTCTGGTTTGCACCTTTAAGAATCCTTGCGCCTTTTGTTCTCGTCATTTGTAATATAGTCTTTTGTTATACTTTGAATTACCGAGCGCCTTTTGTTTGTTACTTTGTGAACTTCAGCCCTGTTTTTGCCAGATCATTGCATCTGTGTTTTTTGTTAATAAATTCTGCCTTGTGTTTTGAACCTCGCCTGGGTGAACTGAGTTCTTGCATTTGAGTCCTGAAAACCTGCCAGCCCTACTGGCCCTGATAAAAATGAATGTAAAATAAGATGGAGAATAAAACCCACTTGATAATGATAATAAGGATGAAAATTTAAATAAAGACATAAAACCACACAACAAAATACTAAAAATAGAGTAGAATAAGGATGGAACTAAAAGTAAGGAAAACATCAGATCACAGCATAAAATGATAAAATATAGGTATAAAATAGAGTACATAGATGCATATAATCAAGTAAAATACAGCATTTTAAAAGAAGTGCAGCAGTGCAACAGCACAAGGCAAAGCACAGTCATATCGAGTTAAAGACTCAGGTGAAGAAAAAAGTTTTTAGTTCTCTTTTCAAAATATTCAGCGAGCTGCTTCCCTGATATCTGTAGGTGTTCCAGAGCTTTGGGGTACCTGATTGTCTTTCAGCTGCTGCTGGAAACCTCCAATAAACCAGCAGCAGATGATCACAGTGTTCTTGAAGGCTAATAATAAATGAGGGAGTTGGTGATGTAGCTTTGTCCTAGTCAATTAAGGGCTTTTTATACAAGGAGGACCTTAAAATCAATTCTGAATGTTACAGGAAGCAGCTAAAAATGGACTAATGTGCTCTCTGCTCTCAGTTCTGGCTGCAGTGTTTTCAATGAGCTGAAGCCTCTCAATGTTTTTTTTTTTTTTCGGAAGGCCAGTAAATAGAGCGTTACAGTAATTGAGTCGGCTTGAATTAAATGATGATGATTTCATTCATCCTTTTCAGCAGTTAAAAAAATGCTTTCAGCTGCATCTAATGGCCTTCCTCAACAGATAGAATTTGCTCTGTTGTCATGGAGTTGGTTCACGTGACCAAAGCATGGACATGTGGTTGTGGTCTGCGGTGTTGGATGTGAATATCCTCCTTGAACTTTCTCCGGTCATCCACTGACTCAGTGATCTTTGACCTCTTCTCCATGGATGCTGTCACACAGGAATGTGTTCATTCATTCAGGACCTCGTTGTCCAAGGTCCTTGATGTGGGAGCTATGGTTGTGACCGTGTTCCAGTGCAAGAACATGTTCACATGTTAAATGTTCGAATTAGTGTGCCAAAGAAGATTCCTATTTCTGTTTCCCGGGACAAAGACGGGATATTTAGAGAAAGAAACCATGGTTTGGGTTAAAAGAACTTGGTCTCTGGTCTCGTGTGTGTGATCCAATCCACCCCAGTGCTGCCACTTATACTACGGTCATCCTTTTCCAAAACCAAGTTTTGAAACCATGACCGTTTCACATTGTTACCTATACTTAATTGGTAAGGTTACTTTCATCATGTAAGTAAGCTCCAGAAACACAGTCATACGCAGGCGCAAACATCAATGAACATCTCCGTTCTTTTTTTTTTTTTTTTTGGCAAAGTCAAGACACAGAAGAACATTTGGATCCAGAGGTAAACAACAAGACAAATGAGAAACCAGGTGTAAATACAGTGTCAAAAAATACATAAATGACAGAGAGGAAACCAGATAAACAATTTTAGTTGTTTTTGTTGGCTTCAAAGCACTGCATCAATTCATATCTAAGTACAATAAATCACAACTTTTGTGAATTTTGGAAAGAAAAAATATTACATGTATTATTTTCAAAAAATAATTGAATTCTGAAAATTGTGATGACCAAAACAATAGAAGAATACATTCACAGAAAATCAGTGCAGATGTCTATTAAATAAACTCATTAATATCAGACTACAATTTCTGTGTGTTGTTATAAGTCCCCTTATTTTATGAGCATGCATCACATCACACAACTGTATGGTGATGTCTGTTTTCGGTTTCTGAGGCAACAGAGGGTAGAGTTTGAAAGAAATTTCCCTCGCAGTTAGGTTAAAAGATGTTTAAGATGTTTGAGTCCAAACTTGCTTCCTGGGTATTCGCTGTAAATGTATATGTTCTAATGGGATATGGCTCATGGTGTCTTTCTGATACAAAGCTCTTATTTTTCTGCTACTCTTCCTATGATGGTAGTAAAAACACCCACACTGTCTCGTGGGTAGTAAAATCACAGTCTACCCACAAGACATTTACATGGGGACAGACTGGGTCAAACAATAATCCTGAAAAAGTTGGAAGAAGAAAACCTGCTGTAGCAACATCCAGTATAAGTGCAGTTTACAGGAATTCTGTATTTTAATAAACATTCAGTATATTTTAAAAGGAGGTGAGCAGAGTTCATAAAATGTTATTCTTGTACTAGTTGTCAAAAAAAAAGCTTTTCCTTTGATTCAAGCTAAACTTCCAGAGTGAATTTGAATTTCTGAGGAAATGTTTGAGCTACTTAAAATTCATTTTCATTGCTATTGAGTGCTGATTTCTTCACATGATGGGTTTTGATGTTTTACCATGCTGTGTTTCTTACATCTGTAAAATGTGATGCCATACATCACTCCAGTGGTGGATCCACGGGGGAGGCTTGGGGGTACAGTGCTTGCCCTCCAGCTGGCACCAAGTAATACAACATTCAGTCACTATATCTCTACTCTATTTAAAGCATTAAAACAAACAGCATACGGAGAGAAAAGATGTTCTGTGGTCTGCACCCTGCCAGATTCTACTAATCCTTAAATTGTGTATTCATACTGAAACCATGTGTAAATTGGTAAATTTGGTAGCTTCAGCCCTGGCATTGTGTGCGTGGTCCTTGATCTCAGCAGTTCACCAAGTTGCAATCAGAATTCTCCTTTAACTTCTGGCCTTTTGCACTCGTACCAGGCAGGAAAGCACTGTTCAAACTCATCAAACTTGGAAATTGGAAATCCCAGTGTCCAAAGATATCACATATATCAGGCTCAGACATCTAGATGTAGCCTGAATTAGGAGCTGGAACAAGCTGAAACCGAACATATGAATGTGATCAGAACCTCATTGAGTTACTTCAGGGGGAAAGAAACAAATGTTGAGGAGTTAAACCAACTAAAAAGAAGCAGGTTTGAAGCACTCTTATTGAGAGAGGGTTACAGAACACACTGTACAGTAGCAGTCACTGTGTGACTCTGTGAGCCAAAAAAAAAAAAAAAGAATACTACACCTGCTTATTGTCTGAGGAAAGCTGCCAGCTGTGGGGCCCTCATACTCACCTCGCAGCAGGCCTTTGATCAGGTAATTGCCCCTTCGGCCCCTGGAGTTTGCATCCCCCATATGTCGCTATGGCGACCACCTCTCCAGCATCCATGTGCCCCCTTCACAGCCTTTTTAAGATGGACTTATATGTTATGAGGCTGTGAGTGATGGAGGAAAAGGGCAGCGATTCGCTACAAGAAGCATCCTGACCACCTCATCACCAACCTTTTTATGACCGCTCATGTGTGGTGACGAATGTGTGTGTTTATTTTTTGTCTCCCTTTCTGTGAGTCTGTCCCCCTGTCTGTCTGTTTTCCCCACCCACCCCATCTGAGACGCTCTCCATGTCAATCTCAGTCCCTCGAATGACGAAATGCAATTTTCCAGCTGTAATAAGGATCGTCTTTGTTGCCCAGTCAGCCCTGAGACACAGCAGACCCACACACACACGCATGTGATGAGAGGATCAGCGTGCAGGTGGAGCTCAGGATGCTGTTTGAAGACACATTTTCTGTTGCAGGGGATCAAATTATCAAATTCTACTGTGACAAGTTTAAATTCACAAACATAGCATGCATACATATTAACCTGTAAACAGAGATTTTCTCCTTTTATTTCCCTTTATGTAACTCTGAGGTTATTAAACTTGTCTTTTTTTACAGGGTGACAGGGTCACACAAAATGTTCTACTTCAGTTAGATCACCATTGAAAATCTGCAGTGTTAATAGAGAGAAATAAGTAAAGTTAAGTAACAAAGGCTGCACTGTTGCATCTGAACTAAATATCCTTGCTATAGATATAGTTATTCTAGATATACAGCACTGACCACTAGTTTTCCACACACTTCTCCAAAATTCACCCTGACATATTTGGTAGTTTATGAAACTTTGGGATCTCCACTAAAATTTGAAATAAAGCTCTGTTGGTTTAAACAGTGTAGGAGTGTGTAATGACCATCCCACCAATGGGTCGCTGAGGTCACTTAGCCAAACAGAGTTTGTTTTCTGCTTCACAGCCACACAGAAACAAAGTAAATCCACACCTGGAACACACTGCTGACAACTCATTGTGCACTTTTGCTTGACAGCACTGCAGTAGTGGAGGCCAGATGTTTAATGACATCATTTCCATGCACATCCATACAGGTGCTGGCTGGCAATTATCTGCACATGATGAAGAAAAAGCCAAAGGTGAGAGGAAGCATATATCAAAGCATCAACACTCAGAATAACCTAAAACGAGATTTGAGATGGATGGTAAATCTGTAATTCATGTATAGTGGCCTATATACTGGATAGGATGCTACTTCTGCCTCAGCTAAATGCCAGAAATGTGAATGTAAATGTGCCTCCTGGTTGCTCATTTGGATCTTTAATTTCTACATTTTTAATTGCCACAGTATTAATGTAGCCTATTTGAACACATGGAGTGAAATATGACAGCATTTAGAGTTTGGCTGTTAAAGCTGTTTTATTTAGTCAATGACTGAACTTTAGGCTGTAAAATGTTAGAAAATAATGAAAAACACTCATCATCGTTTCTACGAGCGTGTGTAAAGTGAAGTCATGAATTGGCCAACCAAAAACCAGAGAGTCAATTGACAACAAAAGCTGGAATCAGAGAATTTTTGAAATTGTAGTTTTATAAATGACTGAATGAAAGAATGAATTTTGCCCAATTGTTGAATAAATTGTTACTAAATTGATTGCACTTTTGACAATTATTGATTTTTGTCCATTAATTTTCAACTGATTGACCGATCATCCAGCACAGAAGCACCATGAAGTGAAAGCACATCATCACTGACTTTGCAGAATTTAAACGCGTCAGTCCACATAAAACTCAAAATCATGACTTCTGAAAAAGTATTTCTTTATTGAACATTACAGAACAGGATGAGGAACATGGAGCTTCAATCGAACGATCACAGCTTTATCTATGCATAGGCTACAGACATCTCTGCGAATATTTCAATACTGACAACGATGGCGATGACCGACAGTAATCATTGTGAGCCCTCTCTCCAGTTTTAGCATCGGTCTGTATTCGAAACAATCTCTTAGTGCCACTTTAAAAGGCTTTTCGGGCTGCTGCTCTTAGTGCCACTTTAAAAGGCTTTTCGGGCTGCTGCTCTTTTGACCTGGATCACCATCACGGTCTGCAGAAATGACACTTGATTATTTTCTTGAAAGCGCTCTGAAAGTCTTTGTTGAAGTACGCGTAAATGATGGGGTTGAGTAAAGAGTTGGAGTAGCCCAGCCAGTTAATGACATCCTCCAGCCAGCGGGGCATATAGCACGACTCCTGGCAGAAAGGCATGACCAGGGCGACGATGAAGAAGGGCAGCCAGCAGAGGATGAAGGTGCCCATGATGATGCCCAGAGTCTTCACCGTTTTGCGCTCCCGTGCCAGCGCGATCTTCCTCTTCGCCTCGGTCGCCTTCTCGTGTCTGCTCTCGAACAGCGGCATCGAGCTCGGGGTGTTTGGCAGCGGCAGGTTGCCTTTGGAGTTGCTGTGAACTTCGATGATCTCCAGAGACTCGCCGTCCTCCGCGTGTTTGACCGCGCCGTTGACGCTCGGCAGCGGACGCGGCTCCACGCTCCTTTTCCATGTCTTGCCCTGCGCGTCGCCGGGAGTCTTTTTGTGGAACATGGCGGGGGATAACGCCAAGCATGAGTCGGACACTTTCTTTTTCTCGGTTTTACGCACCGTCCTCCTGATCCGAAACCTGGCCGCTTTGAATATCCGGCCATATAAAACCAGCATCAGTGTCAGCGGGATGTAAAAAGCCCCGAACGTTGAGTATATTGTGTACCACGGGTCTTGCCTGATCTTACACTGCTTTGGGTTCGCCCTGTCCTCTGCCATGCTGCTGGGCTGGGAGCGCATGATTAACATTGGAGGCACTGAGATGGAGAATCCGACGAGCCAGGTGACACTGATGAGGACGGCGGCTCTCCTCGGCGTCCTCTTCTTCATGTAGTCAATGGGCTCGGTTATCGCCCAGTATCTGTCCAGAGCGATGGCGCACAGGTGCAGGATGGACGACGTGCAGCACAACACATCCAGAGAGATGAAGATGTCGCACGGGACCTGTCCAAGAGTCCATCGGTTCAAGACCTGATAAAGCGCCGCCATGGGCAGAACCAGCACCGACACCATCAGGTCGGTGACAGCCAGAGAACCGATCAGGTAGTTGGCCACATTCTGGAGAGACCGCTCTAAGGCGATGGCTGCAACCACGCACGCGTTTCCAAATATTGCGCACAGAATGAGCGCGCCAAGCAGGAACGATGTGACCACTTGATAACTCAGCTTCACCTCCTCGTCTTCTGGTTTGGGGGTTTTGTTGGAAGGGTTGTCAAACTGAGACCAGGCTGTCGTATTGTTTGTGTCCTCCATTGTTGGTAAACTCGCAGTGCTTGGAGAGCTTCGGTTACTTGGCGGCGAGCCTGGTGCGCATTACACCGTCGCACCTTGAAGAGCGCATAGTGGACTGTTGGACTGTGCAGCAGAGAGGGTCTGAAGTGCGAGTCTGGGCTACTGACGAGGAATGATGCTGCCCATTTATACCAGTGATGGAAAATGCGTCATTTGTCTGTGAGGATGTAACAGAGTCTGGCTGTTTGTGTCTGTTTAGTCGGCAGCTGAGGCGGTCAAGATGTAGGAGTTATTACATAAACATACACAAACGTGAAAGATTTTCCTTTATTTTTATGTTCTTCAAATTTGCAGATTTTTTAAGAATTTGTTTTCTTGAAAACAAGTGGATTTTCGCCGTTTAGGTGAGAAAAGAAGTTCATCAGCTTGTAATGGAGCTTTCGAAATTGTGTTTTTGTCCACTGACACAGTGTCATTTCATTGATGTCAGTGAAGTGATCTGTATTATTTGTATCTTATATAGCTAATAGCTTGACTATTGAGAATTAGTACAAGGCAAAATTAAACTGCACCGTAACAAACTTTAATTTGCTGTTATAATAATAAGAAAAATAATTAAAATATTATATAAAGTAGTGAGACGTTATTCTCTCCTGTTTTCAGCGCTCAGAAGCCACCATGTGTGACACTGCCACCTGGCGTTTGTTGATCATAACTAAATAGTTACAAAACGGTATCGCAATCCTTTATTATTTTAAACAACGTTAACACTGTAAAACTGAATAAAGACAGACATACAAAGACGGAACATTGTATCCATTTATAGTATGTAATATACCAGAAATATATACAGCTAGGGGTGCAGGGTGATAGGAAGTTAGAATGTTTCTTTTTTCTTTTTTCTTTTTTTTAATGCACATTACAGTCACATAGTCTACTTGTCATTTTAAAGACCCATTCATTTCTTTAGTTGACCATTTTTTTGTTTAATGAATATGCCACCTTTAAAATGTATTAAGCAATTGTTAAATTGTAAAAACACAGTTAAAAAAAATAAAAATTGATTGTTGGACCCCTACTGTGTGTGTTGTTATAGCATCCTGTCGTCTACAAGTTCCCAGCATGTGCAACACATTTTCATGCGCAACAAGCCAAGTAATACTGTACTTTAGTGCTGCAAATTAAATTATAGATTTGCAGTTAGTTAAATTACAAACAAATAGACAAAATAACAACAATAATCATTATCATCATCATCCCCACCACCATGAAACAACAAATAGAATGGATGAAAAGAAACATCTGAGTCACAGTGAACAGACTAATGTCTTTTGGGGCCACTTCTGTTGGTCACGTTGCCCAGTTGGTAGTCCAGCCTTGCCCCTTCGTTCTGAACAAGCAGGTTTGATAAGCTCTGAAGCCGTGAAAACTGTTGTCTTACTAACTTTTTGCATTTTTTTTTAGATTCATGAATCAATAGGTTTTATAATTGGGTGAATCCAATGTATTTTGACACAGTGTTAACTGAATTTCTCTTGAATTGTCTCTAAAATCAGAGTACTGGAGTGTCAGCAGAAATCTCACTCCTGGAACAGCTAGATGACACTAATCGTGCTGTCTTTCACCTGCGTTTCTCTTCTGGTCTCATTAGAGACATTAGAGAATCATTGGGTGAACTGAGCCTTTAAGGTTTTGGAGTGAGCGGGTGCAGGACTTTTGGTCTGTTAGAGCCGCCGTAGCGTCCCAGTTCTCCTGACGTCACGGCCTTGCTTATAACAAAGGGCTTCCTAACTTTCTTGTTTTAGTGCACAGGTGTTCTTCGTTACCTGAACACGAAAAGTCTCCCAGCTGTGAGGCAGGTGAGTTTGTATAACAGAAATATTCATGTCCGCAGTGCCAGCGTCTTAGAAATCTCATTTTTCGCTGAAAACACCTCAAAGATAGCCTGTTGTTGTGGTTAGCGGGGCTAAGTTAGCACGGCACTGTTTTTATTTTGACACCGTGATTGTTAGCTAGCTCCATGCTGAACATGCTCAAACCAGAGGCCCAAAACATGAAACAGTTTCACTGTTGTTGTTTAAGCTCTGTGAGACAGACAGGACCCGCTCAACCTGGGATTGAATCAAGACCTGAACCGGACTCATTTATTGTCACTTCATAACCTTACAGCGGCGGGTCAACCGGCGTTACTGAACGTTTCCAATACAAGACAGTGAAGTCCTGTTCACACACGTTTGTCCTGGGGCTTTTTTCATGGTTTGAGCACCTTAGCTATGCCACAGCAGTGGTTAACATGATAATGCCCCTTATGCATAATCCCAGTTTGGTGTGGTGGAGCCAGACAGGCCTGTAGAGCCCGGATCTGAGCCCTATCCACCGACTGTGAATTAGGTGTTATCGCCCAACATCTTCTCGCTGATGCTCTTGTTTCTGAATGGGAGCAAGTCTTTGCAGCCAGGTTGCAACATCTGGTGGAAAGCCTGAAACCAGAAGAGTGGAGGCTGGTATAGCAGCATATTAACAACCATAGTTATGTTCAACAATCACATGGCTGTAATGTGGCATGTAAATGTTAAATCCGCTGTAATGTAACATGAAGTATATCTCATCCGCTTGCTCTTTTCCCTCTCTGAATTCTGAAGATGTCCACTCAAAGAAAATGCAACAGCAACATAAATGTAGTCCTACAAGGTCATCTCATATGTAAACACTCACAGCAATAACGTCTCTTATACCTGTCTTACTCTAACTCTTAAGCCTGAGGTTGTATGCAACACAAGTCTATATTTAAACCTTTTCACTCAGTTTCTATAGTAATTTACACATGTCTGGGAACACTGAGCAAGGTGATTTGTAGTCTTCTTGCATTCAAATTTAAATCTGCAAATCAGCAATTTTTGCCAGATTGTATCTTAGTGCAGGTGTGTTTTCAGTCGCCTGTCTTGACTTGTTTTGACAATCATTGTCATCAACAGCTGGAGTGAAAACTTAGTGCCACAGAGCCTGAAGATAGAGAGCCATGCTCCGCTGCAGGAGATGTCGCAAGGGCGTCATAGACTCGACGCGTTTGTCAATGGTTGGTGAAAACTGTATGAAAATTCACTCCTTGCATGTATTTAGTCCTTTCTCTACCCAGTATTCTACATACTTGGCTTGTGAGGAATTGCTGACTATGTTTGTCATCGCGATAGCTAGTGCTAAAACAATAATAATGATTTGATTATTGTTTATAATATTTTCCAAGCAAATATGCCAAACATTCTGTGTATATGGCTTCTCATGTGAAGATTTACTGCTTTTCTCTGTTTTATGTCACCTAAAGACGTCACCCTGGGCTCTGGGACATTATGATGGGTGTTTTTCACTGTTACCTCGCATCTTATAGACTGAATGATTAATCAGTAAATCCCCTCAATAGTGGAAGGATTATGTGATAATGGAAATGACATTAGTTGCAGCCCTAACCATAGCTGATAGTTTATAGAGTTGAAAGGGGACTTCAGGGTTGGAAAAAGATAACAGCTTGTGTTTCAGTCATAAAAACAGATGGATGGCTGACAGCGTCAGAGAGACTGGGTCTGATGGGAACCGTCCTTGTTGATTGTGTCTTTTATGCGGAAGCAGGTTGAGGCCACAGATGAAAGCTCAGCTGCTGTTTGCACTATTTGGCACGTGAATGTTGACACGTTGCCCGAGTGGATACTGACCTCAGTTCACCAGGTAAGTGTGTCGGCATACACATGAAGTGTGTGCAGGCTTCAGCGATTCTGTTTTACTCCCATCAGGGGAAGACAGGTAAAAAACTGAAAGTTAATTTTTTGTCATGTAGATTTGCATCACTGTGATTAGACAGTTTCACATTTTTGTTTGAGTTAAATTAAAACTGTAGTTAAATTGTCTTTGTGTATTTTAGTTTGAGTATCAAGTTTTTGTTTTTGTGAAAGTGAGTAAAAGATGACCTGATTTCCAGAAGTCATTAAGTTAAAAATGGCCCATTTCTTTAACATTTTAAGTAAGATTCTGATGTGCGTATATGATCAGTATCCTGTTGCAGAAACCATCCTCTTTTTATCTTCAGCTTTATTTAAAAATACTGTGTTGCTTGATTTGCTGGTAATTAATTGAATCCATCCTGAAATGTTCCCATCAGTTCCCAGCATGATCGATCCACCCCCATGCCTAACAGTTGGAGAGGTGATGATTCTGATGACTCTTCCATGAAGGGCATATTTGTGCAGGTGTAGAACAGTAGAACTGTGTACCACCACTCCAGAGTCTGCCAAATCCTGGCCAAACTTTTGTACAGTGCTCCTTTTCGTTTTTTTATTCTCAAATTATATAAAACAAAAGAAATACACTAATCTTGCTAAAAAATATTGAATATAATATTTCATTTTCAACTTTATGAAATCTGGTCAACTTTTACTTGCTAGTTGCTTTGCACATTTTCTGCTTTTTATATAGTTGTAAACAGAGTACTTTTGGTTTTTGGACTGTTGGGCAGACAAGACGTGCAATATGAAGATGTCCACCCCATATTTCACTATTTTCTGGCATGTTATACACAAAACAAAACAATGCGAAAAAAAATAAAAATTAACAGATTAATTTGAAAAAAAAATCAATGATAGTTGCAGCTCTATATTTTTTCTCGAACAAAAAAGTGAATAAATTAAACATTTTATTTTCTGAATCCATTTTAACATGTTGTTGTGATTTACGCATCTGTCATTTCTGTCTAGGCCCAGTGGACTGTAGGAAAACTAAACTGCCAGAACTGTGCAGCTCGTTTGGGCGGCTTCAACTTCATTAACCGCAGTGAGTGTCCGTGTGGCCGTGACGCCACCGTCCACCTCAACAAAAGCCGTGTGGATCGTGACCACAAACACTACGTTCTCATCGTCCAGCCAAGGAGGACGAGGCCTAGGAAGGAACAGCCCGGTCTGCTTATGGATGGCTCTCAAAACAAAGAGCAGAGGCCTGAATTTAACAGTACTGCTCCGAACAGTTTACATCTTAACTGTGCTGCTGTCATGTCCCATAGCAGCCCTGCAGAGGCCTCTCATTCACTGGCTGGCAGTGAAAATGCCCAGTCTTTTTCTTTCAGCCCTCTGTACTGCATCTCTGACAGGAGACGGTGCAGTTTGGAAGACGACGCCGCCATCAGGTTGTCGTGTTTTTGCCCTGCAGGCCCTACGGACACGTCTGCTGTCGAGATGACGAGGGCAGGGACAGACGAGTCTACACGGTCACCTGTGCCGTATCCCACAAGTCAGCTGTTTGACACTGATGGTGAAGCTTCTGTCAGCACTGACGTCTGCTACTCATTTGTTTCTGGAAGGACACGGTCACCTCTGCATCACCAGCTGCTGCAAACCGTGGAGGACGTCGAGTCTTCACCAGAGACCACGGTCGTCCACGAGGAGGCGTCTGATTCAGCCCTGTTCCTCAGAGGGAGGTCCATCTCTGACAGTGTAGCCGAGCAGGATGAGGAAGTGCTGGTATTTACAGTGAATTAAAAAAATGAATGAAATGAATGAAAATTCATTCAAACAACAACTTATCTGACGTTTTCTAGAATTAATGATTAGTTGTTCTTTCTAAATCCAAAGCCATTGATAGAATTGACAGTAAGATGGTGGCTATACTCTCACTGTCTCTATGTAACAGGGATAAGAAAAAAATAATTTTAAAACACATATAGAAGAAAGAAAGCTCACAGAAAATTTGCTCATGGGACCATTTGTTTGTTCACTCCAAACAGCCAATGTACCGACTCTACATTTAGCGACAGATGCTGCGCCTGTGGGAGCATACCTGTGTATGCCTGTGTGTGTCGACTCACGACTTTAATGTCAGAATTCACCAGAAACTCCAGTTCGTTCTCTCATTTCCCTCTAGTCTCATCTCTGCACGTTTATGAAGCAGTTTCATAAAGCCCTTGGATATGTGCACTTTTTATGTTGAAAGCTGAATCATGTATGTTTTCTGTGGTTTGTCCACTTTTGTATTGTGGGGTGCAGTGAACACTGTAGCCTTTAGGGGAAACTAGCAGGACCTCTGCTTCATGTTGGTGTTGACTGTTGTTAAATCAGCTCTTCACAAACCAGTTGGATTCTGTTGTTTCAGCTGTTGAATCAGTGACTGGGATTCTTGATGTTTGTGTGCCTGTCCTTTATTTTCAGGCTCAAGCCTTTATGGCTTCCCCGGCCCAGAACAGACTAAGCAAAAGAGAGCGGAACCGTCTGAAAGGTCTTCGGAGGAAACAGAGGAGGAGAGAGCGATGGCTGCACAGTCAGCTGGAGCAGGAGCAGGTGGGAGAGCAGAGGTCACACTGGCATCGTGGGTGTGTGCAATGTCGAAATCAAATTACTACCACTGAAAAAGAAAAGCAGCTCTTTTACAGCCTCAGCCGATTTTGTTGTTTATGTTTTTACTACAAAAATATCTGTACTGCTTTCACAATAGAAAAATATCCTGAGTAAAGGTATGTGCGCGTGTGTCCATGTGCATCCAGGCTGAGAGTGTGAGCGGTTCCCTGTTGGACAGCGAGGGGGAGGACAGGGAGGGCCTCACCTGCGCCGTGTGTCTCGACGTCTACTTCAGCCCGTACAGCTGTCAGCCCTGCGGTCACGTCTTCTGCGAGCCGTGTCTTCGCACAATCGCCAAAAACCGACCGACAAACACGCCCTGCCCCCTCTGCCGCACCCTCATCTCACACACAGATTTCCACAAAGGTGAGCATCCTCCAGAAACCCCTGTCAGACTGCTGTTCACATGCCTGACATGTCTGTTGTTTGAATGAATTTTCATTCCAAATTCCAAAGCCATTGATAGAAATGACCCACAGTGGAGTAAGAAGGAATTATGGCATATTGCTTTCAACAGTTCTCATTCCTCTTCAGAACTCAACCAAACAGCAAAGACCTTCTTCCCGAAAATGTACTACGCCCGTAAGCAGAACTTCCAGAGTGCTTCGTGTGGAAAATGGCCTCTTCCCAGCTGTCGCAAACGCTTCCGTACCTTCTGGGGTGAGGAAGTGTTTTTGCTAGTCATACAGCTTCAATTCAAGAAGTTGGGATGGTGTTTAAAACAAGTAAAACAGAATATTTGACATTTACTGGATGGAAAACAGTGAAAGGACAGCGTAAAGGAAAGTTGTTGAACGCTCCAAAAACACCTGTTTGGATCATTCCACAGGTAAACAGGCTGATAGTATCATGATTGGTATGAAAGGAGCATCCTGGAAAGGCTCAGTCGTGCACAAGCAAATATTCAGCAGGATCCTGTTTTTGAAAAGACATGATTCAGTTTACCACCAGATCTTAGTAAGACAATATGAAAAGTCATACAGTAGACTCTGTGTGACTGACCCCATTTTCATGCCATGACACGGTTCACTAAGAAGGCAGGCATTTTATTGCTCCCCCCCCCCCATACAATTTAGTGGCAGTAATAAACTTTATCTTTACAGCTGCTGATAATTTACTACAAACGGCTTTTCAAACAATCTACCAGCAGTAATACAAATGCAAAAAAACACAGCAATCACTTTGAAGGCGGATGGTAATTTTCTGTGTCTAACTTCAGGAGAGCAGAGGCATGCAGCGATGGCAGGGAGACGCTGGCACTTTGCCCACGGAGGTTTCACGCTGGATGCTTTGGACCTGACTGACATGCGTGGCTGGCTCTTTGACATCGGGCTGGTCATCGTCTACATCCACTCAGTCAACTGGATCCTGGTTTTCTTATTCCTCTGTTTCCTCATGTACTATATCTTCTTTTGAGACACTGAGGAGAGCTCAAGAGCTCATGAGTTTGCAGTTTTTTTTTTTCTTTAAAGAGAGTGGGTAATGTGCATTTTTCCGGTTCCACCAGTTGGATAGTCACAAGTCAAAGCTGTTATCTCAGTGGTAAAGTATCTCAGAAGTAGCAGAGGTGGTCGTGACATACATAGAATCTGAACATTTGCAAAAATGGTTGGGAAAGTTTAACATTTAATGAAGATTTGAGCAAAGTAGCTATGTTATGAGTGCAATAAAAAACTGAGTCAGTGTCAGTCAGTGAAATGATGTGGACTTAAGATAAAATATGAAGTGAGAAGTTTTGCTTCTACTTGTACGTGTTATTTTATTGACAAAGCAGAGGGATGCTCAGGACACACATCCAACAAGTAAGCACAGCAGCATTTTTCACTTGATGTGAATGATCAATGATTGTTTGATTGAAGGTCTGACAGCAGCAGGAGCAGAGAGGACAGACAGAAAATCAAGATTCACAAATGGGTAAAATACCCATTTCAGTATGGTGCCTTTGCTCAGTCTGTGCCTTCTGTCTGTAATGAATAATATGAAAGTGGAATCGAGCAGCTTTAAGTGTTAGCTCTCTGGCACAGACTGTATTATAAGCACTGTATTAATAGAAAGCCAGAAAGAAATTTAAATAATAGAAAGCTCTCAGTGAACACTACTTGTGTCTCTTTGTTTGTCTGAAGTCTGAAAATATATTCTCCGCATTCAAATTGTGTAAAGAGTTAATTGTCTTGAAAAAAACAGCTATATAAAGGTGAAAAGATGTGTCATTTGAGCTATGCATCTGTTTTTTTATTAGTGTTATTTGAATATATGTGGCCTAAATTTAGCATTTTGATATGTTTTAATTGAATTATTATAAATCTTTTTTTCTGTTTTAATCTTTCTAGGTTCATTTGTTTGTTCAATAGCTCAGTTTTGAACGTAATAACAGGTTGAGCCATGTTGAATTAATTTATGGAAATGTTTTATGAATCCCATTATTTTTTTGCCATTGTGAAAATGAGAAAAGCGACACCTTGTCTGTACTGTATTTCCTGCAATGAATCAAATGACTGCAGCTGATAGTTTATCTTTTCTGGCACAGTGACGGCATGGCTGAGCCTCAGCGCTCTCCTGTAAACCCTGTTACCAACAGCAAAGGTCATAGGCCATTGTAACGTCTGACAGACCAGCTGATAAAGACAAGTTCAACATTTAGACTTTGGACTTTTAGACATATTTTTTCCTCAGGAGCTGGAGGAGACCAAACCAGAGCTAAGAGCACAGTGACTATTGGAATTGCATTAATAAGGGGGGCACAGACATGATAAAGATGGTCTGTGTTTGGTAGATGTGTTGTTTTCTAACACATCAGCCACAGCTGTGTGAAGTCATACAATTTTGGGATTTTACGCCAGCATGTTTTTGAGGTATGGTGCCCCCTCGTGGCCAAAAGAGTCGACGCAGCTTTAAATGACGGTTTAAAATAACGCAAAAAAATCTGCATGTTTCCTGCTGTATCTGCTACCTCCTCTTGTAAATCAGTGGAAGTAGTGCGATCTAAAAGTGCATTTTCAGATCTGCAGAAGCATCCCTCCAATGCACCATCACTCCGCTCTGTCACGGCGCTGTCTCCGAGCCGTTTTTGCTCCTAAACAGTTAATTGTCAGTCAGTGGGTGACGACTTGTTTTGCTGTTGGCTCTCTCTGAATCCTCCTCACACGTGAGCGCTCGGCGGAAGACGGAGGAGCCTCCCTCTCGGCCTTCAGGAGGGGCTGAAGGTGACTCTCCTCTCGGCTGGGATGCAGAGGGAGCTGCTGGGGGTCCGTCCGGCCGGCGACGCGGTCCTGCTGCGGGAATAGCGACCCACTCCTGCGGGGCTGGGGTGGGGGGGGGGCGATCCGAGCATCAACCAAACCCGCGACCCCGCTGCGCCCGAGCGGCTCGTTTTCTTCTCCACAGAGGACACCGCGGCGATCAGAAAAGAGGCTCTCTCTTCTCTCTCCTCACCGTCTCCGTCTGGTTGGGCTCCGGTGGTGGGTGTGCATGCATGTGTTCTGCACCGTACGGGCGGAAAAAGCGCCCAAGATCCGCAGGGATCATTTTTCCCATCAGTAAGGTGGCGCAGACGGAGCCGGAGCGCCGGGAGAGCACCGAGGGGGCCGTGGACGGCAGCAGGATGGTGAGTCCCGAAACACCGACAGCATCTCTGCTGATGACTGCTCAGAGGTAACTCTGCACCAAAGGACATGTTCTTGTGTTTAGTAGACAGAAACGATGTTATCATGTGCAGGTGCAGCAGTGGCGCTAAAGGGACTGAAGACACAAGTTCGCTCTCCTTTGAAAGGTGGCTTGTTCGCGGTTTGTTCAGGCTTAACAGTCATCTCGGTCGTTTTCCCCCGCAGACTGTCCAGGAATTCAACACCCTGGTGGCGCTGTACCGGGAGCAGGTCATATCCGTCGGGGAGATCTCCGCCGACTGTCCGTCTCTGCGGGCGCAGATGCACCACACACGCTCCAAAGGCTGCTCCATGGCCCGGGCCGCTCACCAGGACCTCGCCGTCATCTCTGTGTCAGGGTGAGAAGGAGGCAAAGAGCGGCTCCTCCGTTGTTTTCTTGTTGTTATTAAAAGATTTTGGCTCCATCGCCTCTCCTGAAACATGTCAGCGGTGCATCAGCGTGTGTTTCTTTAACCTCCTGATCCCCGAGACAAAAAACACTGTATGGCAGAAAAAAATGCCCCAGATATCCCACAATGATAGAAACAATAAAAACAAAGTTTCCAGACAAAGTTACCAGGTGACCGACAGTAAAACAGCAGAGCAGGCCTGAAACTGACGGAAAGTACTGATATTATACCATAATGAGGTAAGAAGGCGGGAAAAGTATGAAAATAAAAAGCTGAATAAAACAAAATGACAACAGCTAAATAAGATACAGCACAGTTAAAGAGGGCTGTTTTGATCTTTTCACCATTTCCACACAAATTTAGAAACCAACAACAAAAATAAATACTTTTGTTTTCATATGTGAAACATTGGTCTGAAAATCCACCATCATTTTGAACTAATTTATCATAGTGAATGTCATGTTTTCACTGTTTGTGGCTGCAGACTTTTCAGGTAAACCCTGCTGATGTAGCTTTGACTCTGGCTCACAGAGATTGCTTCGTCAAGTTTCACCTGCACGTTCCTTTAGTGATTTGTGATGACATGAATGAGAAAAAGCTGAATCTGCAGCATGTTTGGAACTTGGTCAGCTTGAATATAAAGTACACGTTCCCCTCGTCTGTCAGTCTGATTGTTTCTGTCTCTCTCCGCTTCCCTTCCTCCCCGTCACCCTCTCTCCTCTCACCCCTCCTCCTCCTCCTTTTCTTCATGCTGCAGTCCAGAGGACGGAGAGATCCACCCTGAGATCTGTCGACTCTTCATCCAGCTGCAGTGCTGCCTGGAGATGTTCATAACAGAGATGCTCAAATCCATGTGCCTGCTGGGGGTGCTGCAGCTGCACAGAAAAAGTACCAAAGATAGAACACAAGAGGAATGAAAATCCACGTCGCTCTAAAGCCAGTTTAAAAAGAAATGATCATCTTGGGCAGATGTTCATGAATTTGGAAAACTATGATGGCTTTGATCAAAGTGTAAACAAAATCTGAGCATAGATTGATTTAATTTATCCAGCTTCATGTGCATCACATGACCGCAGTGAAGACTGTGGGTCTAATCAAATTAACCTGTATTTATAGGGTTTCAGTATTTAATGTCATTGGACATATCTGCCCATATCTTCATAAAACCTGTACTAACGTATGACACATGAAAATGGTTGGTATCTGTGAAGAGGAGAGATCAGTTCACTCACTGTTGAAACAGCAGAGGGCAGTATAGACCTGTTAGTATATTCTACACATGGCCTGGATTGTCCTGGATTCATTTTCATTGGATTTTCAAACTTGAGGTTCTATGAAATGAAAACAAATCTAATTAGATTTCTGTTGTAATTATAAAAAAATATGAGATGTAAAGTTCCACATTTTTAACCATGAATTGTCACGCCTCATGGCTGCTGTCTCTGTTCGGACCTGAAGGAACGGACTCGGAGCCGAAGGTGGACTTCAGGATGGATGAAAGCTCAGACGTTGCCATCCTGGAAGACCGGTCATCCTCCCCCATCGACTTTCTACAGGAGCAGTGGCTGGTGGGAACCGATATTGAAAATATAGAGAGGTAGGCGCCTGCTTCTTAAACTTCATTCTCACACTGTTTTTTGATGCAGCGTCAACTGTGATGGCCAGAAGACAAAAAAAAATAAAAATACTCAAATGCAAGGATCACACAACAATGCTGGATTAAAGTCCACAAAGTTCCACTGTTTACTTTATAGCACAAGGTCAGAAACAGGCAGTCAGCGGGCCAAACAAAGCAGACGAGGACAGGCTGAGTACAAAAACAGTCCAGAAGTCAAAAGTACATTAAGCATGGGACTTACAGAAGACAAGGCCAGAATCAAAATCCAGAAACAGGCCAGAGTTCAGACAATCTGGCCAACAGGTAGTGAACAGCTGGGAGTAGAAGCACTATAGGAAGACTGACTGGACAATAGAGAACAAGTAAAACCGGCAGGAAACTGAACAATGGCAGGAAGTGAAACAAACCAGAATACAGGGAAGTAAGAACCTACAGAATGAAACAGGAAATGAAGTTAAGAAGAGATCATACAAGTGTGAACCGTCTTTTTCTACTGTTACGATTTCAGAATAATTAATCCAAGCTGCAAATAGCTGCCTGCTGACTTGGTGTTCCTTTGTTTTCACAGAGATATGAGAGAGATGAGGAACCTACTCAGCAAACTCAGGGACACGATGCCATTGCCACTGAAAAACCAAGGTATGTAATGTTGTGATGGATGAAATTCAGAGCATTATTAGTGTAACAGTTCAAAGATGCCTTCTGCAGCAAAGCATCTCGCACATCCAGAACAACTTGTAATTCTTTCAGGTGTTTGTCAGGTCTGGACACAAATGCTCGTCCAAAGAGACGAAGAATCAATGCATCAACAGAACAGAACAAGAGAGGTGACGAGGCGTAAAAGTATTTCAGAGTTATTTAACTCAGCAGCATCTGCTGTCAGGGAGACTGGACAGAGCTGTGGTTGATGAATGCCTGGAAAATAAGTGCAATTTCATGTTGGTGAAAATGACAAATTTTACTGATCAGTATGGTAATCGATATCTAGCTTTGTGCAAAGACTGATGAAAGAAACCCTCTACGAGAAAATAAAATGTACTGACATCTGAAAGCTACTGCAGCGGTTCCCAACACCGGGGTCTGGACCCTCACAAGCAGTCATGTGATGAATCTGAGGGGTCGTCACATGTTTATCAGAGAAGGGAATAATAAAAATGTTTTAAACAATGTTCTGATTTTTTCAGGTTTAAATAATTGTGAATTCTTATTGTGTGTAGTTTGATAAATAATAATAAACTTTATTTGTAGTGCACTTTTTTTTTTACCTATCAGGCATTTAAAATGATTAAAGGAACAGTTTGACATTTTGGAAAATGTTTATTCTCTTTCTTGGCCAGAGTTAGATCAGAGGGATGATGCCGCCCTTATTTCCAACACAGTATGTGCTAAGTAGTACAATGCAGTCAACACAAAATAATACAGTTGTACCAACAGCGCACTGTTTGCTATGTAGAGATTTGTATTGTATTGTATAGAGTGGAGCAACCATTTGCCAGAGGTAACAATTAGGTAGCAAAGCATATCATATGTGAAAACTAGTCTGACAAAACCCCAAAATTAATTCAAAAAGCAAATTAATAAAAGATTAAAGGAAGGAAAAAAATTAGTAAAAATCAAAAACAAAGCTGAAAAAATAAAAAGACAGAATAGTAATAATATGTAATATATTCATGGAGGCGTAGAAACTGTGACGAGGCCTCGCAGGGTTCAGGTCAGGCTGGGTCTTTGTGATGAAAGCAGAGAGCAGGAGGACACGATGAGGCCTGACGACAAAGTGTGTGTTTGTTCCAGATGACAGCAGCTTGTTGAACCTGACTCCACACCCACTGATCAGACAGAGGAAGAGACGCTTCCCTGGACTCTGCTGCATGGTGTCCGGCTGAGAGGCAGCGCTCGACACGCACGGGGGAGAACTTCTATTTTATCAAATTTTGTGATGTACGTTAAATAAGAGATTCACGGATCGTATTTTCATTTCATTTTTGTGTTTTTTTCCATATTATCTGAAATTGTAATCCTGTAGAAGCTTCGCTGAGTAGATCCCGTTTGTCTTTCTCATCCTGACTTTTGCTTCCTTTGCCGGTCGGTTCTTGAGTTCTGCCACTCAGCTCCTTCAGGTTCAGCCTTTGGTTGTGTAAACGCTCGGCTTCTATCGAGCTTGACTTATTTCAGATGTATTTAGCACATACGCAATGGCAGCGTGGAGAAGTGAAGCCAGCAGTCAGTTCAGTGTCCAATAAAATACTAAAATAAAGCAAAAGTATAGTGCAGGTCTTAAGTTTGTCCGTACCATTCAGGTTCTGCTGGTGAGACCTTGAAGACAGGCACAGGCTGGGTTTGTCACTTTTAGGCCGTCGCAGAACTCTGGTTCTTTTTAAAGTGTGGCATCTTTGCATCTCCTCTTTCTGTTCTGTGCCATTTTTCACCATGAAAGAGTGTAAAATGTACATATTCAGGCTATGCACTGGCATTTTTAGTTCGAAGCTGTCTCACTGTGCTGGTGTCTCGCCCTCCATGTTTGAATGTGCCATGATGTGAGAAGTTGTAGTCCCAACGATGTCCTTCATCATCATTCAGTAGAGGCTCTTGCCAGGTGAGTCTCTACTTGGCTGCTTGGTGTGACACCTCGTATACAAAGCAATTCATCCACACTGTAATGATGCATATGCTTAGTTGGCCTATAATTAGGATGTTTCTTTTTCTTTAGACAGAAAGCATTTTGTAAAAGATTTTGCAAAGCTTGCCCAAAACTTTGCCTCTAAGACATCATAAGTAGACTGATGAAGGACGATTTCTAATCATTTTGGTGACGCCCTGAAAGTTTCTCCAGAAAGTTTCTCCAGCAACAATTAAAGGTCATAATGGCCTTTTAACCAACACTTACATAGCAGGGAACCTTTAAGACTATTGGCTATATGTGGTATATTGTACCATATAGTGTTTTCATGGCATTTGCTGTGGATTAATATGTTCCCCTAGAGGATGAATGCTAATAATTTTATTCCACCATTAGCTTCATCAACAGCCATAAGCTTCCATTTGTAGCCAGGAAATGTCAAAAGCAAACATTAATACACTGCCCGGCCAAAAAAAAAGTCGCCACCTGGATTTAACTAAGCAAATAGGTACGAGCCTCCTATTGGATAATAACTGCATAGGCGATTATCTTTCAGCTGGCAACAAGCTATTTAACCCCAACTGGTGCAATAAGTTGCTTCTCATTTCCTAAACAACCATGTCGAAAGACACATCCCGTGGTCGTGGAAAAGATGTTAGTCTGTTTGAGAAGGGTCAATTCATTGGCATGCATCAAGCAGAGAAAACATCTAAGGAGGTTGCAGAAACTACTAAAATTGGGTGAAGAACTGTCCAATGCATTATTAAAAACTGGAAGGATAGTGGGGACCCATCGTCTTCGAGGATTGTGGAGGATTCGAGGACAAATTGTGAAAGACTAGTTCAGGGAGCAGGAGACATCATTTTCACACATGGATAGGCCACCAGAGTCCAGACCTTAACCCCACTGCAAATCTTTGGGATGTGCTGGAGAAGGCTTTGCGCAGCGGTCAGACTCTACCATCATCAGTGCAAGATCTTGGTGAAAAATTAACACTGGATGGAAACAAATCTTGTGACATTGCAGAAGCTTATCGAAACAATGCCACAGCGAATGCGTGCCGTAATCAAAGCTAAAGGCAGTCCAACGAAATATTAGAGTGTATGACCTTTTTTTATTTGGTGCTGACTTTTTTTTTGGCCAGGCAGTGTATCTTGGAAATATCTACTTAAGTGGACAAATTGAACATGAAATTGACCAATCACAAGCCTGCTCCCCAGAGGATAAACCCCTTTGATTTGAACAGCCTCATGACCTCTACTCTAGCACCACCCTCTGGACAGATGTTGAACATGACGCTGAAAAAAAAAAAATACTACTCATACTAGAGATAGGAGAAAAAATGCTACTCAAAAGTTTTTGGCTGCTCTGGTACTTCTCCAGAGAAATGCTGAATCACCAGTATGTTCATAATGTCCAACCACTGGTCTGACGCTTTAATATTTGGGAGTGTGGTGATCATTGCAGCCTCTAGGGGAAACTAGCAGGGCTTTTAGTCTTATTTTCGACAAATGCACAGCATGCCGTTAGCAGTCTTCCCGGAAATAGAACTTTGTTTTTAGTTTCGTCTTCAGTTTTCCATCACAAGGGCTTTGCAAAGGCTCCACATGCAGATACAGCAGAACTGAAAAAGCCACACATGAAAACTGAAACCCACTCAAACAATTGTTAATCTGAAGCATTCTACTAGAGCCATTTTCCCATTGAATGTCAGTGCAATGTAGTTTGTAAATTCGTGTTTGTGGAGGATTGTCCCCCCTTTAATGTAATCTAAAGTAGTGATGTCTAAATTGCTAAATTCCTTGTTTTGGCATGTATATGACTAGAGTAGGCCATGTGTTGTTAGTGTGTCCTGCAATGTAGAGAATCCACAGCTAAACCGATGTACAGCTTAGGACATTTTATAATGTGAATAAAGTTTTCTATACAAATATGATGATATGTCATTTTTCTATCCTCTTTCTCGGAAAAGAATCTAAAGCATTTTGAAATACAGTCATTAGCTTTCTTTCCAAGAGTGAGTAACAAGTAACAGTAACTTCACATACCTTTTCCTCTTTTTATGTGTTTTCAAGTCTTGAACATACCAAAACAAACAAACAATATTTTATTCAATAAGTGTAATATGTGTCAAAAAAAGTTCCAATAATTCACTGCACCTATACATTTTTCTCTATACTCACTCTGTTGCAGTTTTGCGCAATAGGCTGAATTCACTTATGCACCTTTTACAACACGAACTAATCGTGTCCGTGCCAGATTGCACAAATGCTTGAATAACTGAAGAAAAGAAGTCACCCCCCCAGGATCTCTAACTAACACAGAACATCTGGTTTATGTCTCTGCAGCCGGGAAACTCCAGAACCCTTACTTCCCGTAACAGTGAGGGACCAGAGGGTTATGTAAGAACTTTATGTTCTGCTATGTTTTATGATTATTATTATCAATATTATTAAGCAGCTTCCAGTTTGAGATGTTTTTGAACACCAGATTGGGCAACGTAAGTCAAAAAAACAACTGGTTTCCCTTAAGAAATGACAGGGGGAGGTTTTATATTGCTGCTGGCCTCCCAGACACAGACCTCAAGTCAGTTTTATCTCTGCCTGCAGTGCAGAGAAGACTCTTAATTGTCC
Source organism: Chelmon rostratus (assembly GCF_017976325.1). Lineage (NCBI taxonomy): Eukaryota > Metazoa > Chordata > Actinopteri > Chaetodontiformes > Chaetodontidae > Chelmon > Chelmon rostratus. The sequence continues at coordinate 9,013,227 of NC_055676.1, read as the reverse complement.
AAGTATACAGTCACACACAGGAGCTACTAAAGCCTATACACTTTAACATCTGCTGAAGAGGACATCAGTGGTGAGTCCGCTTTTACTTTTGACTTTTGTATTTTGACTGAACTTCATACAATTTAATGTTGCAGAAATAAACCACATTAACGTAACATTTAATATGTCTTCTTAAAACTGCACCACAACCCTTTGTTGCTTTGTAAAACTGTTTTTTATTATTTTGTGTCATTTTCTCATTAATCGCCTTTTTATGCATTATTTAAAATTTATGAAATGTTCTGAAACTTAAACTTACCTTCGTTGCCTAAAAGTCATTTTATTTGCATCAAAAATACATTTAGCCTCAATGTAAAACATTTGGTATTGCATAAAAACTGTGGAAACAGAGCCCTTTAAAGAGAAAGAAGCAGTTACAGGAGGCTGCAGTGCAGGAAGTGCTGCAGCATTTTGAACTGCCCCGCGTAAAGAACAGTAGCTTTAAGGGTTTGGTGTAATGGATGCCTTCACTGTCCAATCATCATGTTCACTTGCTGAGAAAGGTGTGTTTGGGTGATCCTCTGTGGAGAATACAGTATGGGAGAGCATCAAGTCATTCTTTGATATTGTTGTTCAGATGTTAAGTGTGAATTAAAAGTTGTTTTACTTTTAACTCCTGCTTGATTATAATTAAGAAAACTGATATTTTATAGGGCTTATTCAAAGTGTAATAAATTATGTCCATTAAGTTCAAACAATTCTAAAATACAAGACGTAGAAATTATTTTAAAAAATGAAACAAATAGCCAGATTTAGACGGATGTTGATTCTGGCCTGGTCATCAAATTAATTTCAGAGTAGGTGAAGCCAGCAGCTTCCTGATGGCTCCTTCCAGCCGGTTGGTCCTGCTGCTACAGCTCCTCAGCTGGGTGTCAGCTGGCCTGGCCTGTTTCTGTGAGCGCTACCCCTGGGGACCCTGGTCCGCCTGCTCCAGGACCTGCAACCACGGTACACAGCACAGAGAGAGGTGAGACACACTGATACAGGTGAGACATCATAGACATAGGTGAGACAGCAATTATACACATTAGACACAGTACAGACATAAGTGAGACGGCACAGACACAAAGGAGCCAAGTGACTCATGGCAGCACAGACAAAGATGAAACAATACACACAGGTGACACAGCAAATTGAAACTGCTGTGAAAATTGAGTTAAAAGTTATTGTGAAATTATTGTTTTCAGTTACAGTTGTGAAATGCAGACGATGCCAACAGCTGCTGTATGTAAAAGGGACTTTCACTTTTTTGGCAGGATATTTCAGTACGATGACGGCTATTACTGGAAGGGCAGCTGCCATCAGCTGTGTAACAAACAAGACTGGAGAGCTTGTAACGACCAGTTCTGTCCAATCAACTGCCTGCTCACAGAGTTCGGGTCGTGGTCTGACTGCTCACCCTGCGCCAAGAAACAGGCGAGAGACATAACTCACACTGCAACATCTTCCCTGTCACAGCTGTGTGTTCATTCCATGCTGCAGATGAACTGAGTATGTAGTGTACTCAGACTGGAAAAGTGACAATATTAAGGATACTCAAAGCAGCCATTTAATGCTGATGAGCCCTGCTGTACAGGACACTTATAGAGGAGATGTCCACAGCTAGAAAACATGAAAAGAATCTGCAGATGGTGATGAGACAGCTCCAGGATTATCTCAGTATTTAATTTGCCTTGCATGTAACAAATGAATCTAACCTCAAAGGTCCGCTTTACTGCTTTCTGAGCTTGAATCTCATCTCATTGTCTTCATTTAGTGAATGGAGCTTTATTTTTCACTTGGAGGTTTAATTGGCAGTGTCATTCCAAAGTCTGACTTTGATTAATGTCCGCTGACGTACAGCACAGTATATACTGAATAATTTCCCATTGGTACGGAATGGCATACACAGATGCCTTAAATACTTAGTTGTTAATGTTGTTGCTCATATTCGTTTTTGTCTGTTATTATTCTGATGTCATCACAATGTGCAAATAACTATTTTTGGATTTTATTTATAGCCATTCTTACCAGCACTGCTAAGTTTGATGGCACAGTCATTCATTCAGTTAACACATGACATGAGAATATTCAAAAGAGTAAATGAATAGTATATTTGATGCAGAAAAAGTCCTAAATTGACTCTAATTTACTCTAATATGAGAAACAGCTTTTAAAAATGCATCATGTGCAATTTGTCTGTAGTTAGAGAAAATTCCCAGAAACATTCCCAGGGGCTTGTCTCAAGTATACGACCCTGCTGAGATTGTCAGATGGAGAAAAAAAAGTTCTGTGTATTATAGAAAATGAAGCAATATTTCAAATAGGAAAGATGTGTGCGTGGGGGACAGTATGTCTTGCTTTATGACAGCAGTTCTATATCCTCCCGACAGTTCTGCCAAATAAACTGTTTCACATCTGTTTTCTCCAGCCTGTCTGTTCTTCTGTCTTTACGAACCTCTGCTGTTGTTTTTTCTAATGACCAGCTTCAGTTGATGACCAGTAAGATGGTAACTGGTTAGCATGTGAAAGTATATAAAGTTTTTATTGAAATGAATTAGAATCTAAATCCGTCTCTCTCAAATGCCTCAGTTTCGGACGCGGTCTCTCCAGAGGCCGTCCCAGTTTGGTGGATCCGCCTGCAGTGTGGAGCTGACGGAGGAGAGACCCTGTCACCCCTCCACAGAGTGCAAATTAGCACCCATCGACTGCAAAGACGACTTTAAGTGTGATAGTGGTAAGAAGTGTTTTTACAGAACTGAAGAAATGTGAAATAAAATCAACATCTTTTCATTTACAACGTGTGTGTGTGTGTGTGTGTGTTTGTGTGCGTTTCTTCACACAGACCCACACACACACATCCACAGATAACGATACATACCAACATTTTATTGTCGTCCCATCTGCTGCAGGACGCTGCATCAACTCAACGCTAATGTGCAACAGACAGAACGACTGTGGGGATAACTCTGATGAGAAAGACTGCGGCGACTTTAAAATTGTGTGTCCAGCAGAGAAGCGGGTGGCCCCCGGGGCTGACCTGGTGGGGAATGGGTGAGCTAAAGGTCAAAAGGTCACTGCTGAGTTTACAGCCTTGGCGTTAACGTGAGCCAGCCCACATTCCTCCCTGCTGTGTTCATAAATTCCAGCCTCTCTCCTGTCATGTTCCCCCTCTTAAAAACACATCATTTATCGTCGCATGTCTTGTACTGCTGCTTTGAATTGGATTTTCTTTTCTAAGTGTTGCTGTCCCCCTGCTCCAAAGACAAAAATGCAATTGCACTTGCAAACCTGATGCCCAAAAAGTCGTGACGCTGTAAACATATCGTTGGCCTTTAGTGGTTATTGGAGAGAAAAGTCAATGAGGTTTAAGTTTTCACTGATTTGCATTTGAAGGTTTGATGCTCTGGCAGAGGAGCCGAGGGGAGCCGTCCTGGACAACATGTTTATGGGAGGAAGTTGCAACATCAAGAGGCCTCAGAGCACGCTGCTCTACCACCGAGTCCCCCACAACTTTGAGAGCTTTGACATCAAGGTATGATAAGAATTGGAATAATATCAGTCAAGGTGAACGACCCAAGTCCGAGTGTTGGTCAAAGGAGCAGACACTGTTGCTCCTTTGTTGCTGCTGCTTTTTGCTACTACAGCTTCTTCTTCATGTTTGCACACTGGAAAGCTCCTCAGACAGAGATGGAGCAACTATGACATTAAATCCCAAAATTATTTAACAAAAGCTCCTACTATCTTTTATTCTCTGTAGAAATTCTAAATGGAATAAGCTACTTAGATAATGTGAAAATGGACCAGCAGCACTTTTTTATTCAGAGCGCTGTTATTCAATCATGGTGAAAAACCTTAAACCTTCCCAAACTAAAATCATCTCATGGTATGGAGGACCAAGTTTGTTAAAATCCAAAATAGATAAATAAATGATTCAATAAATAAATGAATATGCCATCACGTTAACCTAAATAACTTGAAAATAAATGCAGACATTCAGTAATTTGCAGAATATGACAAATTGATGTTTATGTTTTATTTTGTTCTTTTTTTTTTATTAATTTGCCTAATTATTTACTTTCCAATGCAGGCATTATTTGTCCTTTACATTTCAACCCTATTTATCCCCTCAAATGTGTTTTTTTTTTCTATTGTATATTTGCATTTCTTTATGTATTTCTACATTATTCAGCAAATTAGTGGGCTGCCATTCCAAGTATAACATAGGGTCAACTTTTTGCCTATTGGTTGAGCAACACTAGAGTGCATAGGTGCAGAGGCCTTCCTCCCTCAGTAATAAAGGAATACATTTCATAGATAAAAACAGAATTTATACTTAAGAATTTAATCAATTAAATGGAAAATTAAATGGGAAAGTAAATAGTTAAGGGAGATTAATACAAAGATACATAAATAAATATAAGAAATATCAATTTATGTTTGTTATTATTATTATTAGGTGAATTCACTAATACCTGAATTCACCTCATTATTATTGGAATATGAATTTATTTAATGAGTCATTTCTTTATTGCTTGGTTTCTTTTTTATTTTGGCAGTTGCGGTCCTCCATACTGTTGAGCACAATGCTGGGTTGAGTGGATGAAGTGGAACAAAATATTGATGCATTTTGCTTGTATGAACTTAAACAATCCTGGTGAAAACTTGTGCACCAAATTCTGTGTCAGCATTGCTGTCTATGCAGAAAGGTGCTCATCTTTTTGTTTTTTTTTACATCCAGCACAAAGAGACTTCATTAGTTAACAGAGATTCTAACGTAATTTTTGCAGAGAATCTCTTTTCAGCTTCACCACAGATAAGCACTTCAGGAAAAGCAGAGTTTTGTTTGTGTTGTCAGTGCTCTTGTTATTACAGATCTTTACAGATGTACATGTGGTTTTAAAGGTTGGAGTACTGGAGGACTTCAGCAACGAGCCCCACTCGCTGCACACCGAGTCCATCGAGCTGAAGAAGTCCTCTTCGTCTACTAACAACCAAGGAGATCAAAACAACTTTTTCTTCCCCGTCTTTTTTTTCCCCATGTTTTTCTTCAGTGGGAGATCCATGACACAGGTCAGCTCGAACAAGGAGGCTTTTGAAGCTTCAAAGAAAACAGTGAGTGACTCAAACAGCAACACTCATCCACATTTGTAGTGATGTAGACATGTAGCGACTTTCGAGGACCTTCAGTGACATAATGCCTTTTCTAATCCCCTCACATAAAGAAGTGAGGACCAGACACACACACACACACACACACACACACACACACACACACACACACACACACATACAGTATCTGTGCACATTACTGGTTGCAGCTGTACTCTTCTTCATCTTGTCCTTCTTAATTTCCAATCTTTCCTTCCGTAGGACTCCAAGTTTTTCCGGGTGCACCAGGTTCTGCCTGTGTCCACGTTTAAGATGAGGGACCCAGGGGACCTCGCCCTGTCACAGCCTTTCCTCCAGTTCCTCCACGCTCTTCCTCTGGATTACAACTACGCCCTATACAGGGACATATTCCAGCGCTTCGGGACACACTACTACAGCTCGGGGAAGCTGGGAGGCCACTATGACCTGATGTACCAGTACAGCCGAGAGGAACTCACCAGTTCAGGTGCAGCACACCCAGTGAGAGAAAGGGTTCAGTGCATGTGAAATGAGCAGGTTGTATGATGTCTCGTCACCACACCCAACAAGTGCAAAGGTGTATATTTATACAGGTTCTGAATGAATGAAAAAATTGCAGGGCCTCTGGTAGAAACTTTAAACACAGTGTGATGTCACTGGTTTGCCCAATCAGATTCGCAAGCGAGCATTCCTAGAAGATTACTTTATAGATAGATAGATAGATAGATAGATATACTTTATTTATCCCAAGCTGGGAAATTGCAGTGCAGCAGCAGCATTACATACAGTGAAATAAGTGAAAAAAGACTATAAAGAACAAACTATACATAATAAAAATATAAAAATAGCGAGCAGTAAAAAGATTATATACATAACAAAATAATAAAATAGCCAAATAGTAAACAGTAGTAACAAGTATTGCACAAAAGGAATATCAAATGCAAATGAGTATCAAAATAAGAATATCAAAAGCAAATGGCAGTGAAAATTAAGTGTACCATGACTGTAAGAACAAACTATATATAATAAAATATCGAAATAGCAAGCAGTAAAAAATTATATACATAATAATAAAATATCAAAAGCAAACAGTAGTGGTAAGAAGTATTGTATTATTATTATTATCTTCAGCTGTTTATAATATAATTACAGTAACATGTTACTGTCACTGTGATGACACTGTGCAGTTTTTTTTGCCTTTAAACACCTGCATGGTCTTGTATTTATTGTATTTCAGTTTTAGTTTCAGTTTAGTGTACAATTATGATGTTCCCAGCTCCATCTCTGTACATTACACAGTGATCGGGTCACAGCTTTCCCACCACAAACATCAGTGGAAACATTTTCATGTTATTTTTTGTACTCGCTATCTAGCAGCAGGTTGTATCTTCAAAGGTATTCTGATCCTTTATGTGTCTTGTCTCTGCTCAGATTAAAGTCCAGGTCACAGATGGGATTAAATGTTCCTGTCAGCGTTTTCTTCAGTGATTATAACATTGTGTTTAACATTCCTAGAACGTTTTCTGGACGAGCAGAAACTGTCACTGACTGAAAATGTAGTTTACCAGTAATATTTAAACATGACTTATTCACTGGAAAAAGGACCACTCATCAGGTGCTGTATAACATTTTGTTGTCAGTTCCTTTGTACCTGCATCATGTTGCTCTTTGCTCTTCTTCTCCGACAGGTCAAACAGAAGAGCACATCAAAGGCTGCCTGGCGCGAGAGACCACCTGGACCATCATCCTCTACACTGAACACAGCAGTGTCACCCGATGCTCTGACAACAGGATGACTCAGAAATACCAAGGTGTCTTTCAAAATCTGACAGGAAGCATACTATGTTTATTGTGAACACTGATCTGATCACCATCTGCTTTCCTTCACTCTGTCCTAAAACATTTCTTTGGTCCAGGCTCGTACATTCAGGCTGCAGAGAAGTCTTTCTCCATGGTGACAGGTGGTCGAGTCAGAGAGGCAGCAGCTTTGGCGTGGGAGAGGCAGGGCCCTGCTCCGGACCGAACGTCCTACAAGAACTGGGCCAAGTCTGTTCTCGACAACCCCGCTGTGGTCGAGAGCAAGGTCACATCAAGCACCGCTGAAAACAGAGACAACAAAAAAGTTATAAGCCTGTAAAAAACTGATGTTGCATCCATGTATGTGTGTGTGTTTGTGCAGGTGCTTCCCATCATAGATCTGGTTCGCGGGATCCCGTGTGCTGCCACAAAGAGGAGACACCTGAGGAAGGCCCTCCTGCAGTACTTAGATGAGTTTGATACCTGCAAGTGTGCTCCTTGCCCCAACAACGCCAGACCGGTTCTGTCCGGCACAGAGTGCAAGTGTGTTTGCCAAACCGGCACATTTGGCACCAACTGTGAGAAACGAGCTCCCGACTACACTTCAGGTACAGCAAGACCGTACTGTTTGTTTCTGAGAATCCCTCTTTTTTCCCAATCACTTTGGTACGGTGAAAAAATACCCATGAGCCACCATTGCGATGGAGAAGAAGCTAGTCATAGGTCACAAATTGACCCAACTGCAGATTGTCTTCTGTTTTATACCAATAATAAGAGTTTACAGCCATGCCAGCAGCCCTTTGAGGCTGTATGTAGGCATAGCAGTGCTTTGAGCTAAATGCTCATCAGCATGCTAACACACTCACAGTGACAGTCCTGAAAGTTTACTCATTTGCTAATTAGCACAGAGTACAGCTGAGGCTGATGGAAATGTCTGTTCTGCAGGTATATTTCATAAAGTATAAACTTCTATTGGACAAAGGTGAAGTTTTGGCCTGAGGGTGGTGCTAAATGAAGAGTCAGAGGATCGCTTCAGTGATTCCTATTCATGCTGAGGGGAGCATGAATGTCTGTATCAAATTTCATGGCAATCCATTCGAGTATTTTGCACTGGTCAACTGAAAGACAAACAGAACTACAGAACTGCTATACCACCAGAACCTTAAAAGCACAAGCTGCAGCATTTAACGTCAATTCAAGCCTTGAAGTGCTTCAACTGTCATTCGCCAATATTGTTTATCCAGGAAAGGAACATGAGTCTTACTTCAGTGCAGCTTGAAATAACTGGCACTAGTTTACCCTTTACCATCGGTAGTGTTTGTCTTTGCCTGTTTGTTTTTCTCGTCCCTGTCTTTGCCAACACTTTGCTGTTGATTTCTGTGGTCCCTGCAGGATGAACCCTTGTGACTTTTCTTACCTCCTGACTTTCCTCTATCACTACCACAAGGCCAGAATTTTGCACTTGCACACAAACTCAAGCTCAATCAAGCTGATTGTCAAGAGTGATTTATGCAGAGAAAGTGGATGGTTACTGGAGCTGCTGGGGGCCGTGGAGTCGCTGTGGAGCCTCAATGAAGAGGTATCGGAAGAGGCGCTGTGATAATCCCGCCCCCCTCAGAGGAGGCCAGCCCTGCAACGGTGCAGACAGACAGGAGGATCCATGTCACATCTCCATCTTTGCAAAGTAGGAGGATGTTTAGGTTCTATTTGGTTTTCATACAGTACATATTTGTATAACTTTGGATTTACTGCATGATCTGTTTCATGTTTTCGTGTCCAGGCAGGAGACTTGTGACAACGATGATGACTTCACTGTGGGCTGGATTGACGAGCTGCCTCCTGGTGTGCAGGGCTGTCTGAGGCCACAGAGTCCTGCCAACAGCTTCCTCAGGGTAAACGCTCACCTTCACACCTGTAGTTAGTGATTGAAATGTAGAGGTAAACCATTTACTGAATATCGGCCCGATTCATTGGGTCGATATTCTGTAAATGGTAAATGGTTATATCTGGGCCTGCATGGGCTGATGCCTGTGCTTAAACAATAAATGTCTGCAGACACACATTATTCATTTTCAAATATTTTTCTTAATAAGTTTCTGTTAACCAAAACAGTCAAAATACTGAGAAAACGTTTTTTAATGTAAAATCATTACAGCCAAGAAAATACATACCTACATAAAAATCTAAGAACAATGAAAATATTCATGAGTATCTCTTTATGCGTAATAGTTTAACCCCACTATGTATCATGTATATATATTATTCATTAACCAATGTCCACTCTTGCTGTTCCACTTTTACATTTTATGTGTCACGAGGTGCATGACTTATACTTGTGGCTCTGGAAACCTCTTTATGTCCAACCCACAAAGTACCTACAACAGCTATGAGAGCTCCTGTTTTATTGGCATGCTCCAGAATCCACATGTCAAGAGACACTTTTACTTACTATATCAGATTTATGTCTCAGTGTGTCATAGTTGTAACAATAGGAAACTTATTTTGTCTCATAGAAAAGTATATAATGTGCAGAGAAATATGAAGAGGAAGAAAGAGAGAAATCAGGAAAAAAGCAACAAATGGCAGGAAGAAATGAAGAAAGAAGGAAAGAGTCTTTCAAGTACCATGAAAACTAAAGAAAGATGCCCACGAGGGCAGATTTTTGCCTCCTTCCTAACGTCTCTTGTATTTAATAACTTTCCCCTCTTCCAGAAAGCGAAGCAGTATTATAACTTTGGTGAGGATGAGGAGTTCCAGTGCTACACTGGATTTGAGCTGGAGGGTTTTCAGTACATCAACTGTCTTCCTGATGGGACGTGGAGTCAACCAAGTGGAAAATGCATCAGTAATTCTATTTTCTCACCCGACAAGTTAACAGTAATCTAAGAACTCTGGCAATTCATGACGTCATTCCTCACAAACTGCACCTCATACGTATGTTATCTTAAAATCTGTCCTCCTGTACCTTTAGGGAAAGTGTGCCTTCCTCCTGAAATCCCTGATGGCATGATGCTGTTCCCCGACAAAGAGGAGTACAAAGTGGGGGAATCAGTGGGCTTGAACTGCAACGAGCCGGGCCTGACACCACAGCCACGAGGCCTCTACAAATGTAGCGACAGCCTCACCTGGGAGCCTCCATTACCGGCTGACCTGCGCTGCACTGATGGTACAGTACATTACTTGTCTCGAGCTCATACATTGGAAACAATGAAAAACTTGCACATCCAATAATAATAATACATGTTGAATGTGTATGTTCACTGGCCGAATGTCAGGGGGCTGTTGGATGAGCAGTCTGACCCGGGCCAGGGGTAGCAGTTTGTGGGGAGTGCAACAATGCACAATAATGCACTGTAATCAAGGATGGTGTCATTCTGGATAGTTAGCATTATTCTACCTCGACATTGTTAAAAAAAGGTTGCATATACATTAATCTGTCACTAATTTGATACATATTTAGTGACCCAAATCAAACACAAGATAGGTGGGTTTGGCTAAATGCAAATGCTGATGGCTTCTACATTTGCTACTTTGCAGAGGAACTTCTTCCTTCAGTGAGTGTTTGAGGCGTTTCTGCTGTTTCTGACCGCTTCTGTGACAGAGAGGTGAACAGAGAGGCTGGTTGGGATGGTTATAGTATAATATTAGAATATCTTGAAAGTAACAGCACTTTTACTTGCATGCAATATTGGAGTTGGCGCACTAATTCCATCTCTGACAACTGCAGATGTAGTTGGTGTTTTTCCCTTATTGACCACAAGGGGCAGCAATGAGCCTGTTCTGCACTCAAAACCAAATCTAAATAAGTGACAAAAATATAAGATTTATGCTTTATCACTGTCCTGTAAAGTTTTGTGTGAAAAATACTCTGTATGAAGGAAAGGTGTCTCTCGGTTCTCTGTGTTTCTTCTATGCAGAGGTGCCGTTTGTGCCTGATGCTCAGTGTCGCCCAGGAGAGAAGCTGCAGGACTCTCAGTGTGTCTGCATTCAACGGGAGAGCTGCCTGTAGGTTTTCAGGAATTATCCATTGTGGTTTTATGTCTTATCATCATGACATTTTTAAAAATTCATTCATGCATTTCCATGAACTGTCGTATAAAAGCGTGCTTTTTTTATGCAAACAACTTTTTGTGTTTATTTATTAATATTAATCATAATAGCTTACTAAAGCTACAGTATGTGAAATACATTAATCTCTTTTACCAGCAGATGACTGACCTGTGTGTGTGTGTGTGTGTGTGTGTGTGTGTGTGTGTGTGTGTGTGTGTTTGTGTGTGTGTGTGTGTGTGTGTGCGTGCGTGTGCGTGTGCAGTTCACAGCCGGAGAATCTCTGCATCCTGAACACAGATGTTGGTGCCACTGTGTCAATGTCCCTCTGCTCCTTCCATGCTGGGCGTTGCCACAACGATCCGCTGTTCTATGTCAGCGACGGCGCGTGTGACGCAGCAGATGTGGCTAAACTGGAGTGGGTCAAGTTCAGAGCCTCAATGTCCTCCAAGAGCTCTGTTCAGGAGTCCTGTGGTCTTGACACCTGTTATGAATGGGAGACCTGCTCCGGTGAGTTGATCTGTTATGAAATCATATTTCCATTCTTTTTGTGGTTTAGTGTTAATGATTTAGTGCAGAGTACAACATTTTATTTTCTTACGACCTGCATCTTTTCTCTTGCTGTCATTTACCCCGAAAAGAAAAAAATATGTCACCATTTAACTTATATACCAACCCAAGACATTATTTTATGGCTGCATCATTATACGAGGCCATAATTATAAAAACATCTCTGCAGATTTCAGTGACATAGTATTTTTGGAAATTTGGAATATATGCTACTTGTATATAAAAGACTGATGAGGGGGTTCAACAGATTTGAAGAGTTTCATTTCTGAAATGTGACCGTCATCTTTAAACCCAGTATCTAGTGTTAACCATGCATCCATGGGCAGGACATGGTTATCTTATGCTAGCATGAACTAGACCATGCTAAATTGCTGACCATCTCCTGGCTGTAGCTTTTTATTTTACAGACAGATATGTGAGTGCTAACAATCGTCTCTGTCTGAGAGAGCTAATCGCTGCTTTTCAGTGCTGAACTGACATCATGCATTGCAAATGTTTTGGTTGCACACTTTGCACTTTGGTGGTTATTTTTTAAACTTCCTCTCAAAACTTGCCATCATTCATTCTTGTAGTATTACAAGTATTAAACTTCATTAGACTAGCTGAGCTTTGAATATGTGAGGACTTCATATATTATATCAAATGATTTTTCTAACGTGAACTCACATCTGTCCTCAGCATCTAAGAAGTGTGACTGCAGAGCTGCTCGGGACTGCCCCAGAGTTGAAGAGCACATGTTCTGTGTGAAGCTGACCAGGACCCAGAGGACACGAAGCATGGACCTTTGCTCTATGGCCGCCCTCAAATGTGCCAGCTATCAGTTTGAGATTGTCAATGAAGGCGCCTGTGAGGCCAGATGATCCTGCTAAAGCTTTTCTGTGCTGTTAAACTCATTTTACTGTATGTTTCAAATAATCCTCCACCGCCTCTGGGAAAACTAGTTATCTACATGGTTTAAAATACACATGATTTACACTAACAATCAAATATACAAAATGTCTGTTTCTTTTGCAACTGCACTGTACACTAGAACCAGTAATTTAGAGAAATTATAGATACATCTTGCACTATGTAAATTATGTCCTATTTTTAAAACAAAAGTAGACTGGCAAGCAGCTGTGCTGGAGTTCAAGCATCCTACACAACTCAGAACCAAAGGCACACTTAACCGGACGATGGGAAAGCCAAAAGCATTGCTAAACCAAGCATAAAGAGGTGGTTTAGGATGCACTTGGGTGGGTTTCAGTGCACTCTGAGCCTGTTTTCTAAAAAGTCACTAGATGGCAGCAGGAGACCAAGGAGAGTAAATGATACTCATACCACTGTCAAATCTTTGAAATGTTCTGATCATGCAAAAGAAGCTTCTTTCATTTAGAGATAGTGGTCAGATGAAGCCATTTCTTATCACACAAATGTGTGTGCCTTTTTGAAATCATACTGATAACTGGAATCCCCCAAATGGCGTTGATCAAAAGTTTTTATAGCCATGAATGTTTCGAACATTATAACATACACACAAGTTCACACACACTGGCTTAAATGGCTGTTAAGGGTAAGTTTCCTGTCACTTGTTCCTTGCTTGTAATTAGTGGAATTGTGGAAGTCAGTGTCGTACGCCAATACCTCTGGCATCTTAAATCTCCTGGACTTTTGGCTGTAAGGCAACTCTTTGCTGACATCTTCACCTTCTCAGCTTGTTGACGTGATGATATTATGTTTACAGCTCACCTTGGGACGACACACCTGTTGCAATCACTGAGCTGAGCTATAAGACTCAATGTTTCCACCCATTGCCTTCTTTGCACCTTCCATTCTTTTTGAATTCTGACCTCCATCCAGTTGCAACTCATTCATGGTGATTTGGTTGCGACCTAAGCAGTGTGCATGTGTTTCAGTTGAAAGACTGTGATCTCTGCTCTAAAATGTCCATGCAGCCAATCACACAGATGCTGTCATTAACCTGCACTCGTGGTGGTCAGCCGGGCTTGTCAATCACCGCTGTTCCTAACACACCAAAACAACCACTGCCTTAGCGCCCTGCGCTCGTGGTTCCAGCTTTTGATGGCTTCCTCATGTGTGGAAGAGGCGACTTCTGTGCAGAATGAACAAAAGGATGCCGCTGTCTCTGGTTCGAGGTGTTTACCCATCTGCCTCTGTCCTGTCTTCTTGCCATTTTTTCAAAAGTGCATTTTTTTAAGGCAGAGTCAACTTCCATATATGGGCATACTTTGATCTTCACTGTCACTGTCACTGTCTGTAGGTAGGCACCCCAGAGCCAAGAAGCCAGTCCCTCACTTTCCAGTATTGGAATGACTCTTGTCATACCTCAGAAACAAGTCTTTCTCTGTTATGATTGGAGACCTCTCATCCTCCTGTGCCCCCTTCTCTTGTGGCGTCCCTCAGGGTTCCATTCTCGGCCCTCTTCTTTTTACCCTTTATCTACTGCCTCTTGGAAAGATCATTTCCACTCAAAATCTTCCCTTTTCACTGTTATGCTGATGACATTCATTCATTACCTCCCGATTATCCCCAATGCTCCAGCTGCACTGAATTCCCTCTTCAAGTGCCTAGAAGTCATCAACTGATGGTTGACTCAAAATTTTCTGCACTTGAACCAGTCTAAAATGGAATGTATTGTCTTTGGTACCTCTGATGTATGTGAAAATGTGATTAGTAACTGTGATTCTTCTTCCTTTGCCTCTCTTCTTAAACCTGCTGTAAGGAACTTGGGAGTTATTTTGGACCCTGGTCTATATTTTGACCAGCAGATTGACTCTGTAGTGAAGCTGAGTTTCTTCCAACTACGTCTTTTAACTAAAGGTAAGCCCTTCCTCAGCAGGAACGATCTTGAAATGGCTATCCATGCTTTTATCAGTTCTAGGATAGATTACTGTAATTCCTTGTACTTCGGCATCAAGCAATCTTCTCTCTCTCGCCTTCAATTGGTACAAAATGCTGCAGCACGCCTTCTAACCAACACCCCCCGTTACAGTCACATCACTCCCATCCATCTTGCACTACATTGGCTCCCAGTTAAATTTAGGATCATTTTGAAATTGATAATGTTTGTTTTTAAAGCTATCCACGGTCTTGCTTCAGAGTATCCATCTGATTGTATAAAGCTTAGACGACACTGTAGAGCCCTCCGGTCCTCAGAACAGCCCCTGTTGGAGGTTCCTTTTTCTAATTTTAAACAGTGGGGGTCCTCGATAGCGCCCCTGAAATTGTGGAACTCCCTACCCTCTGAATTGCATTCTATTAATGACTTGGCTCTTTTTAAATCACATCTTAAAACTCATTTATTTAGACTGGCTTTTAATATTGTGTAACTTTTACCCTTTGAAATGCATTTTTCTGTTTTTTTGGTCACATGTGATGAGTAAGTCTGTATTTTCTACCTGACACTTGTATTTTGATGGAGCTTTTAGAAAAGAAAGGGACTCATATTTGGCAGATTTTGGCTTGTTAGTGAGAAAAAACCACAAAAAGGATTGAAAATCCTCAAATTCTGCACACAGCCACTCTTAGTCTCAGCAAAGTGCTTCCATTTGAATAATGTGACATTTGAATGATTTGATTCTGCACTGAAAAATATCACCTGGTTTTCTTCTGGAGTGAAACGTGTTCAGAGCAAGAAGGTCAGCTATGACAGCCAGCCGATGACGATGAATCACAGATTTACATGTGAGTCCTCGGCAGCTGTTTCCATTAAACTAACTCAGACAGGCTTGTCCAGCATGAAACAGCAGAGAGAAGAAGAAGGTGAGCGCCTCGTGGAGGAAATCCAGCATCGAGCATTTGAGTGAAGAGTTGAGTGAAGGTTGCGTTCGTCAGGTAATCAGAAACACGTTGATCTGTGTCTCCTGGATGTGTGAGACGACTGTTGTTTGCTGCCAGGGTGTTTGTGTCTTTCTGCCTCTGAGTGAATAACATTACAGCGTAAACATCAAATCCAGCTGTTATTTTAGCAGCATCACAATGTTTCCTGTTGTGTGTTTAGATGATGGATATGTGATGAACTCATTGATCAGCTGTAAATACATGTAATCCAGCAGAGCCCTGGGGGGCAGCATTAGAGGGGGGGGGGGGGGGGGGGTGAAACAGAGCCTCAGTAAAGAGACCACACAAGGCTGACTGCACCTCACAAAACATTAAACTCATTGAATTTACACCAACTGCATCATCATGTCTTTTGTAGAGGATGGATGACTGTCAGCTGTTTTAACCACAACAATAAATAAGAACCAGGATTATTGCAGACGTGTTTAAATGTAACATGGTTTGTGATCGCTGAAATAAAAGACTGTTTAAAAGTCGTTTATTTAGATTTGAGCTGCAGAAGTTGGAGGGTAAAGAAACAGATCCAGAGTCGCTGTTTTTCTCTTATCGTCCCTGTTTGAGTCCTTTTCTGTCCCTGAGAATAAACGGTTTGCAGAGACATATTTTCTTCTTCATCTAATTTACATTTCTGCCGATTTTTGAATTCTCAGTGTTTAAAATGCTGCTTTATAAGACTTTTTTTTCCCTTCAACAGTTTCTCACCATCTTTCAGTCACTTCTCTCATTTCTAAAGAAACAGTTGAACTTACTGTTCATTATTGGACTTTTATGCATCAGTCATGTGACCACTTGGACCCAAAACACAAGGCCAAGGTGACCCTTCAGTGGCTACAGCAGAAAGAAGTGAAGGGTATGGAGTGGCCATCACAGTCTCCTGACTTTAACATCACTAAGCCGCACTGCAATAAAACACAGCAAAAAATCATTGATGCTAAAGGGGGCAAAACACAGTATTAAGAACTAAGGGTATGGATGAAAAGGGTTAAAAATAATATGCCATGTAGTTCCTGATGTTTGTGTGATAACAGCATGGAGAGACATTGGCCAGTAAGGATGTACATGTACAGCAAATGTCCGAGGTTTGGTCTTATTTTAGGCCAATCACATGTGTAGGGGTGGGGCTTGGAATGTCTGACAAAACTAACTTCCATCACCCATTAAGCGTGTTAACTCTTTTCTGTAAAAGGCAAAACTCACCTCAAGCCAATGTAGAAACTTTTTTTGTGGTAATTTTTCCATCAACCTTTTCTTATCCTTCAAAATGTGCATGTGAATATTTTGATGGAAACGTGTACTGATCCACGATAAAGTGTCTGTGTTCAATAAATACACACTATGTTATATCACAAGTGAAATTAACACACTGGCTGGTTATGTAGTTAAAGTGGAGCTTAACCCTCTAGGAGTAGATAAAACATTTCATTCACGGAAATACTTTTTATTTATATTTCTCTGAATGTTAGTCCCATGCATCTCATTAATATTTAATTCTGTGTACAGTAAGTGAGTACGGTGGCTGGGAGGGCCAGATAAGATCTATTGAAATCAACATGTATTCATTAGTGGGGATGTGAAAAATTGGCTTGTTTATAAGTCTGACACATGACCAAGCAGTTAAATTAACGATAATAATTTAACAAAACAAAAAGAACAAACAGTGTATTCTGAAAAGTGTTTTATTAACTTCCTATAACAAAAACAATCCACATTTAGCATTTATTCATGAATCTTATGTCTACTTTACATTCAAATGTTGTTTGTCATCAGTCCTCCATGACAACTAAAAAAAGACACCACAGAGGAACATATTTACATCATTCAAATAGTTTTCCCTAGTTACACTTCAGTCACTAAAAAAGCACAAGTTCTTCTTTTATGTACATTGTGAGACGGTTCAGTAAAATACAGCCATCTTTACTCTGGGCAAGCCTCAATACTGATCACGTTGACCTGCTCCCCGGCGCACCTTCTGGCCCCAACCTCGCATTCGCTCATCGTCCTGGCAACGCTGCCAACACCCGAGCTGGCGCACAGGGGTGCAGAGTCTTCAGGGCATTCTGACATGTTCTGACACACGCATTGTCCCACTGATTCTAAGAAGAAGAATTAAAGAATCACCAATCATCCCTGAGGCTTCTTGAGACTGGGGGACACAGCAGGAAACATGGTGATCACACTCACCCTGACAGATTGTCCCCGGGTGGCAGTCCTCGCAGGACGTGGACGTCTTGTCAGGCCAGTCACACTCGCTGTCACCGGCCAGCGTGAAGGTCCGCCCCATACACCGCAGAGCTCCAAGCTGACACACTTCAAGTAAACGGGTTTGGCTCGAGCCAAGTTTGGCACACAACTGCAAAGAGGTCCTAAATGAAGACAATACATGGAAAGATGCTTCATTTTTCTTCTTCTTGTAAACCTCTGAGCAGGCATTTCCCTCTGTGTCGTGGAGCAATAATGATAAAAAATCATACTCACGAGCACTGGAATGGCATCTTACACACACACTCAGTTTTTCCCACATTCTCCCACAGCTTACACTTCAGGCCAGCTGGAGGCGAGGGAGCTGTGGGCCCTGAGAAGAAAACACAGAGAGCAGGATTGATGTGCGTATACTCCATGGAAACACAACCCTACAGCAGATATAATCAATATTTTTAGGTCACATGACTACATGTATATGAAAGGCGTCCCTCATAGTTATGGAGTTTTTAGAAATTATGAAGTATGAATTATGATCTGACTCTGTAGCTTCCATCGTCTTACAGAGCTTTATAAACTTTTGGCTCGTGCTCATCTGGCTGTAACTCATGTGTATTGGTTCACTCTCACTGCTCTCATAGTGTTGTTTTTGGCCACAGCAAGCAGCCGTTCACAGCAAAAAAGTTAATCATGGGGAGTGTAAGGTGGCAGCAATGATGGAAAATGAAAAATGTCATAAAGGCAAAACATATGATTCATACATTTCATACATAAATCCACCAAATTATAACATATTGTAAAAGATAGCTGGTTTTTCAGCTGTTTATGGAAGTTTAAATCGTTACAACAAAGCATTAGGTTAAACTATTATTCAATTATTTTAATTAAATCTGCAGTATATGTTTTTTTTGCCACTTGTGGGCAAAAAATGTCAAAAGAAGCTGACATACATGCAGCTCTCATACATCATTACCATATATAGGTGCCTAAACAGATGACTAGCGACACTCCAGCAGACACAGAGTACAGTATCACCTCATTGAAGCCATGTTTGTGTGCTCCTCAACGTGTTGAAGGTATGAAGCTTTACAACAATGACATTGATGCTGAGAATAAATGCACTGTACCAGCTTTGCAGAGCACGCTGGCTGGAGACGGAGACCACTGCAGGCTGGAGCTGCACATGGTCTCTGACACCTCCCCATCCAGCAGAGACCCTGCAGGACAGGACAGGGACACTCGCTCTCCAATCTGATAGGCTTCTTTGGTGGGTGTGGCTACAAGTTCACTGTTGAGTGGAGGAATCCCGCATGTGGAACCTGGGACAAGAAGAGAGGGATTTCCAGCGAGACAGAGTGAGGAAAACACATTTTGATTCCTCGACAAAGACAACTTCAGCGTGCATGAGAGTGAAATGTGCTAAATCTCCAGAAACATTTAACCTCTATCTTGATCCACATGCACATTCAAAAATAAGTTATGAAGTGAACACGTACTTTTACAAACCATCGCTCCCGTCCTCCACGTCTGGTTTTCAGTGCATTCAGCCAAAGCGTCTCCACTCAGATAATGACCGTCTATGCAGGAGTACTCCACCGTGTTGCCAACCAGGTAAAAATCTCTGGGATTCTGAGAAAAAAAATAAGACAGGAGTGGCCACACACAAAAAAAACATGCATTTAATCATACAAAAACCAAAAACAACACAGAAAAATAAAAGAAAATTTAAAACATTTTCTAAGCTTTGCTGCCACTTTTTTTTGGAAACCAAAGAGGCTAGTGGTCTCCAAAGAGGCTAGTGGTCTCCAAAGAGACTAGTGGTCTCCAAAAGTTTAAGTGCATTTCTATTGGTACAATATTTCTATTGGTACAATAGAAATGCAGCATCACTCAAGCAAACTCACCTGAATGAATCCGTTCCGGAGGCTTGGAGGTGGCCCACATGTCTTTGGTGGAGTCACAGAGAGACTGAAGCACTGAGGCTCCATCATCCTGCACACAAACAAACAGTGAGAAACCTTAAATATTAAAGACACATGCTGAAATCAACTGTTTGGATCAGATGAGATTGTATTATAATATGAGGATGTGATCATTAATTGATCACTTTCAAATCTGTATCTACAGTCAAATACATTTTTCTGAAGTGGTCCTCCAGATGAAAACAAATATTACCAACATGTACTGGATAATCTCCCTTTTAGTGACCCAAATCTGGTTCCAACATGATGAATCTTGAAATTTTAGGGTTAAAACTTGGTTTTCACTAAGTGCTAAGTCTTTGTGTGAGCACATGTGTCCTCACTGTAAGTACTGGATGTCTGCGTCCTCACAAGGCTTGTGCTCCACCTGCAGTCCAGTGCAGTGTTGGCCACCTCTGCTGGGGGCGGGGTTGTCGCAGCTTCGGGTCCTTGACCTTTGATGTCCAGAGCAGGATCCCCAGGAGGACCAGCAGCTCCAGCTGCCGTGAATCACCCCTGAGAGAGACAAAGAGCTTCTCATTGCTGCTCTGTCCTGTTAACGAGGGAGTTTGTCGTGCTGACTGGACCCCATGGCAACATAAAACCTTAATTTTGACCTTTTCTGCTCTGATTAACTTCACCTGGATTAAATCTCAGTTTATTTTGGGATTGATCTGTTAGACTAATAAAATAAAAGAAACTACACAGGGTTATCTGAAACATCTCTTTAAATTTGTATTAAACCTTCAAATCTTGTAGTGTAGCTTTATGACTCCAAAACTTTTAACTCAGTTTAAATTCTCTGACTCTAATATAGCTGATTACCTTTAAACTAGAAGTTAGTTTTTTTCTGACACAAGTATGAAAATTACAAGTGTTGCAAGGTTTAATTTTACTTTTTCTTTTGATATCTTGTGTGTAGATTTAGATTCATTTATCTTTAATATTTGAATCTTAAAAAAGGTTTTATTAGTTTAACAGGTTTATTGGTTTTATCACTTTTAACCAAAACTAAACCTTTCAACTAATCCATCATCTCCTCAGAGTCTTGTTGTTGTTTACCTGCTTGTTCTCCAATCACAGCTCCCCTCTCGCAGGCTTTTCCTGACGTTCCCGGCCGGCAGACACAGCGACACTCGGTGCCCGTGAGCAGCGGCTGGCCGTTGTTCTGGCAGGGCCGGCAGTGACAGGGATGCTCCTCCGCCAGGTACTCCTCTGTGGCTCTCTTCAGGTGGAGCTTCCTCAAACCGGCACACTCCACCTCCTTCACCAGCTCATACAGAGGACGCAGCTGGAAAACAGGTTTGCAGTT
The DNA here is from genome assembly GCF_017976325.1 of Chelmon rostratus. Classification (NCBI taxonomy): domain Eukaryota; kingdom Metazoa; phylum Chordata; class Actinopteri; order Chaetodontiformes; family Chaetodontidae; genus Chelmon; species Chelmon rostratus. The sequence goes on along the minus strand of NC_055676.1, from coordinate 8,992,353 downwards.
CATCAAATAATAACTGATCATTTACAGAAGAATTCTGTTACTTTTACCACTCTCATGACATGTGAACATTAGCATGCCTGGCTAACTAGCAGCTGTGTAGTTTAATAGCACCTGTTGTCTATTAGTCTCTCCCTATTTAGCCCAAGCTGACCCAAACATGGTCTCCTGTGTGCAGTCTGGCCATGTCATGAGCTTTGTGTCTGCAGTTACAACTTCTCCACTTTCCTTCTGTTCTCTCTCTCTCTCTCAGTTTTGTGATATTTGTCCATCCTGGGTGGAGACAAGACGGGAGGACAGGCACTGTGGTACATCGTTGTCTCCCCGTCAGTAGCTGTGCAGAGCTTTGTCCTTAGAGACTCTTCACTGTCGTCACTGCACCCTCTGCCTCCCCATAGATCATTCTGGATCTAAAACTGAGGTCCATTATCTGTCCTGACCTTGGCTTGTATGTCATGGCGCACAAATATTGACTTGAACTCTTCAATTGCTGCAGCTGCTGTGATTGAGGTCAGTTTAGCAATCCAATACAGGCTTTTCTGCTAGGTGAGGGAGGTATTTCCCCAAACGACTGACCATTCCCAGAAACCTTTTCACCTCTCCAGTCGATGATCTGTCCCAGAAACTCGATGGACACCTTGCAGAATTCACACTTCTCACTTTTTAACGTCACACTTGCCTGTTCCAGACGTAGTACTGCCAGCAGTCATGTGTCACGCTGAGCCTGTTTCTCTGTTTGGACCAGGATGTCATCCATATAAAACTACTCCATCCAGGGCCTCCAGAAGCTCAAACATCCATTTGAAACAATATTTCTATTAGGAAGCTACAACTTGTGGAATGCGCCAGCAATAAAATTCAGCTGGCAAAATCGATAGCCACTGGTTAAAAATGAGAAGCAATTTATACCCACTTCAGTCTGAAAGTAATGACTCTGTTTCAATTAATATGGATAAAAAATCAATATAGAAAGCATAGGTAAGGGGAATACACAAAAAATGACTGTTGTACCTTCTGGTCAGTGACTTCTGGGAAATCTTTGACAGATGAGGCCCAGTTGTCGTAGATCTGTCCGTTAGCTTCTGGGTTTTCCAGATCCAGAACGCTCAGAGCACCAATAAAGGCCGGATCTCCTCCGAACACATTGACCTTAATGGGCATGTTGTTCACATTGTGTGCTGCAGACAAATCACAAAAGCGCTCAGGCTCAATCTTAAATCCAAAAATGACAAAATGAAGCTGTACTCAGAGTTTACCTGCACTGTGTTGTTTAACACTCTAAATTAGAAAGCTTTCACTCACCGTGGCTGGCTGAAAACGCTTTTGTCAGTTTTTCACAAACGGTCTTGACTTTTTTCCTGAAGAAACGACGTTTCACCTTCCTCCAACACCTCTGGTACTCTATATCTGTTGTTTCTTTACACAGACAAAGCAAGAGCAAGAAACAGCAGTTCAGCATCCTCAAATTATCTGCTGACAGGCACCACATTTCAGTACATAGAGAATATGAGCATGACTTCTTGAGGAGACGGTGCTGACATGGGACACAAAATTAAACATTTTAAAACTTTTATTGGTATTAAACTGTTCTTTTATTCAGTATACGTTATACTTTAGGTTAAGGTGTCTTTAATGAGTGCATCTACTGTTTACTTTTCTACTTGTTCATGTGGCAGGGGAACTGAAAATCTAGTTGTAGACTATTATTAAAATGAAAGGTTCATATGTGGTACTGACCAACATGACCAATGCGAGAACCTACTTACTGGTTGACGAGAACGCCTGTTGGTCTAACTCCAACAAGGCTTGATATTCTCCTCCGAGCGAGCCCTCAGAGAGGTAGTGTGTGCCATACGTCTGAAACAGCTGGCGGTACGCTGAGTAATCGTACGTGAGCGGCAGCGAGGACAAGGCCTTCCAGAAACCTTCGGCCAGGGTCAGATACTGAGGGGCAGAGTTTTGGAACTGGGCCAGCTCCACTTTATTCTTCAGGATTATAAGTCTGTAGGCCTGGGTGATAGAAAGGTAGAAGCCAGGCACAGAAACATCAGGCAAATGTGTGAGCTCGTCCAGCTCTTTCAGTGAAATAAGTAATTTGTGAGGCAGATCAGGCTACATCATTACTTTATTGTCGGTGAGCTCTTTGTGGAAGGTGCGCCGATCGTGTCCCACCAAGGCGTTGGACTGGATGTGCTGCATGTAGGACCAGGAGCTCGTGAAGGATTCATCGCTCTCTTCATTGTCTACTTTGACCTTCAGCACAAACAGGCACAAGACAACATTTGGTTTGATGAGAGCAGCTGCAGTGAAATCAGTCATCAATCTCTGCCATGGCAACTAGATACAACTACAAATTGTTATAAAACTGATAACACACACATACACACATAAATATATATAAATGATCAGTAACGAAAGACTAGTTACTTCAGTTTGAAAATAGAAAGCATGTTAAATGATTTACTGTCTAATAGTATTTATATAAGATTGTATTTTTATTTTTAAAAATGCTGCAGAGAAGGTCTTCTCTTCCTCTCTGTGAATATGACCTCTAAACATAGTTTTCTTGCTGGTCTCACCTCAAAGTTGTACCTGAGGACGTTCTGCGGCAGTCTGTAATAGACTTTATGGTCGCCACTGAACACCTTCCTGCACTGGCCTCCAAAGCTCAGAGTGTTGATCACACCTGCTCTCAGTTTGCCTGTAAGCACATCGTACCTGTAAAACATGACACAGCAAATCCATTTTATTCAATTAGATCTAATAGGTGACATGTGTTTCACCTCGAATGTGATGTAGTGATTCACAAACCGATATCATGCTAGTTTGCTCCTTACTAGTTACAGTAAAGACCCAGTTTCCTGGTGTTGGAGTTGGAGCCACTCACCCTCTGCCTGTTAGGTCCGAGTTGGGAGGTGTTTTGTCAAGGTCACATGACTCCTGGCTGCTGTCTCGATCACAGCTTCTCTCATCCAGACCGTCCTCGCAGTCCTGGTCCCCGTTGCACACCAGAGACTGGCTGATACACTGACCTGCATCAGGGTCCAATAAACAGCTTTCAGCCCACATGGCAAGAGACATCATTCATTTCTGTCAAGTCTTTTTGAATATTGTGCAGTCATGGTGACAACTGGGACTGTCATGACCCGTGCCGTGCACGCCGGTTTTGTTTAGTTTTCCTCTTGTGATCCTTGCCATTGCCTCATTTAGTTAGTGTTGTCTCAGTCATGCCACGTTTTATGTAAGAGAGTTTTTGTATTGTCTTAGTCTCTACCCTTGTCCTGTCTTGTTTGTATTTTTGTTAAGTTTCCCATTGTGTCTTGTCTTTGCCTGGTTTTTGTTACTTCTTGTTTTATTTTGAAGGTTCATGTTATGTGTCTTTGGTTTTCTTTGCTTCCTGTGTTTTCCCTCCATGTCTGATTGTTTCCACCTGTGTGTCATTAGCGTTCCCTCCTTTGTGTATTTAAGTCCGTGTCTTTCCCCCAGTCTTTGTCGGGTTGTTGTCTGTGTCACCTAGCTGTCTGCGTCACCTTGTTGCCCACGGTCCCTTGCCTTAGTCATTGTCCTTGCCATAGCCATGTAAGTGAGTGTTCTTTGTTGTGTTTCTTTGTTCATGTCCATGCTGTGATTTGTGTGATTGTCTCCGTTTGTCTTTGTCCTTTGTTTACCAGTTCCCGTAAGTCAGTTTGTTTTATGTTCGTGCTCCCCCATCCTTAGTGTTGTCTGCGTTTCCCTTGATTAGTTGAGTTTCCAGCCCATAGTCCGTTCATGATATTTGTTTGTAACCTTAATAATCTAATTCCTGTTTTCCTTTCAAAGTTATAGCATTGCCGATTTGTTCTCTTAGATGAAGAGTGACTTTCTGCTTGATTACTTTTCTTTAGATTCTTGTTTCTCCGTTTTCTATGAATGTATTTTGTGTTGTGAGTTTCTTATCTAGTTCTTTCAGTAGTTCCGTTTTCCATAGCCCTTTGTGTTTTCTGTTATCTTATTCTTTGGTAGTTATTCATTGTCTTGTCCGTAGCTTTAATGTGTCTTTCCCTGTGTTGCGTCGTTGTTTGAATTCTGTTACCGTTGTGTGTCATTAGTCCCGAGTTTTAGTTGTCTTGAGCTAAATAAATTTTTGAATCTACGCCCCGTGTTTCTGCATTTGGGTTCTGACCCATAGTTCCCCTAAGTCCCCACTTCCTTGACAGGGACGAATCGAGTCAAACTTTAATCCAATTTAACTTAATTTGACTCTAAAATACTCAGTCCAAAGCCGTAAATAAACAAACGAATAAATCTTAGCACTTTTTTTGATCTCATACAAATGGAATTAATGTTATGACAAAAATAAGCACATTGAGATATGCGATATATGTTGGAACATACCAGAGGTGCAGCGGAACCTCTCTCCACAGCCCGTTTCCAGGGGACATCTCTTCTGTGGGACACATGGTTGTGTTTGTGTGGCTTCTCCTGGACATGGCAGCCCCCCAAACTGCGCATACACGCTCACATGGCGAGTCCGCACCTGACAAAGAAGGATGATTTTATTTATTCTGACATCAGTTCAGTGGAAGACACACGGTGCCCGAGGTGTCAGAGCAGGATTTATGCACTTTTTCTGGCCTTTGTGGTTTCAAGTCATGTTGTCAGTTTGTATTTTGTTTTCGACAGAGGCAGCCCCTACTGGATTATAAACATTGAATAAAAATGTCAAATGTAATTTGTATGAAAATATAACAAACCTAAATCACTGACAATTCTGAGTGTCCTTGTCTGCAAATCATGTGACCCCACCCAACGTCCTGGCCAGCGAGCTGAGAAACTCTTTGTATTGGCTCAGTTGCACCAAATTTGGCAGCAGAAATCACTTTCCACCATAATCAGTGGATGACTGATGATGGCACAGGGGCAAATTCTAAATCTGTGCGAGTATTTCACCTCAGGTTCAACTTTAGTGTAGTTGGTCGCACGGATCTGTGCCACCAACCAACAGCGGAGTGTCTAAACAGTGCTGACATTTGAGAAATTAGAAATCCAGAGAGTCAGAAACAAATGAAGCTGTCATCTTAGCTGCGCCGCACCAGCCGACTTCTCCATAAAAAAGACAAACTGCCTTAATTTATCGTCTTTTCAGTGACTGATTTAGCTTGCTTGCGCTGGTTCAGAAAGCGACTGCAACTGGAAAGTGGTGGTGGTTTCCCAGCTAGATGCAGCATGTCGCCAGCTAGTTTCCCAGCTACAGGTTACGACTTGGTTTTACAGTTAGCGTTTGGGGTGAACTTTTGACCACATCTCCAGCCAATGAATATAAGTCTATGCAAAGTATGGGACGAGTATTTGTGTGCTCTGAGTTACCTTTGTACTGGAGCAGCCATCACACTCAGACCAGTCTCCATAAGGCCCCCATCTGCAGTTTACAGGCTGCTGACAGCTGAGAGGAATGCACAATGACATTAAAGGCCAACACCACAGTCCTTTTGACAAGTATGGCTAATTCATTATCATCCAAGTGCTAATGCTGCAGCAAGATGTGTGGACATCATGTGTTGTAGGTGCACCTACCAAACTGAAGACAGGAAGATGACAAACAGAGCTGCAACCACACCTGGCTGCACACAGAGAGCAAGAAAACTGCTTTTCAGGAAACTCAATCATGTCATTAATAAATAAATGAATAAATAATTACTAAAGTTATCAACAGCAGTTATCGCCATGACATTCAACTCCCAATTTTGGCAGTTTTACCATGAATAAAAGTCCTAGTTTCTCCAAGATTACATGATTAGATGATGACATGATTATTACAAGATTACAAGTTATTCTACTAGTAAGTTAACAGACATAAGCTTAAAATTTATTTTTGAAATTCTGAATTATAAATTAAATAAACTCAGAGCATAAACCTAAGAAATGAAGTTACATCTCCTAACAAAACATTTTATTAAAATTTAATGCCCTGAAATTGAAATTTTTCTCAGCTTTTTTTTTTTTTTCTCGCAGAACTAAAACAACACTGTCCAGTGTTTGGTATAATCGTGGCACCTTGTCTGAATGGTAACTGGGCTGTGGAGTTTACGGTACCTTCATGATGTGCTCCTCTGATTTTGGCCGTCTCGTCTGGTCCAGCACTGAAACCATCAGGGTCATATAATCAGCTGTATGGTGGGAGGGGGGCGATTACTCAACAGAACCCAGAGTTCAGGAATTCCCATGGTGAGGAAACTCTCATCAATCAAATCTGAACAGTCAGATTTTTACCGCCTCTGTTCGCACAGTGAGTCATGAACAGAGACCCAATGTTCTTTTCCACAGCTGCAGCCAGTTGGGCATGTTTTTCTCTTTTATCTGTGCTGACATGTTTCCAACAACGCTGCGAGCTTATTTTGGACAATCCTGTTTGCTTGGAGTGCTAAAGGGTACACGAAGGAGTGATGAAATCTGCTTTTTTTTCTCTCCTCAGAACAGCCTCACTAGATTGCGACAGGAGTAGTTGCGTCACAATTGGCGATCCTGCCGTCAGAAGCCAGGTCAGCAGGGTTTGGACAAAGGTCACAAAAATTCCCATTTGGCCCATATATGGATGCCTTGACTCTCTTGTTCTGTAAACACAAGATCCATGTGAAAATAACATCCACATCTTTGTATATAATTATAATCATTTTGGATTTGTAACCAGAAACACAGCATCTCAATCCAAGACAGTTGTGTCAAGTCCTGTTTGTTGTCATCTTAGTTTTTATTGTTTCATCTGTTTTATATTAGTAAATATAAACTCAATTCCACAGATCAAGCAAAAATGTTCCCTTGCTCCATCAGCACACCACACTGTCATCAAATCCTCACCCACCTCAACGTACACGCCACAAGAAATATCTCAAAATACGCTGTACAAAGTTAGTGTATTAAAATCTTCTGAAGTCTCCTTTACATCTTTGACACTTGTCATGTAGGCTTAAACTCAATGTGCTTTGCGTTTAAATACATCCAGCAATGAGTGACATGTCCAGGTGACTTTAATAGATCAAACATAATAAAATTCAGTTGCAGCACAAGACAAGGAAGGAAAAACACACAAGGAGACAGCGATAAACCTCATATTTAGTCCACAGAAAACAGACGTTTTCCGTTTGTGTTTCAAAAGGGGCCCAGTTGTGACAGATAAGATAATATATAATTTATTAATGCCCAGCTGAGGAAATTTGGGTATTACAAGAAGCAGGTAATGGCAGTAGGAAAAAAATAGCAACAGAAATAGAGAAAGTGTGGTGTGTGTGTATGTGAGGCTGGGGGTTGGGTTTTGTGTGTGCTCTCTCTGACAGCATTGGTGTGGCTTGCGGGTTGGAGGAGGAGCTGGCTGCACACACCTGTGCCTGATCTTCATCAGGAGCTTACTTAAGGCGGGCCTCCGGTGTTCTCGCTGCCAGATTGTCACTGCTTTGTGGTAGATCGTTCGCTAGTGCCGCAGAGAATTGTCGCTTGAGATTTCTTGTACTTACCTGTGTTTTCTATATTCAGGATCCAGCTCGCAACCCTCAAGCCACCCAGCACCTGTACCAGTCAGCTCGAGCCACTGCTGTGCCACACGGCCAACATTCCTCGCCGCCTGCTTGCTTGCCTCCCCAGCCTTCCCTGTGTCTGGAGACACCACCTCTACCTACACTTCCCCCCTCTAACCGCTGCCTAAATAAACCTTCACCTAGCCACCTTTCCCACGTCTGTTTGTCTGCATTTTGGGTCCAGCTCCCTAGCCTCGTCACAGAAAGACAAAATACAAAATAAAATCAGACTATATATGTACAGCTAAGTTTATTCCAGAGAACAGGACGAGCATACTTAAAAGCACCCTGGACCTTCTGGATCCTATCCGATTAGAAAACCACCACCTGATGAGCGGGGAGCTCTGAACTGTAGGCAGTGAGCAGTGAGCCCTCACAGGCCTACAAACATAGTTGTGGCTGCCATCTGGTGGTGATAGGCCTGTAACTTCTTGTCTAGTGTTAAGCACCAAATCGCAGACGTCCTGCTGTGGCCCCACCGTGTGCCGATCTGTTTTTTTTTTTTTTTTAACTGGAACTGGTCCAGGAACATTCACAAACATGTCCCCCTCCGGCGGCAGGGCTGTCGTCTCAGCTGAGCTGTGGTGGAGAATGTCAGCCTGGGGTGTGTTCTGGCAATTGCTATCTCACAAGACCCAGCTCGCCTCCACGTCCCATTTTCACTGTCACTGGTATTATTATTATTTTTTTTGTCCTTTGTCCTTTCTTTTTCCCTTTCCGTTCCCCCCTTCTTTATTTCAGTTTTACCTTTCTGTTTTTTAACATATTAATTTCCCCTCATTCTGATGCATTTGCACACATATACATTCTCCATACATACCAAACACACAAGTCACGATACACACCTTACACTACTGTTATTTATCTTACACTTGATGAACTCAGCGTGCAGCCTCCCACACCTTCACTGTAACTATATTGTGTCTGTTCTGCAGCTCTGCCTTTATGCCCATTTACAGTGTGACACTTGTACCATTGTTAAGGTCTGTGTCTTATGTCTTTTATTTAGCTGCACTGCACCGATTGGAAAAAAAAAAAAAATCCTTTCATTGGTTTAGTTATTAGAAATTCAGCTCTCATCTTCTAAACAGGAAATGAAGAGGAAACAGAAGACAGCTGTTGCTTAAGACGGGCCAAAATACAAACTTTGAGGGGTAAAATAGGTGATGGTTGGCTCACACTGCTGTTCTCTTAATACACCCACTGGCGGCCTTCTTTTCTGTGTGAGTGTGCTATGAAAAGTATGTGGAGAGTGTGTGGGTGGTCCCTACAGTCTCACACACAGTCAACAACAAGTCGCTCCTGACATGTGAGTGGAAGAGACTGAACATGACCTGATTTGGGACACCACACGCTGAGAAACACTGCTCTGAAACTGTTGAAGAGGAGTTCTGTTCGGTGCAGACAAGCTACTTCAAGGTTTTTGGAGGCAGAATTGAAATATATTGTGAGAGAATCGCTGAAGGCGGCAAATCATTTGAATACTGATCACGATTCCAAGATATTTGCTATGTAGACCTTCTTCACAGCAGAAACTGAGCCTAGTGATTGTAAAAACAGCACAGGTGTTTCCAATAACATTAACAATGGCTCTGTTATTTGAGTCAGCATTCACAATGGCAGGACCCTGCAGCGAGTTCAGCCATCTCAGCTATTAATTCAAAATTGCATCAACATTAAGGTATGCTGTTCTTTCCATGTGCAGCACTCATCGAGAAATTAAAGAAGAAAAGCAAAAAAACAAACCAGTTGGAGGCCAACTGTGGCTCTTAAGTACAGCACTTCAGTAAAACTACTTGCCACAACTGGATAGAGAGCCTTCAGCTATCAGGCTCCTCTGAGGAACCAGCTCCAGCTGGGGTTCAGGCGCAGGCTCTCTCCATGGTTAAAAGCAGGCTTAAACCACTCCTCTTGGATCAAGCTTATAGCTGGGGCTTGCTCCAGGTTTCTGCCTGTCAAAGGGGAGTTTTTCATGGCCACTGCCACCACATGCTTGCTCATGGTAGGAATAGTTGAGCCTCTGTTAAAAACATCATAAAGGGTACAGTCAAGACCTGCTGTATATGAAAAGTGCCCTGAGATAACTGCTGTTGTTATATAGTTGTGACTTGGTTTGACCCTGACTTTTCACCGCAGTTTGTGGTCAGGATGTTTGTCTTCCTGCTGTACCCAGACTGCACCGACAGATGGCGCCGTCCTCTCCGGCTCGGGATTATTACAGCTGTGCCGACCGTCAGCCAGTCCGGGAGGATTTCTTCGAAAGCCCGGAGCTCGGCTGAACGCGGCGCGGTGTGTTTTTCAGAGGGCGTCCCGTCGGTTTTCAGCGACTGTGGACTTCACCGTGTGTGGGACTGTTGTTCGCGGAGGAGACCCGGAGGACTGCTGTCCTCCTCACTAGCGGTGAGCCGCCTCTCATGTCCGTCCTTCTTGTCCATGTGTGTTTACGCAGCTGCACGGGAATCGACCCGATCTCACAGTGACTATTTTCACCGCTAGTCCTCAGCTGAAATGTCTCTCTGGCTGTTCAGCAGGTGGAGGTTTCACTCGTTGTTGCTGTATTGTCGTGTTTTAACCTTCATTTTCTCCAGGAGTCTTGCTCAAGCTCAGAGAGCAGACCCGGGGGTGGGGGGGGACCAGGTCTGAGCTCAGACCGAGAGCCGGCCGAAAAACAAGCTGGAGATCAGAGTCATTGAAGTGCAGCTGCTGTGAAGTTAAAGTTAACTTGTTCACAGTTTATTACAGGAGTATCTTGTCAATGTTGCAGATATATGTCAGGTCCACAGTGGTGGAAGGCCCTGTGGACTCCATGAAGTTCAGTTTTGAGCGACTGAAGTTACATTAATGATGTAATTGCAAAGGAAATACTGTTTATTGTTGATTTGTTTATTTCCCCCAAAGAGCAGACGCAAAAAAGAAGAGAAAAAATATATTTGCAACTGATTTGTCATCAAGAACAATTAGTCAATTTATCAGCTAGTTGACATTAATAAGTAATTAATAACATTTTTTGGCACTCAATAATCAGTTAAAATGTCAGTCGTTTCCTCGTTCCAGCTTATTTATTGTGAGGATTTACTGTTTTCCCTTGTCTCATGTGATGATAAACAGAATATCTTTACTTTTGGACTGTCATCCACACAAAAAAGGCACTTTGACATAACTTTGGGGTTCAAGACATTGCATTGGGCATATTTTCTGTCATTTTATTGAATAAGCAATTTTCAATTACCCAAGTAAATATTTGTTGTATTAATCACTAATGAGTATAATTGTTGTGAAAGAAAATACCTGAAAATACTAGTTTTATGGTGCATTGAATGCAGTTGCATTATATATATGATGTCTGTTAGTCACTAGGTACATTAGAAAGAAAGATTTGATATTATCCGAACATACTGACCTGTAAATTATGATGGATTGAAGCAGATACTAGCTGGTGGGGAAAGTGAGAGAGAAAGAGACAGACACAGATCAAAGTGAGTTGTATGTCTTGTAAATGTCATTGTAGAAATGTCAGAAACCCCACACTACCCACTCTGCAACTGAGACGGAAAACTCCAAAATAAAGTCTGTGACATACACTTATGAGGAAATAGGGACTAAGTGGCAATAAAATACATAGAAATATCCGATCAGGGTCTCCCAAACTTAATGTCATGTCGTGGAGTGTGTTTGTGGACCTGTTCTCGGAAAGACAGCTTGTGGCATCTGTGGCTCTGACTGCTGTTTTGTCTGTCAGTCTGTTTTATCAGCACGAGAAATCTCAGAGTGTGAAGGCTTGTCCTCAGCAGTTTATAAACCAACAGTGGTGAGCAGAGATTATAAAGTCATAATGCTGTGACTACAGCAGAGTTTATATAAGTGAGAATGAACATTGTCACTCTCACTCCCTGCACTGGCATCGGAGGTACATCTGATAATAATACAACTTTTCAAGGTATTCAGCCTCCGCTTGACCCAACACAAGCACAGAAAAAGATTATGTAACTGTGATTATTTTTAGCACATTGTATATGTGAGCCTAGCACAGAGCCCGACTGCTGCACTGATGTAGATAATCACTATTTATCAGCCAATATTCTAATTTATCTAACTTTTTGGCAAGTCACCTTCATATTTGGCTATTGTAGAGAAGCATGATAATTTACAGATGTGAGGAGGACAGAAACATTAATGTATTGCATTAACTGATTGGTTCATCAGGTATTATCCAGCCTATTTTAAGCTTATTGTGATGAGATGAGAGTTTGAATAACTGCACTAATCACAAACGCTGCAGCAATGCTTTAGCCTCACTGCCAGTGTATGAGTCGAGCCCTAACAGAAATATAACGCAGTAGCTGCTACATACTGCAGGAAGCGATCAGGGTGCGTCATGTGTATGTGAATGTGACAGAATGAATGCATTATAAAAATGTGTGCGATACAGCAAACTGTGAAGACGGTACACGTGCACTGCAACACAGAGCTGTGAAACTGTTCAGCAAAGGTGCTGAACTAACGACACAGGAGACACAGGCTACATCTCAATTCTCTTAAATTGCATCCATGTTTCCCTCACTTGTGTCTTTTCCTTGCGTCTAAGTCCCTCCCACCCATCTCCCAAGTATGAAACACCTTTATTAACGAACATGAGCATTATTGAGTTCATTCTTGGCTGGATGCCTCTTCCAGCTAACAGGTGGTCATTGTCTGACCTGAACTTTATCAGTCTCGCTGTGTCTTCTTTCCATGTTCAATGAGACACATTTCAGAGCTGTGTGTGATGGTAAACCTACCAGCCATGAAACACATTATTTCACTCAGATAACACGCAGAACAAGTGACGAGAGGTAGATGTGCTCGGTTTATATATCAGCGACAGTTCTGTAAAGATAACATTCTCTTTGGAGAACGTGACGTTAAGTTAGGCTCGTCTGAATTACAGCCATTCATTGCAGGATACTTACACAAAAACAGTTTCTCCTCCACCTTGTTCAAATGTGCCAGCTGTGGGGGCGGAGTCTTCATACCGTTCAGTTGACAGACTTCCAGGAAGGATGCACTCATGTATCCTCGCTCATGGCTCCTCCGAGATCCCTCCTTGCTCCTCGCTCCTTGGAGCAGAAATAAGAGCTTTTGGATGGCTGGCAAGATGGCAGACCACAAGTACTTCTGGTTTGAACAAGGACAGAGGAGCGAGGAAATAACAATTAAGAGAATTTAAATGAACCCTCAGTCTCAGAGTCAGCTTCAGTAGGTGTGAGGAAAGGAAAAATGTGAAAAGGAAAACAGAAGTTTGAACAGTAAATCATTAATCAATCAATCAATCAATCAAAATTTATTTATATAGCACTTTACATCACTCAAGGTGACCAAAGTGCTTTCCATTGCATGATTCTGTGTTTTTGAGTATTTATGCACAGTGTAAATACAAGCGCACTTCAGGTGTCACATCACAAAAAAACAAGTGTGCAGGCCAGTGAGCCAATGTCTGGCATTAGTGCTAGTGGGCAGGAATCAACACTTTTGCTTCTCTATTAAGCGTCATTCATTTCAGTCATATGTGAGAATGATCTTTTATCCGGCCCAAAAATCCATTGTTCAGAAGTGGGGGGTCAAGAGCATTTGATGCCTCACAGACACCTGACACACCCCTATGCTCAAAATTCCTGAAGTGACTTCTTACGTTTCTGGCTGGTACCTCACATTTTTATGCCAGCAAGTAGACAGGTGTTAAGTTGCCATTCAAATCTGGAAATGACGTTGCTATTTTTATCTGAGTAAGGCAACCTCTCCAGATAGACTATAAAGATGTTGTAAAGTATTTTAAAGGATATTTAAAATTATAAATCAGACTAAAAAATAACCACAAACTTACAAACGGCAAAACTTCTAGGTTGAAAAACTGCAATACAAGATGAAATAATATGAATCCAGTATAAATCCCTATAGAAGTATTGCTAAACAAGATCTTAATAAAGTAGGGATGGATTTCACAAGAGCTGTCAGGAGCCCAGCATTGTTGGCTGAAGATGGATGTCACGTTTAGAACAAACCAATTTACCGTTTCGCAACGTGGCCCTCCAGGAAAGATGAACGGTGTGAATGCCACGAAATGTGTAATGAATAAAACATGCTCAGCTCCTTTCTGATTAAGACCTGCTGGTCCTCCCTGCTGTCAACTATGACTCATCGCTTGGATTTTTTTTCATTATTTTATTTTTCTTGTTATTTCAAATTACATGGAAGAAAATATGACACACTAGATAAGTCTCAATTTTCTGTAATTGCAGTTTTAACATATGATATCATTGTAATGTCTTACCATGTTGAATCTTTGGTCATTTTGAAATGATGATAATAATATGAAAGATAATAAAGGGAGTTAAGTTGTGGCTGAGGTGAAGTGACAGTTTGAACGGAATCACTGAAATAAATTAAAGCGACACTTTTAGTTTAGCAAGTGCGAAATGACGTTCAAGTGTCAGAACTGAATGAAGCTGAAGCACAGTATAAGTTGTAGCGACAGTGCTGAGAAGGGTAGAAGTGTTAGATGAAGTGTAAGCTTAAAAGGTAAGCAGTGAAAGCAGTTAATATGTTTGCTGGAGTCTAAGTGATAATAGAAATGAAGAGGCATTTTTAGTGAAGTCCTGGAAGAAAATAGTGTCAGTTCAAGTCCAAAAACTAAAGGTTGTGGCAGTCGAAGTGTAAGCAACGAAAGGAGTTGAAATGTCAGTTGAAGTGCAAGTAGTAAAAAGGGCTGAAAGTCAGTTCAAGTGAAAAAGCAGAGAGCAAGTATCAGTGTTCAAATTATCCTTTTAAAAATTTCTCATGTAGGAGTCAAATCCTTCAGGAATCTAAAGGTTTAGAAGGCAAAATGATTCCTGGGTTCCTGTCCTAAAGAGTTCAAATTTCAAGAGATCAGCAAAATATTTGCCAAGTGGGAACAGAGTTCATCCAGCAATATGCTGTGATATAAAATCAGCTAGATAAGCTGCCATGTATGCACTGGAGCGGGTTTTACAACTGAAACACAAAGTCATTCGATGAATACATGTATCTAAAGCACGTGCCAGTGCTATGACTCTATACAGTTTTATCATGGTTGACCCAACCTCTCCCAGTTTAAAAAAAGTTGGGGAGCGTTAGGCCCTTTTTAATGGTGGTAGTGGGCTGGGCCTTGTGCTGCGTTTCAGCTGGGTGGACTGCACTGAGAAACTAACATGCGCCACATGTTTCCTCCACAGCTCAACACCATGGCTGCTGCTCTCACCATGCTCCTCTTCTTCTTCCTTCACGTGTCCACTGCTGTAGTGGTGGAATCAGCCCCTGAGCAAGGTATGTTTATGGGTATAGGTATTTGTTTGGTTACCAAAAATGTCTTTAGTTTACTTGTGTAACATAAGTAGATTTTCCAATCTAGGCTCTACTTTTAACACATTTGTGGGCATTTGAAGACTTGAGACAGGCTTGAAATCATGTTTATTACATAACATACATTAACATATGGTTTCATGTTAATTGTAACATTTATTCTTGGCTTTGATGATGTTTTGTTTGCAACCTGGTGTTTTATGGTGGCCAGATTTTCACTTCCTGTTGATCTGTTTGATTTGGAATCAAACATTACACAACACCAGATGGAACTAGTTTTTTTAGACAAATGTGCTTTATATGGGCCACAGGACGATATAAACATGTCTCGCTGCATAGTTACTGTGCCGCTTTGGCGTTCAAATGAATGTGAGATGTGTTGCACAACAGTGGAGTCCTCCGCAGACAGCCACATGGAGCAGCCAGCAGATTTCTAGTGAAGTGGCTTCCCAGGAATTCTGGAGAGCAGAGAGTACTCCAGTGCTGAACAATGGGAAGCTGTTTAGCGTGCGAACCCCCCCCCCCTTCAACGAAACAGCCCCTCGGTGGCAGTGGAAAGGCTGTCTATTTGCACACATGGGTCGTGTTTTAGCCATAGATACTAAGTAGGTTTGGACTGACCATTATTGTCACGCACAGACATCTTGTGCTTTGTCTTGTTACGCAACACTGTCAGTAGTTTGGAGGTGTCGACAGAGGATTTGTTCCCCTCCGCTCCTGTTCACGTGCCACACATTTTTTAAATCTGTTTTCATTTCATGTCTTGAGGTGGGATTGAACACGGCTACTGTGTTCTGACATGTTTTTCTCCTGCAGCACAATATGGAAGCTCAGCCAAGGCTAGTTTTTGTGATGCAGACTTGGTAACAATTGGACAACTTTTAATACTCTCCAGATCATTTTGTTGTGCGATTCAAATTGATCATATGTGGCTGCGGTGAACGGCTGCTCACTGTGTGGGAGTAAAAACCACATACTTAAGACCAAATGCAAATGAAACATGTCCATGATGTCAGTATATCCTAAGGGAGCTATGTAGACACAGGCCAACAGCTATTAGCAGACAGAGGCTATAAAAGACAGTCTGGCTATGCTGGTTGGCTACCTTTTGCTTGCCAACTAACTTAACAATTATTTTATCCTTTCAGACAATAAGCTGATCTTGTGTATTTTGAATGGGCAGCAGCAGGGCAGATCAGCTGTGGCTAATGGCTACTTTCAGACCTTCCACATGCAGGTTGCTGCTAGCCATCTACTGGGTGTCATTATGTCGAGCGGTTTGTAGCATAAAGCACAAACTTAATGAAGCCGTTTGCAGCTTGGAGTGAAGGGAATGGTTTTCATTATAGGATTTGGCCCAAACCGCATGATTAAGCTTATTTTTCTTGGTGCAATTTCTTTTATTTCATTCAAATTGGCCTAGAACCTGAAAGTGAACTGATTTTAACTGCTGACTCTATTACCAGGTTTCTGTGAAGTGGAATCTGTAGCTTCAGCTTGGTATTTGTGCAGGCAACAGGTTTAAAGCTTCGTGATTGGCTGTTTCTTACAGAAGTGCGCTTCTCTCCTTCCATTTTGATGCACATAGACTTTAAATGTTTATCAAACACAAGACATTCTTTAATTCAGTTACTGATTTCAGTGTTTTTATGATTCATCAAGGAGAGTTTCATGTCTATTGAAGCCTTGTGTACGTACTCTGTGAGTCAGCTGACTGTCTATGAGAAAATGACAGGGACTTAAACAGCACTGGTCATCTAGAATAACTTCCCAACTCTACTGGAGCACCAGCTGCCAGAGGTACTACAATGAAAACTGAATGGTCCCTGTTGTAGTGAACAAGTGTTTTGTCCTCACCACCAATTGAGCAACATTGTTTATATCACTCAGGAATCGGGACATTGGTTGTTAATCTGATTATGTTTCTTGGCTGGAGAGGTCATACTGTCACTCTTCACTTTGGGCATACACAAGCTTTCTTTCTGTCCACCTTTCCCTCAAGGGGTTGTTAGGTTAGTAAAAGGTTCAGTAATCACTGATGACGGCATGGTGGCCCTTAGCCAGAAAAGGAAATGGCTTGTCTAAATGCAGAGGATTGGGTATTTCCTCCTGAGAGGGCACTGATTGATGTCTGAACATGTGATGCTCTAAATAACCTTTTGGCCCGCGCGCTCACAGGAAAGACATTAAAGAGCGCTTCCTACCAACTCACTGTGCAGATGTTAATAGATGCTGGAATTGGAAAAACACAAACTAATTATCATCAAGAGGTTATGCAAACAAAAAAGAACAATACGCACTGTTCTGCCTAGTAATTTATGGGATCTGCTGAAGGTGTGAGTGAGTCCTGTAAAGGAAATTAATGCTAGCTGCTATTTCCTGCCCCCTTTGAAATCATGGCTGAAAGGAAAGGCATATGCACTTATCAAAACAGATTGAGTGCGGATGTTATGTTTCACCCTGAAATAGACTGTGTCGGCAGAAAAAATCATGCTGTAAACATGTTTACCTCGTAGGGTTGTGGCAGTTTGCCTCAGAAAGAGGAGTCCTGTAATGAGAATATGTTGTAAATTGATATAACCATGCTGGATATTGTCTGTGTGTTTTGTGGCTCTGCTGACAGGGTTCAGACAGAGCTCTGAACCTACTGCACACATGTTTACTCACACCAGAGATGAACTCTGCCTGGCAGCTGTTGAGCAAACAAAGCAGCGCTTTGACACGCACATAAGCACAAAACTGAAGCCTGTTTGCAAGTTGATCTAGTTACCCACTCCGCCAGCCTGACATGATGCACACGGTGCGTTAAGGTGCATTAGGCATCACGGAACAGTACATTTTTTTTGTTTTTGTTCTCTTTATTTGCCTTTCTCACTCACACTCAGAAGTCCTGCAATCACAATTTCACTGAAGTAGTGAAGTGGTAAAAGTAGTAAAAGATGTCCATCACAAGAACCCAATATGCCATCTTCATGTTGGGCTATGGTTTGTGTTGTCAAATATATGAAATTTACTATCATATCAGACAAGTTAAAGCAGGACATCTTCACAATTAAGAGGCAAGAACCAAAAAATAAATAAAAATAAATAATCAATTATCAGAATTTTGCAGATGGATGTTGTTTTAAGCGACTAATCATTTCAGATCCACAAATTCATCATCATTGGATGACTATTATTAATATGTTAATATGTAGGTAGCATTTTAATGTTGTCGCTGGTGCAGGTGGAGATAATTCCGACTCTTTTATATACATATTGTGTGATATGTAAAATCTGCTAACAACAGTATAGCTGTCCAACAAACTGTGTGTTTGAAATCATGCTTATTATAGCACATTATGCTGCCTGAACTTCACTTTTTATCAGCACAATAAGCCACTTATAGCCAATTATTGCAAAATGTTGAAACAAAACATCAGTAAAATGTTCTTTGACAACGGATTGTATTTGTTTTCCTACAGTATCTGCTGTTGCATATGTGCTCGTATCAGCTGAGGACTCAGCTAGGTTGCGGTTAGAGAAAGCTCGTGCTCGCTGTGTAACACAAAAATATCAACACAGACTCCAACCTCAAGACATGATTTATTTACTTTTTGAACATGGCCTGACCAAAACCATGACACTTCCCTTAATCAGAGCGCGTTTGTCGCCTACACCTAACCTCTCACCGGGCTCAAGGGCTCATTCACCATGACCACCTACGCCGTGCAGTAAATAGTCACAGCACTTCACTCCATTGAGAAAACGTTTTCCATCAAAACATCTGCGTCAATACAAATTAGTCAGATATAAACATCATTTGTTGGAGACAGGGTTGCAAATAAATGTAGTGGAGTTAAAAGGTCAGTGTTTTCTTATGAAATCTAGCAATGCAAGTATAATTACTGTATATGTAGTTTTATATTACAATTTTGCAGTATTTTTTGTTACAGTCGATTTCCTGGAAACTCGTTTAGGAGGCCATTTAAGGATAAAATACCCAAATCTGAATATCTGTTGTTGGCAAGTCCTGCAAATATAAAACCAAACAAACAAGTTATTTCATAACTAAATGGTAATGGGCCTTCTCTCTCGTGTGTAAAGCTCTTCTTCTTGATTCATCCTAACTCGTCTAATGCAGTCAGAGATAGTAAAGGAATAGCAATGTCAGTGTAAAAGCTATGGCAAAATAAAATTGTGAGATGATTTCGCCTCAGTGCATATTGTTATATCGTCCACACATGAGTACATCAAAATTGTAGGACATTACTTGAGCAAGTCTGCTGAACTAAATCAGGAATATAAATGTCATACACACCCAAAAATATAACAAATCAATTTCCTCTCTCTCTCTCTCTCTCTCTCTCTCTCTCTCCCTCTCTCTGAAAATGAGTCCCCATAATCTGACTGTGTAAACAGATTTATGTCCCCACAACATGAGTGTGCGTCGTCACATTTATCTTGATGAAGTGAGCCACCAAAATGCTCTGCATAGCTGAGTGTCAAATTGATTTTTCTCTTAATCGTGAGCTCAGCACAGTTCCGAGGACGAGTGAAGGATCTGGTAAACAGGTTATTTTTAACCTGTAGCTCCCCTTCCCTGGCGCCCCCTAAGCGCGCCCGAGGTATTCATCATCTGCTCAAGTGGTGCCTCTCTGCTGCAACAAAACCATCTTGTCCTCACGCTTCTCGGTACTCAGTCATTCTGAGTTTAGATGTTGTTTCTCTCTCAAATGTTGACATGGTCATCTGACTGCTGCTGCTGTCCCCAGAATCATTGATCACAAAGCCACCTGGTAATACAGTCAGCAGTGTTTACTACAGTCAGCAGTAATAAAAGAAAGCTTGTTTAAAGGGCCACTTCACCCATAAAAAAACACCTTATAGTAACTAGTCATGCAGATGGTTTTTAAAGCAAACTATATCCACTTATGAAAACTGTTGAAAGTATATTTTGATATTGGAATTGCTGAGGCTGATAATGAAATTTGAGACTTAAATTTCAATGTCAACACAAAGAAAAGACACATTTGAATTTGTTTTCAAAGAATTGTGACCCAGATATGTACTGAGCATCATTTCTCTCAAGTGGACAAATTGTGTATACAATAATTTTCACGTTGTATACAAAAGATTATATTCCGCACTCCACTGTAAAAAATGTGTAGCACAAAGGGACTTGGCCAACGGCCAACTTGTAGGACTACCCTGTGTTGTATGACAAATAAAGGAACCTTAAGCCTCGAAAATCGAAGTACAATCAGGATGCACCTTTGTAATCCCGCAGCCAATTACACTTGAAATAGACACTGTTGATGCAGCAAAACCAGAATATCATTAGACAGGTATCCTAACTCCAGATTCTATGAGCAGAGGTGCTGCCCTTTAAGGGCTGGCGTTATTGGGTTTTTCCCTGTGCATTTGCGCAGTTGTAAAGATTTTCTTTTGCGCCACTGCACACTGTACAGTTGCCTCTCTGAGGTCCTCATGTGCAGTATGAAAGACAGGACCTGAGCCATGCTCCCAAAAGCCAGTATTTCTATAGCCTAATGCTGGTGGAGCAGGGGGCCTAAGTCTTAGAGGGCTTCGGCTCTTCTCATAGAATCTTGAGTTACGATACATAACTAACATTTTATTTCATATAAGTTTTGCCCTCGAAGAGCTGTCACTATTGGGTTAAGAGCAAAGCTGATATAGTCAGTGCCCACTGTGTCACCAAGGTCCACAAGCAAAGGACATACACCAGTTCATAACCCTGTGAATGTGAAGCGTAATAAGACAGGGTGGCACTGGCTGTGCCATGGATAGCATCATGTCAGGCCTGTGTGGAAAAGAAAGGGTTACCTCCACACAGAACTGCTGCTGCAAAAGAGTGAGACATTGATTACTTACCGTAATGGTCCCCCTGCAGGCCAACAACCTATGATAATGGGATTAGGGGCATACGCATAAAAGCACAGCAGATCTGACAATGCATCATCTACTATCTCACACATTTAAAACTGAATGAATCAGGTAAGACTCTGACACACTACGCAGATAGAAGTGGATGAAAGGGCACAGAGAAACCTAAGATGCCTCTGTGCAGATGTCTGCCCCTGTCATCCCTCTACGGAAGGCTATAGGTAAGGATAAGGCTCTTATGGAGTGCACCCAGATGCCCTTTGGAAGCCCCACTCCTGCTGCAGTGTAGACTTGAGTGATGCCATCACACAGCCATTGAGACAGACGCTGTTTTGACAGAGCCTTGTGCAAGCCCTCCGTAATGAACCAACAGCTGCCGTGTCTGCCAGATGTTGGTTATGGGCAAAACATACCGACACAAATCGCAGACTGGGCAGAGTCAGTGAGACGATTGGCCTCTATTCTGTGAGGCAGGGGGAAGAACCCATCAAGGAAAATAATTGGATGGCCAAGAGCTACTGTTCAGTGGCAAGGCCCACAGTCCGGATCTTTGCAGCCCTTGATCTTGAGCAGTCAGAAGCTGGAAGAAGTGTTGTAGCTAGGCACTGCTTTGTATACTCTGGTGAGAGGCTTGTACCTGGCATTGGAAAACACTGCCTCCCTGAAGGGCTGGAGCTCCATGAAGCAGGTCCACAGTGCTGTAGGTTTGGCCAGTGGCTCCTGGTGGTAAACATCCTTTTCAAAGAGGCAGCGAGCAGGTGCAGGTTGTGCAAGTGGTATGATGCACGTCAGATCTGAAGTCACCGCTAAAGATTAGCTTGTCTGTCTTATATATATATATATATATATATATATATATATATATACTCTGGAGAGAGCCCAGCTTCCGTCAATCCCTCCGTCACCGTTGGAGCTCCTCTGCATGCAGGTGTGCACAGTACAGGATGCTGTAGGATGCCAGGATGTTGCAGATCTGTGGGCTGTAAACGAACAGCTTCAGCGCAGATGAACTTCTTCATCTTCTCTTGTATTGTTCACTTCTTGACTGCTTTATACTGAGAAAAATTTGGGAGCAGAGCTCAGATCCTCACGGTGGTATATACTGGACACGAGGACCTCAGAAAGGCAAAAGTGCAGTGTACTGTGGTGGGAAAGAAGATCTTCATGACTGAGCATACGCTTGTCAAAACCTGACAGTCCAGTTTCTTCATTTTCAAACTTCCAGTCTTCTGACATTGTTTGCAGCAATTTATGAGTTCACGAAAGACTCTCTGAAAACCTTACAAGCGTTTCTTGAGTTCCTCTTTAACAAATAAAAGCAAAATGATCTTCTAAAGATTGAAAAGTACGACTTTGTTTTGTTTTGTTTTGTTTAGATCTACAACACAATCAAAAATCAAGTTTGCATACTGACTGTTTGAGTGTAGTGATCAGACTACAGACAGGAATCTAAGACAGGCAGCTAAGGACTGCTGCTCTGTGTGTTTATGCAGCCAGTAAAACAGGATCCAAGTATTTTCAGTGCATGTGCGTTTCTGAGTACAGAGAGAGCAAATGGCATTCCACGACAGTCCTGCCAGTGAACTCGCCAGCTTGAGCTTTTGCTAAAAATGTTAAAATGACTGATATTCACCCTGTGGCTGCTCACTGGAGTTTGGTTACAGTAATTATCCTGTCCAACCACACAGACACCGCCATTGCAACAAAGAAAAGGCAGCAAAACAGAAGTTACCAGCAACAAAAATAATTAGATATTTCGCTCTGTTTCCCTACAGTCCCCCCCAAGAGACACCCACACCTCACTGGCTGTGTCTCCGCCAACATGGAGACCTTCCGCTGCAGATGGAACGTCAGCACTTTCCAGGACGTCTCTGAGCCAAGAGAGCTCAGCTTATTCTACATCAACAAAAAGTAAGGGTAAAATAACTTTGTCTTTACTGACAGAAATATGCATTTTTTTCTTTGCTTACAAGGAAATCAGGGTAGCAGATAAAAAGGGAAGGAGCCCATAGTTTTTCATTCACTTTCTGTTTGGATACAAGTAGCCAGATTACAGATAATTGAGTCATTACAACAAAAGAGTGATGCAGCTGGAAACAGCCTGCATGAAAGGATAATAATTACTACAATAGAAACATTACTACAATAGAATAAGATTAAGAAATAATTACGTGTGATACAGATAATAGACAAAAAAAGAAAGAAAGAAGAATTATAAGATAAACAAAAAGAGAAAAAAATGGATGGCACGAGAAGTTAGTTTGTACGCATGTACATATAAGGAAAGAGGGGAAAGAGTGTCAGAAAATGCATGGAGGTGTAAGTGATTGTAGAACAGAGCCCCCACATTTTCATTCTTTCTTACTCAGCTGCTGATTTGCACAGTCACTGCTTTTACAACTCAAATGTGTACATTGTTATGTCTAAACCTTATCTGGCATTTGGCGCACCTGCACACACTGAGCTGACGAGGCAAAAGTCCAGTTCAGGATTATACTTATAAGATTTTCCTTTAAAAAAGTAGAACTGGGTCATAGTAGTGTTTCTCTCTTATCAAACAGTCAAACATCACCCAAAGGCCACACGATTTCTTAACGTTGCTGGTTTAAAGGATTAGCCTGATATTATTCTTTCAAACCCAACAGTGTGTTATTCTGTCTTTCAGTACTTTCTGACTGCCTCACCCTGTCTGCTGTTCAGCTGATTTTCTGAATCAGTATTTAATCCACTGGCAGTGCAGTCCTGCTGCCCTCTGGCCAAACTGTTAGCTTTGTTCACAAGATATTTTATTATGTGACTGGCAGATTGGTGTGAAATTTTCTGTTCACATTCATGCTCCCTAAGGGATGAATTCTTTTCATTTTAACAACCACATGTCTTTTCTTTTAGCTGTAACTTCAAGGCAAACTTTACACTTTAAGGCCCATTACTGGTAAAGGTCTAGCTAAAGCATTACATATACTATAAATAACCTGTTAGGATTTACAAAATAAAACATGAAGATTCTCACTACAATAAACTATTTAAAAATTTCTCAACTGTTTTGTTGAGTAGATTTTCTGACAGAATGAAGCAGTGTTTCCTGTCACCTCCTTGATCTAGTTCATGCTGTTTTTAAGACAACATGTTATATTTCTACCGCTTGCAGACCCCCCCATGCCCCTCCTAAAGAGTGGAGTGAGTGTCCTCACTATAGCACGGACCGGCCAAATGAGTGCTTCTTCAATGAGAACCACACATCCATCTGGACATTTTACAGAGTTCAGCTCCGCTCGAGGGATCAAGCCATCCTCTACGATGAGTATCTCTTCAACGTTCAAGACATCGGTGAGTTCACCACCTCACTACTGCTTGTCATGGTCTAGATGAGAGAAGATGAATAAAAAGCAGATTAAAAATCCATGTACAGCCATATTCCCTCTTACTTTCCTCTCAAAGGTTTAATGACCATCACAGGGCTACCCAGGTTACAAACTAATCCTGCCTCCTTTGCTGGGAGTGGCCTTGGTGGAAAAAAGTACCAGTGTTCTTCCATAATTTTCAGATTAGCAATTGTTCCACTAGCATCAGTCTTTCTGAAAAGCCTAAACATATGCTTTTTGTCCATATTCTCAGTTTAATGGGTAGCTCTTCCTGTGGTACGTTCCCATTTGCACACTGTTAAAGCCTCACGACAGCTGGAGTTGTCGGTTAAAAATAGTTCACATATAGCGGCATGGCTGTAGAGATGGTAATGTCAGTCTGTCCATGGATTATCATATTTTAACACTCATTTTGCCCAGAGTCTTACTTTGGTGATCCCCTGACATTTCCTCTAGTGCCATAAATTTGGGGTCAGGCATTTAAGTTCTCCAAATGGGAAATCCAACTGACTTTGTTGATCTGGTCAAACTTTATTTTTGTCCCATCCCATGTTTATGGCCAAATAATAATAATATAATAATAATAACTGCAATATAATGATAATTCCCATGAGCCTCCACTTTTGTGTTTAGTGTTGATTAGCAAATGTTATCATGTTAACATGTATAGAGTAGAGTATAGACTGTAGGATAATTAGGTCAGAGACCTAAATATATACATTCATACATACATATATTCAATATATATACAAAATGCAACTAAAATATAGATGGTTTTTGAAAGTCAGTAAAGCAGAGACCTGGCAAACCATAGCAAATATAAATATATGATATGGCCACCATGTCCATATACTGTCCTCTAATGATGGTTTGGGTCCCCTTCAGTTAAAGTCAAACCTGAAGGCTACATCTTATGATGATTTTTCAGACAATCGTGTGCTTCCAAGTTTTAGGCAACAGTGTGGGGAAGACCCTCTCCCATTTCAACATGGGAATGAATGAACTGCAACTCCGACTGTGAGCCAGGCCCTATCACTCATCAGCGAGTGGTAACAAATTCCCGTGGCCAGGTTAGAAAAACTGTATGTAAAGCCTTCCCACAGCCGTGGAGGCTGTTCGTTGATTGGTTTTGGAATAGCATGTTCAGCAATCGCACATGGATGCAATGGTCAGGTGTCCACTTAAAAAGGCTGTCAAGGGCAGTGAGCTTGGTTAATTGGGCTAAGTACTTTAGTCCAATGGAGGACTCCCCTGACACTCTTGACTTTCCCTGACTTTCTTTCGTGCAGTGCAACCGGATCCTCCAGTCAGCCTGAACTGGACGGTGCTGAACGTGAGTTTGACCAGCTCTTACTATGACATCATGCTGAGCTGGAAGCCGCCTCAGTCTGCAGATGTGGAGATGGGGTGGATGACACTGCAGTATGAGGTCCAGTACCGCGATGTCAGCTCCGACCAGTGGGAAGTGGTGGGTGTCTTCTAAGTTTTTTTTTTAGTGTGCTGAATTACAACTTCAGTTGAGTTCAATTTTAGGATCATAGTAAAACATACATTTACATGTTAACCTCAGTACATTCCAAGACTCTATTATACTATGATTGATTTTTGTTGTAAACTTTTATTATTGTCAAAGGAAACATGAATGAAGAGAAGATCGTGATGCTGTAGCGTTGCTATTATATCTGCTTCACCACAGGTCGACCTTGTGAAAAGCACCCATCGCTCCCTTTATGGACTGCAAACTAACGTCAATCATGAGGTTCGGGTCCGCTGCAAAATGTTCAGCGGGAAAGAGTTTGGAGAATTTAGTGACTCAGTCTTTGTCCACATCCCATCTAAAGGTAAACACTCACTGCAGTGTTTACCTTCTTGTCAACAAAAATCTCAATATTTACATATGTGTTCTTAAAGAGAGGTCCATAATGCTTTAATACTGTTGATCCATCTCACAAGGCACACCTACGTTTCTTTACCCAAACAAAGATTGCAGTCAGAACTGAAAGCTGTTTACTGCATTAAAGGACTTGTTATCCTGTTATTCTAGACAAAACAGCACTGTATTTCTGTGGCTTTAAAGGTCCAATGTGTAGGATTTAGGGGGATCTATATCGTTACATTTACATTAGTGTATAATCACCTTAAAATAAGACTCATGGTGTTTTCTTTACATGAGAATGAGGTCTTTATATATACAGAGGGAGCAGGTCCTCCTCACTGCCAGATGCCACTAAATCTAACACACTGGACCTTTAATGTTATCATGATTGCTAATATAACATGAGAGCCTGCAGCCATGTTAGCAGCTCTGTGAGGCTGTATTTATATATTTTTTTATTTAATGATGCACAGTATTAGGTAAATATGAAGTTGTGTGCATTTCTTTTCCCAGTGTCGAGATTCCCAGTGGTGGCCTTGCTCATCTTTGGCGCCTTGTGCTTGGTGGCCATCCTGATGTTATTTATCATATCGCAGCAGGAAAAGTAAGTATTGCACAGCACATTAGGTTTTCTGTGCATGACTGGAAGGCTTTGAAAAGCTCAGACACATGAGAAAGTATGCTGTTCAGTGAGCAGCACAATGTGTGGGCTGCTTGACCTTGAAAAACTGTCTCAGTGTCTGTTATCAAGGGTGTCATTACTGACATAGAGACATTCTGCATAACTGCTTCTCAGTGTTTAGACTTAGGTCTGAGGACATGTTTTTTGTTTACTATTGTTCATGTGTTATATCATATTTAACATGTTTCCTTTTATTCTCACTAAGGTTGATGGTTATTCTTTTACCTCCTGTTCCTGGACCTAAAATAAGAGGAATTGACCCAGAACTGCTGAAGGTATACCACTTTATTTTGAGGTAAAACCGAAAGTGAGCTATGTCAGTAGTAATCCCTCACTGCACAAGAGAACTGTGTGCTCACAACTGTGGTTAGTAGTAGGTCAGAGTTGAAGTAGAAAGGACGTTTTTCGCTTCCAGAGAAGTTGGACTGGGCTTGTTTAAAACCTGTCTGATCGTCTGACTGCTCCTGTTTCTTGTCTGACGTCTCTTTAGCAATGTCACAGCATTGCCAATTCTCAAAAATTACCTTGATGAGACGCAGGTTATCTAACTGATCGAAATGATGACCAAAGCTACAAAAATAAGACCCAAGCAATGATAAACTGGAACTATCCCTGCGGGAGCAGACCCAGCTCACCAGCTGAATGTGGCCTCTGGAGTCTATCAACTCTGTTTTCTTTACCTCACAGAAAGGGAAGCTGAGGGAGCTGACGTCCATCCTGGGCGGCCCCCCTGATCTGAGGCCCGAGCTATACAACAGTGACCCCTGGGTGGAATTCATCGATCTGGACATCGAGGAGCAGAGCGACAGGCTGACAGACCTGGACACGGACTGCCTCATGCACCGCTCCCTGTCGTCCAACTGCACTCCCCTCTCCATCAGCTTCAGAGACGATGACTCGGGCCGGGCCAGCTGCTGCGACCCAGATCTTCCCAGCGACCCAGAAGCATCGCCTTTGCCTCCTCTCACCCCAGATCAAACGCAGTGCCCGACAGCCTGCGAGCCAAGCTCCCAGCCCCAGACCCCCATCACTGGGGAGCCTCCTTTTGTAGCACCAGGCAGAGAGGCGTTTTACACCCAGGTCAGTGAGGTAAGGTCGTCTGGTAAGGTGCTGCTGTCTCCTGAGGAACTGACTGAGGTGGAGAAAACCACTAGAAAAGACACAGTGACAGAAAAGCAGAAAGAAAAGAAAGAGTTTCACCTCCTGGTGGAGAATTCAAATCCTGGGGGTTACACCTTAGAGCTCAACGCAGGAAAAATGAGCCCAAGATTGTCCACAGGAGACATGAACGGGCCCTACCAGACAGGAGGAGACTTAAGCTCTTTGACGTCCCCGTCGTCTCA
The DNA here is from genome assembly GCF_017976325.1 of Chelmon rostratus. NCBI lineage: Eukaryota > Metazoa > Chordata > Actinopteri > Chaetodontiformes > Chaetodontidae > Chelmon > Chelmon rostratus. Next base: position 8,964,304 of record NC_055676.1, on the reverse strand, counting down.
CCATGAATCAGATACCACCCCCACGTCCCCTCTTCCCCCTGCTCCTGTCTACACTGTGGTGGAGGGTGTTGACAGGCAGAACAGCCTCCTACTGACACCGAACGCGACACCTGCTCCTCAGCTGATAATCCCAAAGACCATGCCCACACCAGACGGCTACCTGACCCCTGACCTTTTGGGAAGCATCACACCATAGATCAGCAGTGAACTGATACAAATTCAATCAAAGGCAGAGATACTCTAAGCTTGGGAACAGTCCCAGAGATTTACTATTGAGGGTCCCAGTGTTGAGCGATGAATGTCAGCTCTCCTAAAATAGTCGAGGGCAGGAATCTTCGCCTGTCCTGCCACCACCTCTACCTCCTCTGGCTTCCCGCTGCTCCCTCTGACGGGGCTGTAAAGTCGACACAGTTGGAAGTTTGGTATGAAGGAGGAAGAGCACACAAGAGTGTGACTGACTACAGTCATGGAAAAGGAACTGTTTGAAGGGAGATAACACAAACTGGTGCTGGAAATAGCCTCAAAAACTTAATACTCACCTAAAAACAGGTATACATCGATACTTACTGAAAAACTCTTTGCTAAAGCTGCATGGATTACATTTTTGACCACTAGAGGGCAGAAGAGCTCCATAGCAAACTGAGAGACACAATCCAAGTGCTTTAATTAGAAAGGTGTTTTGGCCAAGGTGTAAGACAACATTTAAATTTCATTTAGACTTGTGTTTTTGTCCAAAATCCTGAGAAAAGTATCTGGGTCTTTTGCTGCTAAATGCTCCACCTTCTTCACCAGCTCATCGCTCAAGTTGTCTGTCGGCTGTTGCTACGAGCTTAAGAGCTTTGTAGAGCTGCAGAATTGTTGGTAATTCCCTGTGGTTTTGTCAGTACAAGTAACACGTTTCACATTTCAGGTAGTCATTTAATTAAACGTCACAATAGATATATGGACTAATGAACCATTACATTTTTCCTACCATTTTGTACATATCAAAAGCTTTCTTTTTTGATAAAAACAGGTTGTATATAATTAATATGCTGTGTGAAAAAATGTCTGTTGACATTGATTAGTCTGCCCTCTTTTTATGAATCCAGCATTTTTATGCTTTCCATCAGTTCCATAAGTGTGTTTTCCATTCAGTTCTTTTCAGGCTTTTCAGTTAAGATCAATGCTGTCATAACAAAAATGTGTAAATCAGATAAAAATAAGTGACCTATCTAGCCTTGTTGGGGTTCATATATCATGTTATTGCCATCACATGTAAGTAAAATAAAGCATGAGCTGTACACAGTGTGCAAAATTATTAGGCAGATGAGTATTTTGACCACCATCCTTTTTATGCATGCTGTCCTACTCCAAGCTGTATAGGGTTGAAAGCCTACTACCAACTAAGTATATCAGGTGATGTGCGTGCGTCTGTGTGATGAGAAGGGGTGTGGTCTAATGACATCAACACCCTATATCAGGTGTGCATAATTATTAGGAAACTTCCTTTCCTTTGGCAAAATGGGTCAGAAGAGAGATTTGACGGACTCTGAAAAGTCTAAAATTGTGAGATGTCTTGCAGAGGGATGCAGCAATCTTGAAATTAGCAAGCTTTTGAGGTGCGATCACAGAACAATCAAGCGTTTCATGGCAAATAGCCAACAGGGTCGCAAGAAGCGCGTTGAACAAAAAGGTGCAAAATAACTGCCCGTGAATTGAGGAAAATCCAGTGTGAAGCTGCAAAGATGTCATTTGCCACCAGTTTTGCCATATTTCAGAGCTGCAATGTTACTGGAGTGTCAAAAAGCACAAGGTGTGCAATACTCAGGGACATGGCCAAGGTAAGGACTGCTGAAAAACGACCACCATTGAACAAGAAACACAAGATAAAACGTCAAGACTGGGCCAAAAAATATCTTAAGACTGATTTTTCTAAGGTTTTAAGGTCTGATGAAATGAGAGTGAGTCTTGATGGGCCAGATGGATGGGCCGTGGCTGGATCAGTAAAGGGCAGAGAACTCCACTCCGACTCAGACGCCAGCAAGGTGGAGATGGGGTACTGGTATGGGCTGGGACCTTTTCGGGTTGAGGATGAAGTCAAACTCAACTCCCAGTCCTACTGCCAGTTTCTGGAAGACACCTTCTTCAAGCAGTGGTACAGGAAGAAGTCGGCATCTTTCAAGAAGACCATGATTTTCATGCAGGACAATGCTCCATCACATGCATCCAAATACACCACAGCGTGGCTGGCCAGTAAAGGTCTAAAAGAAGAAAAATTAATGACATGGCCCCCTTGTTCACCTGATCTGAACCCCATAGAGAACCTGTGGTCCCTCATAAAATGTGAGATTTACAGGGAGGGAAAACAGTACACCTCTCTGAACAGTGTCTGGGAGGCTGTGTGCAATGTTGATCATGAACAGATCAAGAAATTGACAGAATCTATGGATGGAAGGCTTTTGAGTGTCCTCGTAAAGAAAGGTGGCTATATTGGTCACTGAATTGATTTTGTTTTTTGAATGTCAGAAATGTTTATTTGTATATTTTCAGTTGTTATATTGGTTTACCTGGTGAAAATAAATAAGTGAGATGGGTATATATTTGTTTTTTATTAAGTTGCCTATTAATTCTGCACAGTAAAATTTACCTGCACACACACTAAGCCTCCTATAGCCCAAACTAAAAAAGCCCCACTCCAACTTCCAGAGATATTCAGCTTTGATATTATGCGTATGTTTGGGTTGATTGAGAACACAGCTGTTGTTCAATAATAAAATTAATCTTCAAAAATACAACTTGCCTAATAATTCTCTACCCCCTGTATGTAAAATGATAAACTGGAGCATACAACATTAGATTCTTATCTTACTTTGATGCCATTACATACCATGTTTGTCACTTATGGTCAAAACTGTGAAATGTTTTCAGAGCTGACAGATAAAATAATGTGTCTTTTGCTCGGTCAGTATTTGTTTTTGAATGCATGGAATATAAAAGTTTATCTTTTTCATTTGTTTCTGATTAACAATGCATTTGAATGCAAATGAAAAGTTACGGGTGCATGGTCATCAGTGTTGAATATGTACAGTTATTGCATTTTAACTGTTCAAAGGTGTCAATTAAACAAATTTCATACTTGTGCTTTTGCCTGTCTTCTTATTAATGTCAGCTAGAGGTAGGCTTACACAGCACTGCAAAAACCGCACTGATGACTGCAGTTATTTCTACTGAGGGCAGCCAGAGGAATCACATGTAGTAAGTACTTGAAGTACAGATGTAAAAGTAAAAGAAACAGCATTGTATTGGAAAAAATAATAAAGTCGAAAATGGTCCTGCATTAAAAATTAATTTAAGTAAAGCTGAATATGAATTCAGTGAAACTGCTTTCTCTTTTAGGATGCTGAACCAACACATACAGACACGCACTTTAATCTGAAATGTGTTAAAACGTCAAGTGCAACAAAAGCATTAACGTTGACTTTACTAAATTACCAGAAAAATGTCAGCTACTGACATAACAGACATAACAGACTTGGTCATCAAATCAGTTGCTTCCAATCTCTGGTCCTATTTACAGAAATGACCAGCTTCTCTGCGCACGAGCCGGACTCTCATTGCAAGACTGTTGAAGAGCTCGTGCCACTGCACTGTTAGCAGCTAGCTTTAACAACGTATTAACTTCATGCTAAAGATTTTAATTCATGTCGCTTCACATCAGTGAGGTTTTAATGAAACCGAAGCATTAATCTGAAGTCAGTACTTTTTTACAGTCATTTGGTCTTCATTAGAGTAGTAAAAGTATGTCAAACTGTGTTAATCTCGACACGTTTGTCGAAAAGTTTACTCAACTAGAACAGGTAAGGTAACGTTAGCAAACTCACCGACGGCTAATTATGGACGTTCTGCCGTTTGATTTCAGTCTTTGCTGCTTTATTAGTGAGACCAAACAGTCAGACGTATGAGGATTTAGAGGTTAACACACAGCTAGAAAATTACAGGGTGCCTTGTAGGGCTATAGTCATAATTTTTAAGAAGATAGCTAATTTCATGTGATTATGCCTCAAGACTGTCCCTTTTTTGCTTGTGCTAGTTTTACTCTATACAGTATATCACCGGGCACAATCATAGTGGCTGGTAATATACTGTGTACATTGGGAGTGCAATAGTAACTTTACCCATATGCCTGCATGACGGGCTATTGTGGGATAAAGAAAAGTCCATGTCTGAAGTGTAGAGTATTTCCACTTGCCTTTTTTTAACCAGAAAATTACAGAGGTTAATGGCAAAAACAGCATGTTGGAGATCATGCTGGAGGATGCCAATAGAACCATGAAGTTCGGTCTGACCAAGGAGAAAACACTGATCGAGGGTGAGTTTTTGACTTTTCATTTGAAAGCTGCAGCAATTATTCTACTTTTTTTTTTTTTTGTACTACAGTGTTCGTTTTCTAACATATAAGGTCCCTGATGTGCTTTATTTGATTTTTGTATGTCTCCCCCTGCTGGCGATTTTTCCAAATGACTGTCCTCTTCACTTGTGGACAGTTTTCAGTTCAGCAAATGAAATTCTAAATTTGTTAAAATGAAAAAATGTGACTGATATAATAGGACACTGGTTCCCAACCTGGGGATCCCAGCCCCCACTAGGGGTCACTAAATCTGTATGAGTGGTCGTGAGGCCTTCTTGATTTTAAGAGATGTAAGAAAACCTTAAAAATATACAGTTGGTCATCATCTCAACATTTAATCAATTTCTGTAAAGAAAACTAAATGAAATTGTTATTTTTAAAGTGATTGATTATTTAAGATATTAACATAAAGAAATCTCTCAGGATTAGGGTGTGGTGAAGACCCCAGCACAAGCTGTGTTCACACAGCCTTCACTCGATGCTACAGAGCAGTAAATTTTATCATTTGTTCTGTACTGTTATGCATGGAATCTAATATGAAATATCGCATAGAGTATATCACTTAGTCAGGAGTCATCAGTTTACTCAATGACAGAAAAGGGCTCCCTTCAGGAAAAGGTTGGGAACCACTGTATTATGGGGTGGAGAATATAATTTATAATGAATTTTCATGCAGGTCAGCATTAATACACCGATAACATTTACAGAAACAATGAGGTGGTAATGCACAGTGTTAGACAGTTCTCTTTTAACATAAAGTATTTGCAAAACTTGTTTTTAGTTTGTGCGGAAACAATACTGGATGGCTGAGTTTTAGTTTCAGATGTTAGGTGAACTGCTAACGGCAGAAAATTCAAAAACAGATCAAAGAAATTTCAGTGGTTGCATAAACCTCACGCCCCTCACTGAGCTGTTTTATACTGGAACTTGTATGTCTGTGTGGCACTTAAAAACAATGGACCATACAGTACCATAAAGTTGCTAATTCTGTTGATCTACCTGTTTTAGAGAGAAACAGTCTTCTTGTGACTGTGAACAAACTACAGCAGACTCTGCAGGAGCAGTGCAACCTCAGAGGTAACAGGAATAATCCACTGGACACATTTTCTTTAAATGAAATAACAAAATTTCTGGATATGTAAAATAGTCAGGCATGAAGAAGTATGCCCAGGGCCAACCCTAAGCCCTCATACAGCAAAGTCTTACTAAAAGAGTTAAAGAAGAATTTGGTCTATAACAAATAAAAAGGTTCTAGATTTAAAAGTGTTGCTTTGAAGCTGAAATTTAATATTTTCTGTGAGATATCCAATTAGTATTACACTTATATTTGGCATCCAAAACTATGAACAACCCCAAAGCACCACTGTGCTTTACGTATGTATAGTCATTTTACAGATGATATTCTTAGAAAGGATTTCCATCATATGACTATTCTGAATCTGCTCATGTTGTAGTGGAGAATGAGAGACTGAAAGATGATATGGCTGACCTGAAACAACAGAATGAGAGAGCAACAGAGGTAAGAACTGAGGCAGGAGTGGACACTGACAGAATTTAGCAGTAAATGAAGTGACTACAGCAGTGAATCAGGAAGTTCAATTGAAAGGTGTACACAGAGTAATGTTCTCTTTATGTTGTGATATCAATGGTAGTAATGATCAGCAACATTTACGTGTTATGCCTGTACACAAGGGTGTAAATTTCATGGTAAAAATGATTATACATTCAACTGGGCTGCCTTGAATTATTACCATGCACACAGCAATATCAGGCTTTGTGAGCACTGCTGAAGACAAAAACATATAGAAAATTAATGGTGTGATTTGCAGGTTACAATGGGTATTCAATGGCATTCTCTTTAGATTTTTTAATGAAAAATATGGTGCAGCAGATCATCAGTCAGGACAGTGTTCCTCACACAGAGATTCATTTCTGGCTACAAACTATTTTTATGTCTTGAAGTCCTTGCTTCCTTTGTTCTTTATGTATTTATGTGATTTGTGGTTAGAGATGTAAAGTGTTTTCATCGTCTCAGTTCTTAATTTTCAAGGTTAGTGCTGTAATAATGTAGACTGTTAGGCCACATGTGTCTGGCTCAAATCTTCAGTTTGACATCATAATGATCAGTTGATTCCCTCCATTCCTAACAATATTTTAAAGCTCATTGGTGCCTCTCAAAACCTTAAAACTAGGTAGCAATCCCAAATGTTTGCCCAGTAGTAATTTCAGCTCTACTGTCAGTCACTGATGTGGTGTGTGTGCCCTGTGTGTTGTCATCAGGATAGAGAGGCTGCGCTTCAGCAGCTAGTCAGTGAAATGAGAGCAGAAGGAGAGAGACACAAGAGGGAGCTAGAGACTCTGAGGCTGCAGTGCAGGAGAGAGGTGGAAGACGCCCGCAGGCGGGGTTTCAGTCAGTGTAAGACCTCTGACACAGTGACAGTGTTGATTTTATATGATGTTTCATAAGATGTCATCAAAATGATGCTGTCAGAGTTTCATAACAATAACTCCTGAAAGGTTTGTCATGATTTCAGCCAGTAGCAACAGAGCAAAGCAGCAGAACAAAAACTGAATTAGACAAATATAGAAAAACAGAACAAGTATGTTCAAGATGAATCTGTATTTGGCTGGTGCATGCTGCTGGTTTATTTCCTAACAGTGGAAGCTAAAGATGCTGAAGACAAGAAGCTGCTGGAGGAAAAGGATCTGGAGCTGGAGGAGATGAAGAAGAGGCTGAAGGACCAGGAGAGGGAGAGGCAGAGCGAGCTCCTGAGGTTACAGATGGAGGTAAATTAAAAGCTACACTTCACGTCCAACAGTGTTGCTGGAGTGATTTTTCTGATTCACCATGTACAGTGAAAAACAGAAGTCTTAGAAAGGCTGTTTTATAATAATTGGGGGTGCACATAACTGGTATGCATACAAAAATCAGAAATGTGTAACATCAGTTGTTTCACAGCAGGCCTTTGCGTACCAGGCAGCAACTGAACTGGGTCTGGGTTATAGATTGGACAGCGTTGTGAATGGGATCACTTAGGGTGGACACTGTAAACAGTTTGCAGTGAAGCTATTATAGTTCAGCAGATAGTGGTAATTCAACACTTACAGCTGCCAACTGCCATAAAACTCAACAGAAGAAGAAAATGGCAGCTACGGCCATTGCTTAGAATCAATACACAGTCTATGCATTACTTGTCGACACACCTGACCCAGTGAAGTGCTGTGACAGTAGTCGAAATGTTTTTCACTTAGCATTTCATAAGACTAAACAGACACATCCCATGTCTTCCTATGCTTAGGATTTTGCTTTATTGAAGAGGTGCATGACACAGTTTACATCACATTTGAATATTTTCAGCTTTGTGAACGAGAAATTCTGTCAAGATTAAGTGCAACTCTGCTTTGGTCTCGAGTGACCAGTTTCAGCTCCTCATAATAGAGTTTTGTTCTGGATGTTTTGGCAGTTTGGTGCAAAGTTAGCCAGAGTTCAAAGCACAGCTCAGCGGAGCCAACAGCAGCAGCAGCAACACAGCTCCAGCCTTATTCCACAGAGTGTCTTCAAGAGGGTGAGCAGCCCACACAGGGCCTTTTACATCCTCTTTCTTGTCATTATAGAGCTTAACTAACAAGGTACATTACAAATATAAGTGGTATTGAATCTGTAAGTCAGTGTTGGTGTGCATGAAGGTTTCAAGCTTGTTTGGGTTTGTCAGTTTGTGTCCTTGGCATGCAAGGCTCAGCTGAGAGCAGCGCAAACTGTATTAGATTTGACCTGGATGTCTCATCTTGTTAGTCCCCACCTTCTAAGTAACATCAGGCTACTTCCCAGCATGCCCCACCAACTTTGTTATTTGTCAGACAGCCATAAGTCCGAGAGAGACCAAAATTACCTGCAGAGTGGTGCAAATAATAGAAGATAATAATTTCAGAAGTAATAAATGGATAATTATAATTAGTTCCAGCCCTGGGAAGAATTACATTAGTAGTCACTAAATACAGGGGAAAGCACACTGCAGACTTTTATTTATGTGGTGCAGCCATTCACAAGAATCGCAGTTGCAGAGAATTTAAAATTAGTAGATGGTGTCAGCTGTGCTGTTCTGAGAAATGTGTTGCATGTCGAGTTTGTATTGCCTCTGTCTAGTGTGTGTGTGTGTGTGTGTGGATTAACTGTTCGTTTGTATCCTCAGAAGCTACAGTTCTTCCAGGAGGAGAAAAACAAGGAGATTGTGGCTCTGCGTCAGAGAATCAAAGAGCTGGAAGAGAACCAGCGAGCCTCCGGCCTCAATGACAGCCATCGGAAGAAGAGAAGGATCTAATTTGTTTAGAGGCTGAAAAGCTGCTGACCTGTCAGCTGTGCGGGTGCACAAAGTCCTGACATCCCAGGCAGCAGAAGTGACTAAAGTGTTTCCAGATTTGTATTTCAGTTTCATTTCAAACCAAATTCAATTCCTCAGAGCTGTTGAGTTATTGTAGTTTTTTCCAACAGTGATGCTTTTTGTGCACCGTTATATTTGATTAGATGTACAGTTCACTACATTCATTAGTGTGCATGTTCACTGCCCTGTTTGTACATGTTCACTGCCCTGCTTGCAGGTGACTAATGTGCAGAGAGCACATTTAAACACACGCCGTATTCCTGTCTAAGGCTTTAATCCAATCAGACGCCTGCATGGGAGTGAAGGGGGGGTGTGGCTTAGGTGCACTTCAGAGTGAATCAGATTCACATCTCAATAAAAAACGTAAATCATTTAACAAATTTCTCTTATTTTTTCAGATTCCTTTAAGTCAAAGTTATGTATTCGACATTCTAATAGTCTTCAGTAATTTGTTCAAGGATTCACCATTATTGATGTTTAGGAAAGCAAAACTTGATCAAACAAAATTTGATTTTCCCAGTGGCCTAAAACTTTTTCATTTCGCTGAATAATTCGCTGATTGGTCAGAGTGGATTTTTCACTGAGAACATTCAAAGTGATACAGTCTTTCTGGACTTGAAATCCTGGACCTGGAAGTCTACCAACACATCTGTGATAATATAAAAGTTGTACCGATTACACTGACATTACATAGAAGAAAGCAGACTTGAATGTACTCTAGTGTTGTTGTCTTTTGACTGTAGTGTCCCCCTGCTGTCCCTCCACTGCTCCTCACAGGGACAAAACACCTGAATGAAGACGATCAGCCCGGTGAAGTGTTGACCTCATGCTTCATAATCTCCTTATCTGTGCTGCTCAGCCAGCGTCTAAAGGGGGACAGAGAGCTAATCTCAATGGGAACATTGGGTAAAACCGTTGCATAACATTTCATCTTCACAGAAGCCAGGAGATCAACGCTGGCTGCACAGCACATGTGCTCTGCTAAACCTGCAAAGCAAAAAGCATTCTGGTTGTTTAGATCATGTAGGTGCGAACACATGTGCACATGCGTCATCTATTGCATCCTTTCTGGCCTCATTTTTGCAGCCGTAAACTGATGTGAGTCATTTGAAGGGATTGGGACAGACCTAAACTAAAACAGGATTAGAGTTCATGACACCACCTTAATCCTTCATCCCTCAGTGAGGAAGAGAGGGTGAAGACGGCGAGAGGTGAGCTGTGAGGGGTGTGGCCAGGCAAGGCCATACTGTCTGTCCACTGGACTGATGACTCAGACACATGTGCCCCCTCCCCTCCTCTGGTTTTGCCGATCATTGTACAGGAGTCTGTGAGCGGGCACAGACAAGGAGACTATGGCAGCACCGTTCTTCTCAGTAGGATTGGACTTTCTGCATTGATTTTGGAGCAAAATTCAGCATGTAAGTGAAGAAAATTCATTTTCCTTGATCCTACTGGGCCAAAATAAATAAATAAATAAATGTTTTTGTGTTGCTGCTTTTAATGCTTTTTACGGCTGTGTTTTTCATTTTTAGGAGTGTAGTGAGTATTTACTGATAACTTTACAGATGTTTGGCTTCTTTTTACAAAATAATCAAGCATTATTGTGTTTTTAACATCTTACTGCATGTAAAGCCATGAGCTGGCAAAGGCTTAATGATATTATCATGTCGTTGAAGATGACCTCATCTCCAGCCTGCTGCAGAAATGCCTGGAAGCCAGTACCAGGTGACGAGCACCAAGCGTCACCACAGTGTCTACAGCCTGACGGACAGCTCTGATGTCGGCCCAGAGGAAGAGGAGGCCGACGCTTCGCTGCGCCTCACCCCTCTGCAGAAGCTCACCACTGACATGTGCAAGGACGAGAATACCATCAAGGAGCTGATCATAGGTCGCAGGGTGGGCTTCTACAAGGTCCGTGGGGAGATTGGCTGTGGGACCTTCTCCAGGGTCAAACTGGCTTTCCATGCTTTGACTAAAGGTTGGTGAACATGCTGTCTGACGGTGCAAAGAAAGTTAGCTTTTCCACACAACAAAGCACATCTAACTGTCTGGCCCTCATGTCTCTGTTATGGAGTCCCATTTCCTTTGCCGTTGATCAGTGTGCCCTCACAAACCTAAAACTAAGAGACAAACTCAGCCTGTACCTATATCCTTGAAGCTGGACCTTATTGAACTTGACAGATGTTGCAAAGTTGGAGCTTGCTTTATTGAATTGATTATTGTGAAACACATTGTTGTGCACTTTTTCTCTCTTCTTTTCACGTGGGCATTGCATGTGTACTTAACATGAAATGCACGATTGGCACAGTCACAAACTTTTTGAAGATTTCAGGTCGAATAGCACAACTCTAGTCTTTGGTCAGCTATTGTTTTGAGTTTATCCACCAATTATTTTTTCAAATACTTATTCTACTATAAAATGTCAAAAGTAATGGAGTCGTAACGAACCAGTATTTTCATTATCCTCTAATGTGCCGATCATTTCTAAAACATTAGAAAATAGTGAGACATAGTGTCTGACCAACAGTCTAAAACCCAAAGTTATTTTAACGGTGAGAACAGAGAATGTTTGGAATTTTGCTTGATAAATGACTTCAGTTATTAACCAATTATCACAACTGTTGATGATTGATAATCTTCAGTAGTCTTCAAACTATTTTCATTGTCTGAACAATCCAGTTTACAATAAAATAATGTCTCATGTCCATTCATCTGTCCTCCTCATAGACAAAGTGGCCCTGAAGATCCTGGATAAGACCAGGTTAGACACTCAGGCCCAGCGTCTGCTCTCCAGGGAGATCAGCAGCATGGAGTGCCTCCAGCACCCCAACGTGGTCCATCTGTATGAGGTGGTGGAGACACCGAGCCGCCTCTACTTGGTGCTGGAGTACGCAGGAGGAGGAGACCTCCACAACAGGATCTGCAACGAGGGAAAACTGTCCGACAACTCCAGCAAGATCACCTTTGCACAGATCCTCTCTGCCATCAAATACATGGTTAGTGATAAAGAAACATTTCTTTATCAATTCAAACTAGTGCTGCAGCTCACAACCGATTCATTAAGTGATGATCAAGGCTGTGAGATAAACATCAATTTATCACAAAAATGATCATTTAAAAAGTCCCACAGAACAGCTGTCATCTCAGATGTATGTAATATATTATGTATTAGAATATTATGTAATATTTAGAATATCTAACCAGCTTGTCTGTTTTTCTGTGCAGCACAACATCAACGTCATCCACCGGGACCTGAAGGCGGAGAACGTTCTCTTCACCAGCAGCGGCTGCGTGAAGGTGGCGGACTTTGGATTCAGCACGCGGGTCTCAAACCGCAACGACAGCCTCGACACCTTCTGTGGCTCGCCGCCCTACGCCGCCCCGGAGCTCTTCAGGGATGAGTGCTACCTGGGCCCCCCCGTGGACGTCTGGGCCATGGGCGTCCTGCTTTTCTTCATGGTGACCGGGACCATGCCATTCCGTGCTGAGACCATGGGGAAGCTGAGGCGCAACATCATTGAAGGCGCCTACACTGTCCCTCCCTGGGTGCCTGGCCCCTGCCAGAGGCTTATCAAGGGTATCTTGAAGGGGGTCCCTGCCGAGCGTTACGCCGTCGACCAGATGCTGGGCTGCGATTGGCTCTTACCTGTGGAGTTCCCCTGGTCGTTGGTGCCTCCTGAACCAGTGAGCCCTCTGCAGAGCCTGCTGGACTTGGAGAGTGGGGACCTGGAGGAGGAGGAGGAGGAGGTCAGGAGCTCTCTGGAGGAGCTAGGCTTTACGGCGGAGCACCTACGGAACAATCAGCTCAAAGACAGTCGCAGCCCCGTCACCGGGGTTTATCGGATCCTGCTGCACCGAGCCCAGAAGAGGAGGGGCTACGACTGTCCCCCAGTGGTCCGAGGGATGGTCAGGGACCCCAAGAGGGAGGGGCTCCGGGCTTACAGGGGCCTCAGACACACCTCTAAATTGTGTGTGCTTTCATAACAGACTAGTAGAGGCACATGAGCAGTTTTTATACAGACTTCTTTTATACAAACACATTGGTTACTGGAAAGCAACTTGTAGTTTTTACTGATAAACACTTTTTCAGTCTGTATCTTTTGATACATTTGTTTTACTCCTTCCAATGCAGCTTTTTGGGGATTGACGAAGGTATATGTAAAAGTGCCTAATGATATTAAACAAAAGAAAAAGTTGTGACAGCATCCACTTATATTCAGCTAAAGAGTGTTTTTTTTCCCTCCTTGAATGCTTTGATCTGGATTTTAGAGGTCTGAAGATCTGAAGGTATCCATTTTTTTTAAACTTTTCTCTAATCTTTGGTTTTCTTCTTAAAAATACTGAACGTCAGGACCCCTCAGATTTATAAAATAGTCACCAATTCTTTTTCCAAGTTCCCAGAGCCAAACAATTTACAAAGATTTAAAGCAAAAAAGCTGCATTAGTTAAAGATTCATTTTCTGTTCATCCACTTTCATGCAAAATGTATGTGTGTACCTGATTTGTGCTCTTCAGTCCTTGTCAGTGCAGAGGAGCTTTGGTGAACAACATTGTAAGTTTGTTTAAGGGAAAGCTGACAGACACTTAAAGCTCTCTTGAAAGGAGTCCTATCGTTTATGAAAAACTAAATAAAGTGGTGAAAAAATGATGCGTCACGCAGATGTCATTGTTGAGGCGCGGAGCAGGTGGCTGCTGCTGCTGCACCCAAACAGAGCTGATCTCGCGTCTTTGTGGCCTGTTTACCAAAGTTTCACTAAGTGCGTGCGAGTAAATAATAGTCCCGACGGCAGCTGGCAAGACACCAGATGATACTCAGGACCCCTCTCAGTCTCCACAACCGGTCCAAACCGGTCAGACCCAACCCGGCTGCCCCCTCTGGCACTGAAAGATGGCTAACCCCGGGCTCCTCCCACCCCACCCCTGCCCTGCCCGACCCCCACCTGCAGGAAACGGCAGATGGCGCGGCGTGGCTGCGGAGACATCTGCAGGCCAGACAATAGGCGCTCTGTGCGGACCGCTGGAGCTGACAGGCCCAGAGCTCCGCCATTGTGCGCTGCGCCATACACATGCAGATGAGGTCTGCTGGAGGAGGGACCGCAGCTTGTTCTCATGGCGCAGGGCAGACATGGAGCAGATGACAGGCCGTAGCGCCCTCCATGCAAATCTGCTGAGTTTTAAACTTTTGTTCGTTTCATAACCACGCCCCCCCCACCCCACTCCCTCCTCTCTGGCCCCGCACCACCTCCTCCACCCAAACACACAATACACACGACTGAAGCATGGAAGCCCGCAGAGAAAGTGAAAACAAATCACGACAGAAGTATGATCTTTTTGCGTTTTATTGAGCATTTTCCACTTACAGATTCCAACAGTTTTTAACGTGAAACCGCTGTCGTCTATAAATGATTTTGTTTCCAACATTGTTCCAACAGGATCACAACATCTTCAGTCAAATATTTCAGTTATCATGTGTGTGTTCAGTACATGTTGGAAATCTATCAGATAATCTTACAAATTCTCAGCATTTATAACTTAATTTAGCCATTTTCTAAAGTGAAAGACAATAGACTTTTTTTTTTTAGAATATTTTTGTCGTTAAATATCTAAAGTGAAACCTTTAGATAGCATTTATTTCCAATACTTTTTAAAAGATTTTTTTTGTCATTGTTAAATTTCTAAAGTGAAACCTTTAGAGAATTAAGACAATTCTGGAAAGTGGGAAACATTTCCGCTGATTGCAACTGCTGTCATGTTGCTCAGCAAAGAGGACGTCTTTAAAAAGTCCCTTTTTAAGAGCGCCTCTTTCTCAGCACCGCTTCTTCTCCTGCTGCGCGTGCTTCAAGATGCGACATTTGCTCTGTGGAACCACAGGACGCAGAACTCGCTTCTCCTTCCTCTCCAAACCTCATCCGCACAAAGAATGAGGGTCGATGTGTCGCTCTTGTGGCATACCTGACCTCATTCACATAAAGAATGAGAGTCATCTTGGCATGGACGGGACAAGAGGCGACGGTTCACGGGGGCCGCTCGGGCCGGCGCCGTGCTGCCTGGACGGGAATCCTCCTCAGGAGTGTCCAGGGATGAGCAGAAACAGGGTCATCCTGTTCATCAGGATGAGTATTTCCAGATAAGAAGCTTCACAGCATCTGAGCAAGAGAGGAGCCGAGTCCCGGATCAGCGCTCGGGGAGGCTGATCTCAGGAACCCAGTCGTTCAGACGGCGGCTCTCCTCACAAAACAGGTGCAGCTTCTCCAGAGCAGGGTCCTCCCAAGACCCATCAGCTGGGTTCTGTTCACACAGGGAGAGGAAAGAGGCGTTAGTCACACCATTCACTCAGAAAGCATCACACACAGACTTCACTAATGATTGAATATAACGCGATGTCGTCCACTGAGCTCTACATACCGTGATGAGGACGCAGTGGGCGTCTTCAAGCTGCTCTGTCTTGTCGCCAACAATCTCAGCCAGACGCTGCATGTCGCTCACTCTGACGATGCTGATGTCGTTGTCAAAGCAGAAGGACTGGATGAGGGTGAAGTGGATCTGCAGAGCGATGTCACACTCGAACTCCTCGTCCATGGCCAGGACGCAGAAAGACACGCTGTCCGGGTCACTGTGGAGACAAAACAAGGAAAAAAGCCGATGAGCTTTCATTCAAAAACACCCAAACTAGCTGATAAGATTGATGAAAATGTAGCGAGCTGCAAATCTTCAGCTGAGAGCTTCATACTTACAGATTCATAACTTTGGCAGACTCGTAGACACCGACGGTGATGGAGTCGTTGTCTTTAGCAGACACCAGGACCTCCTCCAGGGCTTGACCGGTGCACTGAGCACGTTCGGTGGGTTTCTGGATGAGAACCTCCTCAAGAGTCATGATGAAGATGATGAAGATATTCCGCAAAGGGAGAGCGCTAGAGAGTTGAGTCGGAGAGTAAATCCGAAAAGGAGCAGAGTGCTTTCAAACCTGCAGCCTCCCTGTTTTATACTCTCCAGCTCGTGCGGCGCAGTGAAAGCGCTGCGTCCTGATTGGCTGAAGCTGAATGGTGTATTGGTATGATAATGCTATTGTCACACTCCGGCTCGTGGCAGATTGATGGGGGTCATCGAGCCACGCACGCTCCCCCTCTGAGCGCAGCAGCCCGGCCTGGAACTAAAAATAGCTTCATTAAAAAAAGAGTTTGATCCCTCAGCAGCGCTCTTGTGCAAATTAAAGAAAACTGCAGGTGATTCGAAGTGCAGAGATGCACGCTGAACATAAATGACATTTTTTAACGCATTCATAAGAGCTGTTAAACATGTACAGAAGCTTCAGATAGTCCTCTTTGGAAACACACAAACTACTGACAGAACAGTTTTTACCCCCTGAACCACCTCTCAGACTTTACAAAACATGAATTAGAAACTCCACTTAAAGAAAACTCAACAAACTTTCAATATTGTTTCATGCATTTTAGACTTTTAGTAGCATTATTTCAGCAGCAACATGGAGAAAGTGTGATGCGCCCCCTCCCCCTCTCCGCTCTCCCCGAGCAGCAGAGAGAAAGGGCAGGTGGATGATGCCATCTGTGGACTAGAGGCTGGCCATAAAACGGCCTCATTGTGCGCACAGAAGCCCTCTATTATCACGGACCCCCATACAAATGCAAATGACCAGCGCGTGCCAGAACGCTGTGCGTGCTGCGCAATCTGCACTACTGGCTCATGCGGACCACGTGGCCATCAGCTGTCCAGAAAATCCTTGCTTGGTTTTTATTTATTTACTCTGGGGAGTTCAGGGGCCACACGGACTGAATTCTATAGGAAGACTCGTGAAGTTTATTGCACTTTTGTTTGGTATTTGGTGCGTAGATTCCCTAAATGTCTGCATGTGTGATTTTATTAAACTTATTTCTGACAACTTTCTGTTGATGTCCGATCACTTTTAATCTCAACTAAACTTTTACGCACAGCTCTGTTTAATCCATTCCACTGACTGAGCTGTCTCCACCCCAATTATTGGTTATATTTAGAATGTGGTTTGTAAATCCACTAAATGTAGTTGTCTGGGGTTCACTAAACTTGTTTCTGACAGCCTTCTAGTAGTTTCCGAGCACTTTTACGCACGACAAAACTTTTACGCACAACTCTATTGCATCTACTGCACTAATAGATCAGCTTCACCTCAACACCTCGTGTTACTTTCTTTCTATTTTATCTGCATAATAATTCAGAACACATCTTGCATCAGGTCAGGCCTGCTGCCACTGCTGCATAAATGGAGGACGGGGGCTGGAGTGGAGAGGCGGTGCAGGAGACACAGGTTGGCGGTGATTGATTCAGCGCTATTGTTCTGCGGAAGGCAGAGCGGCAGATGGAGAACTGTCGCTATGAGGGACCCCCCCACCCTCGCTCCTAAACCCAGGTCAACCCCGACCCCAGGGTGCGCCGTTCTTTTGTCTACAAGTCTCCACATTCGCCGGTCTGTTGTCTGAGTTTTGATTAAATTTGAATGCCAAAGAGAAGAGCTTATGGTCTAAACTTTCCCAATGAAAAGTGTTATCTCCAAAAGATGCCAGACATGCAGGCAGATAAAAATCACTTTCAGTTTGAGCTGTAAACACGTGAAAGAATGTCGAAAGTGTGTTGTGTTCGACAACAAAACTCTTATCTGTACATTACGGCAGACACGCAGTCATTTGTTTATTTGTAAACTTTCGCTTTCAGTTTCTACAAACTAATCAGCGCATCAGCTGGCCGAGAGGCTCACATTTGGGTCAAAGTTTGATTTGGATCCAGCTGATAGAGACTCAAACTGTGAGCTATTTTAGGAAGGATCAGCTTGCATGGCCACAGGGCAGGCGCGTGCAAATCGATATCGAGCTTTTGTTTCTACATCTGCCAGATGGAGGTCTCCCCGGCAGCGCGCGACAGGTGTTGGTGGTCAAAGCTCTTTACTGGTGACCTGCGGCGATTCAATAAAGCTCCATACTTCTTTGTAAAGGTAGATAGTGTCTAAAGCTGCAGGATAGGATGATGTTGATAATAGATATTTAGCGTCTGGTGTGTGCAAATGTGACTTGGGGTTAGGGAAAACAGGAAAATATTTTAGTAGATATAGAAAAGGTACAATATTTCTCTATTTTGCATTGATCAAATATGTGTTTTCGAGCTATTCGGGCAACACTCAACACATTTAGCTCTGCGTTCCGATTTTGTTTAACCTGAAAACTTACAAATCATGCTTGCAGTCGCATGAAAAACGGCCATCACGCCCAGCAGGTGCTGCCTGACTTCCTTTGTCCTCCCTTCCCCTCACCTGTCCCTGGGGACAGATGGTATCTCTCGGTTGCTGTGGAGAGCGATGCAGACAGAGAGATAAAGCATGCAGGCATCTCCAGATGCCACGCGCCTCAAGTGAGGCCCGGCTTTACGTATGTAAAGCAGCGGCGCGTGCCACTGCCTAATCTACAAAAAAAAAGCTCATGCAGTGAAACTGGTCATGAGTTGTAAAGACCTGTATGACATCCAATGCAAATAAAATGGTTGATATCTATATTAATGTGTTACCAATATACTGTATATACCATACCATATATATATGCCATATATAGTGTCACTTTTTTTGCAAGTTTTAGCAAACCATGTCCACTGTACTTTGCATATTTTCTGGCCATTTTCAAATGCATGCTGTACAGTTTAAAATTTTAAATGTATTTTGCCGGGTTGTCTTGCTGACAGTATCCTTAGAGGTAAACATTTTATAGACAATCAAAAAAACAGGCTGAGAATATCAGAAAGAAACATACTTGAGGTTAGATAAAGAAAGGGTCTACATGAAAATGAATTTAGCAAACCATGGATGAGGTACAAGAACTGTCAGAGAACAATATTGAATTCAGGCTCTGATTTTGGAGGTTTTACAGAGAATAAACAGTTTGCAGGGAAAAAGTTATTTCTATTGACGTAAATATACCCGAGTGAAACCCTCAAGAAATATTACATTTTGTAGTCAGTAATTTTTTAGTATTTCAAGATTCAGGTTTGGAGATGTACTTCTCTACCGGTCCAGTCAGCCATTGGCTTCCATTAATTTCTGCTCAATCAGCAGACTCGTGAAACTTGAACAAATGTGACTGTATTCATTGTTGTCAAAGTTGCATGAATCAAATGTTAACAATTAGTTACGTTATGGTTGCGTGGTACTACAGTATACTTTAAAACATAAACTTTTACATTTGTAAGTGAAGACTGATTAAAAAGTTTGCACTGCATTAACGTGTAACAAGAACTTCAACTGTAACCAAAATTAACGCAGACTTGATGTTCACTGTTATGCATTGCACAGCATTACACACACCTTTAATCTTGACATCTGAAATAAAGTGAAAAAACAATAACAGAACAAAAAATGCTCCAGGAAGCCATTTTCCATTTCCATTCATTTTCTTTTAAGTATGAAAATGAAACTCTTGAGGTGTGTAATCTACAGTGAACATCAAATCAGTAAACTTGTTGCACATTAATGGAGTTTGCGTTTATAATTATTATTATAATTGATTTGAAAAGTCTGGACTGAAGTACCTTGTAACACAACTATATATAGATTTTCATCGCATGCAGAAATAAATGGAAATCAATGGCTCCCTAGAATGTCACAAAATTACATAAGAAAATCTAAACACAGTATTTTGGTTTACAAAAATGTTCAGCTGTTACGTAAAATGCTCTAGATGTGAACATGGAAAACCGGATGGTCCTCATTTGAATGCAAGTTATTGGCTGCTTCTAATTCTTCCAAAACTTTGAGGACTTTGACGACAGCAGTCTGGTCTTCCTGTGTGGTTTCATTATCTCTGTCAGCTGAAAGAATAATTTAAAGTTCAGAGAGTTTCTACATCTGATCCTTTCAACCAAAGCTGCCCCCGACTTTCTAAGACTTTTCTATAGGCACGCGTCCCTGAGGGTGAGGAGGGGGCTGCAGGCCTGTTGTAGCCATTGTGCCCCGAACAGCCAATCAAAGAGTGAGCGTGTGCCGGGTCTGTGGTATAAATGCTGGCAGATTCTTTGGGGCAGCACAAACACTCTCCTCTGGACTTTCTGATCACATCAGCTGAACTGTAAGCTAAACGATCACCATGCAGTCTCCTGGAAAATCTCTGAAAGAAGCTCTGGTCTGTGCTCAGACTGAGGATCGACTCACTGTTGGAGTCTACGAGAGCGCTAAAATTATGACTGAGTAAGTAAACTAAACATGACACAAATAAAACTTTGGCATTCTCTCTCAAAAAGCAACATGACGAACAACGAACAGCAGCAGCTAACAAAAAGTAACTTTTCTTTGTCCACAGAGACCCGGACAGTGTGTCTTTCTGCGTCCTGGCCATGGACGAGGAGTTCGAGTGTGACATCGCTCTGCAGATCCACTTCACCCTCATCCAGTCCTTCTGCTTTGACAACGACATCAGCATCGTCAGAGTGAGCGACATGCAGCGTCTGGCTGAGATTGTTGGCGACAAGACAGAGCAGCTTGAAGACGCCCACTGCGTCCTCATCACGGTATGTAGAGCTCAGTGGACGACATCGCGTTATATTCAATCATTAGTGAAGTCTGTGTGTGATGCTTTCTGAGTGAATGGTGTGACTAACGCCTCTTTCCTCTCCCTGTGTGAACAGAACCCAGCTGACGGGTCTTGGGAGGACCCTGCTCTGGAGAAGCTGCACCTGTTTTGTGAGGAGAGCCGCCGTCTGAACGACTGGGTTCCTGAGATCAGCCTCCCCGAGCGCTGATCCGGGACTCGGCTCCTCTCTTGCTCAGATGCTGTGAAGCTTCTTATCTGGAAATACTCATCCTGATGAACAGGATGACCCTGTTTCTGCTCATCCCTGGACACTCCTGAGGAGGATTCCCATCCAGGCAGCACGGCGCCGGCCCGAGCGGCCCCCGTGAACCGTCGCCTCTTGTCCCGTCCATGCCAAGATGACTCTCATTCTTTATGTGAATGAGGTCAGGTATGCCACAAGAGCGACACATCGACCCTCATTCTTTGTGCGGATGAGGTTTGGAGAGGAAGGAGAAGCGAGTTCTGCGTCCTGTGGTTCCACAGAGCAAATGTCGCATCTTGAAGCACGCGCAGCAGGAGAAGAAGCGGTGCTGAGAAAGAGGCGCTCTTAAAAAGGGACTTTTTAAAGACGTCCTCTTTGCTGAGCAACATGACAGCAGTTGCAATCAGCGGAAATGTTTCCCACTTTCCAGAATTGTCTTAATTCTCTAAAGGTTTCACTTTAGAAATTTAACAATGACAAAAAAAAAATCTTAAAAAAGTATTGGAAATAAATGCTATCTAAAGGTTTCACTTTAGATACTTATTATTGATAGAAAAAATACAAATAGTATTAAAATGGAAAGAATACAAGTGTGTGAATCTGATATTGAATCCTGAAATCTGAAATATCAGAAAAAGAAAAAAAAGAAAAGAAAACTAAAGTTGAGAATGTAGTACTTCCTGAAGGTTTCACTTCAGCTTTGTTCATGTCAAATGAAATAACCTGTTCACTGCATAGCTGACTTTTGTAAGAGGAAACCATAGAAATAAAATATTCTAGTTCAATATTGCTCTCTGACTGTATTTGACTTTTTCATCTGAGGTTAGAGTTGTCTGAAGCGCAAATTAAGTCCAATGTAGACCGTGTTTTTGCAGCTCTGGTCCAGTCTGGTCTGACATTCTGACTGAGTCCTTTTTTTGACCATTTTATTGAGCAACTCAGTCTGAAACTCAAACAACAGCAAACATATCTTAAGCTCTGTGCATTTTCACACATCACAGCTCTGGAGAGGCTTGCCATCTGGAATATTCTGAAGTATTCGTTCCCTCTAAATGTGAGATGCTTCACTTGAATCAAGTACCCTGCACAGAAATGGATAGTAATCGCTGTTTAGAATATGCACAGTGCATGCTGTCATTTGAAGGCAAGAGATGAAAAATATTGCAATATGTGACATTTATCTAATTCAAATATAAGACCTGCAATACAAATTTAGTGTGTTAACTAAAAAAAAAACACTGTGAATCGGCATCAGTCAATGTGCTGATCCCATTGTAAGTCATGTAGTTGGACGATGGCTGGAGTGCAGGCAGCCTTGATAATTTCCCCTTCTGTCCAGCTCAATATGGGATTTTTTTAGTGGAAACAGATGTCGTGTCAAAGCTGTAGAACAGATGACTGACAGTTCTGTCCTTCATATAATCATCAACGTGAACTGTTCATTCAAGTGATTAGACTAACTGACCACACGCAGGGCCATCATTGGTCATCAACAGTCCACCATGCAGTGCAGGTGTGTTCTCAGGCTTCCTTTAACATTTAGAAGAACAAGTTTTAAGGGAAAACTTGAAATATATGAAAAAAATGTGCCTGATTTCTTGCTGAGAGTTAGATGATAAGATAAGGTAATACTTTATGTCTCGTGAGGGAAAATGTCATGGAGTGGAGCAGTAATATGGAGCAAATATATAATAGCAATAAAGTCGCAAATATGAAAAAGTATCAGTCAACCAAGTGTGTTTTCCCAAAGTTTTCCTTTAAATAGATGATCACAATGTTAAAGAGTCAGCAAGCAATGACATCGATTTAAAAGCTAGTGTTCACGCCGACGTTAGCTTCACTGCTCATTCATTTCAATGACATCGTTGGCAGAGCAGTTGCACTGACACAGAGACTGATGCCAAAAATACATTTATTAAAGCCAAAAGGTTGATTATTCGACCAATCAAAGACAGACATGTGCAAGCACTGGCTTAATGGGGGCTGTACTAAAGCAGCTAATTCTGTTGAGACAGAGATGCAAAATGTTCCTGCCATAAGAAGTCCTGCAGAACTGCGACAAACTGCCGCAGCATCTTGCCATCTGACACCCACTACGAAAAGTCATCAGATGCTAAGCTGATCAGACTCAGTTCATCCACAGGAAGGTTTTCCAGGAGTTAAATCACAGGGACTCTGAGCTGGTGAAATGTTTCATACCTGCAAACGTAGCGCCCTTCTGTGACAATGGCTGTTTTTAGTGTCACCCAAGTCTGTCACATGAGATCAGGAGAGTTTTTAAAAATGGGGTGGGGGGTTGTCGTCCTTCTTTAGCTTTAATTTGCGTAGCAAACATGCATTGTTTCTGATGTCATTTTTGGAGATTTCCGGCACTTTATTTGCTGAAGTACATCATGCAAGAATGAATGTTCATGAAGTGAGAGTTTGATGACCTGCAGCAAATGCAGTGCCTGTAACAGCACATTAGCCACTGACAGAGCAACACACACTAAGTAACATTACAGGCTGTTTAACCTTTCTGATACGTAATATTAGCTAGGCTAGTTAGCCTTACCTAACTTCATGGTTTTTCTCAACTACAGTGATGGAAAGCAAGTACATTTATTCAAGTACTGTTCTTAAGTACAAATTTGAGGTACTTGTACCTTACTTGAGTATTTGTATTTTCTGCTACTTTCAGCTTGTACTCCACTACATTTATCTGCCAGCTTCAGTCATTACAGAAATTACTTTGAAAATGCAGATTAATGGTACAAAATCTAATCAATAAATTATGATATTATGATATCAATAAGGCTTCATTGATTTGTAAAAAGAAAGAAAAACAGGCTGGCAGGTGTATTTGTTTAGCAAAGCAATAACATTGTTTTCTCTTATTGTTCCAACCTTAAAAGGCTTCATTTGTAGATTCACTCAAGTTTGCTACTGGTGGTGAATATATGGTTCAGATCTTGTCACCTCTTTGCGGGTCTGCCTTTACTGCCTTTGTGCCGCTCAGTCATTCAGCATGTTTAGAGAAAAATATGTCCTACTGACTGCAACGACAATCATCAACAGAGGTTGTGGCTTTATTTCATGATGCTGCTCAGCAGAAATGAGCCAAAGTGGAGCTGCAGCTTAATGAAGGCGATCCTTTGCTCCTGGCACACGCTGGGGTCTCTGTCCTGCCTCTCATCTGCGATTCAGAACATTTCAGCTTTTGTGTCTTTTGGACTCAAACTCTAAAGTCACTCTGACCTGCATGTTGCATGTCATTGCAGACTATTGTGAAGTCAACAGCTGCTGCAGCCTGCCACGCCCCCACTGTGACACACACACACATGCAACTTTTCCTCTGTCTAGTGAGGTGTTCATTACGATGTAAAATAATGCAATGCTTGACCAGAATAAAAAAAACAACAACAATAAACCAGACCAAAGAAAGAAAGAAAGAAAGAAAGAAAGAAGAAGAGGAAGAATAGTTGCTCATTTGGTCTATACAGTTGCTGCACATGTTCATATACACAAACACACACTCTGGGCCAAAAAGAAAAAAAAAATGGACCAAGCAGCACCAGCTGAAACTCAGTCACCCCTTTAAATATCCATGGCAACCAACCCAGCACTCACTCCATCTGCTGTCCAATTTAATGATGAGGGGAAAAGGAGAGAGAGAGGGGGAGGAGGAGGAGGAGGAGGAGGCAGTGTGCCCGGCACAAGCCTGCTGCCATTCATCCATTCAGGAGCAAATCCTCCAAACAACAACATCCCCCAGCAGACAGCAGCAACACGTCTGCAGGAAGCAACAGCATCCACGTACACTAACACAGCACTTCAACATGAAGGACAGAGCTGAAGTCAGGCTGTGGTTAGCTTAGCTTAGCATAAAGACATGGAAGCAAGGGGCAAACAGGTCCCCTGCCTCTGTCCAAATTTTCAAAAATATACTCACCAACGCCTCTAAAGCTTGTTTATTGCTATAATTGCTTCACATTTCCTCTGTGCACAAGTAAAAATACTTGAATTCTCTGTCAGCCTCTCTGAACTCGCTCACCCTAAACAACCTTGGCTGCCCTGTGCTTCAACCCCGGTCATAAAGAGCTCTGCTGCAGCAGCCACATGCTGCTTCTCAAGTGTCCTTTCAATATAAAAGCCTCCTCCTCCTCCCCCTCCCCCCAAAATCTTTTCTGTGTGCTGGAGAGCTGCAGCAGATGGTTGTGATGGGCTGCAGGCTGAGTGTCTTTTTAGTTTGTTGGTGTTTTGGTGGAGCAGGTTGCCTAGGATACAGACATCCCCTAAAATTCATTTGAACATATCTATATTTATTGTTTGTTATCTATCTATTCATTTTCGGTGGCACACTTGATCAAATCATCAAGATTGGATGGCAAGTTATTATTATTGCTTCTAAAATAATGCTATTGTCAAAAAAAAAAAAAAAAGGCACGAAAGCATTATGCATGTAAACCATGAAGCCTGTGTTCATCCAGGAGTCCTGAACAAATCCAGACTGAACTATGTGTGCTTACTTTAGAAAAATAAAGCTGTGGAGAAAAACTGCCAGATGTGCATCTGCTTGTTTCAGATGTTCGTTGAAGCCATATCACGAGAAATTTTCAAACTCCTTTTTTTTTAATTTTCCATCTTTAGGATCTCTGCTATGATTTGCATGTTCAGAAAACATTTGTCTGAACAAGCTGTGTTTGTAAAGATGAAGAGTTTCAGAGGTTAAGGTCTGCTGCCTTGCTC
The DNA here is from genome assembly GCF_017976325.1 of Chelmon rostratus. NCBI lineage: Eukaryota > Metazoa > Chordata > Actinopteri > Chaetodontiformes > Chaetodontidae > Chelmon > Chelmon rostratus. The sequence continues at coordinate 8,939,002 of NC_055676.1, read as the reverse complement.
TGTCTGATAGCTATGCTAATCTACTTTTTAACTATGCTAATGCTGCCCTCCTTCATTACCATAAGCCTGCTGCTGCTGCAGGTCACAGCAGGCTCAGGGTCGCACAACACACACGTGTAAATATGCGTGTGTATACGTTTAGGTCTGTGTATACGCACACACACACACACACGCCCATACTCTCAGTCATCAGCTGTTGATGCTAATTTCTGCCTCTGATATCCATCATTGAGGCCTGTTTCAGCTCATGATCAATCTAATCACTGCTAACACTAACGACCCTGAAGCCCCTCGGGCTGCTCCCCTCTCTCTAAAAACACTGCATCCAGATCAGACACTTCTGCTTATGGAAAACATTTGCATAATTCAACACAATCATGCAATAATCCAAACATCATCATTTTGGTATGAAGGTGAGAAAATTGCGTCGTTTGTAAGCGCTGCATTATTACAAGCTCATTGGATGTTAGCTGGACGTGCATTTGTTTGTATCAGGCGTTATCTTTAAAGGTAAAAAGACTGTAAATAAAGATGAAGGTGAAGTCATTTTATCTGTTTACATCCACAGTTACAGCTTGTAAACACAAAGTGGACAGGCAGTAGCACACACACACACACACACACACACACACACACACACACACACACACACACACACACACACACACACGCACACACACACACACACACACACACACACACAGCCAGCTGTTGCCAAAACACCGGTCTGCCTCTCCATTCAGTACTGGATCCCTCAAGGGCCTCGTTCAGACACAGCAGCAACACTGTGTGTGTGTGTGTGTGTGTGTGTGTGTTTGAAAGATGTAGGAAAATCTTCAGCAAAAAAGCTCATTCTTGGAGACAGTAGTTTGAGGAAAAAACAGGAGGAAAATACTTTGAACTCAAGGTGCACTTACTGGCACTTTTCCAGAGCTTTCAAGCACATAAAGATAAAGAACACCGTCTTTGGCTTTGGAGGGGATGAGTGATAGCTGTGCATGAAAGATCAAAATGACACATCACAATAATGTGGACTGCCGAGCAGGCTTGAGACGGAGACACAACACTTGTCCGTCTGTGTGCGGTTCATGCAGTGTGTGCAGAAACAGATCAGATGGCTGAATGTGTTTGTGCTGCGCCCCCATCCACTGCACGCCTTCACCAAAACAAAAGTCAGACAAAAGCTACAGCCAACACTTCTACACCCTCATCAATGGGCACAAAGAGCAGAGAAACGACAGGAGGGGCCCTACACAAAGGTGCACCTAGACCCCGGCCCTCACTCCTCTTTTGTGCTGAAGAATGGCGAGGTCCAGGAGCAGCTGCTGTTGGCTGCAAGGGACATTTGAGACAGTCCCTTTCACCAAAAACAAAGTCTGGAGCTGTGAGTGTGCAGGCTGCAGGGCTGCAGGGGCGAGGAGGAGGAGGAGGGGGGCTGTACACAAAACGAAAGGCACACTTTGCCAGATCAGGGTGGAGATGACTCCCCATTCATCCTGCAGGTCAGCAGCAGGGGTGGGGGAGGGTCTTAAAGTGAAGGAGGAGGCCTTTAAAGTTGACGAGAGTCACATCAGTCACAGCACAAAGGAGTCCCAGAGGTCTGCCATATGGACGCAGGCACATCATCTGTTCAGGAATCACTAAAACAAATCCAGCCAGAGCCAATAGCAGCGCGAGCTTTGCACCTTGCTCTACCCAGCGACAACACACCTCTGGTTTCTGATTGGCTGTAGAGCTGTTGTCATTAACACAGTGTCTCAATTAGCCAGATAGGTAGGAGGGCACTTTGTTGTTTTAGTGCTTCAGGATGAGCTTGGTGTCGGATTGATTAGTGCTGGTGAAGATTGAGGAGATATGTTAAAACATATTTTATTTGCTCTCAGTTTACAACAACTACTTCAACGTGTGGTTCTCCAAAATGTCATTTGTCAGCAGATTTTCATAAATGACTTTTAGTACCACTTTCTGAAATGGTCTGTCTTTGTGTGCCTATGTGCTTTTCTTAATCATTGGAGGATTTTTTTTGCTCAGCTGATTTCTTTCCTGATACCAGATAAAAGAATAAATTCATGACAGAATGGAATAAATCAATGAAAAATCCCCAGTGCATCTAAAATCAGACCCAGACTCTCAACATACATCTTCCTTATTTCAAAACCACCCGATCACCTAAAGCACAAGAATGACTCTAAACACAGTTTTCTCTCTGTAACAGGACTGTTACAGCGCCCCCTATGGATATAAGACTTTATTGATCCTCAATTCACATGTTGCAGCTGCAGGTAGGAAACAACAATGAAAGAACTCTGTGAAAATGAATAAATCAAATAAAAAATGACATTATAGGCCTATGAATACTTTACACTACAGTATAATGCAATACCTTCTACCTATGGAGACTCATGGTGTTAATATCAATAAATAACACATTACGACTTAGTTAAATATAAATAAATAGCCATTTAATATATAACTGCTGGAGTGTTAAAAAAACCCAATCCATTTTTAATAGATTCAATAGATTTATTTTGAAATGTCTGAACGCCTGTGCTCGTGGAAAAAAGAGGAGGAAAAGTAATTAGAATTCAAAATGTATTTGATTCTTTCACTGTTATACTGTATTATATCTCAGGGTCTCCATATACATCATATACAGTAGATTAGTTGTGCAGTTATTAGTGCACAACAATAAAAGCCTGATTGCAGCCAAATGTATATAACTGTGTAAATAACTCTGTACTGACTGTCTCTCTGTTTCCTCTATAAATCCTCTTGTCAGTTACTGAGGAAAAAGCCAAAGAAAAGTCAACCTTGAAAAAAGAAATGCATGGATTTGCTTTGTGACTATTTAAAGTGAAGCAGTGACACTTTGGGTTGAATCTGTCCAGGGTTTTAAGTTGCATTAAAGGGTCATTTTTCTCGTCCAAGCATCTCAACAGTGTAAAAGGAACTTGTTAGACCCTTTACTTCATCACCAATACAACTATGTAAAAGAAACAGTCCTGCTAAAAAGTACATACGCATTATCAGCAAGTTCTGGTTCTGCAGGAAAGTGTCCCCTGTGACTCATCATGAATTATCCAGAACCCCTGGTCGGACTGAGTGACTCAGAGGTGAACTGAGTTCGACTTTGCGCTGACTGAATGAGGAAAAGGTTGAATGGACAGCTCGTGCCCATGTGGTCGGTGCGCCATGCAGTGGTGTAACAGTGGTACAGCAGGATGCAACGCTCCAGCAGCACGTGGTCTGTTCAGCCTGATTAACACGGAGAAACGGCTCCCCCTTGTGGTTAATAGTCGCTCCTGCACCACAGCGCATCCTGCAGTGAACTGCTGATGTTAGCCGGTAAGGTTTTGATTAAACCAAACATAAATGACCAGGATGAGCAAGTAAATGTGATTCAGATGAGAAAATAAAGATGCTACAAGCTTTTTATACAAAATATTTATTCAGCTGAACACAGAGTGTGACACCAACACTAACACCTGGATAGACACGTCTCTGTTTCTGAACTCTGCAATTTCCTTTGGTTTGTTTGACATGTGATTACTCATGCTGACTGAGGGCGTCCAACACGTACAGACACACAGAAAGCCACAGATAGATATGATGGACTAATTTCTCTACTGCTGCATTTTAATAAATTTGGGGCAGCCAATTACTGCACACACGCGCGCACAAACACACACATACACACAAATGAAAGATGCATACATTTACATCCAATAACAGATGCATTGAAGGCATTTAGCATTGCACTTCCCTAAAGTTGAGGGACTCTCAGAAGATTGATTTTTTAAAATAATGGTCAAAAATTTATGCAGCAGATGTCAAGTTGTTCCGAGTTAAACTCCAGAAATGTCAGATACATTTCCCATAATGACACTTGTTTGTCATTAGACCCTCTCTGCCTGGTAAACAGCCCCATCTTTAAAAACGCCCCCAATTTGTGCCTCGGTGAAAATGTGCACTTTCCAAGCCCTGGTAGAGTTATTTTCTCAGACATGAGAGTGCTTCTCCAGAGCTGAATTATTATCATACATGACACATACAATGTGTAAAATCAGTGGAGGGCACCTTCAGATATTGCTCCATTTAAACAAATTAGACCTCATGACAGAATAATATTTAAAGCCAGTTTTGGATGGAGTTTCCCAGGTGCTAACGAGCACACTAACACAAATGTTGTAATATCAACCATTTCAGTCAATGTACCTTTCAGCCACAACGTTTAAGATGCGCTAAGAGTTTAAAGAAGGAAAGGAGCAAAAAAGAAATAGCATTCAGCCTTTGCATCAACCAACAATGACTTTACAGTTTGAGTTTTTTGTAGTTTTTGGTGTCAGGCTAGCTCTGAGGCTGAAAGGATGAGATGGCAGCGGCTGCAGGAAGCGATCAAACCTGCTTCTCACAGCCGCCCAACAACCAGACCACCCACACATGAGGCTGAGGCGAGGAAGCACCAGTCCACTCCTGTTTTTAACTCACACCGAGTGTTTGCTGTGTCAATAGAGGATCTGTGTGTGGTCGGAGTACTGTGTTACAGATCCATCCATGTTTCCCTCTGACTGATTCCTCTGCCATTCAGGCTGGAGTATGCAGAGGACGAGAACATGTTTAAGCACTCGAGTTCATATACAGTCCATTAAAGTGAGGACAGATGAGTGAGTGTAAAGCACCGTGACACTCTGCTGATTTACAGCCACGTTTGGCTCGACTTGAGAACCGCAGTTCAGACTGAAGTGCTGCGGGTTTCTCCTTTTTCTTCCCTGTCAGACGTCCAACAGCTTTTTCTTTCAGCGGATTCTCAGCAGCAGGAAAAATAGATGTGCACTAAGACATTAATAAAAATGTCAGGTCACTGCATGTGCGTTCTTGGCCCTGCGTCAAAACCCGAAGAACACAAGGAAGCAGACCTTTTATAGTGAGGCACTGCCCCACAGGCTGCCATCAAAGAAAGGAGGAGAAAGACCAGTTTTTATAACTCTGATGTAATCTTTGTTTAAAGGTCAACGCTTTGCTATATTTCCTTTTTCAGAATGAAATCCAACAGTTAGCTCACTGGCATACAGTGCAGTGCAGCACAGGAGATTCAATGCACTAAGTTCACAGGAGAGTCAACATGAACATGAGTCACATGATAACAGGCGGTCACTTATGGGGGCGACTGAGCAAAATCTCCACCCTTCATCTCCAACAAAACACTTTCTTACAGTCTCAGCAGGATTTACGCACTAAAATCCCATCGAAACATCCACTGCTGTTATACGAAAAACAGGAATACCGCGGCACATCGGGATAAACAGTCATTAAAAGTGTTCCAGTCAACCCTCAAGTGAGTGAAAACAGTGTTAAAACCTGATGGAAATATGGAAGCATTAATAAGCTTTATAAGCAGCTGCAAGTGCTTTGTGGACTTTTTTTTTTTTTTTTTGGCCCCGAGCTCGACTTGTCAGGCTGCCCACAGGCTGCCCTACGCTCCAATTGGTGGAGCTTGCTGAGGCTGTATACAGAGATCTGCAGACAGAAGAAAAAAACCCGTGCAGCTTCCTCCATGTTTTTCAGAGAGGAAAAAAGATCTGATTTACAGGTGACAGCGTGTTATTAGAGTATTCTCCTAAAAAATGTTGGAAATGATCAACAATCAAAGATAAAGTAAAGGACAGTCCCTTTTGTCGCATGGATAAACAAGGTTAGTACATTAATAATGAAAAGATTTCACTACAACCTCCTCCCACACACACACACACACATTTCTGAAACCAAACTTAGAGTCTTCTCTCCAAACAGTCTTTTTGCCATATTTTCATGTGGTATTGATAATCAAATTAATACTTTCGTGTCAGTTAATGATTTGACTTTGAGTTCTCATCCCTCCTGCAACTTCCTATTTATTTCTCTGTTGTTTTTCCTGATTCTGCTGCCATCTCTGTCTTTTCCCCTCTTTCTTCCTCGTTTAATCTCTCTCTGTCTCTCTCTCTCTGTCCCAGGGTGAACACAGAACAGACTGGAAGTCATTTCAGAAAGAAATTAACACAGGAGTCTAATACTCTAATGCTCCCACACAGCAAATTGGATTTGTGCGCTTCACTGACTCAGAGTATCAGTGTGTTGCAGGACACAAAGCCTCCTGCAGCAAGTCAGGAACACAGAGTCAGGGGAGGGACGCCGCTGTTTCAGCACAGCTAAACTCTCAGATGAAAAGAAGGAGAAGAAGCGCCTGTCTGGTTTGGGACAGTTTCCCGTGTTACTTTTGCCTTCACACCTCATGGCCAAAAGTATGTGGACGCGTGAGCATGAATACATTTGCATTAATCTGCTGCTATAACAGTCATTTAGAACGTGGCTGTGTGGATTTGCTCCCATTCAGTCACAAGAGCATCAGTGAGGTCCAACACTGATGTTGGCTGACCAGGTCTGACTCATGGCTGGAGTTCCAGTTCAGCCTAAAGGTGTTGGACGTCTAAACTGTCTACGTTTTAAACAAAAGCGTGCTTTCACACTGTGAAATATCATTGTGTGCTGTTGCATTAATATTTGCCTTCACTGGAGCTAAAATGTCCAGAACATGAAAATCAGCTCCAGACAGAAGGTGAACAGTTGGCTAAACACTGCGTTTTGTTGCATTTTACCTTGCAAAATGTGAAACACATGATCATTTAAATCAAAGTGATTATTTTATTCGTTGTTTCTATGTGACAAACTTAGAATGAAAAAAAAAACTTGTGGTTCAATGGAAACAATTTCTTTTTGAGAAGAGCATCAAATAAATAAAAACATGTACTTAAAAAAGATTAATGTTCATTATGTCCCAATTTTGTTTTACAGCGTTGCTATACTTGGTTTGTTTTGAGGGTTTTTTTGCTGGTTTTTGGTTTGTAAAATGTTGCCACTTTATTTTCATTAGTCTTAATTAAAAAAAAAAAATTATCATTATTACAAAAACAGAGAATTCGAAATGGACGACGACTCACTTCAAGAAAACAGACCCATGTAATTTCTCCCTGTTCATCCTCAGGGATGAATTCCCACCTCATATTGTTGTAATATGTTTCATTACTTTTCTGCCCTGCAGCCTGAATGTTAATTAAGTTTGTTAGGAAGCCTTCGTGTCAACACAGAGGCATGCCTGGTTGGTACTACAAGATGTGGATGAGGCGGAGAAGCCACTGAAAAATACTCTTAAAGTTGTTCTGCTGTATCTAATCTATATGATTTATTTCCACGCAGTGATGGATTCAGTCCATGCAAGCCAGACTTTGTTGTAAAAGTTCAACCAAAGCAGTAATAAAACACATGTCATGGATTAGATTAGCTATTACAGACTTTTCTGAACTCCAAACACTCTTCAAACTGTCTTTCATCCGCAAACTAAAGTAACTGAATTTAAACTTTCTTACATCTTTGCTTTGGGAGCTGAACTTTGATACCAGAGTGAAAAAAAAAACATGTTTGTATGGTTTCAAAAGCCAAATACAATGCAATGGTTCAATGGTCTCCACACTTGTTCTTGTACTTCAGAGAGAGGGCACCTTCAGCCACAACAGAGAGCACGATCTCTACAGCACTCCTCAGTAACAACAGCACAGATCTGTAATAAATGGATCCAGAGCTGTAAATGCAGGCTCATCACTGCTGTCTCTGAGTTTAAACACCACTCTGTTTGTGTCTTTGGAGACCATAAAAGTGAAAGACAAAAAGTGAGAACTCAAGCAAATACACAAAAGGAGCTGAGGTTTATGAAAATGAAGTCAAAGTCCATAACTGAACATTTAAAAAGAAAGAAGTGAAAGGGCTTTCCGGAAAACTGGGGCTCCGGAGGAAGCCGACTGCACCCAAAACCTGCACAGATTTCACTACGGTGAATGTGTAGTAAGACGCCCTCGGCCGGTGAGAGTGGCATCGATGTCTCGTCAACTCTCTGCAAGAAAGTGAACCGTTTCCCCAAATGTGAGCCGACAGGAGAGCTGGAGAGCGTCCACGCCACACAGTCCTGAGAGGAGGCCTAATCGGCCAGAGCGAGCGAGTTTTTGACATGTGGTGTCATTTAGAGGTAGTTAACACACATGTGTTTGTGCTCAAAATGTCAGCTGATGACCTTTGAAAGGTTAGCAGCTGGATTTCGAGATTTTCCAGCGTGTGATGATCAGCTGATGTCAAGGCGTGAAAGTCACCGATTGGATTTGCGAGGTTTCAGCGGGGCGGTGGCGATGTGCGGGCATGACGGACGCATTACCAACACGGGCTGCATTGCCGCACTTCTGCCGAGCCCCTGAAACAATTTCCCCCACGTCTCATTTCCAACCTGCCACGCGGCCGTCATCATTTAGCCCCGTAATTCCCCAAATTCACGCATAATCAAACAAATTAGCCTTTATGCTAATTTCTTATGACTCAATTATGTTCAAAGCCCGGCTTGAATGACAGTCATAATTACAATCATAACGCTGGCAGAGATATCACCGGCGAATAATGCGGTAATGGATACTAAAGGAGCAGGCTTCATCTGCCGTATGAAGACGCTGCTGAGTGGGTTAGCATGAGTACATAAAGTCTGATGTGTTTGCTGATGAGCTGCTTTTGTCCTGCAGCGCTGCTTAGACACCACAGAGGTCAGAGCCACACACACACACACACACACACACACACACACACACACACACACACGGATTAATGGAAAGAGACGCAGCCGTTTTAAGAGATTTGATTTCAGCTATGTGCCTTGTTTACCTTCTGTCTGTCGAAGCTTTTGACACTGTGACAAAAGCTGCTCCTTTAACACAGTGCCTGTGTGGCTTTGTGCTCCAGTCACTCACTAACTGATGCTCTGGTATTTATGTAACGCTCAGATCAAAATGTTGCACTAATGATGGACTCACACAGGCCTTGCTGGAGGAACTGGGAGGGTTACAATTCACTTCACACTGATTTCACGTTCACATTTTACAACGGCCTGGTACGGACACAGCGCTGACAGGCCTGACACTGATGTTACGCATGCAACACACACACCAGCCCTCGTGGGATCAATGTGCTTCACATGAGCTACTTGTTTGAGTAGAGCAGAGCAGAGTCGAGCTTTAATGTCCCCGAGGGGCAATTTGGCTCGCAGACAGCAGTCAAGAGTAAATAAATTCATTAAGAAACGACCGCAATCCACAGAAAATATAGAGACAAATAAGCACAAGTATACAGGTTGCTGCTGTCAGCTGTCACTAAAACCATCAGGAAGCTCAGTGGCAAGATAAACTGAACAAATGGACACAGTGAGAAAAGGAACGGGGACAGGTTATTCACAGGCCAGATCACATGTGTTTAAAAAGCCAATAGCTGAAGGAATTAAAGACCCCATGTGTCTGTTTGTTGCCCCTCCGGGAAGGTAAAACCTCCTCCTTGATAGAAGCGAAGGCATAAAGGCAGCTGCGATTGATGGTCAGTGTCGGAAACCTCCTCACACGCCTTCCTTTCTGACTCCAGAGCTCTGCGGGAAACAGCTGATCTGACAGCTCAAAGCAGGCGTGCAGACGTATGAGAGCAGGCAGGTTCCGAACTTCCTGTGCCGTGAACGCCATCGAGAGGCACAGTACTTCATTACAGATTCCACCTACTTGGCTTGCGTGTTTCAATTTTAAGTGACTTAATACTTCTACCCCACTACACCTCAGAGACAGATCATGTGCTTTTTACTCCCCTGCATTGATCTGGCAGCTTTAATTACTCATTACATTCAGATTACAATTTTTCAAACTTGTCCTCTTCCTGCACATGTCTCACCGAACAAGGGGGATTGTGAATTTGAGTGCTCCTGATAAAATGAAATTACAATTAATCCAAAATATCAAATCTAACATCATAACACTGCATGGCAAGGACTATTTTTCTGCATAATGACTACCTTCACCTATGAAACTTTAGGAATATTTTCCTGACTTACATCCTTTTACTAAAGTAGGGTTTTGAATGCATTTACTTGTTGTGAAGCATCTTCACAGTGTGGTGTCTCTACTGTAACTTAAATAAAGGATGTGAACACTTGTGCAGGCTAATTTGTTTCAAGAACAGCCCGATCTTGAGCGTATGAAAGTGTAAACTGACAGCTTTTGGAGTTTTCAACAATACTTTGTTTTTTTCTCATTCGGCCATCTGAAGAAGGAACTTTGAACCTCTTTTCTTCTGTTAAATTGGACCCAAGAAAAACCTCCCACACTAACACAAAGGTACAGAGAGATTTTAAGAGTTTTTCCAATGGAAAGGCTCAGAGCCAGAGTACAGCAGCCTCTGAAAAAAAAAATCACTTGTCGAATGATCTACAGTAAGATTATCTGTAGGGGGAGGGGGACACTGAACCAGTGGGCCCCCGGCATTTCGAAACAACAAATATCAAGTGGATCTGCTTTTACACAATAGCACCCTACATATGGGACACTGACACTGTACCTGTATATAAAATGTGTTTTTTTCCTGATTTTTAGTGTGTCAGGGGTCAGTTACCACCCCCATTTCCTTTTGTTTCCCCCCTGCAATTCAGGTAATTTGAAATATATTTGAACTGCGGCGAACATTAATCACTGAAAATTTCAGTGATTAATATTGTGTAACTAATTTTCCACCTTTAACAGCTGATAAAAGCTGCATTAGTTTTCAGTGAGACGGGGGCCGAGCCTTTCCTTTCATATCCAAAAGGGTGCACGGCACAAAAGATCGAGAACTCTGACTTGGAAAAAGCTGACGAACTCCTCTCACAAGAGTTCAATGAGCTGCTTCCGTCCTTCATGTGCTGCAGGTCCCACTGAGATACGAAGACATCTCGACCACAGACTACATGTGAGGAGGAGAGGGAGAAACGGCTCTCCTGGCAAACACGGTGATTGATATCTCTGCTTATTACAGCAAGAGTCATCAGGAGGATCTTTTTTCCGCTCTTTTTCAAAGCCTTGGAATTTTGGCATCTGAAAATCACTTTTGGAGCCACGACAGACAGCAATAAAAAAGAAGAAATCAAATCATGGTATTTTGTCTGAGGACTGCAGGAGCCAAGAGTTTGTGTTGACAGAATAATGAGACATTTAGAGGCCTGGACATGCAGTTTCTCTGGGGAATGATTTTTCTTTGTTTCAGGATGGATTGATTGTGTTTTGGAAAATGTTCACTCACTCCCTCCTGCTCATTGTTGAGGGCAGAGGTCAAAACACTTGGCTCTTCACTTGGGGGGAATTTTGCAATTTGTGAAATTTTCCTTGTTTTCCTGTTGTGCATCAGATCTTCGCCTTACTCAGCCTGAACAACCGACAGCAACAAAGCACGAGGGTCCATAACATACTGTCACTTACTGCCGCGCTGATGAAAGCGCTGCCTTTTCAAGGCGAATCGCTGAGCGCCGTGATAGATGGATCCGGAGCAACTGCAGAGTAATTGCATATTTTAGGGCCCTCGGATGAATTATCCAGCGCTGATCCGTCATTATAATACAGAAACTCAGGCCGTCATTTGCAGTGAGGAATGTTGCTCAACACTGGTATTTGCACAGCTGCAGGGGGTCATAAATTATTGCAGAGGACACGCGCACATTAGTTCAACTCTTTCATCACAAGCTCTCAAACAAGGTAGCCCCCCCTTCCCCCCACCCCCTTCTGCATGTTGTGGTGGAAGCAATCGCTTTCTCCCTGTCCCTTAACACAGCCCGCCACTCTGATGCTCTCATATTTACAGTATATGTCAGAGTTTACAGTGTGAGGTTTACAATATGTGCGGTTTACAGTATTAAGTGTAATCAACAGCCACGGTGTGTTTTGGAGCATTCCTCAAAGTATTTTAGATGTCTCTCAGCCGTCCATCTCAGTGAACAAAGCCCCTTTCAGACATGCACCTCTTTACATTAATCCGACGGCCAAGTGACACGTTGGATACAGCAACATTTCCGGATCACTTTCAACACAAGTCTGGATTGATTGCTAGCAGAACACCGTGAAGGCAGCACAAAGTGAAACATGTACAGGGAGAGAGAGAAATGTGTCCTAAAGTCCCAGTTTAACATCCCATCTTTCAGTGCATGTGCTAACAGTTCTGCAAGCATGGAGCTCATGCCATAAATGTCATGAGGGTCTGAATGAAGAATATGAAGGTAAAAGTCACCTCTGTCCAAATGGAAAAATAGAAATTGCTTTAACATATGTGCAATGTTACGTAGTCCATGTGCGAACAAGGTTCAGGCCTAAGGGTTTGCAGCCATGCTAGCAGCTCTGTGAGCCTGCTTGGGTACAGCGGTGCTTCGAGCTTAACATGCTAACATGTGCAGGATGATAGTGTTAACGTGCTGTTAAGCAGGCATAATGTTTACCATGTGCGCCATCTTTGTTTAGCGTGTTAACATGCTAACATTTAACAATTAGCACCAAACACAAAATACAGCTGAGGATGATGGGACTGTCATTACTTCAGCTAAAAAAGTTTGACTTTGACTCTGGAGACTGTGGGAAGAATCCCACATTCCCACCTTCAACAGTTCAAAGTCCAAAACACTAATATTCTTCCAATAACAGTGACTACGTTGCATGCACAAAATATTCCAGATCAAAAAATATTCCTTAAGCTGTTTACATTGCTAATGAAAAGCAATGTTCCACTAATATTCCTGTTTACATGCAGCTGTGCATACTCTGATTAAAGAGCACCGTCTCCCTCTTTCATTTGTTCCACCACTACCTGAAAAGGTCGGCAGTGCGATATTTGACAAATTCCAAAAAGCTGCTCATATCTCTTTCATTATGTTTAATGTACTTCTCCTTCAGACCAGAAAAATACATCTCTACCCCAGCCTTACAAGCTGTCGGCTAGACAATACAAAGAGCTGACTGTAAGCAGGCAAGAGGCCGTTTGTTGCACACCGTGGTAAAATTAAGACGCATGATCTTAGAATGATCAGTAGAATGATCCTAAATCTGAATAATATCGGCATATCTCACATGGCTTCATCATAAAATGCTTAATGTGGAATAAGGCGTAATTCAGAATATCCAAGAGGACATGACCCTTATTAAATTCTGTACGTTGTCATATATGGGATGACAGTGAAAGGTTAGCGTACATGCTAAGTCAATAAATGACAATGTGAAAACTATGTGACGGGTCACTCTTAGCGATGAACCTACAGAGAATTATCACTTGAGTCCGCTGCTCCACTCAGCTTTACAGAGATTCATAGTGAGTTTCAATCATTATTTAGTTGTCCAGCAAACAGAACTGTTTTGGTTCCCTCTCACTGCTCTCATAGTGTTATTTTGGCTGCGGCAGGCGGCTGTTTCCAGAGCAACAGCTAAAAAACTCAACTTAAAATATGATGATATATTAATGTTCTCTTCACAGTTTTGTTCCCACTGCCCCCAACTGCCCAAAAAGCAGTCACTGCAGGTTTAACCAAATAGCTTTAGTCAGCTAAAGTTGACCAGACCTTTACCGCAGAGGTGGTCGATCAGAAAACGCTAATGAGTGATGTCCCCGTAAGTCTTGGCAGCGCGACGGGGAACCAACACGAACAGCACCAGGACCCTGAAACTGAAGCAGTTCCATGGAATTCAGCCATCATTCATTTTATTATTTATAGCTGTGCATGTTAAAATGTCTGCAGTGAAAAGGCTTATTGCACCTCCTGTGGTTTACTGATGTTCAGCAAAAACTGCCTTTTTGGCAAACGTGTATAAAAATAGGATTTTATTTTTTATTTAATTTTCTTGAGGTAAACATTTTACCAGTGAAATGAACTTTATCTGATTGAACCAGTAGTTTAACTCCAACTCAACTACATTCATATTTGCATAGTGATTCAACTAGTTAAACTCTTTCCCCCCACATTTTTTGTGTTTTTGAGCAATTAAAGGGATGAAATGATTTTTAATTAAACCCCCTTTGACCTGCCCTGCCCCCTTTTTCATTCATCCTGACCGCTGTGAAGACCTGCCCGGGCGATGCATTCATCAGGCAGCCTCCACCACACACTTGACCTTTGTGTAGTGGCTGTGCTAAAGGGCAGGCGGTGCTCAGCGCTCACACAGCCGCAGCATCATGAGGAATAAAACCTCCTGAATCTCGGCCTCAGGAGGAATCACTCTGGCTGGACTGAAGCAAATACATGACACTGAGTAGCTCCACCGACAAAACCTGCGTTGCTACTTTTGATCTATGCAAGCTGAGAGTAAATACATTCTCAACTACAGAGCGTCAACCACAAATCAAAAAACACAAGTAAATTATTTTCAATACATTCATCTACATTATTAATTTTATCTTTTTTTACGAGGTAGTTTCAGCTGTTTTTGATTAGGATATGTTAACCAACCTAGGTTTCTCCCAAGGGTAGCTTTGCTGTAGTTTAACTTCTTCCAGTGTGAAGTAATGGTAAGCTTGCACAGCTATGCTTTCAAATCAGCTTGTCCATCACTGCATTTTGCTTTGCACACTTTCTCTGCATCGCACATTTGGTGATATTTGACGAGCTTGGTGGCAATGGAGGCTTCCGCAGCGCTTAATGGTGTGCTGCTCCTGGTGTGAATTTCAGGAGAGGATTAATATCCATGTGCAGATTTGTAAACCAGTCCTGGCTATAAATCTGAGCAGACATATTGGCACTAAAATCAACATGATACACTGAATGTCTGTCTCTGTGTGTGTGTGTGTGTTTACAGGGATGTGTGTGAATTGATTCATGTGTGTCATGCTCCTAATGCCTCCCTGTCCCTCTTAACGACTCCTCATTCTCGTTTGGAGCAGGATATGGATCACCGCTGCTCGCTGCTCCGCTGCCGCTGTTCACCGTCTGATTACTCTGTCCAATTAGATCACAGAAGCTGCTCACACTCATTGCCTCAGCTCGCTTCTGAGGGTGACAAATATGACAATTACCCAAAGTACCAGGCGCTGCTGTTCATACCTTATTAAAGAATCAATCAGAACCAGGAGCGCCGGGCCCCGAAGCACTTCCTTAGCCACGAGGAAGGCAGGCTGGAGGTTATTCTGCATGTTGGCTTCTGGTTTTAAAAAGAGTTGAAAGTGCTTGTTGTTGTTGGGCAAAAACAAGTCAACAAGAGTTTATATTTTTCATACTTGAACCCACTTTTTATGGACCTTTGAATCTGAATCTTGAAAGAACCTGTTGTCATGGAATACTTTTACAGAAACAGGAGTATATTCAGGATACTTACAATATGCCACCATACAGATATTGTTCATACAGACAAACAGTATATTAGTTAAAACAAGAGTCTGCATCCATGTTAGTAGCTTCGTGAGGCCAAACTTAGGCCAAGTGATGTCACCCGTTTGGATTGTGGAGTACTGCTTTTAAGCCTCATGTTTGGCATTATAACTATCTCCATCTTGATTTTTTGGAGCCAAAAGTGACCATATTTGGATAAGACGGTGGAGCTGAGGAGAAGACACATCGTACACCTCTATCCTGACTGGAGTTGACTGAAAACCTGTGTCCTACTTGTCAATCACAAGGTAGCCACGCCCTAAAGCACACCCTGCTTTATCGTCTGTTTTAACTTATATGTGACCGAAAACTCATTAGGAAAATGTTTACTGAGGTAATAAATCAAGTGAGAAGTAAGTCTTTTCTTTTAAGCTTACATACAATCAGACTTGTTTTTGCGGCCAGTGCTTTTCTCCTCCTGCTGGCCATCAGAGAGAATGCAGGTTTTAGGCAGCTTCACTTTTCAGAGGTCACTTAAGTTGGTAAGATTTGTTGTCCTGGAACTACGAATGTCTGTGTGGTGTCTGTGCACCAATACATCCAGCAGATGTTGAGAGGTTTCATTGGAAAAGTGAAATGTTTGACCTGCTGGTTGCAATCATGGAAAAGTCAGAGAATCACCAAAGTCATTAAGATTCATCTTCGCAATCAGTCTTTATGTTGCTTGTATTTTCTGACTAAAATTTGTATAGATATAACTTCGCTATGTTAATAATCCTTATTATACAAATTTGCCACCTACTTACAACCCATGAACAGTTGGTAAAATTAGTGTTCAACACTGTGAAATGCCATTGTTTTTGTTTCCAGAGGCTGCTATATGTCGGGGTCTCTGAAGACACACTAATGACTCCAACAGAAAGCGACAGTATAACAACTAGCAGAAAGACAAGACTGTATGGGTCAAAGCCAAGGAGCTCAGATAACGGCAAGTATTTCTGCAATATTTATAAGGAAGTGAGAGTTGGGAAGAAAGTTTATTTTTTATTGAGACAGCAGCAACATGAGCAGGAAGTACAAGTTGTTGGGGAGAGGAGACTGGACGGTTTGTCAAGTATTTCTCGAAGTGATAACATTTCCTGGTTTGACATGGGCGAACACGGAAATCACATAAATTCTGACACCCTGCAAGACAGACTAAACATACAAAACACAACATAAAGCTCCAGCTGCAGTAGAGACCTTGACCAATGTGCATATCTCAGTGAGCTGTGAGTTGGATAAACAACTCCACATGTGGTCCCTTAGTTCAAGTCTGATAATGGATTTTGTAGAAACTGCTTGTCACTCTGTTAATGACAATCAGACATCCAGGACAAACACAAATTGGAGAACTGAACAACACGTCACCTGTGTCAGCCCTTCGTATGTCACTGAACTAAAGGTTTCACATTTCTACACTGCAGTTTTGCATGTTGTTGCAGTGTTTTTTTTTTTTTTTTTTTTTTTTTTTTACTTTTAGCAGGATTTAGCAAGGTTTCCTGATTTAACTCCAGAACAACCTCCTAGATCTCTGCCAGTGTGGGTTCAAGGAAGGTCAATCAGCTGAAATGGCCCTGCTTGCATCCCAGAGGCAATCCACTCTTCTCTGCCCTCATACTCCACCAGTTCCTCCCCTCCACCCTTGAGTGAAGGGGTATCTCTCTATTTGCATCCTACCTGAGAAGTCGCATCTACCTGGTGACATGGAAAGTATCTGTGTACCATGCTGCCAAGTAACTCCACTTATCTCTCTTCCCAACAATGCTCAATTCTCTACCACCTCTACGCTGACGACACCCAGCTATTCTCATCACCCTGTGGAGACCCTTCTCGTCAGAGCCCCTGCATCCATCAGCAGATCTCAGCAGTCAGTCCCGAATGCTGCTGCCAGTCTTGTGTTCAGCCTGTTCAGTCTTTTCCTACACTCTATTCTTCTTCATTCACTACCCTGTTTCCCTGTTACAGCTTGCATCCTTGTTCGAGACTCTGGAGCCTGCCTGCAAGGCAATATTGATTAATGTACATTGTCCCTTTTCAAATAAAAGAAGAAAGTGAAGGGATGTACTCTTTCCTACATCCAAACCATAGTCAAACCTTACATTCCAGGGCAACAATTATGCTGCTCTGCCTCTGGATGACTGACCTCCTGGTAACCACATGGGCCCTGTGGTTCCTCACATCAGTGGCTCGTTTGCTCACAGTGGTGGAATAAACTCTGCATTGAAGTCAGGACAGCAGAGTCACGGTGACAATACTGAGTTTACTTTGCTTAAGGATTTGGCAAATAAGTGCTGTGCAGAGAAAGCATTTTCAAGGACTGCAGAAACTTTTTTGCTGAGAGTGAAGTCTGGCTCATCATTTGATTTCCTTTGGAGGGCAATCTTTGGTAATCTTACTTGATCTCTGACAGAAACTCAATCACATTTTGGTAAGGTAAAAAAGCCTGATTTGTTTATGTGGGCTGTTGTTCTCTCGTGCATACATTTATTCATGTAATTTTAGATCAGACAGAGGTCTGTGTATGGTCAGGCAGTTTGTTTTTTCATTTGAAAACAACAGAAAATGACCAGTTTTGTTGTCAGAATTAAAAAAATGAAAATGAGAAAAACAAATTCATAAAAAGATTTAGTTTTTTTTAAATTCCTTTTTTTTAAATTTGACTGTGACTGAAGAAAACCAGACAATAAAATAAAAAAATAAAAGCCAAGAGGAAAGAATGGCCATTCTATAAACATGTGACATTATGCAAACAAAGGACCTATGTCAGGATTGATCAATTGATACATCAATAGACAGCTAGATAGAGAGTGTCTGGGATTCATTGTTGCACAATTCTATCAGTGGCTTCTCCTTGATTGAATGGACTCAGTTAGTGCCAGAGAAGAGACCAGAGAGCAACAGTCTACCACTTATAATTTAGTTTCACAGCTTTGCTCTTCTCATCACCATTATGGTGATTACTACTGAGTCATCACTTCCATTGTTATATATATATATATATATATATATATATATATATATATATATATATATATATATACGTGTGTGTGTGTGACTATAGGCGAATACAGGTGATAATCAGGGTAACAATGGAAGTGATGACTCCTTATATAGTGATATATATATAAATATATATAGTCCTGATCATGAGCATCCACACCTGACTTGATTCCAGCTCATCAAGTGGCGTGTGCTTTGTCATGTTGGCGTATTTATTGAAGGATGAGGAGTCACTAATCGCTAACATTTATACTCCCATGTTCTGCTCAGGTGACAGTGTTTTCTTTCTGTAGCAGTGAGCGTCTCTGCTCATGTTCCAGCGCTTCAGAATCGAATGCTGAGTGATTCTGATTATTGTGAGCTGTTGTTGCTGCTCATGCATCATTTTACCGGCTAATATAACATTCATTTTAAAGGGGCACTCTACTGACTTTTGCATATGATCTTCAATTAGAATATTAGAATACGACTCAGCCCCTGAAAGCAGTGTCTTTGTTGCTCTGGAGTTCAAATTTGAAAAAATAACTGTCATAAGGACTAAAAGTCAGGATATCTGAGCCTCTGCTGCTTCAACCATTCATTAATCTGCTTCCATTCATTTTTTCACGTGTCTCTTGTGAGTCTTGTGAGTTGAATGGGACAGACTATTGTCCTTTTTTGTCTTAAGAGTGATTTATTCAGCCTGGAAAATCAGAAATGCAATGAAAATCTGGGGTTGACACCTGTGGCACTCGACTGTAAACGGTTAACCTGCCACATTCACTGTTTCATGACTCCTCCTTTGTGGCTGTTGTGTGTGTTTTTTTTTTTTTGTTTGTTTTTTTTTACCATTTTCTGTCTTTTAGGATGAGTGGGTCGTGTTTGGTGCATTTTGGTTTTGTCTGTTCACTTGTTCTCCCTCCCCCGTTGGCCTCTGTCACTCTCTCTCCGCACACCTGCTCAGCATTTGTGATCAGCACACCTGCCCGCCATCAAGCCGTCACCCTCTATCAAACTCGGCTGGATTGCCGCTTTTTGTTGCCAAGTCCAAAAGTGCATGAGTATTTGTTAAAGCATAGCTTTTTCGGCGTGTTTTGGCCTTTTGTCCCCACACAAACACTGAAAAAGGGGCTTTTTGAAAACTCCTTTCAGGGTAAAGATATTCAGAAACCTTGTTTACAGTGTTGACGTGCAGACAGGAAGAACAGAGTTTTTGGCTTGTGATGACAGAGTGTGAGCTGTTATCTCTTGTTTACATGAGCAGATTTTGTGCAGCGGGAGACGTAGTCAAAATAGTGCTGGTTCTGGCCTTGCTAACAGGACTTTACACATAAAGGTCGAGACCCAGTCACAAAATTACAAATCTTATTGTATTGGGTCATGCCTTTGCCATAATATGATTCATAACCTCTCAGAAATAGATTTTATTCAGGCTTCTGATTCTCAAGAAATGAACATGTACATGTGGACTCGGGCTCGGATTCAGAAAACTCTTAACTAAGGAAGCTTTTGTTAAGTTTCTCATTTCAGCATGATGAATATCACCAGCTCATGAGGAGGTGGATATTCAGGAGATTTCATCTCAAATGCCACATAGAGCTGGCTGCTCTAGAAAGATAAGTCCATCATCAGCAGTTGCATTAGAGGCCCTGATGCAATTAGATAATATTAATAATACAGCTGCCAATGACTTGTTGTGAGAAAAGCATTGTACTGTGTCAGTCACTGACATGAAGAGTGAATGATTTAGCATGAGATTTGATACCCTAAAATCATCTAAGCAAAGCAGTCAGTGACTGTTATGAGAGGTGGTCATGTGACGTTCACTGAGTTATTAGATGAGAGGATATTGTCGTGTTCAGTAAGTGACGTTACTCTGTCGGGTGAGGACAGAAGATGATGGACAGAGAGTTTTCCTACAGAACTGAAGAAGCTGCTGTGATGAAATCAAAGTTAAATGATGATGGTCTGGTCGTGAGAACCCTCATTTCGCATTGGGTCTATTTTCATTAATTAGGGATGATATTTCAACTATTTTATGAAACTGAAGTCCAATGAGTTTCTTTTCCCCCGTGGAGGAAGGCAGACTGTACTTTGCTGACTTTGCTGCTACTAATTACACCACTATGTCACTTAGCTTGAGATGGTATTGCAGTATTAGTTTCAGTGGAACACCAGGTATGGGCACTGCTATTGCCTAATTGATATTGCACTTTGAATTTAATTGCACTTTTTCTAAATTTTATTTCATACGTTTTTAATTATTTATTTTGTAAGTTCCTCTACTAATCTGCACTTATATCTGTGCCTGTTCTGCTGTAACACCCAAATTTCCCCTCTCTTTAGACTATCTGTACATGACTCAGGGAAAAGGTCTTGACCACTCATGAATTCTGTCTGTACCTCAAAGGAAATTCAAATTGCAAGAAAATTGCTTGATGCCACAAATTCTCTTGAATCACTTCTACGTGCCGGGTGACAAGGAATGTGTTTGTACAAGTGTTTGCTGCATGAAGTCTGTTGCCAGGTGTTGTGAAATGTCACTATGAGCATTGAATATTTAACACTTGTGGTAAAAAATAAACGTGTCAAAGTAGTGTTAAACACACTCACTGCCCGGTGTCGTGAAATGACGGCGAGAGTGTTGGAAATGTTTTACAGTGTTTAACTACAACACGAGTGGGCCAATTCAAACACTATTAGAGTTGATTTAACACCAGGTGCCACGCTGAGCTTCCATTATGACATATTATGATGTGCATGATAGCTTTTGTTATTTATGTCTTTTAGACAGTCAGCATAAGAAGCATATTACTGTTAATGAGGTCATTCAATGTAATTTTCCTGATTAATGGCAGATATATAATGTCCTCATTAGATATAGTTTGTTTCCATGGTTTAGCTTGTAGGGAAACCAAATGTTGGCCCCTGTATCTATAAGCTAAAGTTTATCAAGTGCATAATATTTTTCTCATTCCTTTTTAACCATCGTCGTCAGGCTGTTTATAGGCCTTTAATCATTGTTTATTATGTCTAGACTTAAGTGAAAACATGCCTTCTCATCAGCTGACGCACTTGACTGGCATTCACTTGGACACATTATTTTCCTCTCAGGAATTCTTCCACCCTGGCGACCCGGAGAGCCTCCTCCGTGCTCACGGGATGACCGATACCTGATCCCGTCCAGGAGCCTCCGAGATCTTCTTCCCAGCCAAAACGAGCCCTCTGTTTAATGAACAAATAACGGTTAGTCCCGGTATGCTGGATCACAGGCAAACATGTTTTGAGTTAGTTCACGGCAGGAAGAGGCGACACAGATACCGCCGGGGAAATACGATGAGACGAGGAATAACATTCGTGGGGCTGAGAACAGCATAGCGGGTTTGGTGGAGCTCTCCCTCGCATCAAGACAAAAGGGAAGGGCGCGCATTTGATGTGGAATCAAACTGAGAGAGCCGGGATCATCAGCAGGACGATGACTGTGCAGGAAGCCGTCGCTGGTGGAGGGACAGACAGATGACCTCTGGACATGCACAGTATACTGCTCATGTGCTCCCAAGCACATGAAAACAATTCTTCCCATAATGCCTCATATGATGGCTCTCACTGTTAAGTGAAAACTATGCATCCTACATTATTTATGGCTTGATGACTGTTCTCTCCCACCTGTCCCACAGAAAGCTCCTTCACAAGTTTCAAAAGAAGTCCAGGGACAAAAACCAACCAAGGGCAGCGTCAGTGCTGTGTGTGCAGGGCAATCATTCAAATACCATGTATGTTCCATGTATGCATATATATTTCTGGTTGCTTTCATGCAGGACTCAATGCAAAAGTGTGATTATAACGAAAGCTTTAAAGATCCTGTTTGGTGTTTATTCCAGCGACCAACTACTGAATATATTGCAAGTTCATCATATTTTCAGTAATGTGGTGCCGTCATGACACAAAAAGAATCAGCAACAGATTCTTTCTTCAATTGAAAAAAATACAATTTCCACTAATTTCTTCCGTTCAGACATTTGTCTGTGTTGTAAAATGCTATTGAAATGTTCTGCTTCTGTTGCTGTTACTGTAAGGTGCTCACTGTGAACAAGAGACTTAGCGGAATGATGCACACTGACACTGAAATCTGTGATTGTATGAATGTAGAACTATTTCACATCAAATGCTAAACATTGCTCGTGGTCCCTTTACAAATCAAATAAAGCCGAGAACATCGGAGTGACTTCTCCAGCTTCTGACATCTCAGACACCAGCTGCCAGCAACCCAGTTCAGATGAATGCAGTTTTAGTCACACTCTGTAAACACAAAGTTGTAGTATGAACCAACTTATATGCATTCATTGGAGATTCATTTATACACAGAAACAAATATTCCTTAATATTTACATTTGTCCAAAAACAAACCAGTTATTTTGTGGTAGAGAAATGTGTTTTTCGCAGATTTCAGGACAGATGGAAACGCCTTTCACTGACTAGCATCAACATTTCCAGCGTGCTGAGTGATCTGACCTGTTTAGACATCCACACATTGGATATTTCTATGTGTTTCTGGACCAGAAGTTCTTGACGTGCTCGGATGATATATTTTGTTTGGTTGAGGAGGCTCATGCGTGAGCAGGAGCCCCCGGGGCCCTCTCACTCAATGGGCGGCGCTCCTCATGTCACGACCCCGCTGTGACCCTCATCACTTCTCACTTCCCGCTCCGCATTTTCCCACCGACATAATAACGCACTCCTGATGCCCTCGGAGGCCTTTTTGATACGACCGCTGCCACCTTATTTAATCTAAACTCAGCGGAAGGCCACAGGTCAAAGTCGTTCCAGAGATGTTTTCCTACTTGTCCTTTTCAAAATAAACTCTCCCCCGCTGTTCTGGTGATACGACGAAGAGAATGAAAAGGAAGGCCTGTTCTCATAAAAATGAAGTGTTAAAGCTTGGACAGCATTTAAACTGCAGGTGAAGTGTGTTTATAGGCCAGTTCAGAGGTTCCTTTTGGAGTGACAACCTTGTCAAATAAACATCTTGCTAAGTGTTAACGCTTTTTCCCTCATTTCCCCACAAAAGCCAAACACGCCGTGGTCATATTTTATGCTACTACCACGCACTTCTCTGGAGAGTTTGTCCTACATGTTTAACTGAATTTTAATGGGCGCTCATGAAACATATTTCCTGGAAGAAAAGGCTGAATGAGAGCCCTTGTTTTAATGAAGTGGTGTATAATTTAAACGGCTGAGAAACTTCATCTTTAGTCGTAAAGCAAAGAGAGAGAAAAGCTCAAGAGATGCACATAACATCTCCCCAGATATGCATTTAAGGCTATCATATGGCTGTGAGTAATGTGCTGCCCCCACAGGGTTTATCACACCGACTCTAAGGACTTTTTCCCCCCATAATATTTATTGCTCTTATGCATTATTCATAACACTTTTGTCATGTTAAAATAAATGAATACAAGTCTAAGACCTCATAGCCATCATACATGTTCTTATTCTGTCCCTGCATAATATTGTGTGTGTTGGTGTTGGTCGGTCAACCACTCGGTTCACCACAGTGCAAAAAATCTCTCAACTATTGGATGGATTGCAATTAAACACAGACTTTTCATCTCGCACCATCACCTTGTCAAACTTTTTCCTTTTCTATTAAAATATCTCAACTTCTGCCGGATGGATCGACACATTCATTTCCCCCTTAGGTTAAACTTTGTTATCCCTCTGAATTCCTCTGTTCACACCATGAGGTCACCCTGGACATTCCCATTACCTTTAATTATATTTTGTGTTTAGAGCTAATTAGAAAATGTTTGCATGCTAACACGCT
This sequence comes from Chelmon rostratus, assembly GCF_017976325.1. NCBI lineage: Eukaryota > Metazoa > Chordata > Actinopteri > Chaetodontiformes > Chaetodontidae > Chelmon > Chelmon rostratus. Next base: position 8,914,970 of record NC_055676.1, on the reverse strand, counting down.
ATTAAGATGGTGGTGATCATTACACCTCCTACACACAGAATGTTAGCATCACCGTGAGCATGTTGTCATGCTGACGATCGCATTCGGCTCAAATCACAGCTGTGCTGAAGTACAGCATCAGAGAGTCGCCGGTTTGGCTTCTGGCCATGTTTGTCTGTCCAACACAGAGCCAGATATCTTGACTGCTATTCCTGAGAGGATGAGTCCTTAATAATTTTGGTGACTCCCGTGACATGTCCTCTCGTGCCACTGTCAGACAGATTTTACCCTCTACCAGCACACTGGCCCAAGACATGGAGTCTACTGGCTGGGTTCCCGTAAAACTTCCTGTGGCTATTCATGAACCCTGGAGGACGAATCATTTTGCTAGCTACCTGACCATTGGGTAAAAAATTTGGATTGGTGGATTTGGTTCGATCCCTGTCCACAGTCATGTCAAAGTGCAAGATAGTGGACCCCAAGTTGCTCCCAATCACTGTGCCATCAGTGCATGAGTGTCCATGTGAATGGTTAGCGATGAGCCATTCTCATTCCCAACTTGTCACATATGGACGTTCGGTCAGGACCCCTTGGTGTCACTTTGTAAGACACTGTGTCTGATAAACTAAAGCAGACAGCCTGTTCTCCTCCTCAGCATCCAATGGCGTAATATAAAGAGCAAGAGAAGTCCACATTTAAAGGAAGGTGGGATGGTTGGATGGGACAAGTCTGTCATTAAAAAGGGGTCCTGACCAAGCATCCGCATGTGACAAGTTGGGAGTGTGAATGTGTCGGATGAGCAGGTGGCACCACACATGGCAGCCTCTGTCACCAGTGTATGAATGTGTGTGCACGGGTGAATGCTGACTTCTGTTGTAAAGCACTTTGAGTGGTCTGTAAGAGAAGAAAAGTGCTGTGTAAATTTAGTCTATTTGCCGTTAAAGCTCCCTAGAGGATGAACCTTTTCATTTTCATGGTCTCCAGTGGAATGACCCTAGTGATTCTCCCAGAGTATGAACCCTTTTCATTTTAATACCCAAATGACCTCGGCTGTGTTATCACATTTTTCCTTTTTTTCATATTTAGTCCTCGTCCACACTCCACACAGCTGGAAAACAGAGCCTCCAAAAAATCTCAGAGACAAATTACAAACAAGATAGTAAACAGAGATCAGATGTTTATCAATTAATAAATATTCAGTCCAGTTTTGAACACAACACGCGTTCTTGTGAGACGCTTGTTGGCAGTTGTAAGCTCGACATGATCAATCCATCCCCAGTTAAGACAAAGGTCGATACAGCTTATTTTCAAACATGGGGGTTATCTGAAGTGTTGTAATCAAGTGGCGGCGAGCATTCGGGTGATTGCTGGTGTTGTTGTTGTTGGCACCATTGGCTCTCGTTCTCCACTCCTTCCAAACCTGGATCTATATTTAGAGAGCAGGACTGTGGTAATGGGATGATAAATGGACTCAGCGAGGCCTAATTTCACAGGGCAGGAAATCACTGGAGAAAAGCTAACTGTAGAGGCTGTAATTATCCTGTGGGAGAGATCAGTCACAAACTGCAATACAGGAAATGGACGTATCATGATTCATGGTAAAGTAACATGTCGTACATTCAATCTTTCGCAGTGATACCACCTTCATGTGCTCGTGCCCCTTCATGTTCTTTCTCGAGGGACGTTTTCTTTCTTTTTTTTTGTTTGAAAGTCATACTATTCAAATGACCTCATCTCACTCCACTTCTCAGGAGACACTGAGCCACACACTGTTGGTCACTCACCACTGTTTCCTCTGCAGCTGCAGCCCCACTGCATGACGTACGTGCATGTGTAATGCTATACGTAAACAGTGTTTGCAGAGTGATATATTGTCTTGCCCGACACATGTTGTTTTTTTTGCATTGTGCGAGATTCTTTTGCTCCATATGCTTAAAATGTTGTCTGTATGTATTTGCATCCATGTTCTGAGGAATCTGGGAATAGGAACCTGGTTCAGGCAGTCTGGAGTCGGTTGACTATAGGTCTTAAACGTCAGGACTCTTCCAGCTGTATGAGGGAGTGCTGTGACATGAGCTTTCTATCAAACACTGTATGTATGAAGCTACTAGAGAACCTGGTTAGATGGAGAACTTCTTTTTTTATAAATCATTCCTTAAACTAATTTTGTAACCAAAATTTTTTGTCCTCAGTATATTACACTGCCTCAGTTTAGCCGGTATATGCTTGAATAACCTAATTTGCTTCCTTTATTGGCCCTTATGGTACCTTCAAAATACTTACTTGTAACAAGAACAATAAAAAAATCTTTATTCATACAACACTTTTTAAAACAGAGTTACAGAGTGCTTTACTTTTGAAAACAGGATTCAAGCATTTCAAGATGAAGGCAAGTAAAATCCAACACTTCAAATAGTGCAAAATAAAAAGGAATAAAATACCTACAATACAGATAAGACACTGAGTTGAATGAAGTGAATATGTGCAGTATTAAAGGTTTTATGCCGAAACAATTGGTGAACCCATAAAAAAGATTGTCAGCGATCATTTCCATGAACGCAGCTTATTTAAAGTCAATCCCACAAACGCCGTCCTGTGTATTCATCCGCCACTGAAAGTAGTCCGCTATAAAAGCACAATGTTCTCCTTCAAAGCTCCTATATATACTATATATTTGTGACCCATCTTGAACAATTAATTAACAAGTGTAAATTTGTTTGCAAAAACATGGAATAACAGCAACCTTATCTTTGAACAGCTAAACCCTGAAGAATATGAATGTGTTTCAGATCAAAATATAATTATGGTGAGAATGTGAAGCACAAAAGACAAATAACATATTTGACTTACTATTATAGAATCAAACTCAAACCTTTTCAGTGTGATACCTACCAACCTTGTAAACTTCTGTTCAAGCATTTGCTTGATTTGTGACTCACACGTGCATGAGCATCATATAGCATAGATGGGAGTTCCAGATATTATTTCTGCTTTTGTAAATAATCGATTATAAAAATAAGGTCAATTAGTTTTATCCGTTTGTCACAACACACCCCACAGGGTGGCCAAACTGGTGATCTTTGGTCTACTTTTGAATCAAAGATGCTGCAGAGACAGATAACCATTCGCTACCCAAAGCTTTTTGCTCTGCCTTGGATGTGATACTGTGTTAATCTTCATAAATACACTGACATTAAGAAATGTACAATAAAATTAGGAAGTAACTAAAGTAAATAAAAAGTGTGACAACCAGCTCCAGTCCAGGTCCCATTTGACTTTTTCTTTTATTCTGGGAAAGTATTTTGTTCCGGGAAGTTTGCCTCATGTTTTCAACGTGTGATCCATCAGTGAGAATGTGTTTATTGTCCTCTCAACCAGCAGAGGGAGCCATTCTTCGCCAGTTTGATGATATCAAGTTTCCGCTATGGGTTTCAACACAAGTGTCAATCTTATCTATGCCAGCCTTTCTAAGTTCTGTGTAACAGCTATGGTAAACTTTTCACTCTTTGTGTGTTTGTGTGTGTGTGTGTGTGTGTGTGTGTGTGTACTATGTAATCCAAGCTGGTCCGGTCAGAGAGCTGTTTGGCCTTCTGATGCTCTGGAGTAAATATGAAAATAAAGCTTCACGCAGGAAAGCCCTAATTAGTCTGTCACTCCAAACTTACCGTTCAACCCCCCTCACCCACCTCATCCACCCCCTTCGACACCCCCAACCTCGGCTCCCGCCCACCCCCCTCCTCACCCGCAGTATTTTCTCCCCCTGTCAGAGTCGGTCATGAGTGTCAGATCTAATCTGGTGCAGGGGTCGAGCGAGCCCTGGGGTAGAGGGAGAAGCCCATCATTTTGAGTTTGTTTGTGTGTGTGTGTGATGGATAGAACAGATAGAGGAAAGGATTGGGCCGTAGAGAAGGAAACAGCCTGACAAATTCAATAAAACACCTCTGAGGAGCACCGGCCTCGCCTTCTGCTTCACTTCGCCTCTCAGAATAAATATGAGTTTGTCTAAATCCGCCGCGCGGTGCATTATCGTTGTGTATAATTGTCTCATTTTTTCCAGACCGTTCCTCTGTTCCGTTGTTTCACAGACTGAATCCAATTACAGGTGTCACCATCACTCACGGTGGTGGATGGAGTGGATGATGTGGGGATCTGGACGATTGATTGGTTGTTTGCGGGGTGATCGATTATCCGTGAAACACCCTGACCGGCAGTTTCTATCATTCACTCCCAAATGAGGCTGAAAAAGCCAAATTTAAACTATTGAGGGAAGTGAGACTTTATCTATGACCTAGTGTGAGCGATGCTAAAAGTAGACCTCAGATAGTCTTCTTCAGGCTCCTTGTCGGCTTTTAAAAAACGACATTTTCTTTTCACAACCAGTGGGAAAACAGGTATAATCATTTTCCCAGATGTGATGTAAATATAGCAGGAGTCTTCAATTTTTACAAATGAGCTTTGAAACAGGGATTTTCCAGTATTTTACCTTCTTGATGCCCTGTTGCAGTGATTCTGGTGCTCCATCCACATTTTCCGAACCAAAAAATTAAAGATGTCCCAGGTATAGCATACACGTGTCAGCCTTTGTGCCAGCATTATGAACTTTAAAGAGACTTTTCAGTAAAAATACCTGGGTAAAGGTATCCAACTTGGTTCCATGTATCAACAAATTGTGCGTGGATGGGAAGCCAGTGAGGGATCAGGTCACTCCTTGATGCTGCACAAGCAACTCGTACTGACTGGACGGGGAATCTGCACAGTGGAGGCAGGTGGAAAGAAGTGGTGCGTGGAGAACATTAGAGCAAACCCATGGAAACAGGAGTAGCTGCATCAATGCCACGTCAATCACGTTAATCACAGAAATAAAAAATGATTACAAGTGTATAATCTGAATCAGGAAAGAAAAATCTTACAACTTTGCCCATTTTGCCATTAGCCAAAAGCCTTTCCATTTCTTCTTTTTTTATTCCGTGTTCCAAGCGCATCTCGTCTCAGGATGGAAAATAAAGTAGTCTATCCAAACACTTTGCAGCTGCAGAGCTGCAGTTACTTTTAGTCCTAAGATATCAGCCTGAGCCTGACAGATGAACTGCCTGTAGCTTCTCATGAACTAAGGTCACATTTTGTTGCATTTAGAGCATTTCTAGCTGTTTTTATTGGTCCCTCATGTGCATTCCTACATATCCATTCTGCTCTTATACACACATTTTAATTGTCTATTGCTGTATCAGTCACCGTGACACCCTAATGCCAGAATAGATCTGTAATTGGTATTGCAGCAGCAGTCATCAGGCCGGGCGCTGTTCTATAAATTGCAACTTAATTGTAAGTTATTGCGTCTCCTCAAAGTGACACACGAGTTGAGCAAGCGAGTCTCGTTAGGTGAACACAATTCATCCGTTGTCGCGTGTCTCTCTCGCAAGGAGCAAAGACGGGAGGAAGAAACCGCAGTGAGGGGACTGAAGAGCTGCATCAGAACCGTGGAAAGCAACTCATGTGTTGCCGAGGACACTGAAAATGAGGAAAGCTCAAGTTGGCCACCACATTGTGACAGCATTTGCCTTTAGATTGTTTTCAGTGGTTATAAAGCTGTGTATTGTTTTAAATCTCAAAAGCTTGAACCAGCCTTAAGTTGGACACGATGAACCTGATCCTTCTGTGGAAGACAGGCAGAAGAAAAGCAAAAATTGTTCACGGAATCTTTGAAAAGAAGAAAGACATGGATCCACTTGGTGGACTAAGCAAAAACATAACAGTGGGAGCCTGTGCCTTGGCTTTGTCGGGGTCACGGTTAAGTGGAGGGGTTAGAGGTGCAGAGAACCACTGCCCTGCCCCGGGTTTCAGGGGGCAAGGGCAGGAATCTCTGTAATCAACGGGCACAAGCTTTCAGGATGAGTGCGTGGACCACAAACACAATAGATCCACTGAGATGAGGACAAAACTGACACTAATGATTGCATACCCCCGCACGGCATGTGGAGTTAATTTTCATGCTTTTCAAGTGTTTGTGTTTGCAAATTAATCAGCTGCCCCCGTGACTTTAACATGGCTGGTCAGACTGAAACCTTGTAAGTGAATTGCAACAAGACAATGAAATAAACCAATATCAAAACACACATACTCAAATAACACGTAAGAGGAGGAAAGATAATTAAAAATCATGGGCTTGTGAAGGCACTACAAAACCTTTTCAGGTTTGAATCATTAATATAATTAATTTTTCATTTTTTATTGAGGGGTTTTCACCTTTTATTAAATGCAGCTTTTATCAGTGTGTTTCTTTCAACCATGGAACAAATCATTATGTGGATTGTCCGTCTGCAGCTCCCCTCAACTCTCGGAAGCATTTCAACCTCTTTCAGCTTGTTGTTTTGGCGCGACGGCCCCCAACTTTGCTGTTTTGATTTCACTCTCACCGCTCTCGTCAGCCTCGCAGCGGGCAGCTGTTCTCAGTGAAAACGCTCTGATGAACCCACTGTTCACTACCTGCCCACACTAAACACAGTGGAGCATTTAAAAGCTAAAGAGCCAGATATTACCACTCAGGTCTATGGAGAAAATTCCCATGGAAGAACAATGTAAGGTTTTTCATAACCCCTAAAATCAAACAAGCCCAAAGTGATCAGCCTGAACATGGCCAATGTTGGAGGTTTTTTGGAAATGTATCTGCCGGTCACTTTCATATATTTTGGGAATGCCCGAGCATTTCACAGTACTGGGCTTAAGTAATGATAGAGATTAGCTCAATAATGCACCTAGAACTAGACTTTAACTTTGATGTAATTTACCAAGAAAACTTGCCTTCTTCACTGACAAGTGTGATAGATATTTACTGCAAATACTGCTAGCAGGGGGCAAAAAAGCAATAACAAAATAATGGCTGAGTAAAGATATTCCAAAAGTCACAGAATGGATAGAAATAATTCAGAATAAATACATTATGGAAAGACTGACTTTTGCTCATGCAACCCAAAAAGGTGAAAGGTATTGGGGAAAAAGGAAATCTTATCTGAATACCACATGATTACAGTTATTATTGTCACTGAGTTGTTTATTGATCATTTTTGAACTGTATGAGAGTGGACGGATATGTGTCCTGGAATAAGGAATCACCAAATGAACTTTGACCTATAAATACATGGGAGACTTAAGAAAGACCTGGAGGATCAATGTTTTGCAATGACTTGGACACTTGGAACCTTCGCTTGGCCAGTATGGTATTACAATGTGAAGGCTATTATTCTGTCTATATGTTGTTCTGTTTGTTCTGTTTGACATGAAACATGACATGAGCCAGATAATTCCCACAGGCGGTGGTGGACAGCAAACCAGAGCTAAAAAGAGAGTGGATATTGAATATATTGAATATTGAATATTGCCCGTGTCTGCTCGATGTGTAAAAAGGCTAACTGTTGGCTGACATGTTCGCTATATCACCTCTATAAGGTGTCAATACGTGATCATCAACACAAAGCATGATGGGATATGAAACCATTGTTTTGGATTTACATTAGTTTAAACATTCCTTTGCATTTCTGAAAATTTACTGGCCAGTTTTAAATCATCCTCAGGATTGTTCGATAGATTCTGAATAACTTGACGAGTTAACTATCAGGCATTCATATTGAACTTTTGAATTATCTGCGGTGCTTTACAGTCATTTTATGTTCTGAAAATAGCTCTTAATTTTCTGTTGCCTCATTTTACGTTGCATAAAAACTCATTTCCAGCGAGAGAGGAGAAACCTTTGTGGACGTAAACTTAATTAAAATAATAGTTTTACACTGTCTGGCCACTCCAAAAGCTTTAATTTGCTTCTCTTTCATATTTTCACTCAGACGTTTCATTTGCTCCTCCACCTGTGAATCCTGCTCAATGCGCATAAACCGCCTTGAACTGTTGATAATCAATGTTCACCCATAAAAACCCGGTTGAGCCGCTCCCCGGGGCGAGGCGTGGTGGTGTCTTATTTATGAAATTCAATATGCGTGCGGAGAGAGTGGACTGCGGTCCTCGGGGGTATCAGTAATCGTCTGGAATAACTTCCAATTAATGAGCCAGATGGTATTTTCACAGTAACACCTGGGATGTCCAGGCACTCAGCAGGCAGGAATTAATTCCACTTAGAGTAATATTTCAAAAAGTGTTATCCCCTACATCCCTGTCTCTTCTTTTTTCATCGCTGGCTGCTTAAAGCTGTAATAAATACCCTTTGCACTTCTCTAATAGAGCAAGTCTGATTTGGCTGCACAAGCCTCCGCTCTCGTTTCTGAGCGTGTTTTCAGTCCTTGGTCACCCTGCTGAAAGACATAGCTGTCTGGGCCGACTTCCAGGCAAGTAAGATGGAAAATGGTAAATTCCATGTGTTGGTCTGTGTATAACTTAATATGCCACTCAGGCTCCTGCAGCGTGGAGTGAGGGCTCTGGCCTACTGCACACAGGCTAAATCGTGTTAGTTAGGCAAACACTGCAACATGACGGGATTAACCAGGAATGTGAGCGAAGGCGCAGCAGCCAGCAGAGACTGGGCTCAACTCACCATATTTTGTCTTGTAATTATGACTAAAACCAGTCGATTTGTTGACCATAGCAGCCACGTCGCTAAATCCATATGTCACTTGTTATGAGTGAATCATTACAAGTCTATTTGGATGGAGTGATGTGCTTTGGGAGGAAGGCTTGAGAAGGTCCTCTCCAGGGCTTCTGTGTGTTGTTGATTTAATCAGTGTTTTAAAGCTTTGTTAAGTTTCATTTGTTTTGGAATATATGGTGGCCATGAGGTACAAAACCAAACATTCCACATTAAAGACAAAAGATTCAAAATCCGAAAACTAGAAAAGAAAAAAATGAAAAAACATTTCTTAATACAGAGACCACAAAATTTAAAACTAATCTGTGTGCACACATGGCTAAGCAAAAGAACATGAGGATAATTTGTGTGCACAAGTTATTAAATTGAGGGCATGAATGACTAAACCAAAAAATTAAATTTGCACTTGTCACCTGCCAGGCTCCACAGAAAACAACGTTTCTCTCTCTCTCTCTCTCTCTCTTTCTCTCTCTCACACACACACACACACACACAACACAGTTCACAAAATGACATAAAACACCAACAATTAATCGTTCAGCCATTACATGAATGTGTCTAAGCCTGCAGTGTGCTCCTTGCTGAAAAATACTTCAGTATGGGTGGTATGAATGTCAAAAACATTACAGAGCAGACAAATAAGAGGAGAAAATGACCAAGTGCAGCTCCAAACCACAGCACTGAGGTTCATGTCTTCACCCTGGGCTTCAGGCCTGCCCAGCACTGATCTCTGACCAGAGAAATTCAATCAAACAGAGCACTTCCTGTAACAGCTGCACACTTTTTCTTTTATGAAACTCACCCTATTATGGCCACACAGACAAAAACGGGGTTGGTTGAGGAATATTCCTTGTTGATCTAACTGCAATAACACTATGGCTTCTGTTTTCAGACCCTGCATCAGCTTTGTATTGGATTCACTGGTTCCCAACCTTTTTGGTTTGTGATCTTTTTATTGAAAAGTAAAGCAAACTCCTGACCCCTCGTCACTGGTGACATCTGTTCATCTGAGCGGTTCAACCAAACGGCGCTGCTCTCGTCTCAGGTTGTTTCATTTTAAAACTCTTGCAGACATAAAACTCTCAAATGTTTCATTAGAAAACAGTAAAGATCTGAGTCTCCTTTCCTGTGTCTTTAAATTCCAAGACCCCTTTTTTATCTTGTGACTCTTTGGGGGGCCCCGCCCCCAGGTTGGGAACCCCTTTATTTAGAGAAGAGCGAGGAAGCATTGACTGAGGAGCTGTCTGATCACCATTCAAACTGCAAACTGCATCATCATCATCATCTGTGCAAATTAAAATGATTTCTCCCCGGGCATAAAGAGATGGAATAGATTACTTACCCAGAGATGTCAGCCGCATAATACAGTCATCATTCCAGAAGCATAATCATTAAAATTCAAGAGTAAAATTATTCCAAATATCTACACTTACCACCAAAGCATTTGCCCCTGCTATGAATTTGAAACGCTTCATTACAAAAAACGTGAACAAGGGGTTTCAAATAATGAAACTTGGCATGTTTTGTCTGCGTCTCTTCACAGTGACATTGAGTTTATTGTCAAGTGCACAATGGGCGTGCTGTGATGAGCTGCCTTTGATGATCATAAATGAAATCACAGCTCATTATAATGAGTCGATTTTGATCATCAACCGGCCCTTTTTTTTTTTCCTGCTCGTAATGATCAAAGTGGGCTCACGACGCATCTCCCTGGGATGTTCTCGTTTGCGGTTTGCCGTCGTCGTGTTTCCAGGGGCAGAGCTGCAGCCCGGGGGCCTGGCCCTCCATATGGAAGACATATGCACCCGGTTATTTGCTCATGTAGAGACAGACTGCCTCTCTGCCTGTGCTCTGTGATGTAATTAGTAGCTTCTCTTGTCAAGAATGAGGTTACTGTTTATCTTTGTCGAAGCCCGTCCATTAAATCATTATTAGCTGGCTAAATGCTGCAGGAGGGGTTTGCTGCCTGCGTGGCCGGTTCGCTGAGTTATGACCGAATATCGCCCGTGTCTGACTGTCCCGTAATTGATGGCTCTGGTTAAGCTTGGGCTGATCCATAAAGAGCAGTTTCTGCACTGTGGGTAATACGGGCCTGGAAACTGAGGAAATATGAGATAGAGGAGGCAGTGAGTCACAGGAGAACACAGAAAGTCCCCACATGAAAGGCGTAATAGACGTTACATTGATCCATGTAATGTAATGTTGCTCATGTCCACCCTGAACCTTCTGAGTATTGGGTCTCAGGAGATTAATAAGAGGAAAGAAATAGTTCTCTCAAGGCCCCTCTTATGATCGCATTTTTATTTTTGTGCAACATTCAACATTTATAACCAAAATATCTTCCCTTTGAACTGCTCCTTTTTTCAGGCTCATTCCATAGTCAGTGATGAGCTTAGACATGCTGTGCAGGCAGTTCTGAGACAAAAGAGAGCCGATACCAATGAAATAGAATTGTGTTGCAATATAAAATTAGGTTGCGGTTGCTCATGGCTCGATGGAACAAGGCAGACTGCTGAATGACTTAATTAACACACGGGAATTTATCTGTAAACAGATATACCCATCACTTTTCTGTTGTAATTCTTCAAAGTAGCTGCTGATTGAGTGTGGAGAGGACTTTGAGGACTTGACACTTACAGCAGTAATCACAGGTGTCACTGAATCAGTCAAGACTTCAACCTTCAGTATTTTAACTTTCATCGACTCAGAAATGCCATCATTTAGAATTTTAGTGCTACTTTACATGTGTATGATCAGTGTTTTTTCATCTGAAGTGTAATAAAATACATAAAAAGGATTGCTTAAACAAGAAAGGGGAACTATTGCACAATAAAGTCACAGCGCATATAAACTGAAAACTGAGTTCAGTCTTGAAAGTTATTTCTGAGGGTGGCGGTACAGGAAAGTTCATAGAGGTTGTTAGATAAAAATAGTTTAACCTGTGGGAAGCAGGAATACTCTCAACAAGCTTCATGACAGTTTCCCGTCGATTTGATGTTTGCTGTATGCAGAGTTCAACATTTTGGACGGACGGTGGCACTAGAGGAAACTTCAGGTGGCTCATCCTCTGGGGAGCAAGAAAGTGCTCGCAAGTTACAAATTTACATATTTCTTGGGTTAAAGTTTTTCTGGGGGGTTGGGAGGTATGCAACGCGAAAGGTTAGGATGCCACTGAGAACCACAACCACAAATGTCTACAGCCAATTTAATCATAACTTAATGTGCTGGCTCACCATTTTTACATCCCACATAACATTCATACTGCTGTTTTCCGTGGGAATTATTTCTTTTAGGGAGGGATCTGTGTGGACACGGCAGCAGCTGCGTGTGATGACAAACGGTGCATCTGAACTTCTGACTTTAATGTGAAATATTAAAACCTCCTCTCAGTGTTTGATGTCCACACCTCTTGGCAGACCTACAGAGACTCACAGGGAAACGTCTGTCTTTAGCAACTCTGTGTGTGTGTGTGTGTATTTGTGAATGTGTGTGTCCCTGTGTAGTCCCAATTTGCCAGGAAGTCTGGCTCTGTGTGGAACATGGAGTGATGCATGCTGGGAGCCTGAGGCATGGAGATATTAATTAGCTCATAGGAAACAATAGATGACTGGCTAACAGGGAGCAGAGCACAATAAAGACTTGCAAGCAGGGTCATTTTCATTTCAGCTGAATGAAAGATCTCATATACATACGATGAATTTAAACAACGCAGTTTCTTTGATCTGTTGTGATGACAAACGCTCCACAACCTGTCATTTTTATGGTGGTACAGTCTGAAAAGCTCATATTACATTTATGATGCAAGATGAGGCAGGAAATGGTGCTCTGTAAAGAGATCCCTGAACAAATAATGCAGCTTGTTTGCAAAGTATTAAAAAGGCAAAACTGCCACAACGTGGCTCTGGGTACAATTCTTCACTGCAGGTTCTGAAATTATTCTCCAACATATCGCAGGAGTGGGTGGTACCGTTCAATAACAGGTTTCCCATCAGGCAGTAAACATTAATTGAAATTCTTTGTGCAGTGAATTCAAACACATCCTCGTGTTTTCATCTGCTGTGGAACTTAGATTGAGTTTCTGATCTTTATTTTGTAATATTAATATTTCATTTCTGCTGACAGGGATTTGAAATGAGGACATTATTACACTGAATTATTACTGAATGAGGCAGATTTTTCATAAATAATGTTTTTTTTATGAAGAGATAAGAATCGAGAGAGATTGAAAGAAATACTGTCAACTATTTGTGACTGCGAAAAACACGGTTATCAATTTATAATGTATGAGTGTTATTAAAATGAAAGGTGACTCTGCCATCAGCGCTTGTTTCTTTTGAGAGGAGAAAAGACAAATATTCTCTTTGTTTCTGTTCCTCTGGAGCTATTTAGATAAACTGAACTAAATGCAAACAGTGTCTGACTTTAGCCTGATGAGGTTTTTTAAGAAGTCACAGCAAAAACAATATTCTTAAAATGAAATATCACATTCACGACTTGATCTGAGGGTTATATAATACCCATTTATTTAATGTGACTTTTGTACCGTTACAGAAAATGATATTGGTTGGGAAATTTAATACTGGAATGTAATAGTAAAACCTATTAGAAGATATGATACACTTTTAGTAATTATTGGTTATATGAAAAACATTCCTCTAATCAAATTTGCAGTCTAAATCAAATTTTATCACACAATTAAGCTGTCATGTAAATGACTTCTGTATTAATGGACCTACCAATATCTCTCAGTTTTTCCACTATTATGGTTTATCCAGTGTTTTTTTGTTTTGTTTTTGTTTTATTGCATAATAATTCTTTTCTTTTTGTCTTCCTTATAAATAAATACATTAAACCTCATTGTCCACTGCAGTGCTTATTTGTTTGACTCCAGCTCAGATTCATAGAATCAAAAATTGTACTTGAACACTGAATTGCTCCTGACTGTCAGGCTGACTGCCTGCGTGGTCGCTTGCTGCCATCAGTGTGTGCAAAAACCTCATAAAGCTCTTTGAATAAAAGCATTATGTTTGCTTTCTATCAGTAATTCTGCCGCTGGTATTACTGAGTATCGGATCTGAACCAAATTTTGTGGGTTTTCCTCATCCTTACCTCCCAGAGTGCAGCAACTAAAAGTGATCACACAGGAGGTCAAATATATCAAATATATGAGTTCAGTTCCTCCTGCTGGCTCTGAGCTCTAGCAGTGGTTTTATTGTGTCTGTGTTAGCCTCTCTCACTAAGGTGATTTTTTTTTTATTTACAACGAGGACGCTCATATCCAGACTTTCTACCAGCGCCCAGTTTCGAGTATATCCTAGCCAACAGCAGAGACATTTAACTTCCCAACCAGGTAAACACACTGCAAAGACTTTAAAAAGACTGAATTATTACAATCAGCAAAACTCTGATTTGTATTCTGATATGTGACTAGAAACCACATGAAACTAGACAACTTCAGCATGTTGTATACTTACAGTCATAGTGACTGTCGTGTCCTGTGTGGCATTACTCATAACTAGCTGTTTGTTTTTCCCCATGTTAATTTCCAGTGCACTGTCACTGCAATAGTGTTGGAAGAAGATCAGATCATTTACACAAGTAAAAGCAGCACTACTGTACAGTGCAGAAATACACAGGTGTCAGTCCCGCATTCAAAACTTTGCTGAAGTACAAAAGCATTGGCATCAAAATATACTTACAATGATGATCTTTAAGTTTATTGACACACAGGCCAATTTTTATTATAAAGTCATAGGAAAAATGCATGTACCAAACAAGACAGCATTTTCTGACAGCAGATCAGTTTGAAATATGGGCAGCAGTGGAACAAGAAGGAGCAGCCACAGTGAGCTGTTCAAGGAAGACCTGCAGGCTGCACACCTCCAACTTCTCAGCAAGCTAACAAACTCTTTTCACTGTGGACTCACGCCCGGTGCAGCATATAATCAGATCACTGTGGAATGATAGGGAAAAAGGCAGATTATTGTCTGACTTCATTATTAGAATGACAATAGATTGTTTTGCTGCCCCTAGAAATCTGTAGTTACCACCACTTAATCATCAAAGGCTGATTGCCAATTTAAAGTACCAAAAGTAAAAGTAGTCATTGGTAGTACAGCCCATTTTAGAATGATATAGATATATTATTGGATATTGATCATTAATGCATTCACGTGTATATCGTTTTAATATTGCAGCTGATGAATGTGAGGCTGCTTTTATATTTAATTTATATACTGGGTAGCTTGTGAATTCCTCTCTCAAGATCAATCAAGTCTTAAAGACGAAGCTTTAAAAGGGAAAATGCAGTGAATGAGGCCAGCAGAGGTCATAACACCTCTTTCACACTTTTTTCCTGTTCTGTTGCTTTTTTATGATTCCGACATGACGCAGGACACCTGTAATATGTCTCCCACTTCTTCTTTTTTTTTTTTTTAATCATCATCATCGACACCTACGAGCAGTGAGCAGGTACTGAGAAAGGTGATTTACTAGCCCACTAAAGCCCTCAAAAGGTCACAGCAGGATGCGGGCGGTAAAAACGCAGCCGATGCTCTGCGGTGATGAGGTGAGAGCCGCTCTCATGAGGCGGCGTAACGAGCCGCGGCCGCAGCGGGCGAGGCTGCGATTTCCGCCCATTAAAACCGAAACCCTGGGCTCGCCTCGGCTGTCGTTAAGAGGCAGCTGTGTCTGCGAGGGTCAGCGCCGACACGGAGCTGGACTCTGATAGCGTGTCTCCAGCTAATTGTGAGAACACTCATTATGCCTGATAAAGAAGAGCATAAATCACAAGGAGAGGCTTGACCCGCGGCTGGCCCCGGACGTTTTGGCGGGGGAAACTCTCACGGGCCGACTCAGAACAGCTAAGATCTCATTACGTCTTCGGCTTGACAAAGGGCCAGCAGCATCTTTGATACTGCCGGGGAGACCTGCTTTCATGCACACTGCCTCTGCTCTGTGTGGCCAGATGAAAGCAACCTGAGACTGACACCAAAGCTGGCAGTGAGTGTCTGATGCTGGTGGCTGGGAGTCCTCCCTGCCTCACTCAAAATATCAATGAACTTCCTGAAAAGTGGCCTGTAGTCCAGACAACACGAGGTCTCTCTTATACAAATTAGATTCACGTGCAACTGTTTTACATTAGCAGTTATGCTTTGGGACAACTATGCTGGCGCCCTGATTCAGCACTTTTGGCCAGACAAATGTTTAGTCATGAGCTTTCATCTATTTCAGGAGGATGTGCTGCACTGCCATTGACCCTTGCTAAAATGCTACTCTTGTGCATTCAGGGTGCTTTCACACCTAACCAATTGGGGTCAGTTCAAGTAAGTTTGGCAGGTTGGTTCAATCAGTTTAGGCTGCTGTGAAAGCTGTCTTTCAAACTCTGGCGCAGACCAAACAGCTGGAGTGATTGTGGATATATGATTTTAGCCTGAATTCAAACCTCTATTAAAACCATCATCTGATAATGGAAATACAAGGTGGTGATACGCATAAATAATGTATATATTTATGCAGCCTCATTTGGTAACCATGGTAACACACGTCAGCAAGCGGCAGTGAAAGAAGGACCTGAGATCATTCAGTTATGTGACAGTAGAAATATTCCATTATAAGTAAAAGTCCTGCATTCAAAATTTTAATGATGTAAACCTACAGAACTATCCGCATCGAATATAATTAAAGTATCAAATGTAAAAGTACTCCTTATTTATTATAACCATTGATGCATTAACGTGGACGGTGTGTTAATGTAGCAGCTGGTCAAAGTGGGGCTTATTTTAGTTCATAACAACACATCATATTTTGTATTTCTAATCTAGTATCTAAGTCTTAAAGTAATCACAGTGGAGTAAAATATAGTGCAGTAGAAGTATAAAGCAGAAAATGCAATTATTCAAGAAAGGTACAAGTACTTTAAAATTGTACTTGGGTATATGCAGCCTGGAGATGCTGAACGACATCGCCCCAACTGTCCAACCAGAGACTCCCCTGTGAGTGCATGTGACTGCATGTTTACTCCTCTTGGTTTGTTTGTAAGACACAGATGGGAGCAGAATTAAAGGCAATCATCAAGTCAAATCCTTATGAATACACAATATATTGAAAATTGACATTTATATTTCGCGACATATTTACAAAGAAAAAACAGGTGATGTGGTCACGTCTGCCTTTTCAGAAGCTCTGATGAAAAAATGTTTGAATCAGGGTTACTTTACACAACAATACAGGAAAATCCTCATGTGAACGCATCACACTGCTTTCTGCATATAAACATAAAGGCTGGGCTGCAGAGCAGACAAGCTAACAGTGAAGGACTGCTGAGAAAACACAGGTTTCTGTTTATCATAACTCCCCTAAGCACCGCTTCCTTCAACACAGATCAAGTCTTTTCCAACATTTCACCCTTCAACAGCTTCACAGATCATTGACTTCTCTCTTGTGTGCATGGGAGTACAGAATGGAGCTAAAATATAAAAACTGATGAATATGCCATTTCGCTCACTATAAACCATGACCTTCAGCATGCTTGTGTTTCTCCGAGTGCCGGTCCTGGACTTCCCCAGCTGCTTCAGAGTGAGACATCAGTGGGATGTTTTACTGCAGCACAGGCTGGACTGAGGAAATCCAAATGGCTCAGTGACTCTTGTCAGTAATGCTCAGTGTTTCTCTGTTGTTTGAGACTGTAAATTTTCAGTCCTGCAACACCAACAGTACATTTGAAAACAACATGTAGTCATGCAATCAGAGAAGTAGTGAAAAGCTCATGTTAAGTACAGTTTTATGCTCCAGATGCATGATTGCTTTATACATTCTGGGGGTTTGTCTGTGTTTCTGTTTAATGTTTTAGTACTTGTGTTAATGTTACATCCAACATGAGATCAATTGTGCAGGTAAACCTTGTATCTCAGCCTTTATGTTTATTTACAGGAAGTGTTTGAACATTTTCTAACAAGATTTGAGCGTTTTCTGAACAACACAGCTTCCCTTCCATCTATCGTCCATCCTCTATTATTGTACTCTATATATTTATTGTCTATATTGTTTGCGTCAAATTCAGAATAAGCATTTACTTACAAAACAATGAAGATGATGAGGTAACACATTAAATGCATTGTCTTTGCACTGTTTAGTGGAATACATGTCAAAAAGGATTAGCACATTTTCATCAGCGTTGTGCAAGTTCACGCTTTGCAATTGATAGCTCAAAGCTCAGTTCACACAGATGGAAATGAACAAGTTCACGTTCATTTCGTCCATTTTTTTCAAAGGTCAGCAGATCTCCTGCAGTGTAGTCGAGTACAAGCTGTTCATGTGATGTTGGTCCTTTACAAAATGCTGTGAATTTGACTTGGGTAGAGGAACTTTGTAGCTGTTGGCTCGTGAAATCATTTGCAAGTGAGTTATGATACCAGGAAATCATCAACAGATATTTCCCAAGACTGAGCAGATGCTTCCACTTGATTTCAAATTCCTTGCCGATGTAACTGACATCAGACAGACTAGCTGGACACAATTCGTATAAAAAATGTTCACAGCTAACCTACTCAACCTTGCACAGGGTTGCCTTCGTTGGTTGGGTTGGTTAGATCAATGCTTAGTCCACATGCACACAGGTATTTGTCAAAACAAAGCTTTCTCTATGCATTGTGGCTTTTCTTTCACACACAAACGCAGATGTCAGAAACAGACACTTGGTGGAAAGTGAAATGCTGTGAACATCCTGGATTATATAGAGATTAATTATATATTACTTCACTTCTTCACTTGTGATTTTGGGAAAGGCTGGCAGGACATACAATAGAGGGTGATTCTGAAAATGGATGGCAGAGATAGTATAAATGCTGGAGCATGTTTCTGTACCTGTTTGTCACTTTTCCCTCCGTGTGTCGCTCTAAAATACTCTAAAATCTGTGAGGCATATTTTAAGTGTGACTTTGATGGAAGTTCGGGTAAGCCTTCTACATTTTGAGGGCACTTGCACAAACTTTTAGCCTTTTTGGCAGGTACTCCATCCCTCTCGTTTTCATCCTTCTTGTTGTTGTTAGTCTTGTTTTTCTGGCGAGTCCATACTGCCACCTGCTGTACTGGAGGGGAATGTAGTAAACACATCAATCGGCTGTTTTTTATAGAAAGTCTGAAATGCAGGAGATTTAAGTGAAAATATTTAAATGATTATATTTCCCCATAAATATATTCAACTATATCTATATTTAAATATTCAAACACAGTGTGTGAGCTTTGTTAAGTTAACGGAGAGTTAACAACACACGTTCAGTCGTTTCAAACACCACTGTTCAGTTCACCGCTGACCAAAAACATGAGCGCGCTCTTTTAGCACGTTCATGCACAACACTGATGATCACGTTCTGTTTAAGTTATGTTTAACACAGCCCCCTGACTTCTTTGGAATCAGGCCTGTACGTAAAAGGATCGGAGTGCATTTTTCTTTTTCTATGTAAACCTGAGGTTGTTATAGTTGGAGAGGGAGGGTCTCTGTTCAGCAGGGGGAAGTATTGCTGCGAGGAAATGGTTGACCTTTGACCCTGGCTAGTGATTTGACAGCACACAACGTGTTTCCAGCCTCCCTTCAAACACACCTCAGCCCTCTCCTCCAGTGGAGCACCCCTGTATGTTCCTGCAGGACTTTGACATGCGCTGTTATTATAACACATGGCTAATTTTCTCCCTGACACATTCGAAGCCAAGACAAATATTCGCTTTCTCTCTCCTGTGTGAGTTTGGATTATACAGAGCTGAGGCTTGACAGCGCAGCATCGAAACAGCAGACTGGATCATTTTGCCGCTGCGGTGGACAGCCGACACTCATCGAAAAAAAAAACGTGATTGTTTTGGACGTTAAGTGCACTTTTATTTGACACGAGAGACGCGGATGTGTCCATGTCTTTAGACAGTATGATCCAGAGTAAACACTGACTCTTAACATTTCCAGAGCATTCCAGCACTGTGAGAATCAAGATGTAGTAACATCTGCAAACCCACTCCCCTCCTTTACAGTTTTTGACCTCCAGACCAGGACAATTGTATTTCTAGTTTGAGTTAAGTATTTATTTAGCTGCTTGAGCAAAAACTGCATTGAAATGGGTTTATTTTTAATGTTAAGTAATTTACTGTATGTGATTTAAGAATTTATAGGGAGGCACAGAGAGGGATGTGTGACCATGAGTACTTCAGTTATCTTTAAAGTATTCATGACAGTCTCACCCCTGCTCAAATGTGTGATGGATAGAGACTTCAGTCGGCGGTCCACCCATCTCATAATATCAAATTCTGACGAGCAGCCTCACAGCAGACCGGTGAGGTAATGAGAAAGAACATTTTATTCAGACATCTGACTCGCTGAAACCATCACTCTTGACAGCCATTTAACATTTGCTCTCCGACAGCTGCAGTCGGTTGTAATGAGCCGCGTTAACTTAGAAAGCTAAGGTGAGCTAGCAGCCTGGACCTGCCGGAGTCTCTTCATGATAAAACACCGGGAGGAGCAGAAGTTCTGCATTTTATAATTCTACACATGTAAGACAGCTAATATATTAAACTTACTATCAGAAGAGAAGTCAGGTGATCTTGTATCAGCTTTTTCCACAAATACCATTAGACCCAAATCAACAATGAATTGATCAAACTAATATTACTTCATACATATCGTATTTAGCCAGTGTTGTGCAAAAATGATAGAAAAACATCACTGAGCCACACTGTTGCACATGTTCCTTCACATACATGAACACACACCCTGTAGTTTATTTTGACACCATGCTGCTGCTGGCAATACTCATCAACCTGCCAGACATGTATTATTCCGCCACTAAAAATAGACCCCAACAAATGGATTATATCCACTAATGTGAGCAAGGTTTTGTGAGCATGGGTTCTAGGAAATGACTGAAACTATATATTTGTGACATGTTTATGATTTACATCTTGTCCTCTGTTTACACACCACCCACCGTGGCCACCTTCCCATAGCTAGTGTGCAGTAAAGTAGGTAAACAGGTAAACAATAGCACTGCCTACGCTAGAAAAAATATTTGGCAGGGAACATGATTACCACACCAGATATTTTCCCCTCAAAATGTGAATTAGTGAAACAAATTAGTGTAGAAATGTCATTTTTAGGAGGAAAGAAGATTTGGTTTGCTACAGTGCATGTTTTAGTTTTTTAAGTACTTTTTGTTTGTCAGGTTTTAGTGTTTTCTTGTTTTTTTTACTTTTTCTGTGTGTTTTTTTCCACCTTTTAAACACAGCGGCTAAAGAATGCGCAGGAGCTGATGACACAACCAGTCTTAGAAATATATTGTGAACACAGTACAGTTAAGATGAAATATGATTAGAGATAAGACACGAGTGAAGGACAGAGAGAACTGCCTGCCAAGTGTCCAGGCTGAAGTTTACAAAAAAAAAAGAAAGTCTCATTTTTCTTTGGTGATTATGGCCACTCTCTAACTGACCTGCTCAGCCATGGGAGTGGTGCCTTTTAGTGGTGCGGCATGACTAATGGACCACAGCTACTTATCCATCAAACCATGAGAGCAGGCGTCTGTGGGCCACCATACACCCCTGATCCCCAGGCCGATTAATGGCACTGTACTGTGTAGCATGGGAAACAGAACCATGTGTCACCTCACTGTAAAGCTATGCTAATTAGCCAAGCAATAAAAACATTCAGGCTAATTAACAAAGAAAAGGCATATAAAAGGAAGGAATGTCAAACAGAGGAGGCGGAGGAGGGGGGAAACTCAAACTGCGGCTCACAAAAGGAAGGAATGTCGGAGACCGAGCACCAGCTGAGGGTGTGCAGAGCATGCTTCTGTCTGTCTGCAGGCTTTTTTTCCTCCCCTGTATGTGCGTGCGTTTGTTAAAAAGTTTGTGTATGAGGCAGAGGTCATAATGTCTGAGAACATCCAGCTTCCACGTGTCTCTGGGGTCTGTTTTCTTAATTGCAGCCTCTGCCATGTCAGGCCGATTATTCATTTTCTTCATCAATGTTATTTGTTTGAAAAATGCTTTATTTATTATTCATTAATCTCCAAGACACATTGAATCAAAGGGATAACATTTTAAAGTTAAAACAGTGAAACATGGTCCCAAGATGTTAACCAAAAACAGAAAATGAAATCCACAGAAAATTAGATCTTAAAAATGACAAAAAATACTAAATATTAAAATGCTGATTCAATTGATGCAAATAAGCCTCTCCTCTAGTTTGTTTTGGAGGAACTTTTCCTGTGTGTACTGACTTAACATCCTGTTCTCCACAACAACCCAGAACAATGTTGCCCTTGCTGCACCACAGTCAACCCAGGACCAACCCCAGACTCATTCTACCGCCATGTTACTGCCAAATTGAAATTTTGACCTGATGATGGCGCTAGGGGAAAAGTCAGGGGATCACTTGAGTCAGTGCTGTTTGAAAAGTCCTTATCCCTCATCATCTGGGGAAGAAAAATGCATAAAAACAATATTTCATTGCAGTTCATCCAATACTTACCTGACCATTATTGCCAGCCCTCAAACCACACAGCATTGTTCAAAACCCTCAACTTCCCCCTGATGCCAGACTCCAAAACATCAATTTAACCTACTTATAGGTCTTAGGTTATTTAAAAGGAATAAGAAATTGTTTGTGTTTCCTTTTCATTAACAGGATCATCAGGATAAAGCACACTTCTGCAGGGGCAGCACCTTCTGTTAATGCACAATCTCTGTAGAATATTTGGAGCTTCTGAGAGTCAGACATATAAAGAAAAACAGGACAAATTTCACACAGCAAACAGAAATACTGGTGATTAAACTGTGCAATGTAACTCACAGCATTCATGCTGTAACAAGGACTTCTTTAAATTATTTTCGCAGGTCGCAACAAGGTGCATTTTCACTTTAACCTTAATGCATCCGACAAAAGCTGTTGAGTGTCACACCATAAAGAGGCATAACAGATGTGTCTGTGGTGGAGGTATGTTTCTGCTCTAGAAGCTGCAGGCAACAAAACCTGAAACAGAGCAAACCCAGCTGCAACAAAGACAAGCAGTAACTGTAAAAATGTACGAACAGGAAGAACTTCTGGGTTTCACAACATCTGTGTGTGTGTTTACGAGAGGACTGAAGAGCAGCAGCATGTTCTGGCTGAATGTCAGAGTGTGACACAGCATGAGACAGAGAGTGGTCTCAGGAATCCATGCAATTTGTTTTTCAGAAAAAAAAAAAGATTATATTATCAAGATCACACACCGAAAATATAGGTAAAACGATCTGGTGTTTTACAATAAAAGATAGAAGATAAGAGAAAAGTCAGACAAACTGAAACCCCTTTAAGACCAGTCACACCAGCATTTAAGAGAGTGAAATCAATTCACTTCAAGGGAATTGCTGCACTCACAGAGGCAGATAAATCCATCTCTCACACTGAGTTCAACTTCACTAAACTTTGGACCATCGACCAATAGCACCGTTTGAGAGCTTAATGACTTCAAATCATAGACTGTATGAGACATGGAAGCAGTCAGCCATACATTTCTGAAGAGCCATTGTGCAGCTCAGTGACAGTGATTCCTGCCATCGCCATCTTGGCAGTGCCAAGCTCCCGACTAATCCAAAAATGGGCAAAGAGATGGAGCGTGGTTGGAGCTGAGGTGGGCTGAATGAAGCCTGGTTGCTGAACAATAGCGGCTAGCTGTCACTCAAAGCAACCATGTCTATAATTATGCATAACTTTCAACCTTAATATAATTTAATCAAGCAAGTTATATAAAACGTATCCCTGGATGCCCTGTGGAGACCAAAGCCATCTATAGTCTGTAAACTTTATTTTTATTTTACTTTAAAGTTTTGAATTTTAATATGGAGGTCTATGGGGATTGATCGCTTCTGAAACCACCCTCAGGTGGCCATTCGAGGAACTGCAGGCGTGGCGGGTGCCTTTATTTTCCAGCCCCACAGGTTGACACTTATTAAAATTAGAGGAGGCTATCGTAGCCTTACGCTGTGCTGTACCGTCCAGTTTCACGTCACTTCACTTCACTACTCTGCTCTGTCAGTGTAAAAGCTAGTTCACAAGAGGAATGGTTAGCAGACAGATTTGAGACAGGAGTCAGTGGCACAAATATTTCTCTTGAGTACCCTTACAGTCCCATCAGCAACCGAGCTGGCAAAGCTGGCTTGACAACTGACTTCTAGCCAGCTGCCGTTGTGGCTTATTGCGACTCATCCTTGTGAGTATCGTTAAAACATGTGAATAAACAGAGAAAACAAAATTTATTTTAAGATAAAATACATTAGGTTATATTAATTCTACATTATATTGGCTAAAATGATCTGTAAAGGAAATTTCCTTTTAGTAAAGAGACATGTCAGTCAGAGCTCTGCTTTAGTTTCCTAACTGTTCATTTTTCCCTTCTGTCTCTTTTGTGTCACACTTCTGTTTTTAAAACCTGCTGTATAAATAGACATCTTACATTGCTTGAGTACTTAGCTCATAAGAAGAAAAATGTTTTTCATTTAATTAACTGCTCAGTAATGATTTCGGCAAAGGGAGCCTCTCTGGACATATTCCTGGTCTAAATGCAAAAATGAACATTTCCTCCTGCAGACTTTGTTTGGCTTGTCTTCTCCTTCTTTACACTCACTTATTTATATTGGACATGGTGTTTAACCTGATTATTTAACCTGACGAGATGAGTCACTTTCAGGAGAAACACTGAGTATTTGTTCATGATGACCTCTGAACGGTTAAACCCTCCAGACACACCTGTGATCAGCTGTCATGATTGCACACGTTTGGCTACAGGTGTGGTCTTTAAAAGGACCTGTGTGGTTTCCACTCTGTAAGCCAGCCGGCTTGTTGGTGGTTTTTAGGACGTTGAGCTCTCTCATAAACTCACACATGCGCCTGGCATTAGATTTATATACTCTGAAAACGAGGGTTATGTTAAGCTGAGTGATGGAAATCACTTTCTTTCAAAATATTTAAACTGTGGTGCATTGAAAGTGAAGCTTGAATATGTTTCATGATGTATTGTTGGGAGGAAACATGTCGTTTAACCAGAAAAACACGGCGAACTGGAGCAAAACCACCCCCTATTCCGATGTTGACTTTTTCCACTGTGTCCTTCAGCCTTGGAGGACCTGTGGATCCTGAAGTGCTGTTAGTGTTTTGTCTTCTTATTACAGTGAAAATAAATTAACTACAAATCCAAACAAACCCTAACGAGGCTTAAACAGTTAAAGGCAGAACAAACACAACTGTTGGAAGTGGAGCGGGGGTTGCAGTGATGCAACTGGCGGTTTAAAAGCAGCAGAGCATTTAAATACATAGAGCACTTCAGTGGGTCAGCTGATCGGGGCTGATGCTCTTCTGTTAAGTATTAAGATGCCTGCTTAGGCGCAGTCCCTTAATTATCGGCCCATTTATTTACACAGCTCAGACAGCTGCAGTGTCTCTTATTCTGTTAAAACTGCACCAGCGACACACTGCAAAACAATCTTCCTGACCAACTAATGCTTGTATATTCACTCCTAAAAGACAGAATCATGCAGATTGATGCGCTTACGAAAAATGACACTTGATGCGGGCTAATTTAGAAACATTGTCGAATTATGTCATCGCACTAATGGATTTTTTGCCTTGTTTTCAGAACAGAATTTAGCACTTATTGAAGATTAAAGTGCTTTTTCACAGTGCACCAACCTCATTTCTACCAATTTAACACTAAGTTTTTGTGCACTAACACAACTAGAAGTGCATGCTTAATATGAATGTGTGTATGTATGTGAGAACTTTACACACAGCCACGAACAAAGACGCTGCCACATTTGCAGACCCCCCCCCCCCAACCAGGCCACCAAATATTTAAACACAACAGTTTGTACTTCAGGCCATCGACATCGCTGTATTTCAGAAAACACCACTCTAGCGTTGGAGCCTGGAGGGAGTTTGTACATGTGACCTGAAGTCAACGGTTCCACAATGACTTTCTATATGAAGCTGCTTGTATGCGTAGAAGACAAGCATGTAGACAATGATGTTGGGCTAAATGATTTAATTTAATTAATAATTTATTTTTTTGTCTTAAGCAAATGAAGCACAGTGCAAGCTTAATTGGCATTCTAGCTTCACTGGCTCAGCTGATCTCAAACCAGCCCACATCAGCTGACAGATCAGCTGATTCTGGGCTTGCACCCTTTTGGCACATCTCAAACAATGCGCTCTGTTTAAGGTGTCATAGCCTGCTTACCTGCGCTGCTTCCTCTGCAAGCTGTTTAAAACCCACCTCCACCCCGGCTCCACCCTCCATGCCATGTCTGACTCTATCAACGTCATTCCTGTTGTCACTGATGCCGGCTCTGTTCTGTTCCCTCCGGGGCTTTGCTGCTGCTCTCCCTGCTTACAGCTGTTCCATGTCGGCACATGGAGGAGCAGAGAGGGGCTCTGTCTGCTTCAGGCTTTTCACGAAAGCATAAAGAGGGCAGGGAGGTCCCAGAACGGACCAAACGAAATGTAATATATTCTGCATTAATAAATATACTTTGACTAAAGTGGTCCTGACTGAAATGCTTTTATTTTTGTGATTATAAAATCACACTTTAACACACTTCAAACTTGTCCAATAGTTAACACAACCAGTACTCATTTCTAATTGGCTGAAAGCTGTCTGTTAAAATCATCAGACCAAGTCAACAGCCAAACCATTGTTCTAATTTAGCTCCCAAGGCATATTAAATAACAGGAAACCACAGAAACAGTGCTCCTGTTTTTAACTGGTCAAAGTAACGAAACTCCTGACTAACCCAAGTCAAGGCCCAGGCCGACACCAGTTTAAATGGTAAAACTTTAGTCAATGAATCAAGAACTCATTTATGGGAACTACTGTGATCAATGGATTTGCCTGCAGGTGCAGAGTGAATCCACACGATTTGTTTTGCATTGAGCACATTTTATTTTGGTGAACCCTGAGGTGCAAATTTACGCCCTGGACCATTTTGCTGCTTCTCCTTGAATATCATGTTTCCCCTCGTCCAGTTTTTTCTGGCATCTATTGGTGCCTTCATGTGGGGTTGTGCTTATCATGTTCTTTAGAATCCATTTCAACAACCCATCAATGTGCTTTCATGGGTTTGTGCAGGGAAATCGATCGAAGTTCATTAGTGGCACATGATAACGTTTTAAAAACAGTCCCGTTTTTTTTTTTTTTGTTGTCACTTACCTAAAAACTTAACACTGATGTCAATCAAACCAAATGCCTTGGTATTTCCATTTTAAAAGTAAAGTCTCATGAGTTAGATTTGAAGGCAACACAAGTAACTCTTTGAAATTAGAAATATTTCACGTTTGTCAAAGTTATCAGTGTATCAACAGTTTGCAACCAGCTGCTCTAGATTTGATTCCCACAACTCCTGTGACTGTTCCAGTTACTTTGTACTAATTCTATGTGGGCAGAGGCCGTCTCCTCAGCGACTGCTTGTGTGTGTGTGTGTGTTTGTGTGTGTGTTGTAGAGCTGCCCTGTCTGAGAGCTGACTCCTGGGATCTCATGTAGTTACAGTACATTGTTGCTAAGTGTTTGTGTCTGCATACAGTAACTATGTGTGTGTGTATGTGTGTGTGTGTGTGTACCTGAGTGCCAGGTGGCCACCTGAGGCCCCGGGCTGGGAGAACACCTGCCTCGGCACTGCCTGCAGCTCCGTATTGTCCCATGTGTTTCATCTTAATGTTGTTGTTGTGTAACACTTACTGTAACACACTGCTGAAGGAGGCATCAAATGTAACAGAGCCTGTCAACACATCAGCCCTAAAACTTCTTTTATTACACATTCGACTGTGCTGAAGCCTTCATCAAAGGCTCATTTAAAGCAAATACCAAAAAAAATATTTTTCCACTTACCTGTAGCCATGCAGACAGCTTTGGTTTTATATGCCAAAGATAGGTGCCCATAGCATTCATTTAAGTTAACAAAGCCTCATATACATGGAAAACAAAAAGTAGATTATCAAAGTCTGGGACGAGCTTGGGGGGACACTTCTTTGCAGCACCACCATCACCTGTCCTTATCCTTAACTAAGTAAGCTAACGCTGGTGCCCAAACACTCTTACAAATTATTTGTATGCTTGCCATCTCTAATGGATTTAAACGGCGGTATTAATGTCATTCTGCTGCAGATTTTAGTAAATTACAGATTTTGTTGTCATAGCAGATGAACTTTTTGTCCTACAAAACAGCTAAAGCAGGACGGCTATGTTAATTTAAAGCTAGCTGGTGATAGCCACATCTAGCCATAGCTAAACTTACCTAGTATTTCTACTCAGGCATCTGAGTAATTACGTTTGTCATTCCACGTAAAGTAATCCCGTACAATCTTAAATAAACAGCTAAACTAATCCTGCTAAAAGGTAATTAGCCTAGCTTAGCTGAGAAGTAGGCTACCTCCCATCTCAGTCTTCGTGCTAATATTCACATCTGCTGTGGTGGAGCAGCCTTTTTTCATCATACCTATAATGTATCAAATTAAACATTTCAGTGTGGTTCAAAGACAAGATAGCTCAGTGAAGACATTATGTATTTAAGAGAATTCATTTTCCCATACGTTCCCTTAAGAAAAGTTAGCATGCTTTAGCTGCATCGTTTAGGTCTTACATGTGGTCTGTCACAGCGATTTTCTGGGGGCTAAAAAATGAGATAAACCTGTATCATAAAACTATATCCAAAACAATTCTTCTCAGCTTTTCTACATTTTGTCGAACACTGTTGCGATTAGTCCCCAGACGTCCCCGGCTGGCCCTGCTGAAGCCGATATCACACGAAATACATCAGCCCCTGCAGCAAGGATCCGGTCTTGCTAGCTTCATTTATGCAGAGCCACACGGCGCTGACTCAATGATTTCCATCTAACAGTTATCATTCTAACGTGACATAATACATAATAATGAGATCACTTACAGACTGAGTATCATTTTGCGGCTCTATTGTGGAGAGGAATAACTAATGATCAATCACATACTGCGCTGCACGCAGTACTAGAGGCCATTTTGTAGATATTGATTTTTTTTTCCTAAGGTATGGGCTTTACCCTACAGTCCTCCGTGTGTCTGAATAAAAGATTTAGCCCATTTCACCGGCCTTGAGTCAATCACAGTGTCATGCTCTGTGTTTTCTCTGGCTCAGCTCTCTCCTTTCAGAGATCCCATTCAGCTCTGAGCCATCTACAGCGAGAGCAGAGAGCGATGAATATGTTCGCTTCCACTCGGTCTTTATTTTTAGGTTTGAGTAGACTTACAGATGGCCTACATAAAACTGAATAGGGCTTCATTTTAACAGCGGGGCAGAGAATTGGCCGGCATGCCATTGTGTGGTCTCTATTATGGGAATACGGGGGAGTTCAGTAATACAGCCTGTCCCTCGCTTGTCTGCGCACACGGCCAACGTGATTTTCCATGATGATTTCTGAAATGGGTTTGTCCTCGGGGTTTGCGGCTGCGCTGCCATGCGTTCGAAGGTCACCGCCTCTGAAGAGGTGTCGCGATTGTTTGGCTGCCGATATTACGTTTCGCTCCCCCCAAACGATTCATTTACTGCGGCCCGTCGCCCAATTCCATCTGCTCGAGCCTTCAGCAAAATTGAAGAGGACAGGAATAAAAGTTTGAAGAGGAAGCGTTGGGAATTAAAGTGGAGATATTACGGGGGGGCGCTCCCTGTGAGATCAAATTAACACGGGCCACATGAGACACTCTTAACACCAAGGCAACAGGAAAATTAATCAGGAAAATGAAGGATTATGAATTAGAAGGTGTCAAACTGCTAATATACTAGTCTGTTGAGTGTGCTGGATATTCAGAGATTTCAGCTCACTCTTGAATCTCATTTCCACCTTAGTGGCAGTCAGTGTATCCTCTAAGCTCTGATGGATTTTATTTTAGAGTACATCAGTACACCCTGAAAATCCACATCTAGCAGCTAGAAGTATTTTTTTTCTCTATTACCAGGAACAGACAACACAATATGTTTGCGTTCGTCATATCAGATTAGGAAATCACACCCGTAAATTTTTACTATGACTCGGCTGAAAGACATGGCACACTCATCATGGCAGCCGCCATCCTTGTTTTTTGGAGGCAGAGGGCACCGTATTTGGATGAGAGGGTGGAGGATACACCTCAATCTGATTGGATCTGACTGAGAAGACGAGGACGCGCCGTGGAAGCGGCTTACCAATCACATGGCTGGGTGGGGGTGTTAGTGCTTCACTGCCCAGGGGCCTGTGGGGGTACTAAGCTGGCCTTGCCTGAAGAGATAAAGCTATCCTGAAATTCAAAAGGCTACGTTAAAAAACAAAACAATACAACGTCATTTTGTGTAACACAATCATTCCCAAATCATGGCCATTTATGTGTTGCCATTACAGCCTGGCTGCAGGGGGCTTTTTTCCGTTTCAGCCACCGGCTCACAGTCGGTGTTCCGGTTCAGTCCAGAGGTGTAGACACAAAGTTGAAAACACACCCTTGTCTAAAGTATCACTGTATGCTGATATATTAAGATTTAAACTTAAGTTGAACTAAGGGGACTAGAAATTAGTGGACAGTGTCCTCATACGCTTGGACATATTGGGTATCTTTTGTGGGAAACAAGCCCACTGCAGCTGCTGTCAGCCTATACTTTATTTCCTGCTCTCTCAGACCAAACAACAGCAACCACCCGACTGCACTTCCTGCAGCTGACATTTTCTCAAGGTGGCAGGTTTCTCCACAGCTGAGTTAATGAAAGGGACGAGCCCTGCGCCTCCCGCTAAGGCGTCTGCTGCGTAAGGCGCGCTGCAGATGGGGAGAATGACAGAAAACAGCTATTAGGCTTTCGCTGTTTTTAAAGAGGATGATGGAGCGGGCTTCCTACTCGCAGCCCTCTCCCCTCCCCCACTCTCTCAGGTGGTCTAATTCGGGATTACACAGATGAGCGGCCGTGAGGTCATGCACAACACTCCCATGATGTCACATCGCTGCCCAGTGAAAGTCATGTCTCCAAATTTAAAGGTGTTTATGGCGAAGGAATGTATACATTCCATATATATGTATAGGCTAATGAAGCCCTTCAAAAACTCTTAGAAATAAGATTGTTTTTCTTAATACAGAAAAGACTGCAGTGGAGGTACCGCGATGAGCTGTATGCAATACATCCCTCGTGATAATCAGCAGCTTTTGCAGTCTTAAAGTTGATCTGACAGCAGAGCAGATACAGTGAGCCTGTCTGTGGCTAATCCTGCCGCTGTGAACAGGTTCCTGGATTTATCCTCCATAATCTTACAATAAGAGTTTAAACATACGAGAAATCCCACAGTCTTCAAACGCTGATGTATCCTCCAGATAGAGGCAGAAAACATTGATTACATGTTTACCTCTTGACACATTATTCATTAAGGTTTACTGGAAATCACGGCTCACATAACCACATATGGGGCCACAAAATCAGCGAGTAGGGCAGAGAGGGCAGGAAGTGGAAGTGTCTGACAGATATATTTCCCTCAGACCCAAAACACAGATAACAGGGGGACTGGTTATCAGTGGGAAGTCCAGTTTGAGACATTCCCACAATCCAGCATGTGTCAACATGAAGCTAAAGACAAGGTGAACTGTAAACTTGATTTCTGTTCTTACTTGCTTTAAGTTTACACTTCATTCACATCTGATTTTTTTCTGCACACTTGTACATTGCAATGGAACATTTTACAACCCCCAACTACGTGTTTTTGTGCAAACATCTGTTTTGACTAGCCTGAGTGCGACACAGGGTTTTCTGTGCTTATTTCAGTTCATGGGGTGGTTAACTGCTAATTGGCAACACCTCTAGCACAAATTTAAGTCCTTTTGTTGACATGATTTCATCGACCTCCAGCTTAAGTCTTTTATTTTCGAGTCTTAAACAGGGTTTTTTAAAAATACTGAGATTAATGACCCACATGCTGTTTTTTGTGGAAAACTGAAAATGTCTTTGAGGATGTAGGTTTGGGCTGCATCAGAGAAATTTGAGATACAATTCTCATTTTAGGCATTCATGTAACTTTTCTATTTCCCAGTCCTGTGCAGATATTGACAAAGAATAAAAGAGGTAGTTGGGCAAAATGAAAAGAAAACAAACCTAGGAAGGAAAAGCTTGCAGGTATCTGGTCACATGGTCACAGAATTTACTTCCTATAGCTACACCAATCCGCTCAAAGGTGATGACTGGGAGTAGTGTGGGGGGCTCTGGAGCTGTCAATCTGGCTGCTGTGAGCTGAATTCTGGACAGGTTTTACAACAGTCCTTCACCAGACTGCATATGCCTGGCCAGAAAATCCCTTAACTGGGTTAAGATTAAGGAAAGATGGTGGTCTCGGTTTACTACACAAGGGTCAGCAGTGAGTTGTAGCACAAGAAGTGACACATTTGTGAACATTTAACCAAAACCACAACCTTTCCCTAAACTTCAACTTGAGTGCTGCGTCTGCCCAAACATCACAGTTGGATTTAAATTGTTTGAGTTGAATTGTTTCAGTTGTTTCA
This sequence comes from Chelmon rostratus, assembly GCF_017976325.1. NCBI lineage: Eukaryota > Metazoa > Chordata > Actinopteri > Chaetodontiformes > Chaetodontidae > Chelmon > Chelmon rostratus. Next base: position 8,882,860 of record NC_055676.1, on the reverse strand, counting down.
AGAAATTCCAGACATGATGCTGTGAGACACTTCAGCGGGGTGGACACTTTGAGTTCAGAAAGAGAGTGAAGTGGCCCATTGTGCTTGCATTAAAGTCCCTCTAACCACTAAGACTTCTCTTCCGTCTGTAACCACAGTTGTACTGACAGAGTGAACCGCTGTGTCCTCCAGCTAGCACCTGACCACAGGGCCGTCTGAGAATAGACACGGCCTCCTCAGGACCAAGAGGGAGGGTGGGGGTGGATTTAGGTGTCACTAGCAGTTATGGAAGAGGAGAGACAGACACTCTAAGTCTGTGTCCAATCGCAGCATCTCTCCACGTCGCTCATTGTTCACAGCGGAAAAACTCACTTATCTCAAAGTTCCTGACAGAGCAGAGACGTGACAGCAGGATAATCAAAGTGTCCAACATCAGAGCTGCAGAGGCGGAAAGTAACTTAAGCACCTTTCCTCAAGTGCAGTGATTGGAGAACACTTCAGAGGTTTTCATATTTTTAAGCATTTCTTTCTTGCGTTTTTCATCCATTACATTTCAGAGGGGAAGTGTTTTTCTTTCTTTCTTTCTTTCTTTCTTTCTCTTTCTGTGAATTTTATCCTTTTCACCAAACAGTTAAACTATTCCTCACTATCAATACTTACACTTTTGATACTTGAGTGCAGCTTAATTTTCACACTTTCCTTTTCTTTAGTAAAATTTCCAATACAGAACTCTCATTTGGAATTGTGTATTTTTTTTACAGTGTGTTACTCAAGTTATTACTCAGCACTCAGCAATCGGCTTGCGAAAACGGTCGTCTTTTGTAGGAAGGAGCCACAATATAACCCTGGTGATGTCATAGTGATGTCATCAGAGTAGTCTCTGCTTGGACTTGGAGACTACAGATTTCTGACAGAAAGTCTGTTTTACAAACTTGGGCCAGGAAGCTCAAGTTGCATTGTGGGAAATGTAGGATCCAATGTTTTTGGGGCAAAAAAGAGGTTGGATATTTCAGCCGCTTTTCCCCTTTTGACCTTTATTTTATCATTCTGTCTCTGGTGACTCTCTGTACTCTCAGGTGGTCTAATTCGGGATTACACACTTGATGACGGTGTAAATACTACACAAAAGGACCAGAAAAAGTTCCAGCTCCAAACCATCCAAGCCAGATATCAGAGGGTGGGGGTTAGGGTTAGGGTTCCACCAGCAGCTCACTTCAGATGCCTCAGCTGCACCTTCATTGCCATTGATAAAACAGGTAGTTTCACTGGACCACAGCGCTGTGTGTTCTTGACCTTTTCCTGGAAATTTCCCACCATTTTGGTGACAACACAGCGTGAATGCTACCATAGGACGCCGTAAAGTGTTTGCAGCAGGTTGATGAAAGGTGGCAAAGTCGCCGGCGAGACAGAGGGAGGAGGAGAAAGACGGAAAGTGAGGGATTGAAGCAGACAGCAGGAGAGGCAGAGCGAGGCGCGGAGCAAAAGACCGTGTGAGACAGAGTTTTCTTGGCAGAGCTCCCTGAAGCGCTGCACATTCCCACAAGATTAATTGAAGCTGTTTCTGTTTTTGTTTTTTCAGTCCGCGAATTACCTCCAGATTACAGAGAAACAGCTGTTCACCCACTTCCCGCGGACCCAGCCTGTGTGATTATGCATCGAGCGACAACCAAGACAAACATCCAGCTCTCACTCGAGCTGCTCCGGCAGAGCCTTCACGCCTTTCTGATGTTCTTTCCATTTCACAAACTGTCACTCATTTGCACAGCGATTAATAAAACAAATCAGACACGATGATTACAACGACAAAGAAATATTTATTAAATCTTTTTTTGTTTGTTTGTTTGTTTGTTTTTGTTAGTCATAGCTGCTCCAACACGTGTATTTACAAAGAAATGTCCTTTTTGTAGAAAATTCTAGTGAGGGGTTGAGCAGGAAACAGACATTAGAATAGTTCAGATGAGTACAGGAGAGGATGGGGCTCATATAGGCACAAGGTACAGTTACTACAATGTTCAAAGAAATGTGCAGTTTTGTGGCACATCCATGTCTAGTTTGGGAAAAGAAAGCACAGTTGTGGCTAAAGTAACAAAAACCTTCCCAATGCTAGATGCACTGACAAAAGCACACATCCTTTTTGAAGATACAGACGATGGAGAACAGACGCTGCAACCCGGGGACACAGTGGTGTTAGCTTCTGGCTACATGGTACCAAAATCAGGTGAAGAAGTTCTTCGAACACATTACCTGCCCTCTCTGCAGCGCTCAATAAAACATGAAACATCAAAATTCAAGGTGGGGAAAAAAAAGACTTTCTCCTGCTGCCACGCACAAACTCACTGAGCTCCTACGCCAACAAAGGTCAAACGCACCTCCTGAATCTGCCGTCCTAACCGCGGGTCGGCTCGGAAACGGCTGGAGGCGAAGATCAGCCAAAGACCACGAACAGAGAGAAAAAACATTCTGCACCTCAGAGACACTTTTGATGCAGCGATACAATGAAGAGGAGCGGGTTTCAGAAACAGATATTCTAGCTCTTGGAGATCCATCTGTTCTTCCTTCAGGCCCTTTGATTCATGATTGTAACTCGACCACACCGCTTGTTTGCTGTGTGCCGTGTCAGCACGTTGACAGATAGAGGGTGCAGTGTAGATCCTGTATTTATTTTCTTGTTTCATAGAAAAGACATACAAAATGAAACGAAGCATTATTTTATATCAAACAGTGAACTTTTTTCTTGCTAAGAACATTAATGTGTCAGTTAAATCATCCTTCAAAGAGGTGTGACAAAAAGAGAAAGTATCGAACATTGTATGTTACAACAGACTAATTGTTGGATACACAGTACCCACAAACCTAACTGATTGGTTTTCCTCGTCATAGCGTGGGCAGAGGCAATGATTACAGTGACAGCGGACTCTTAATGTTGGCTGGACTAAAATGGCTGGAGGCTGGTAGGTGTGAGGAGGAAAGATTTAATAAAGTAGTAATTTGTGCTCTCAAATGATAAATTACGCCCTGAAGCTAAACAACATCTTGAAAATACTTATTTGCTCCCAAAACTGAGTGATTCTTACCCTCAAAACACTGAAATTATTTCTTTAAATTAATAATCGCTTGCCTCAAATGAAAAATTCATGGGCCATAATGTATGTTATGTTATGTTGTGTTGTGTCATCTTTTCTCCCCTGCACTCTCAGCTCAGATTGAATGACACTCCTCTGGATTGTGGACTGAGACGCGAGAATGCTCTTCAGGGTTTTGAGGAAAATGAAGTCATTTGAGATGATGTTGTACAAATGTAATGTGATTAATATAAGAGTGATACAAGAGTCTTGAGCAGCAAGGTTATAATGTTGCTAATTTGAAAGAAATATCAATACAGACAGAGATTTGTTGGAATTATTTGTGAACAAAGATCATAAATGACTATTTTAAAGGGGCAATGCACCGATTTCACTGTGAAAAAGTTGTATTATGTGGTTTGTGGCTCCGGAGGAACGTTTTTATTTCAAGATCTATAAAATACCCCTGATAGTGTCATCAGGAAGCCTGTGTAACCACCTGATGCTGTGGAGCTTGAAGGACAGACAATTGCCAGGCAGGAACAGTCGAACACATGACACCACCGAATTGCATTATGTTGGATCCAGTGTCTGCGGGTTAGGTGAGACTAAAAGCCTGCATATCAGGGCCTCTGTTCCTCAGATGCTCTTTTTTTTAATCCATCTCTTGTGATTCCCTCAACTTTATGGAAGTGACAGATTTAACTGCTTGAGAGGCCCTTTGTGAGGGACTTTTGAAAGATTCTCCTCTGTCACTGAGCAGTTTTTGCTCAATGATGGTGTATTAGGGCCACAAATAAGGGACTCAAAAAAACTTCAAGAAAAAGTTGTAGTATTTAAAGAACATAGTTATAAGAATACACCTATATTCCTTTCATAATGTTATTACTTATAAAATGACAATTTTATTCTATTAATATGTTTTAAGATATAATTATTTTAATAATAATAATAGTAATGATGTTTTTTTTTAATTCATGGTCACTTTTGTAAATGTCTAACTTTATTCTTATAGTTGTATTGATTTATCATTATTATTTTTGTAAAATTCCAACTTTTCTCTGAAATTCTGATTTACAAATCTGATTTTATTCTCCTTGTAAAATTACATTTTACTTCAATAATACTCTTTGTTTTAGGAACAGCAGGTGTGTTTCAGCAGTAAAACTAGCAGGGCTGTGAGTGACCGTGAAGCGTATCAGTGCTGCTGAGAGTGACGGGTGGAAAACACGGTTGAGGAGTTGTTTGTGTTTTCATATCATCATATCGTCATGACCAGAGATCGCCGATGGACGATTCAGTCCATTCCTTCTCTCAGTCTCCCTCTAATTACAAACACGAAAAGCTAGTTTTGCTGTATTTCAAAGTCAGTAACAAATGAAATGCATAATTAAAGAGTAATTACAGGCATTTATATACATTCACAAGTGAATTGTTCAGAAACGCGAGCTGGTCCGGCAAAAACAGACCCGGTGCTGCCAAAGTTAGCGGAATGTGGCTCACAGACTCAGCGGACACACAAACCGGCCAAAATGGCGGCGGATCGTCCGGGCAGCCGCGATGAAGCCAGACGCCGCGGGCATCGGTGCGCAGAGCAAAGCTTTGGTGAGCAGGCGTATGGAGGACGGAGAAGTGGGGTTTTATCAGATTGCACAGAGCACTTATCAGGACTGGCAGACAGAAAAGGGCTTCACAAACGGGTTGCTTGACTTGGGGGAGCAGAGTCACTTGTGCTGATTAGCAGTGATCATCGTCGGTGACCATCATCATCATCAGGTGCAGACATGCCACCAGAAACACCTGACGCACATTAAAGAGCAGATTCTGTCTGCTATAAAAATTCAATTCCAGGATAAAACACAGTCGTCAGTTGTTGATAGTGGATTTGGATTTGCGCAAAGATAATGAAGATATGTTTATCGCACGCTCCTGCTTTGAAACATGACCACTGATCTCAGCAGGAGCATTACAAAGCTTCACGTCCCCCCTCAGGTCCACCGCTGGTGGTCTCAACTTGTTCTAAAAGAACAGGACACCTTTCTCCGGGCGGTCTATTTTTTCATTTCAGAAATAACTGGTACGAGGGCGCCCCCGGTGTACCTTCTATAAAGACGCCACTTTACGACATCAAAGAGGGCAAGCCCCTGCCCCACACACACTACTACCACCTGCTCTGTAACTCAGCCACTGTCCCACCGAAACATCTCCAGCCACAGAAAACTTGTGCTGCCTTACTCGAGGAAGATTGACTCTCCCCGATGAAAAAAACAAACAAAAAAAATAATCGTAATTTTTTCACCTCATGTTAGGCATGGACACATCCCTGAACTTTGTAGGAAATACGCCTCTATATACAACAGCTGTGTTTTGACAGTGATCCACAAAGCAAGAGTGTAACAGTTAAACTACATTTGTGACATGACAAATTGGAAACACAAATATTTCACCATTTCTACACCCTGATAGCTCATCAGACTTTTTTTTCTTCTTCTTCTTTGTTAAAAACAATTAAAAAAAACATCATCAGCGATCAATCCAAGCACATACATAAACTGTACTCATTGTTTTTGTATGATTGTATCAAATAACTGTGTAATATGAGCTAACGTAACGGGTAAGTGTAGTTGTTTTTTATTGCCTTTCTACTGTACTTACAGACTAAACCGGAACAGAAAAGAAAGAAAGCACGAGGACTTCACAATAAATAGGAAAATACATTTTGCCTGGCAAAATACCATATCCACTTCTACGCTCCGTTCAAATATTTTACTGTACACCCGTGTAGGCTGCTACAATTGAATTATGTGATTTATTAAAAAACAAATACATTAATCGATCATTAAATCTCCACTACCCAAACACTAAAAGATGAGTGCTTCTTTAAATTTTCTTTTTTTTTTTTACCCTCACAAGGGTCCTCCACAGTCTGAGACGATGCATCCGGCTCCTTTTTAACCCGGGAGGGAGGTTAAGTCATCAAACGACAACCCCCTACCCCAATCCCCCTGGCAACAGTCTCCTAGCAACAACATCTGCCTTGTTTTCCTTCCTGTTGGCCCGTGTGTGATGCGTCGCTCCCGGATCTTCTTCGACACCTCCTCCACTTTTTGACGTGAGACTGAATCATGTGACATGTCGGGGGTTATGCGATGCTTTCCTGAACGCAAAAAAAACGTCTGTAAACTTTTGAGGGATCCTGCTGTGCTTCTCTGCCATTCAAGCTAAAGAGTGTACTGATTGTGTAGTGTGTGTGTGTGTATGTTTAAAAGCATGTATGTGTGCTTGTCATTAACACAAAGAAATGTTTAACATCTGCATACTGTGAGCGGCAGCGAGGCGAACAGGCGAGAGACTCCGGCTCTTTCACCTCGGGGCGCCTCCACCGTCAGCACCCGCCGGAAAGTCAAGAATCACACCGGTTGGCAAGTCAAAAAAACAGCGAAGGCTTCAGCGAAGTCCCTTCTCTCTTTTCGCCGAGAGAGATTGTCAGTGTTTTTTTTGTTTTTTGTTTTTTTAAAAAGTGCTCCTTGAGGGGAGGGGTTGCAGGGTAGGGTGGCCTGTGGTCCAATTAGGACAGTCCATTCCTGGGGGATTCCTCCGACTGCCCGCTATAAAGACAAGATGGCAGCCAAGAGTATGAGGGCGGAGCTGAGCAGGAGGACTGAGGTCTGGCGCCGACCGGCGGAGTTCACGTCCCTCCGAGCTGGTTCTGGTGACTCGTGGCCAATGCCGTCTGCAGGGAAAGAGATGAAAATTATTATTCACAAGCATATACTTATATATAAGTATATATATATACTTATATATTACAGAATTAAGGCAGTTCATGACATGTTGACTATCTCAGCAAGAAGTCATGGTAAAAAAAACTTTCTTCATTATTTTAATAGTTCTTGTATTCTTTTTAATACATATTCATGAATCAAGATGTACAAAATGAAAGAAAATTGTAAAGGAAATGAAAGGAATATTCCCAACAGACGTAGCAGTTATGGGAAATGTAAATTCTGTCTGTAACACACACACACACACACACACACACACACGCACACGCACGCAGACAGACACACACACACACACACACACACACTATGCACTGTTTATTCCCACCAACCTCTGGGTTCTAGGGAGTTGTGACTGTTGTCGTCAAAATCGACCCCTTCCTGCACGCTCCCGGAGTTTTTCACACAATTGTCTTGGAAAAACAAAGAGGAGAGAGAATATGTGAAGATTAGAAAACTCGTCCACAGCCTGCTCACAAGCTGCTGCGCAACAGAATGGAGAACCGAGCAGAGTAGAGACAACAATCTGCGACTCACTTTGAGGCCTAACGAAGACTTTGAGTCGAAGGCAGCTTCTTCTCCCCTTGTCGTCGGTGATGGAGGCTGTGGAACCACCAGGCAGAGTTAAGAACACCTCGCTTACACTTTTCCATTTCAAAACACCTTCCTGGATCTAGTGTAGGGCTGTAGGGTTATGGTTTAAACGGGCAGTCCTCGTTTTTTGCTATATAATGAGATCATGATGAGTCATCAATCATCGGAAACAAAACAGCTCTGTTAGAACAAATTCAATTTGAGTGTTTTACTTTGACAGAACTGCCTTCACTGACATGTTTTATAAACATACTGTATAAATGAAATAAGTCAAACTAAGGATGCAAGCGATATGATCACCACATCATCTTATTGTTAATTGTATGAAAACAACCCACAGAGATGTAGATCACCAAAGAGAACTGGTTTAGCTGTGCACTGAGACTTCAGCTGGGGGCACAGCCAAAATCAAAAAAGGAAATGATTTAAAAAGGTTAAGATCTTGTACAGCTGTTTGAGTTTAGACATTTTCCATTTAAGAACTTTGGCTAGTTCTGTCAAATGAAATAAAAAGTTCTGCAAAAAAAAATCCAAACACTTTGACAGCCTCAGCTTCCGGCACCTCTTTATCGCTGCACTATAATATAATGATATAATATATAATGAAGTGTACAAGACTACAAGCTGCATCCCAGCCGACCATAAGTTGCCATGTCTCTAGGCTGACTCTGATCATCTGCATCTCAAGAAGCAGAAATATTGTGTAGTCCGATGAGAGTAAAAGGTTTCATGATCCCTGTTCTGCAAACCCACTCGTTTTTCATTCACATTCACTCCACAGCTTCACCTGAGACCTCTTCCCTCTCTAAAAATCTACCTTCATTCACAAACATCGGCTGAGCGGCAAAAAGGAATAATCTCCGACAAGGTCGATTGTTTCTTCATCAGAGGCACTCCACAGGTGTGTCCTTTAAATACACCCTGAAGAGCTTTATCTCCTGAACTTCCCTCTCATCCTGATGTGAAATGCTCCATATTTTATGATATGAAACAACTCAATGTCACCCTCATATTTCCAAGTCTAATTTGGCCAGGGGCAGTCATTTCTGCAGATGTGTGTCATGCTGTTAAGCTCACCTACAAAATCTCATTTCCTCTGTTTCCTGATTGTGAAAGGCAATCATTAAAAACTTTTTTTTTTTTTTTTGCAGGGTAGCTGTGATTGTTTGGCAGAGCTACCAAAACTAATTAGTTTTCAAGTAGTGCTGGGGACCAAGTAGCTAATAGAGCGCCGAGGGTGTCTCCAGCTGTGACGAATGACTACAACTTCTGCCTGTGCTTTTGTCGAGAATGTTTTCATGTTTTGTCTGTTGAGGTTCGTCCCACAATAAGTTTTCCTCGCAGGCCTCGAAAACTCTGACCTCTGTCATTTCCTGCTGGCTGCCAAGTCTCTCAAACACACACAAACACACACACACACCCTTGAGTGTGTTTGGATATTCGTGACCATGCGTCGGGCGTGCATGTATGTGGTTTCCCATGCAGGAGCATCTGTCCACAGACACTCTTCTATCCTTTCACCCGAAAGCTCCGTGTGATGGATTCTAGCCCAGCGGTGAATTCCTGATAAAAGTAAACCGTGTCACAGTTTCCACTGTCGCCGCTGACTCCGGCTCTCATTTCAAAAGGCACTTTATCAGATACCGTGCGGCTGTGAGAGGAGATAAAAATCATATTTTAAACTTCGCCACCAGAGGAATATTGGAATTGAAGCAGCAGAGAGGGGAAATAAGTGAGAGAGAAACGGTGTCAATCACGCTGCTTCTGTCTGTGTCAGCAGGTATCGAGTAACTTACCTCACACCCCGCCGCTGGCTGGAGCAGACGGCACAACTCATGGTCTCAGTTTCTGTCTCTGAACTCAACCGGACCCTGTCTGTCTCGCTCTTTATTCCTCTGTCTCTGTTTCCTGGCTGCCGTTATCTCTCTCTACTTTGTTTGACTCCTATAAAAAGTGTACCTCTGCACTCTCGCACGAACGCCTTGACGAGCAGATACATCAAGGCACATTATAGGACAGCAGAGAGAAACCAAGCTTCCATCCAGGACATTTTAATCAGTCTAAGAAATCATTCAGATAAGGGCGGCAACTACTCATTATTTTGGTTGTCAAATAAATATTTCTCGATAAAATGACTGTTTCCAAAGTCCAAGGACAGGTCTTTAAATTATATCAATATGTGCTTATGTTGTCCCGCCAAATATAATTCTTTTACAATGATGTAAAAGAGAGAAGTTTCTCTCATTTCAGAATGTGGAAATAGCAAATGTTAGGAACTTTGGTTTGATAAAAGACAAATGATTCACTGGTGAATCAGCTGATCATTTCTGCACTAATACTCTCACTAAATCAGTGAGGAAATGTATTAAACTTTAGGTAACCATAGCAACAATACATAGGCCTCACACTACATTGCAATTATCTCACAGCAGAAAAAGACATTGTTTTAGCTGAGCATATAATTTAGATGGCAACATATTGAAACTGTACTTATCAGCCGCTGTGACAAACAAGCCGTTCTAAATGTTTTTAAGAGTAACTCATTGCTCCTGACGATCACAACATCTGTGTTATCTCTGGAATTGTAGTGAAAGATCAGTGTTGTGCATAAAATCCTGCTATGCAAAATTCAGCTATAATTAACAAGAACAGACTCGCAAGTTGTCCAAAGTTCAGATTCCAGACACCCAGACTGCACAGGGGTAGACTGTCGGCCAATCAGCAGTGGAAATCCTCAAAAAAGGAAAAGCAGGCGGCAATGCAGCAGAGTCTGTGTTGCCAAAAGAGCCATGATGCATTAGCAGTGACAGTCACAGTAGCTGCAGTTGTCTTTTAGATGGTAAAATGAAAACTGTAAAAAAAAAAAAAAAAAAAAAAGGACTGAAGCACAGCTGCTCCTGTGATCCTTTGCTAAGTGACCGCGGTATAAGCAAGATTATACACACTGAGGTGTCATTTATCATCCATTCATTCATTTGTCACGCATTATCTCCTGTGTGTTACGGACAGCTTGTTGTTGCTTTGATGTGGTATTATTTGAAGCTTTTAATGTGGAGACTGACAGAAGTACACGTTCTTTTGGCCAATTATTATCATTTCACTGATTTGGGATTCATTTGTCACGATCTTAAGATCTGTGGATCCTGCATCCTCCAAAATGTTGTCTCAATATCCTCATTGCAGCTGTGATCAGTGTGCAGAATAATTCCTTCCTTCCTACTCTGCTGTTGTTCTTTAGCCTTCTCTGACATTGTGTCACACTGTCTTCCCACCCTCTTTCTCTCCCTGTACCACCGTCCCCTCACAGATTCCAACACACACACACACACACACACACAATTACCCAACTGTCTCTCTTCCTCTCTCTCATGTCTGCCACTGAGGTCAGAGTCTGGCTTTTCTATCCTCGAGCAAAGCAGCCGTGCTTCACCGTGACTGTAACTCCAGCTCTGCCTGCAACTCTAGACCCAGCGTCACTCGGGTCGTCCGGCCGCTGCCTCGCCATGACAATGGGACGTCGGCAAGCCACCTGGTCATGTGCTCAGGCGCATTTGGGACTGGCAACACATATCATAGATCACTGGGATGTCGTGTAAGGGCAGGCTTTGGTGTGCCTGTGAATTACACAAATCCTGATACAAATACTGCAGGATCAGATGTTGTTCTTGTGATGACCGGTTTATCTTGGGGAACAAAGCCTTTTGTCTTCGCTTCAGCCGCGAGAAGCTAAAGGGAAACCGTCGGGGCGCTGCACTGGCGGGGTTCATGTCATTATCGATGTAGATCTGCGCTGACTGTACAGAGCGGGACCCGGGCGTTTGAAGCGCGAGGGCTTTACAGGGAGACAGTCATCTCTCTCATACAGGGAGAGCCAGACTCTCAACTGTCTCCTCTGAAAATTGGATTTCTATCCCCTGAGATTAGGATCAGGCTTTCCCCGCTCCACTGAGGCTCTATTAGAAAAACATGCCGCCCTCTGAGGCCACGAGAAGCTCGCAGCGCAGACCTCGTCGTCATCTCCATGACCTTTGACCTTCTAGATCCAGCCGCAGCACTGATCCCACACCAGGGCGGCTTTCCTCCGGGTGGTTGTCTGCCTGCCAGACGGGCATGCCCTTAGCCAACAGCAGGTGTCATCTATTTGACGTGGCCCCACCCCCTCTTCCACCCTGCCTGGGGCAAATGACGATCACCACGGAGGAGGACAAAGGAGTGTCTGTCTTCACTGAGACAAGCAGACACGAACACCCCTTCAGTGTGTCATTTACATGGCCACTTAACTGATTCCCAAACCATATTATATGTTCAACACTGGATCAGCCATTGTAAGGCTTTGTTAGAGCAACACACAGTCAAGCAATGTGACACCGATACCAGCAGATAAAACATACTTTACTTTTTGGATGTGGTTGATGGTGCTGGCCAAAAAAAAAAAAAAAACAAGCTTCATCTGGAATAATGTGTGTGACTGCAATACTTCTTTTCTTACTGACATCAATAAAGAAAAATAATACTTTCCTGTCCATTTTTAGTCCTGTTTTTTTTTTTTTTTTTTTTTTGCAGAGACAGTGTGAGCTGACTGACAGTGTGAGTTGCAGCACCTCGAGGCCTGCATGGACGTAAGTGAAAAAGACAAGCAACTGCATTAGAAGACATCTTGTTCTTCAATTGAAAAAAAAGTGGAAGGTACAAGCCTGTGGATGCAGAGACTTTTCTGGTACAACAAGTTATGTTGGTGCACTGCTAGCAGCGAGCAAAAGCTAAGGACTACGCTAACCTGATAAAATATTCAGCAACTTAAAGCTGCACTAATCAATACTGCCATATTAACAGCGGATCAAATTGCTATGTGTAATGTGAAAGGGGTTGCTTGTAATGAGGATCCTACAAAGACTTATCACTCACTGTGCAGTTCCCCTCGGCTCTACGGAGCATTTGAGCCTCTTTTAGCTAATAGCTTAGTTTTTTTCAGCCCGTCCTTCATGGTTTTGGTTCATTTTCATCAAACTTGTCTTCAGCCAAAGGTGGCAGCGGTTTTCAGTGAAAAAGCTATGAGAAACCCATGTATTGGATGTACTCAGCAGCTGCATTGTTTTAGGAACTGAACTGTTCTGAATTTGTGACAGATTTCGGCTAGCTTCTTTTCCACAGCTGCTGAGGCTCATGGGTACTGTCGTGTTTAGAGCCACTAATCACACAAAGACAGGTGATCAGGTATTTCTGAGTGGAGGAACACAGAGGTTGCCATTCACATGACAATTCATTGCTATAAATATTTCCAGCAGCAACTCTTCTTTCCGACTACACAGTTCTATACAATACAAGAGCAAATATCTGCAGGCTCTTATGTGAAATACTCTGACTAACAGACTTTGGTATTTTCCCGGAGGTGTCTCTGTCTTTTGTTATTTCATCCCGTGCTCAGATCCCGTGTTGTCACATGGAAAAAAGTGTTTGTGGTGAACAAGGATCTGATGGATGAGTCATGAATCTGAGTCAGCACGAGATAGCCCTTATGGCCTGAAACTGCTTGAAGCCATATGGACTGTCTCTGGCTTTCTCTCTGTCTCTGGATGATCAATCATCATCAAAGTCTACAAAAGCATCTTCTTCACTCAGTTTCACATCAACCAGAGCCAACTGAACAAATGAAGCAAAATTAGGCAATCTATGATTTTTCTTATCGACATCCAGGGAATTGCAGCAGTATCAACAACTTTTCTGGCAGCGCTAACGGTAAATCACGAATTCTCCAAACAATACAGTCACATTAATGGAACGGAGTCGAACAGACTAGCCAATGGATGCAGCGATCCAACAGAAATGTTGGACAGTGAAGGGTAACACATCACAACACAACACACTCCAACAAAACTATTCACTATTTAGATTTGGTTCAACTTGCATGAGGACAATCTTGATGATTTTTTGAACCCAGATGCTCTCCTCTGGTACCGTCCAAGATCGGTGAGGCACAGATGAATGTGTTGAAAGACATGAAAACAAATTCTCCAGTGACTTGACAGTTTACCCAACTGCTCAATCACACACACAAAAAATATTCCTTGTGATCTTAAACTCCACTGATCTTCATTACAAACGCACAGAACTCTATTTTAGGGAAGTTGCCAAGTGAGGATTCAAAGATACAGAATGTGTCAAGATGGAATCAAGGGTCAGCCGTGATTCAAAGGGTTTAATCGGTGACCAACACATACCAAATCAGGGTTTGCATTTCAACAGATTGGTCAGATGAGCCAAGCTGTGTATTTTCTTATTCAGAATTTTAGGCAGCTTTCTCAAACACCTGCTCTGGGTCTGGAAGCAAGGCTGAAAAGCTGCACCAACACTGTAAGAGAAGTATGGAGAACAAACTTTCCCAGTACTTCCCATACCCAGTCTCCTTGGATTTGTTATCTTTACCATGTACTTTGTTGCAATGCCAAGATTGTGGTCTCTTTTCACTGACTCTTGCACTTCTTACTATAGGTTCCTGATACCTACAGCATGAAGTTCCTCTAACCGATGTCAGCTAAATACCAAAAATCTACCATGGAGCACAGTGTATCTCATTTAGTCCCTCTCTTCTGCCCCTGCAGGACTGACTTCCCTAATGAAAACATGAGTTTCCAGCTGTTTGTTTTTCCGTGTCCTCTCACGAGGAGGAGAAAGCTGAGCTCAGCCAGGCAGCAACAAAAGACACTTCAGACGGGTCCTCAACAGTAGAGATGTTTTGCTCCCTCTGGCTCATATTTTGGCTTGGCCCTCATTCCAAGGACTTGCAAAACAAAACCCCAACATTGCTGCTGTCTTTTTGCAAGATTTCAAGAAGAAACTGATATAAATCTTCCGATGTAACTCCCAGTTAAAGCTGAGTCTCACGGCAAATATTTCAATACTAATGCTGATGCGATACCTCATGTGACTGATACCAAAACAATACTTTTTTGGGCTCCTTACTTTGGGATATGTGATTTTTTTTTTTTCATTTAGCTAAGAAAGCCAAAGCTGTCAAATGATAAATGTTGTTTAAACACAAGCAGCTGTACAAGAACTCCAAAATAAAAACACGCAAAATTGGCAAGGTTTTGACACTTAGTGGTATGGACACATTTCTGTCTGCATCAAAAGTACAATCATTTCTGGAAATAATAAGGTAGGAGGGTTAGTGCATACTCACAGATATAATAATACTCTCTGCCAGGGCGAAACTCGAAGCCTAAGGAGAAGGGAGTGAAGAGCTGGAACTTCTCTGAGAACTTGAGCGGTCCGTTCGGCGACAGAGGCCTGTTGCACTCCCAGCGTTTGAAGCCCTTGGCGGTGTGATCACAGGAGCTGTAGCCGTCATAGTTCACCATGTAGAGGATGTAGCGCTCGGCCCGGTCGTCCGACACTGGGCCAGTGTAGTGCGGACAGTAGACGTCAAGGTAGTCGTTGATGCAGACGTCGATGTGATAATCGCCACGGTAAAACCTGGAGGAGGGAAAGCGAGAAAAGGGAGAAATGTGAATATATCCAGAGTGGTTTCAAACCTGCGTGAAAATACCAAGGAGCACAGGTCTGTGAATGCAGAGCAAGTTACTTCAATGCAAGAAGACACTCACTTTTTACCAGGTCAAAACTTTAAAAGAATTCAGTCTTTAGGTCCCAAGTCAAGTCTTTGGAGAGGCTTGAGTAAATCAAGTCTGTAGCCCTTACTTTCATCACTTTAAGGTAGCCTACGGGGTTTCTGACCACTAGAAGCCTATGGGGCAATGTTTTTACGTGTGGTTTCCCAGTTTGTGTTGCACACGCACAAGCATGCAGGTGGCGTGATGCACATTCCTGCCAATGGTTTCATGCTATTCCACTGATTGACAGGTGGTGGAAGAAACTCCAGCAATCAATGTGCAAGGCAGAAGAATAAAAGAGTGCTAGCCAGGACAATGTAAACACGTGATTGGCAATGCATTTTGGTGAGTAATGCTGAAAGTAAACAGGGCATCTTCAGTAAAAAAAAAAAATTGCACCAAAGACGAATGTGAGCACTTCTGCCTCGATGACTGAATTTAAGTGTGTTTAGAAGAACATCATACAAGGTCATGTGACCACTGATCCTGACCTTTATTTACCCAATGACGATGTGCTGAACATGTATGCTCGCTCTGCAGCAGCCTGCTTTGTTTTCTACACTTTAACGTGCAGATCCCCTGAAGCGGTGCATTGCTCAAGGGCACATTGGCAGCAGATGTTTAAATGGGAAGATAGTTACTCATTGATTTGTTTGGGGAGTCTCTCACCATCATCCTCCTTGATGATGAATCCTCTTATGAGTTAAGGAGTACTCCAACACCTGATGACAAGAGTTTGGAAACTGCAGTCAGACTGTTAACGACACATGCAGGCTATGGCTCCTCTGGTTTTGTTCACTGGATCTCATCATGTCAATCTCTATCATTCTGAGTCTCTTGTGGGACTCAACCGAATCCCCCTGCAACACACCCGCTCCGGCAGAAACCTCTTATGACACACGCAAGTCGGTCCTAAGCCATATATCAATGTTAGCGCTCAGCAGCGATGACTTATGCTGGTGCTGAAATTAAAGTCCCCTAGCGTTACAGGGCTAATCCCCTGGTTAGCATGTGCCTTTAGCAGCTTTAAGAGGATCCCTCCGTAGAATGAGATTTTCATTAGCCCGATATGACAGCTTGATGTAGGAGCCTCTTGTGGAACCTCTGAGTCTGGGAAAATGAGGCTTGTTCTCAAGCCTCGCCTTGAAACAGTCCCAGGACTTTTCGCCCAGTGTTTACTGCAAAACGAGTGGACAGGAGAAAGGGAAACTGCAGCGGCGAGATATGCCAGGTATTCATTCCTGAGGAGAGTGATTGGAAACACATATTCCCATAGGCGCCGTATAAGGTTGCATTTCTGAGGCTTTTAGCAGAGACAGATTAGTCTTGGACGGCCAGCTGGTTGTGTCTCTATAGCTGCTAATGGCCCGCGGTTCAGTATCACTGACATACTGCGGATGTCTTCAATACTGCACCTCTGTTCATTGACACAGTGAGGGCCATCAAGGGAGACAGGCCAGAGACCGTGTTGGAGCATGCAGCAGGCTGATGATCCGATACGGGTGAACTTACTGGAGCACCACAGGGGGGTTTTACCCTGACGTTTCACCAGGCCTCGCTGCCCACGGATCAGATATTACACCTACTCCTGCTCCTCGCCAAGGGAAAGGGAGCACCAGTCAGCTGATCTGAGGCCAGGTGAGACAGGACGGGAGGGTTTGAGACGCAGCTGTTCCTGCTGACACGTACATGTTGGTGCTTCGGGAGGCGTGAGTTAGCATAAAGGGAGGTGTGTACTCGCCGCGGCCTGCTGGGGGTATCAGGTTGTCGTTACACAGGTTGTAAATGTGCTGCAGTATTAGTGGCTGTCCTACTGGGTTTGCAGGGGCCACAAATGAGCAGATGTTTGTGTGTGTGTGTGTATGTGATAGCGGAGTGTGTGGGTGTCTTATGGCATCAGCAGCCATATTCTAATCTTTTTCTCTCTCTAATTATAGTCTGGTCAAACGTGAAACCAAAGCCCTTGTTTTCCCTCCAAGTTTTTTTTTTCTTTTTTTTTCCCCCTTCAGCACCAGCTGAGCGCTTTGGCTCCAGGCAGGCACAGCATGGCCTCCCTTAGCCGCTGTTTCAGAGCTGCTCACTGATATTATGACTACCAGGGGTCAACTGGCTCCATAGTATCATGTCCTCAGCCAGAGGCACTGTGGGATAGCCTGCTTTGTCCTCCTGTGTCTTTACAAAGCCTTAAAATGCTAGCTGCAACCTTGCAAGTGTCAATGGCTGTCGATCAAGTCTGACCCAGGAGTAAGAGCTGAGATTAGTCGGGATTAAGAAGAGTTTTTAACTAATTCCTTTGTGAGGGAGAGGTGGGAAAAAAGTTTGTGAAAGCGATGAAGACCCTGTTCAGACCTGGATACTTCCTGATTGTGTCTGGAGCGGGGACAATGTTTACTCCTGGCGTCAACAAGCACCTCAAAATTAGTCTCCAGTGACCACTTGTGATTGGATTTCACTTCTGCACTCAAGACATATCAATACATTCATCACTACTCAATGTTTGAGTGCATTTTACTTTGTTGATATTTCAGGAACAAACTGATGGATTAGTTCATTTCGAGGGCTGCAGCACCTGTTGCACTATGGGCCCCATACAAGATTCACATATGTTTTCAATGCAAAACCACTTCATGCATGCAATGCATCTGTGATTTGGCCAGTAAAACCACAGCATTAAAGCTACACTAAGTTACATTTTTGCACACAAGAATTTCACAACACTCTTCGAACACTGTAAATCACACCTTGACAGCACTGTATGACGTTTGGTCAGTGAAACAATTTGACAACATGACAACATGATAGTTAGGAAATGTACTTTAGTCATTGAGAACTACACTGACAGCACAGAGTCACCACTCATGCCATGAACAAACTTTTAAGCGCAGCTGCTGGTTGACAGCTCAATTTGAACTTTATTTAGGCTCTGCTGGAAAGGCCAAACATACGGATCAAAGAGGCTGTGTGCAACTATAATCTCAAATATGGACTGTAGGTGTTTATTACAAAGGATGATAAACTGCACTGTGTTATGGTCTGAGAGTAGCAGGCAAGCCAACAGATGATCCAGATGTTTGCCAGATGGAGGCTATAAGGAGGCTTTTGAGTGGCAGAAATGAAATATTGATAAGACACAGAGCCATAAACACACACACAGCCTGGATCAAGATGTGGTGGGAATGATGACATTTAATCTCTCAATGTCTTCTGGTTTTTCCTTTTGAAGCGGGTGACCAGAGACGTTCTCCCGCTGATCTCTGCTCTGATCTCCACTGTCTCTGGCCTGAGACTCTGAGCATCTGTTAGCCCCACCCCCACCATGGGCTGTCCTGGAGTGTGAGAAGCTTTCATTCATTTACTGAGGTATAAACCTGCAGCAGTGTTCGCAAACTTCAGCATCAGGGTTCCTTCATTTTCATTACCAGCAAGATTTATTCATCTGTTCTTCTAAATGGCTTTCGTTGCGAGAGGCTATTTAGTGAGTCATTAAGCCCTCACAGGGCTGATCGAGGCAATTTCAACAGTTGTGTTTTCCTTTGGCCGTTGTTCTGAGCAGCAGGGTGAGGTGCAGGCTGATCGAGGGTTCGGGGGTTTTGACAGCAGAAGGCAGAAAGAATGATTGCACATAGCAAAAAAAGAAAAAAAAAACAGAAAAAACAAAAACAAAACAGCATCGTTGAGCAATTCAGTGTCAGTTATAAACGTGGCATAATGAGCCATTAACAAAATAAAAGCACCTAAATCCTAAATCCATTTGTCTTGGGGATTAATGATCCCTGATTGGCTGAATTACTCACAGCCAGTTGGAGGGGCTTATCAATGAATCAGTAACTGGAGCTCTTAACAAAGCACACATCTATGGTTAATCCCTCTTTTCAGTGCGCTCCCCTGCTTGTTTGCTTTCTTTATCCCCTTCTGTTGTGTTATTGTCACTCTGTAGCCTGGCACAGGTAAGGTATGGCAGAGCCAGGATAGAGAGAAACAAAGTGAAAAAAGACAGCCAATGAGGGGGGAGAGGAGAGACTGGGAGTAAGTAGAAGAAAAGAAGAGAGGAGAGGAATGTAGAAGACAAGGAGGGTGTAAACGCAAACGGAGGAGGTGGAGGTTTACTTGATACTTGATCAACAAGTGCTTGTCGCTAAATAAGCTCTAACTAAAATATCTGCATGAGAACTCTGTCTGTATTAGAGCTATATTTAGCACCATGCTACATTTCTCTTCCCAGGAAACGTCCAAAGAAAATTACAGGGAAATTGATGAGCTGCACTTTCTGTAAAAGTGTTTCTGTTTTATTTCCAAACTTGAAGGTCTGAACACTGTTTCAAAGGCCTCTCCACATTGTCCGCAAAATGAAACAGTGCTGCAGAAAGACTGAAGGCTTAATATATTTCTTTTCTCATTTTGTTAATACTGCCTGACCCAGAGCAGATACTTGGCGAGGCCGTGCTTTACGTTTAAGCGTGCAGACACTTTTTCAGAGTCAACAAAAGAAATATTAGGCAAGTATGAAAGTGTAGTATGTAAATCCCCTCAAGGTTTGCTAATACCACCGAAATCCAGAAAAGGACATGACCTCAGTGTTTTCAAAGGGAGCTGGGTGTAGAAGAGAAGAAAATGTAGCGACTGAGTTATACTGTTGTCCTTTCAGAAATTCAGAGATAATACAAAAAAACAAAGCCAAAGAGAGAATGAGAAGCAGAAAGGACGAGAGAGGAGAAGAAGAAGTCATAAGAAGAAAAGTTAGGATGAAGGAGAGAGGAGCAGAAAGAGAGAGTAAACAGGAGAGTTGAGGAAGAGTAGAAGACAAAGGGGCGAGGACAAAGAGAATAGAGGAAGTTGACTGAGGAGCAAAACGATGACAATAAAAGGGATGAGAAAGGAGAAGAGGAGTGTAGAGAAGTGACAAAGAGCAGAGTAGAAGAGGAAAAGAACACAAAGAGAGAATACAAGGTAGACAGATGTAGAAAACAAGAGAGTAAGATGGGAAGAAGAGGAGAGGAAGGAGAAATGAACAGTGTAGGTGGAAAGATGGTAGATGAAAGTAGAGAGGAGAAGAGGAGAGGAGATCAGAGGTATGAGGAGCAGACAAGAGGAAAGATGGAGGAAGGGAAATAGTGGATGAATAGAAAAGGAGGACAAGAGATCAACAAAAAGTAGAGATGGATGAAGCAAACAACATGCAAGAAGGAGGAGCAAAAAAGGGATGGAAGACGAAGAATGTAGACAAGACAGGAGGGAAGAGAAAAGTAGAGGGGAGGAAGAGAGGAGGACAAAGCCCTCCTGTTGTTTCCCTCATGAGCACAGTTGGGTCAGATAAGGGGCAGCTTCCCAGGGCTATTCCACAAAGAGAGAAAAGAGGAGATGCTTTCAGGCCACAGAAACACATGAAGCTCCTGTCTTTAAACACACACACACACACACACACACAGTGATAATGTCTGCACTGAAAGACACAAACCACAAACAGCAGACCTCATGTTGCTTCTATATCAAGTCCCTCAATTTCCTCCTCCACAAACCGATGTGTACTAACTGTCTTTCTAAACAACAAACGGTTGAAAGCTGTACTTCCTGATTTCAGCCTCTAGGGGGAACTCTTATGGGGCCAGAAAGGGGTAATCAGGCCCCGGTCATGTGATGTGATGTCACCAGATGGGGTCTGTCCATCCTGTTGCCCTCGGGGTTGGGAGGTCTCGATCACCCTCCCTCCACCTGTCCAATCATTCATTGCTTTTTGCCGCTGGGAAGTCAAAGCCATTATTACTTAGTTGTCTAATTATATACACACATCTGTCCATGGACTCACAAACACACACACACACACACACACACACACACACACACAGAAAGTATTTAAACACATAATGTGTCTGCCAGGGGGCTCAGTCCGACTGGGCGTTGACAGCGGAGAGATGGGAAAAATGGAGCCTGTAAAGTATAGACAGTTCTCCGTTTCTGTTTTTTTCCTGCTGGGAACAAACCCAGAGGAGGTGAATAATTGGCCTCAGATTGAAAACACATTGCTGCTTGTGGGAAGGCACCTCGGATGCTTAAAAACTAAAACAGAGGCTGGAGAGAGGGAGAGAGTGGAAGCAGTGACAGGAAGAATGAGAGCGGACGGTCTGTTTATGGATTCCGGTGGTCCTGACCGTGCCGATCGCCAGCTCGCCCCTCAGCGCAGCTGTGTGCCAGGCTAAGTGGGTCCACACACACACACACACACACACACACACAGAACGTCTTATGTAAAGCTTCATGTATATTCTAATCTCTGTCTGTTTGCAATTGAGGCCGTGTTGTCTTTGCACCTCGTGTGCCAGTATGCACTGTGGACAAAACTGATGCTGAAACCAAAAGGATGCTATTTTTTTTCAGTTTTCCTACAGTGGTTTTCATTTAAGGAGACAAACTTCTGCTGTCTGAACACGAGCCCTCTAGGAAAGGCTTTATTTTGGGGGTTTATAATTTTCTTATGACATTTAATCAAACTATATAATTACATTTTTGTATTATAGAATATAGGAATTCCCTTGATGGAGGCAGATATATCGAAGCATTTAGTCCCTAGTATGGGTCAAGCTCCAACAATGCTGAATCCTACATTTCCCATAATGCAGCTAAACTGTGTTGTTAATATGACCCTCCCTGCTTGCCCATGCCCTTCAAACTTTGTGCTCACAATTTATGATGCAGGCTTTCTAAGAAAGTATCAAGCCCAAAATGACCCTGATGACATCACTACTGTGTGACATCATCTGGGTTCATTTCCCAGGATTTGCAAAGCTCTTCCAGAGCCATAGAAGATGACAAACAACTGTTTTCACAGGCTGAGAGGCTGAGAACTACTAACAATGACAAGAACAAAAGTCGTAGCTTTGTCAGAGTGAGTCTCCTGATCTTTCACTTTAAATGAAATGTCAAAACTTTGCAAAAAAGTGCAAAAAAGATATGAGTGCTTGCAAAACGCACTTATTTTATGAGTACAAAAAAACTGAGATGCTGATTCACACCCTGACCAATATTATCAGCTCAACACTTTTTGCATTTCCACAAAACCATAGCAAGCAAGCAGACCACGAGTTACTTGATTAGAGTGAGCGGACCCTTTAAGATGAATATTTCTGACTGTGTGAGACGAGATGTTCTCCTTCTGTCTTACACGGATGGAGCAGGTTAATTACTGACAACGCTATTCTGGTGTCAAGGAGGTCAAAGCAGCAACAGCAGCATGGGTTAAGTGTCAGTCAACACACACACACACACAAACAGCAGGGCTCCATCATTCAGTCGGTGTAAAACCCCAAGGGGCCGACACAGCGACTCATAAACCCCCTCTGCGCCAGAGATGCTTGCTCGGGTTGCCATGACGGCAGTTTACAACAAGGCAATGTTGCGACCGCAGAATCAGCGTTTTCGACAAACACATTGTGTTCGTACCTGCAGGTGTATACACGCAGGCGCGCACATATGCGGGCTCAGACACAAGAACACACACGCACCTCCACTACCGGCCCTGATGTCACATAACTCCAGGAGGCCCAGAGCGGGTCCTGTTAAAATAACCCCACTAAAATATGTCCCGTCAGCACCTGCCGGACATATATACTGAGGAACAGGATGCAGGATGCTACACATCACTGCATGCACACGCAGTGATGATGATAGTGTATAGTGAATGAATGGCTTTTTAATTACTCTTAATGCGGATGCTCCGGCAGAGCGCACAGCCAGCGTAACCTGTGAGAGCAGCGGAACATCCCCATCAGACGAGCTGCTCGCCGTGCTCGGCTGATATCGATCCGACACCTTAGACTCTGAGCTGAGGTCAGGGGTTAGTGACAGCTCATTATTCAGCCTGAGAGCCAGTGTTTGGTCAGTGTCTGAGCCCAGGTGACGGAGCGACCTCGCTGTCGTCCATCTTAGGAGCTGCTGAGGGATGGAAGGTGAAGTTTAAAAAGTCTCTGGGAAAAAAAACCCCAAACACTCAATTCCCCATGAAATGCTTCATGCTTCATCACATCTTCCTGTAAACTGGGCTGCTCTTCTTCCTCAGTCTCTGTCCTGCTCGGCCGACGTCTCACCATCCTCTTCTCATGTATTTACTGAACGGTCTTTGCTGGCTCTCAATCTACAGCGTTCATCGCTGTTGTTAATTACAATTTTTGTTTTCTTTTTAATTACAGAAAACTGCCGGGATTTATTTTATTAAATAAGCAGATTGGTCTAAAATGTCCTCTGTGAGATATGGAAGAAACCGTCCTACAGATTTTCTCTTATTTTTAATCTTTTTAAGAATAACACTCTGGTCCAATTGCTTGCATGATGCAGTTTTTTTTTTTGTCGCATTTTTCCTTACCGCAGTGTGGTACACTCCAAAACAGATGCTAACAGCAGACATGCACGTATGTTGTTCTGTTACATAAATATAAGTGGACACGTTCACACATGTGCTGTCGACGCACACAGTCAGCAGAGAACCTAGTGGACTGAGGGATGTTTGGTAGAAGAAAGTAGAATTTGAGCTTGAGCCACTAATTGTAAAACAAGAAAAGTGGAATAAAAGTCATAAACAGACACACAAAGAGAGAGAGAGAAACCCAGATGCGAGCTAAGCTAAGCTGCAGCGACTTCTACAGGAAGGCCCCACCTGAAGCGTGCTTGACTAACATGGCCCTGATCCTAGAGACAGACCTTTGACCTCCTTCCCCAGGGGTGATCCAAGCCCCCTGTGCTGCCCTATCACTTTACTGCACCCCAGGGAGCCGCAGCCCCTCCCGCCCCCGGCCCAACACACTCTGAACCCACAACCCCGGGGGAAGGTGGGGGGCGGGACGGCGGTGAAGAGAGGAACCCACAGCGTCTGGACTCAATCACCCGCCCATGACAAGCCTGCAAAGCTCTCACACACACCACCACTGCATGCACACATGCGCACACACACCAACACCAGCACTTATCCACCAGTGAGGTCTCACACACATCAAAGTGCGGTGGAGCTGACTGGGTTGAGTAATAGGCGTTCTGTGGGGAGATGGTGAAATGCTAAAAACTCAGGCTCGGAAAATTTGTTGTGTTCATGGTTCTGAGAAGAGAGGGGGAGAGAGAGGGTGAGAGAGGATTATAGTCAAGGTTTGAAAGAGGGGGAGGGTGGAGAATGGCATAGTGAAAGATCGACGAGTGAGAGAAACGTGAAAGAAGAAGCCAAAATAATGTGAGAAGATGTGAAAGGGGGGAGTGGGAAAGAGCACATCCCTGATTTAAAACTCCCATAGGTCCTGTATAAGAGCTAGGAGGTCTGTGTGTGTGTGTGTGTGTGTGTGTGTGTTTCTGACACAGTGGGGACACACATCTGTTTATACAGTCACATTGTGGGGACTCGCCTTCCAAAGCACAAGTCCCCATAGTGTAAATCATTAAACTTTAGGGTAAAGACTTGGGTTAAGGTAAGTTTAAGGGTTAGGCAAGTTGTTGTTATGGTTATGGTCTCCAGGAAGTGAATGCAAATCAATGCAATGCAGAGATGTGTCATAAAAATGCAACTCATAACTTGTGCTTGTGCTCCAGCATGGCACAAGCAGGGACTATCTCAAGTCTCTCATGGGGTCAGTGCGACATGCAGGGTGAGGGTCACGTACACGAGGTAGGCAGCTGAAGGCATCTGCAAGCGACTTGCAAATATAAAGGTAATAAGTGGAGCAGTCAGCATCCAAACTGTCCTTGAAATTCAACATTTAGCAGAAAACTATCTACGGCAAAGAGAAATTAAGGAAAGGTTTATTAAACAACCTGCCAGGCTTCTCTGTTCCGTTAGCTCTATAATTTGTCTATGATTACAGTGATTACTGTGACTCGCACGTCCTGGTGGTCCCCCGAGATTCTCCTGGTGAAGAAACACTTGAACTTTTCAGAAGATGAAGTGTGGACCTGTTGTCAAACCGCCAGCTGAGTGTCAAGAGATCAAAGAAAGCTGTATTCCTGTCTGCCCCCCTCTCATAACACTCCTGGTTTCTTTAGCACATGTTAGAAAAAGGCGAGCGGTTACATGTGTGGGCATGTTGCTGCAGGTACAGGTGAGAGGATGACCCCCGCTGTGTTAACACAGTGCTCCCACTGAAATGAATGAGGGGGCCGCGTTTCACACACTGCTCTGAAAACAGTACAAACATGGGGAAGAGACAATTACATGTACATGAAAGAGGAAGTTTTCACGTCTCACAATCAGTTGCTTTCCATTTCCTTTTTCAGTTTAATAAGTCTGTTTTTATAACCCCAACCCCAAACAGTAAAACTGAAAACAGCACAAAGACAATATATTGAATGTTTGACTGATCAGCTTCATTGATTTTTGTAAATATATGTTTATTCTGAATTTGATGCAGCAACATGTTTCAAACAAGTTGGGACAGGAGCAAAAAAAGACTGGGAAAGTTGTGGAACACACCAAAAACACCTGTTTGGATCATTCCACAGGTGAACAGGTTGATTGGTAACAGGTGATAGTATCATGATTGGGTATGAAAGGAGCATCCTGGAAAGGCTCAGCCAACAGACTTATGTTAATATATATTAAAGATGCACAGCATGTTTCCATTATGTCTGTCTTACAAAAAGCACAAAAAAGGAGTTTTAACTCTCAAATAATGCATGCTGGGAAGTCATGTCATATTTGATGAGTTGACTGAACTCTCAGCATTCGACTGATTATTTCAAGTCAAGACACTTCAAGTCCAGTGAACTCCAGTGAATTTATATTAATGATAAGGATTCACTACAAAATGTAAGTATTTGCGATACGTTTATGATCAATTCCTGTATAATGTTTTATAGTGTATAGGATGATGCAGTGTGAAATGTACGTAAAACTAGTGTTACAAATCTAATAAAAGAAGTGGCCATTGTAAAGCGCTACAGTGGGAGAGCCACTTAGGAGGCACAGCTCTGTCCCCTTCACATCCCACAGCAGGCCCAAAAAAAAACAGCACATGTAACATCATGTAAGGGCTAAACATAGAAGCACCCTCCAAGTGCCCCGCATGCCAGCGCCAAGCCGTGCCACCTGGTCCGCTCAATCTGCCGCCGCAGGGCCCCATCGCACCCCTCGCCCCTTCCCCTTGACACAGAATGTCTGTCAAAGTCTCGTCCATCAGCCCGCAAACCGGAGACTATCTCAGATCTTCACACGCCGCCTTAAGAGAAGGCCGGCTCGGATTCACACACGCCGCCTTTAGAAGTCCGGGGCTCGGATTCACGCGCTCCACCTTAAGAGGCAGTATTTCATATTCACACCCGCTGTAGCATTCCAGTGTCAGCGCCAGCGGAGGCCATGTTCCTCATTCACATATTCAGCCCGGTGAGAGGCATACTGTCAGTGAGGTAATGGCCCGTCTTTTGGGGACTTCCAGGGGGCAAATTTCAATGCATATGAAACGGTTTCCCACTGCTATAGAGCATAAATGGACCTGAGAGGTGTTCCAAAATTTCAAGTGCATGTGAATATATACAGTACCTGCAGACACACACACACACAGCAGCAGCAGCTAAGAAGTCAGGAAGGTAGACTTGTGACTGAAAGGCTAATTTGTGTAATTCTTCCTCCATATCATGCATCATCTGATTCAAACACTTCTTCAGCAAACTAGTGCCTTCAGCCAGATCACAATTAGTTCATTTTATTGCATGTGGATCCAGCACTAAATCTAGATATCAGTCTGAATCCTCCTGAATCCCTTATCCAATCCAGACGGATTTCATTTTTCAAATATTCAAAGCAGCAAAAGTTGCTTATTACATATTACTATTTAATTACTAAACTTGATGACATTCAACAGACCAACAGTTGACAGTTTTACCAGATGGATTAGAAATGCACTAAATTGCTCATTGTTGACAAAAAAAGAGGAGATAAATGATTTTTAGGCCACCCAAATTACAAAAAAAAGTCTTTTTTTTTCTCATGTGAGGAGTGTTCATAGGGATTATTTCTTTGGAAAAAAGTAGTTCCAGTCAAATCTGTTTACAGTGTGCTCTGTGGATAATCCAGAGCAATGATGAGTCAGTCATATTGTTGCTGGCTTTTGAGACTTTCAAATTAAAATGTTCTGAGGACGGCAAAAGAAATTCCGCCTCGTACCAGTGTATTGAGGGGGGGGCACCTCAGAGACAGCTGTCTCAAAACCTGGAGAAATAAAACCAAAACTAGCTTTACGGCTTCATATAATTGTTATTATTTGGGTGAACAGAATTTTACCAATTTGGAACTAAGAACCAAAGACTACATGCAACAACTACATGTGGCTAACACTGAACCTAAAGTAGGGCGTTGCCGGCAGAAAAACCTCCCTGGATAAATAACAGCTAAGAAAAAATACACACATACAAATCCATCCGCCCACATATACATGCACTTTGCAGACAGCTCATATTATCCTGAGCAAAAGGCCACAGAGGGCAGCAGAAATCTGGCCCGGGACGAAGCGGACCGGTCCGACAGGGAGGACTGGCCAAAAAAAATATCACCAGCTGCTATCCAACAGCTGATCAGCATTAAACCAAACCGAGCCCACTCACGTACAGAAACACGCCTTTCCAATGTTTGAATAAACTCACATCCAGCATCACTTACAAGGAACATCACAGACACGTCCTCCTCGTATATTTTGCAACACCTGAAGCATATCCAGTCTCTATCCGCCGCTGTCTGAACTTCACAACTGACCCCAGATCAGCTATCAGCGCATTCCTCGCACGATGAGCACCGCCTCGGCTGAATCAGCGGCAGTTGAGAAATCAGTAGATAGGAACCACATGTCAGCAGCTGCACGTCAGTTTGAGGAAGGATTTACTGCTTGGATGTGATGATGGAGAGGGCCATAAAGGAGAGATAGAGGCCCTGTTGATAGATCACCTCACTGCGGGCCGGTTTCCATCTCTCTGAGAACACAAGCAGGCGGCCTCGCCGCCTCCACACCTCGCCGAAGGGAAGGAGACGCAAGACAGATGTGTATCTATATTCTGACAGAAACTCCCTTTTTCTTTCCATTCACCGTCTGCCACGGTGCGTGTTTTCACATGTACAGTACGAGCCTGGGTTAAATTGGGCATTTCGAGGCAACCGAATCCTCCCCTCTGCCCGTCATTATCGCTGCGTTTTAGGGAGCAGACTGCAGTGATTAGCCCCAGCCGCTGAACCGTGGGCCACCTCATTTAACACACCACTTGATGTAATTGTTATTGGAGTGGAGATACTAGCCTGCTGTTCAGACGGCAACACGCAACACTTCCCTCTGTCTCCCTCTGACATTCACTGGCGACATTGTCCTCGCTTGTGAGTCGGGAGAAAAAAGAGAAATCAAAGGTTTGGCAAAGGCGACGGAGCTCGAACAGCGGATGAAATGTGTGAATGGAGGCCAAAGACACGATTAAAGAGGCCATTTGTTGAGCCAAAAACATGAAGAGGGAGAGATATTAAAACAAGTCACTCATGACTTTTGTGATTTGATAAATATGTGTAAGGTTTGACTGAAAAGTGAAACTTTTGTTTTTTTTGGTCTAGGTTACATATAGCTGTTGTTTCAATTTCAATGTGAAGAAGTTCTAATGTGTAGTCCTAACTACATGTTGGTGAGGATGGTCAGTATAGTCATAAGTTATATATAGCTCTATATAAAACCCTGATTCTAAAAAAGTCGAGACGCTGTGTGAAAGACACAGATAAACTGTTCCTGAGCCCATGCAGTAATCTCCTTTATACAATCATGTGTTCACAAAGTGGTGAACCTCGCTCCATCCTAACTGTGAATGACTGAGTCTTTCCAGAATGCTCCACCTGTTACCAGTCAACCTGTTTACCTGTGGAATGTTCCAAACAGGTGTTTTTGGAGCGTTCCACGACTTTCCCAGTTTGCCTCAGTGAGGGAGAACATTAAACATGTTGTCTTTGCACTGTTTTCAATTGAGTATATGTCATAAAGGATTTGCAAGTGATCACATTCTCTTTGATCAACTTTTTTTGGAATGAGGTTTTACACATATCTGTTGTTTTCTTTGCTGCTGGTGGTGTCCACATCTCTGAAGTTTACATTTCCAATTTATTCAGTGATTCAAAAGAGTGGAGAAAGTCACATTTGTAGGTGGAGATTTGTAGGCGTGAAAACCGATGTGGGCGTCATCTTCGTGGATGCCGATCCGGCTACCCGGATACGGCTAGGTAAAATGGCAGAAAATTGGCGACGAGTGTTTATGAGATTGATGCAGCTGTAAAGGTTGTTTTAAGTTGAAGAAATAGGAACTCTGCACATTTCATGGATCAACAGGAAAACTGCCTCTAGCAACAACTACATTAACTTCAGCATTGACTGCCAATGTCATCTACGATGAAAAAGTAAAGCTTTGGCCATGGTGGAGAACACAACAGCTGGTGGCAGGAATCTGAAAAAGAAGCAAATACTGCAGTCGTCTGTTGTTTTAATCCTTCTCTATTGAAACTATGTGACACAATGAATCCTGTCAGCCCAGGGTTTGTTTGGCTGCACTGTAAACAGATACATTAGGTTGTCGTTTCAAGTTTTTCAAATTAATGATGATGCAAGCAATGATTAAACAAAACACTGGTGATGAAAGTTCACTGTTATGAACAGAAGTTTGTTCTGTATTTTTTATCATGTGATTCTGCATGCCTTTGCCACATTGCAACACATATTACCATCATAAAACGCCCATGTTAATATCAGAAAATTGATTTCATTTCACTTGAAAATCAGCAAAAAGTGCCGGGGATGGAACTGAGGAGGGGGTTCAAAGACAAAGAGAGAAAGGGATATGTGATGGTGAAAAAAGAGGAAAAAATGAAGGGAGAAAATTGAAAATAAAAGATTTAAAAGAGCAAAAAGAGGAAAGGAAAGAGCTCAAACAGGGATAGAAACATAGTCAGTGGGAGCCAGTGGAGACAGTGGGGTGCAGGGTTGGATAAATATACTCCCCTTCACTGAATGACAGGCATTCTCATCTCTCATCTACCCCCTGGGGAGACAGAGCGAGTGGAGCAGGGCTGGACCTGCCATCTTAACCCTTCCTCTCTGCTCATTTTACACCACCATGCCTCTCTTCATCCCTCCGCCTGCTTTTCTTCCACTCGAGCTCAGGGCTGCCATCTTAACCCTGCATCTCTAATTGTTTTAATCCAACCCCTAACCCTCCGTCTCCTTCTCCCTCTCTCTGTCCTCTCACTGCCATTACTAACCTCTCTCCCCCGCCCTAAATTGCATGTGACCGCCATTATCGCCCTGTGGAAAGAGCGGCGTCATCATGTGTGCCATCATTTTCATCCATAACCATTAGGAACGTTGTAAAAAGATACGACCACTCACACAGCGTCTTCATATAATGGACTGTAGGCACACGGTTGGACTGTAGCCGCTCGCCAACATCAGCAGACGCTGTCATTACTTTTTACGACTTTGAGTACTTTGGCCCTTAATGCACATTCTTCCTGCCCTCCAGTGTTTGAACCTGAAGAGGGAGGGCAGATTAGCAGTGGGAGAGACCATTTGGTTATCAAAACAGCCGCAGGTTCGATCTCTGCTGCAATTAGCGGAGCTCCATTGTAGAGGGGAGTCCGTGGCGACATTATTTGACCACGGCGTGGCAGCAATTCAGTGAACTAGCGATCGTCTTTCAGTAGAATCACATCATGATGAAGCACTGGTGTCGATTTGCCGTGATGCATGACTCTCTGGCTGAATTGATGTAAACAGGAAAGAAACACTGATTCTAGGTGTGTGCGAGCACGCATGTTTACTGTTTGTAAGAGGAGTCCACATGAATCTTCTCCTCTAGTCGTATTCATAACGTGGAATTTGGAAATTCTGGCAGTTGCACAGAGTTCACTAAATGTTAGATTAGGTAACGTTTGTAACCTTTGTCATCTACTCTTTTCAATTGCAGAAAAAAAAAAGACTGATTGTCTACAGCCATGCTAATGGCTCTGCAAGGCTGCAATTAGCATTTGGCTCTGGTAACATTTTCTGTTGGAAATGTCGAAATTAAAAATTTGACCTGATGGTGGCATCTGGATATATATGAGCATAAACCTATAATTTTCATTTTAACAGCAGAAACCCTCTAAAGATTAGAAAACTTGAGTTTTAATCGACTTCATATTTCCATCCTGCTCAGTGCAATTAATTATGACATTTTGAACATATTGGCAGATTTTGATAAATGCCAGTGTAGAAATTATTTTGCGTCCATGTATAGCTCTGATCCCCGAAGCCTTTGCAAAAACTGAAAATTGAAAGCTTCACAAAGACTGGTGCTGTGGAAATTTCTGAGACTGAGGCCACCACTAAAATGTCAGCACACAGTTAAGTCAACCACAGTGAACCACCAATTAAACACGTGAAAAGTCGGAAATATTCCTGATAAGGAAATATGCAGCAAAGTCCGGAAGAACACTCAAGCGTACGGAAGTCTGAAAGACAGCAATCATCCTGAAAAGTCCAGAATATCTGTCACTTTTCCAGGCTAGTATATAAATGCAGCCGCTGACTGGCAGTGTGACACGTCCTGATTGGTTGACCTTTACAACTACCACCACTGAAAGAAAGAGGTGTGCATGAAAGAGGCAGCTTAGGTAAGAGGGCCGGAGTTTAGAATCACCAGCATCAGCCAACACACACACACACTCACACACTCAGCACTCAGCACGTTAACACACACCGAACACTTCACAGGCTCAACACTTCTCAGATAGTGTTTACCCTCTGAACAACAGCCAATTACATGGACAGGGAAGCTCTGAGTGGCTACACCAAAGCTATTCTAATCACAGAGACACAAACATTTGGACA
Source organism: Chelmon rostratus (assembly GCF_017976325.1). Lineage (NCBI taxonomy): Eukaryota > Metazoa > Chordata > Actinopteri > Chaetodontiformes > Chaetodontidae > Chelmon > Chelmon rostratus. Next base: position 8,850,989 of record NC_055676.1, on the reverse strand, counting down.
TAGTTCGTGCTGTTCTACACAGCACTGTTTGGGTGAAATTAAGTCAAATCAAAGTGAACGACATAACTCAGTGTAGACATAAATACTCATTTTTCAACGGAGCCTCACATACACTTAACAGTAAAACATCCTGAGCTCCGTTAGCGCTATCATTCATCAAATCTACTATTTTCCTTTGCCTTTACACTATTCGTCAGACCACCACGGTGAAAACTCGCACAAACAAGACTGGAAGGTTAACCCGCTGGAGGCCGCTGGGACCCTCCTCACCCCCCTCTCCTCGCACTGCCTGTGTGTAGTTTTCCAACGCTTACGTCAGCTGTTGCTCTGCTTTGGTGACGCACGTTCCTCTGCAAAAATTTTGTTAAATTACCACGAGCCAGTTTGACACAGTAAATCTGGAGCTTTCACCCTGATCCTGGAGTTTGGCGGCTCTGTGACAGTTGCTGGATTGGCAGCTTGGTGTGGAAGTTAGGAAGTTAAAATGTTCAACGGTCTGCAAAGCTAACAAAGGTCATCGGGTTTATTTTGTTGGTGCATTGCTTTGTAGTATCCAACATTTCCATTTAATCTAGTTTGAACTCTCTTTGTGGGTTAGGGTTAGGGTTATCAAATTACATTGTCTTTTCTGGAAGCCATTAGAATTAGCAGCTACTATACTATACTAGCTGCTTTTCAGGGAATTATAGCAAACATCAGGACTCCTAAAATAAAGTGTTACCTTATGGACCAATTTACAGATTAATCTCTTAAAATCAAGTTTTCCTGTAATAGCTGCTGACAAATAGCTCATTCCCCATAAAAGCCCATAAAGAATGACTAATTGTCTAAAGGTTTCTTGGTTGAGCGAAGACCCTAATGGCCAATTAGTTGAGTAATCGACCGAGAGGCAGCAGACCCGGAGTCTAGTTTAAATGAACCTCTTTCTATTTATGTGTACATCCTGTAGATATAAACTACAGTTTTTACTTGTTCTTAAGTGAAGTATCGCAAAGGATCAACTCCGAGTCTTGCCATCACCGCAGTCACATCAGCGTCAGTATCACTGCTGTTCTTTGAGCCCAGTCACATGGGGAATCAGTTATGTGCCGAGAGTTAAGACGTCATCTCGCACATTCTACCTGTCCAATCGCAGAGCCAGGTCATCACAGTTGAGAAGAGGTCTCAGTTTAACACCTACAGGTCACAGGGTGCACCTTTCCTCTGTCATTAGGCGCTAGCTGAGCCTAACCCAGGGAGTAACCCGAGCCCTACCCTGCGGGCGGCTAATCCACCTCCACAAAGCCTTTCTGCTGCTCTGACAGCCTGAGTGATCATCAGTCAGGTAACGCAAACTGCTCCGTACTGACCGCTGAACACACAGGTGGCTTTACCGCCGCTCCGTGTGTTTGAGTAGGTGCGCATTTGTGTGTGCGCTGGGGTGATATGAGGTCGCAGGCAACACATTTGATAAACAGCATGTCCCTGCCTAACTTCGGGGTTGCGTTTGTGTTTGTGCACGCGCGCTCGTGTGTGGCATGTCCAGACCTGTTTTATAGGACATGAAACGGTCCGAGGCTGAAACCGAGGCTGCAGCCATCGCAGGCAGACACACTGATTGGGCCGCCTTTCTCACGGCAGGTAAAGACTCAAATCCCCATAATCCCTCAAATGATTAAGCTCAGGTCAGGAGTGACAGCAAACACGCTGGCACAGGACTCCAGACACAACACAGCTGTTTAAATGAAGCTCGACTACTCATTCATGTTATCAGTAATATAGATGGAAATTTCATTTAAATTAGCATTTATATTAGCATTAGCATGATTACATTGTTTCTGATTGGTGGGCAGGTGTCCTTTAAAATTATATAGGCCTACTGATCAATAGTATGATTATTGCTGTTGGCACTGACTGTCCAGGACACCCTCAGTCAAAGACTGATCTCCATTGTATAAGACAGAGGGGATCCTGGACAATAAGTTACTAGTTGTTAGTAGTGAAACTAGCTTGACCATAGGTTGAAATGACTACATACTTAGTGTCAACAAATGAAAAGACCAAAACCAACTGCTTTGTCCATCTCTCAACACTTCCTGACTTCCCTGTTTGTGACATTCAGCCCCTGATTAAAATCTTTTAAAAACAGCTCACAAATATATAGTTTAATTCTTTTTAAAAGGCTTTGTTTTTTCCTAAAACAACTGGGCAATGTAGTTTTTAGCAAACATAACTGAAAGGAGAAGGAGTAAAAACTGCATTTGTTTGGGACTATTATCTTCAGCGGATTGAAACGCATGGTGCACCTGTATGTGGGACAGAGTCAAAATAAACTGTGTGTGTGTGTGTGTTCATGGTAATAAAGGATAATGGACTGGAGCTCTGTGCCAGAGAGGAATAAGATATATCAGAATTTGACTACACAGCCATGTTAGTAGGATCGATTAATTGTTGGAATCTGTTCACAGTAAGAATAATAGAGTACATCACTGTCAGACTCATCCTTTGAACAAAATGATAATGAATGAAACAAAGCCTGTTATTTTTTCTTTGTTGTCTCCATAAGCTCAATAATGACCTGTGAGCTGTTACAGGACTCTTTACGTTATCTCTTGCTGTGTTAGATGTACATGTAGATGTATGTAACTGACTTTCCACTGCTAGTCTAAAACTTAACTTAATTTGCTTCTGCTTTCATTATATTTCCTTTAAAAAAGTACTCTTGTCCATGCCAAAAAAATTTGAGTGACATTAAACAACTAGTCAGTAATAAAATTCTTCCATAATAAATAATAATGAAGATGAAGGAGGAACAGGCAACAAGAAGGCTGCGGTGACATGAACAGGAAGTGAAAAGGCTTTCTTTTCAGCAGGCTGGTTGAGATTCTCGAAGAGACGCAGGTTAGCCATAGGCAAACAAACTAAGAAAACAACATGTATAGCCTTCAACAAGCTGGAGAGAGCAATTCTTCCATTCTTAACCCGTGCAGGGAATGAGAGAAACACACACACACTTACAGAGAGTGTCTGCTGCATTCCTGTGTGCCTTCTGGCTCTCGTCCCTCCACACTTGTCACCGGACAGCGCAGCAGGGCCCTGCAGTGTGTGCCCGCCAGCCTGAAGAGGCTCTCACAGGCCTGTTAGCATGCAGATGGTGTCAGGTGACAAGAGCCGGAGCTGCAGGGCACAGATGGAGGCCGGTGGCCGCTGCAGCCGGAAGACTCACGAGTTTGTTTCTAAAATGCTCCACCAACATCTTGATGGGGGAAGTCACTAAAGCTCAACATGCAACATTCAGGATTCAGGTCTGGAACGTAGTTGTTTTAAATAACACAGCAAAGGCCTTAGTTGAACTTATGTTCTTTACTAAATAACCTATTTTATTATTTGAGCTTTAAATATTTTGCAGAATAATGGTCTTAGCCAGAGGGCACATTTATTTTATTTCTATACTATATCCTGGACTTCTGAGGCCCAAACTGATACAAGTATTTAAGAGTCTATTTACTTATTGTCCAATGTTCATTTTACCATAACACAGAAACCAAAAAGTGGTGACCAAAACATGCTCTGTGCAGGACATTTTCCTGCAGAAATGGATGTAAAATAAAATATTTTAAGAAATGGATTTTAAATCTAAATTTAAAATTGCATGTGATTATAACAGTTTGAAAATCATGGCAAAAAACCCCAAAACATGCTGTTTTGTTCACTGGACGGATTTGTGTTTTTCATCAATGTCGGAAAAACACTAATACTACACTCTAAAGAATAATGCTTTGTACAGAAGTGCACCTTTAGAAACAAACAAAAAATAAATAAATAAAAAGGAAGAAAAAATAGGCCGTCGTCCTGGAAAAAAACGTCTGTGGCGGCAAACTGTAGCCGCTGTCGTAATTCTGAGCGAAAGTCCACGTACAGAGGAGGTCAGGGTGGAGGAATGGGTCAAACACAGGACTTTCAGTCAGGTGACTGCTGTTCGTGCCGCCTGCAGAACCAAAAGTCAACAATGACTTATTTAACTTATGTACGTAAATTAACTTATGAGACATACTTGTGTCAGATATGTAACGAAACTTAACTCACGTAAGCATTTATGTGCTTATTCTAACCCAAACCACAACCTTTTCCTAAACCTATCCAAGTAGTTTTGGTGCCTAAACCCAACTGAACTGTTAAAAAACAAAACATGCCTTACAATTTCAAATATATGTTTTACAAAGACAGTACAGACAAGACAGTAAAATCAGAGTTTGATCAGGGTGTTTGAGCGAAATGTGGCACAGACAGTGACATCTGGGTGGACAAAGCCAAAGCCAGACAGACGGACACACAGTGGTCAGTGGCAGTGGTGGTGATGTGTGTGTTGAGGGGGGGGGGTCTTAATTGGAAGGAACAACATTGCTCTTTTCAGCTCAGCAGCAGATGTGAAGCAGGTTTCAGCCAGACAGCACATGAGGGGAATGTAAATGACCTTTCTGACCTTTTCACCTATCAGACTGAGATCTCTGTCTCCTCTCTTGTTTCATGGAGGATCATTTTTGAAAAAAAAAAAAGAAAAAAGTAATAATAAGATGGTTATGTGCCTCAAGTCTTTTCGGGTATCAACACTGAATCTCAGGTATTGTACTGGTGCTGACACCGAGCCGAGTCGTTCTCGGTGTGACTTCTTGTGGTGTCAGAGTCATATCACACACACACACGCATACTTCCTCTTGAAACCTAAGACAAAATTCTGGCACCTGCACACGAGCGTCCGCCTTCATGTCCAAGTACTGTCCTGTATTCTGAGAAGAAGTCCCCGGCCGAGCCGAGGTACAAACACGGCAGGAGCTGAGAGGGGTTCGGGGGATTCCAGGAGGAGACAGGGACCCCTCTGAAGAGTCACAAACCAGCTGTGCTCACTTGGCTTCATCGCTCAGGAGAAGAAGCATTACGGGAACATAATAACTGAAGGAGCGGAGATAATTGACTTTTTGGTGGTTTACGGGCACAAGCACATGTCAGCTAAAATGTTTATACAAACTGTGATCCACACAAAATCCACGCTGTTACAGAATATTGAATATTTACATGTGGCAGTGTGTGTATAGTCTACTCTGCATGGTACTGTATGTCTTGTCATGTCTTTGTATATTGTATGTGCAGCCCTGTTTATATTTTACCATATGTTTCAGTATAAACCGTTGTCAGAAAGTCCCTGTGGCAGCGTCGTTAAGACAAATTCTTAATGTTTCCTGGTGATTAATTGATTCTGTAGCCATAAAATGCTCACTTGTCAGGCAATTTGTAGGTATTTAATTGATCTCAAATGTAATGCAGATCAAATAAGATCACGACACATATTACTGGGGAAACTGGAAAACTAGTATATCTCAATAACTGCTAATGAATCTTTGAGACGGCCTTTAATTCTGAATTCTTCCCGGCATTGTCTCATCCTGTATTTGTCTTCATAAAGAGGAATTTCCCCTGTTAGGCATAAATATTCACCTCTCTGCTTCCTCTCTTTGAGGCGATGATCTGACACCGGAGATGAGACACATGCATACACACACACACACACACCTCCAGGCTCGGCTGCTTCTCATTAACACTGCACTGAAGTTCACAGATGTATGCATACAAAGGCACGCACGCGCACACATCCCGAGACATTTGCATGCATACGCGCCGAAGGCTCGCAAGTCGCAAATGAGGCTTCTTTCAGCAGATCCAGCCGGCGTGCACATCGCCCAATATTTGTTTCACCACCTTTTTGACACGGCGTTGCACCATTGGATCAGACTGTTTTGAATAGGAAAAGCTAGCAAGTGGAACTTGCAGTGCCATCAAGACACACACAGACATTAAAATATACTCTGCTTTGAATGATATTTTGTGTAGGCAATATTTGAAACTTCCATCATTTTTGTAATAGGAAAATATCGGATATCAAATACTGGCATCGCCCTGGTTCCTTCGAAAAAAAGGTAAATGGAAGGGCCAATGGGATTTTACCCCACTGGATTTTGCAGAAAAAAAGAAATGGGATACTTGAACGTTTTATTCAGCTAGATAATCTTCATAAACACACAAACACTATCATTTGAATAATCTACATGTTGGAAGTTTTTAATTCAGTGTTCACCGTGGTGACATTTCATGTCCCCATATACTTGTACCACAAGCTTCAAAATCCACGAGTGGGGTATTTCCTGCTGTATTTTACATTGTGTTATTAACCACAGACCTTATTTCAGGCCATCTAACCAAAAACCTTTAAAAACCCATTGGCTTCAGACAAGAGGACTGAAACTGCATCAATGTTATCTCATTTCCTGGTTTCAGGACTAATTCCTGCAGCACTCTGTGTTACTTTTCGTTTTATTTCAGAGGTTTAACTGCTCGGCACAGACTGTGTCCAACCTCGTCTATTCTCACGTTGCTTTTGTACTAGAATTTGCATGTTGGATGAGGATTGGCTCCACAGCAACGGCAATGTCACAAAAGTAAGTCTCACACTCAGATTCTGCACAGGTTTAGGCAAAAGCGAATGTTTCCATCAAATGAAGCTTCAAACACAAGTGAGGAGACAAATGTCAGCCTGTTTCGTCATTACACTGACGTTCCAGTTCTCAACTATCATCCAATGAATTCACTGGGTCCTGTAGTCATTGCTGCCTGATTCGTAGCTTTCCACCGATTCTCTGTCTACGGCTCCCTAGGTTGCTATTATTAGGGCTGTTTCCCTAATAAACCTGTCTTATCGATGTTGTCAATGCAAAGTCTTTATCGAATCAAATGTAGGCATTTTTGGCCATCCCATAGGAGGCTTGCTGAACCATCTTAATTTAAGCTGTGAAGCTCACACATCCGTTTCAGATCCGATTCAGCCGAAAAACACCAGAACGCCACGCACAAGGTTTTTTATTTGTGTGGCAGCTGTGATACATCCCTCTGTACCCTAAGTGTAAGGAAGTGGCTGGTTTAAGGCAGAAGAGGAGGGAGGACTGGTGAGGGATGATGGGTTGCTGCGAGGGTGGGAGTCATGGAGGGAGGGCTTCCTGGCCCTTCGCTGAGGCTCTAATCCGCCCGAGCTCAGGAGAAGGTGTCTGTGTGGAGAGCGGCCCTGTCAGCACCCAGAACTCCCATCTTCTCTCCTACATCCTCCCCCTCCCTTCACCCCTCTTTGCCTGTCTCTCCATCCCTGGCCTCGCTGCATTCCCGCATTCCTCAGATAAAATGGCAGGTAAAGATGAGGAGGAGGAAGGGAGAGAGTTGAAGTCACAGCTGTGCCGTGGGCAGCCGAGGTGCGTTGGGTAAAGCCCACCACTGAAGCCCTGATAAGCGTATCTCCCTCCCTCATGTGTGCCAGACAAAACCCATTTGTTTCTCATCTGTTCCCCTGATTCAGGCCTGACAGCTCGGGGTGAGCTGTGGAGGACTTGCGACAGAGTGATGGAGGAGAACATCGGGGGGAAAAAGAGAGACCACGGAGAAAAGGAGATCATGTCTTCTGCTTTCCATACCTTGTTACTGGCATGTTGGCAGAGTATTTTTGCCCATCCATCACACACAGTATCAGACACCACCGACAGGACTTTGATGGGGGTAAAAGTGCATCTCTTCTTCTTCTTCTTTTCCGTATTTACTCAGCAGCTTGGAAGTTCATTCTGTGTGACGAAATGATCTCAACTCCAGATCCACTTATTAGCTTTGTTTGAGCTTTTCAACTGCAACTTCGTCATTGAGAGGAACAAGCGCACACGATACTGACATACTATCACCTTCTAAGTTGATATGGTGAACAGTTGCCTATTATACATCCAGCAGTCACCAAGCAACGTTAGCATCCATTTGAAGTTGTGTTTGGCCTCCCAGCAACTGAGGGAAGTATCTGTCTCTTGAGCTGCTAAATGATTCACTAAATGCTCCAGCTAGTCGCTGTCCATTTTGTCGTTTGGTGTCGGGCAGATAACAGCATCTTTTTAGCTGAAAACAGCTTCAAAAAACATCCAGAGAGCGGTCAGACTGAACCAAAATAATGAGATGAAAAATGCTATAAAGCTCTGTAGAGCTGAAGGGAACTGCAGAGTCAGCCATTTAACACTAGTCCATCCGTATTTTGTCCGGTATGTTTGTCCCAGCAAAGAAACAGTGAGCAAACTGCTGGAAGCTTTCTTATACTGTAAAACTTAGAAAAACTGAAGATGGAGCTCCAAACAGGAGCCCTCCACAGCATGCACGGTCCTCACACAGAAAAAAAACACGTGGCGCAGCCGTGACCGAGGCAGCTGTTGCGAAAGGCAGGACGTTGCTCTGATCATTTACTGCAGAGAGGGACTAATGAAGAGGAAAGAGGTGTGTGGTCCTGCATAGCTCGACTGGCAGAGCATGACACCGCCTCTGCCAGGGTGGCGGCGGCGGTGAGAGCCGGCGCTGCATTCCCCAGTGGAGTCGCCAATGCTAAAAATGCACGCACGGCACGGTGAGGCACTTTGGATAAAAGCGCTCGCTAAATGGCGCGGGAGAACAAAAGAGGAGAAGAGACGGGAGGAGAACGCGCCTGCTGTTTGTAAATGGACTCTTTCTCTGCCTTTTCTCTGCTCTTCCCTTCATCCTGTTTTGTGTGGATGTAGGTCTCTCATCCCTCATAATCCTTTCCCCAAACACCGATGAGTAAGTCCTGACACACAGCCACACTGCCTGCTGCTGGGGATTTACTACCTAAATAAACACTCCACACACACACACACATGCACACACAAACACACACAAACACACATGCATAAAAAATAAATTGAAGCAATAAATTCATGCTGTCGTCTGTTAGTAGCGATGGGTATCCCTGGAAATGCTAGTCCTGATGTGATACCTGACAGTTTGCACCAACAGAAAGAGAACGTCTTCTGATTCCTTACTTCGAGGGATATGAACTTGTTTTTCTACAAATCCCTTTATTTCATGTTAATTAAAGGAGCCAAAGTTCTGTTCTGGATTTGCTAAACTCAAGTGCTAACTGAAGCCTTTTATCTGCCTTTGCTTTATTTTATTAGCAGTACTGACGAATAATCAGCATTTTTACCGCTGGCATCACTTTCGCTGATTAAAATGGTTTATTTCACCGTCAGCTGATTAACATTAATTCTGTAACAGCTTAAATGTCACTTTGTCACAGAAGGTGCACTTTTAACCTTATTAGACCTCCAGTATTTGGAAGAAGCAGCATTTCATGTATCTTTTCACTTTCAGGTTGTAGCTACAGGTCGTGAACATTAATTAGGCTACGCTCAAAACTGCAGCGCTTCTGCCTCATCCACCAACAAAAGCAGATACAGATCATCACGTTTGACTTATTAATAGTTCTTTACAAATGTTAAAAGCTTAAACTAATTAGATCAGATAAGAGGATTTGGCTTCAATGAGGGGAAATTGATACTGGATTTGATAAATGCAAACCTTACAAAGTAGACATTCAGTCAGCCTCTTGTAGTTATAATCTATGCCACAGACACATTTTCTGTACTAAAAAAGCACTGAGGTTCGATACTATCCATTATTCTTGCAGATGAAATAGCTGTTGGCATTCACTCCAGCATCCCTCAGCATTTAGCAGTCTGCACCTGAGATGTCACACTGCCTGAAAGAATTTAATTAGCATCGGTCTCAGTGGAGATTTTTAGTGGTGCATCAGCTCAATGCTTGTCCAGAGGCCAACATTAATTCTGGGGCGAGACCCGGTCTAAAACAAAGTTAAAATCTCATCTAAGACAATATAAAGTTTTATGTTCCTCCTAATGTGATACACAGAGCTGGAGAGACGAAGGGCTCCCAGGAGGTTTAGGTTTCCCTCACGGTTTTACTTCCCTCTGCCTCCCTGGTCTCTGCTCCTCACCCTCTCCCCTCTAATGACCGTGCTGCTTGCTGGCTCATGGCCCGTGTCCATCTATAACCACCCATCTGGCCTGTATGTGTGGGTTTTTGATGAGCCCATGATGAATCTGAAGGCGCGCATGAGGAATGTCTGAATGAATGTGCGTGCATGTGCGCGCTTAATGTTTTTTTTTTTTTTTTCCCGGCACACCTGCTCCGCATGCAAGCAGCGCACGGCCTGTTAGCTCCTCTCAACACTCCGCATTGTGCCGTTAGCCAGCGTGGCGTTGCTAATCCGCAGTGTTCGGGGTTAGCTGGAGGCTACCGCGCTGCTGTCTTTACACTTGTGTGAATGGAAGAGGAATGTGGCACAGATGTTCTCTGTGTAGACCTGGCTGTTAGACTATGTGCACTTGGCTCAGATGTGGACTGGCAGCGTACTGACCTGTGTCACCATATTAAAGAGCAATGAATTTTTAATATGGCATTGTTGTTAAACTGTCCATTTGTGCTCTGTGTGAAGCCATGATGTCCTTGTTAGTTGCATACCCAGATTTACTATAAAACATAGCTGCAAGTACACCATGTCTACTGCATCTACTTTTTTATGTTATTCTTTAAATTAAAATTAAAATCTCGTTATTCTTGTTGTCTTTTTATTTTTACAATAAATAAATATATATAAATTTATAATAATTTGTATATATTTATTTAAAATTTACAGATGATTACATACTTTTCTGCCAGCTTATGCCTCCCGTTGCAGTGACATTAAATGGCAAAATTTGAGTCTCGGGTGAGCTCAGTTTTCCTGAACCTACTGAGAATCACCTGAGACTGATAGAAATAACAGACCAGTCAGCCAATGAGGCGACCTGCGGCCTCTCCTGACCCTCCTGAAGATAATTTAAACTAACTACACCACATGGTCAGCTCTTCACCTTCATTCAGAGAGTTCAGATATTTACTGTGGTCAACTGTTCAGGAGAAACTGGATGCTTCGGGAACAGCTGCCATGTTTTGTCCAGCTGAAATTCTGGGACGGTGAAATATAAGTACCGACTCATTTCGGCTAAGATAAAATGCTGATTATTTTGTAAGCATTCATCCACATTATATCCCGTGACTCAAAGGCGACACCATCAGCAGCGTGTGACATGAATCAGAAACGCCAGGGCCTGTTGTTTTCTATGCAAGCCCACTCACCCTCGGCTGTCATCCTGGGCTGTCATGCAACAATGTCACTCCGGACAAGAGTCGACGATCTAAAAAAGCAACAGTTTTATCACATTGGGCACACGCCGCTGCACCTCGACTGCTTTCCTCTGTATGACACATCCGGCGTGTGCTACAGGCGTCAGATGACATGACGCAACGTGACAAGGCTGGGGCGTGCTTCCCTATAGCTACTGGCATGTTGTGAAAGCCTCATGGGAGCTGCAGTTGTAGAACACTAACAAAATAATCTTTTGGTTTTTGTTTTTTTTTTTTTTTTGGCTTGGTTAAAATGACAAGGTGTGTAATTTTCTTTCTATCTTTTAGAATTTGCAGTCGCCTGTTGAACGAAGGCTAGCTGGGAGGGACGGTGAGACTTTGAGTGTTTTTCTTTGCGTATCCCTCCATAACATACACATATTTTCTGTGGAGGATTCTATTACAGCCAGATAGCAGGCCCGGTGTCCTCTGCGTCTTGATTGGGGACACTCACACACGAATGGAGATTGGCTCTTGCAGGAATCAAACCACGCGATGTGACGCTGAAGCCTCTGCTTACATAAGCACCAAACCAGCGGCTCCCACAGCTCTCCAAGAAGAAAACACACGAACAGCTACAGCAGGAAGACAATGAGGCAATAACTCTTCCTCCCTGAAAGGATGGCTATTATGACAGCGGGCCCATTAGCTAAATGGAGAAAGAGCATGTGCAGCATGTAGCTCCGGCTATATAAATCTGCATCCCTCACCCTGACCTCTAGCAGTCGCTCCCCGGAGGAGTCGACCTGGGATAATTCCAGACACCCCACGATGGCCTTCCCTGGGTCAGGTCGCGGTAAATCTCAGGCTCATCAAGACCAAGTGACACCCGGGAACGTCCCTTTTCTCCACGGCAACGCGGCGTCAGCGGTCGTGAGGCATGTCAAGGACTCTGTCATGACCAAAAAGTGCTTAGCTGGCAGCTGGTGGTCAGGAAGCGACCGGAGTCACGTGTCCTCGCTTTTAGTTTTCCACTCAGGATATTTATGTGCCTTCAGCAAAGAGAGAGAAAGGAATTAACTGTGGCTAATAGCCATCTTAGCTAACGAGTCACACGTGTGTCAGGGTTACAGAATGACTTCCCCTCCATGCTTTGAACCAGATGAGGGCTGTGACCACACATTCGCACTGCAAAAAACAGGACGTAAATTAAGGCCTTCTCCCTCTCCTCCACTGGAGAAGTGTCGGGCGAAAATAAGGGTCTTAAATCAAACGCTCCTGCAGGCTTCATCCAGCTCTGGGAAGCCAGACCTCAAAAATCCTCAAGTAAGGGCAAAGAGATTCATACCAAAGACGTGCGCTGGACTCGGACAAGACTTCCAGGCAGAGCGATGACAAGAGCCAATCGGATCAGTTTCCTGAAAAGACTTTAATTCACAAGGGCTTGAGAAAAAGGCAGCAACATGCGATCAGACTTCTGTACATCTGACGGTGTTAAAAGTAATCGTGCAGAAACCTTCAGATGTTTCCACAGACTGTGTATTTTCTCTGTGAGCACAGTTGTAATTATTCACTGTGACCATTTAACAACCGAAATATGATTTAAAGTCTCTCAGCAAACATTCAATGAAACATTACACCCACAATGTGACCTTTGTACCAAGGCGCTGGAATGACAGGTCTGATGAGACCAATTCGGTCTGTTGCTATATGTGAGGGATGGAAGAAGAGAAATGCATCAGGATGAGCACCTTCCTTATCTCAATGATTCAACATTGAGGTGTGGCATGAAACGGAGAAAGGCGAACCATGTCACCATTACTGTGGAGTGTGGCAATACCAACAGCAATGTTAAATCAGTTCAAACTACGAAACGGTCTGTGCCCAAGCAACAGACTTTAATTTCCTGTCTGCTGATAAATACAAAGACATAAATGCACAAACCAGCCAGGTTATCCGTGGCGATACAACACAGCGATAACATTTTGCCGACCACGGGTCACATCCAAGATCTGTCTCATCATTTTGATTTCAGTCAAATGTTGGAAATCCTTTAAATCTAATATTACTATGAAATCCATTCATTTTTTTTCCAGATTCCGTATTATTTTTTCCAAAATTATATGTTTTCTGTTGTAATACACATTTTCAGAGAGTGTCTAACCGTGCAATGGATGACTTAAATTGCACCAATTCAGTAAGAAAATACTCAAAATTTCATGACTATTACTGTTTCTGTTACTGTTATCTTCTGCAGGGCAGCCTCGAACACTCTGGCCAGGTGGGTGGGATGGGGGGCTACTCTCATGTTCAGCAACAATGCTTAACCATGAACGGACGAAGCGTTTTAATTTTTTCCGAACAGAATATCTGACTCCAGGCATACAGTCATCAAGTCTTCAATGAACGTGCGTCTGCTGATTTGGTTGCACTTCTGCCAAACGTAGTTCCTTTCCTGTTCATTTGGGTTAGGCACTGTGTATAAACGCCCACAGGGAAAATCCAGATATTTCAAATTACATGCACATTTGGGCTTTTTCCACCACATTTTACAGTTGATTCTGTTTTTATTATAAAATTATACAATTCCATGAAATCATGGGGCCTACAATGTCCTAACACAAGCAGAGATATTAATGGAGAGATGCATCTCAAGTTTAATTCAATCTCTGATGGCTGAAAAATGTATTTTACCTTACAGGATTTAACATCATATCGCTCGCTCCTCTCAGCACTCTAAACACACAGGTCAACCATGGGACCATCCAACTCCCTCCACCATATTGACGCCTGGGGTTTCATCGATATCAGCCGTCTGAATGGGTCGCCACACGCTGGCAGGAGTCCTGTCTTTTCAAAGAGCGTCACTGACGGATGTATTGAACTGTTCTGGAGCATTTCCTCTGATCTGCTTTGTTTGGGTGTGAGTGTGCGTTCGTATTGACGATCTCAAGAGTAGAAGGGGGAGGACGGGATGCGGGAGGAGGAGGCAGAGACACCATGATAAGGTCAGGCCCCTTTACATCTCTGAGCGCTGATAAAGCAGGACACACACTCACACACACTCATACAGCCATACCAAAGCATCAAAGACTGATAACACACCTCTGCGTTATCTTCCTGTGGCTTTGTCTCCGGCTACAACCCCATACTCCTTTACTTTTTTTATTTCTTTTTACCAGAGAAGGGCAGCGTGGGGCTTCAACAGGGCGAGTCCATATCAAAGTGTTTACAGGAGATCAAACGGATGCTTTATTCTGATGAAAGGTTTTACTCATAAACAAGATTTTCATCAACTGAAAAAATCTGAATCATACAGATTAGCAGAAATTTGAGATAATGGTGCTTTTCAAAGAATTTCAACTCCTTTCATTTAACTCCTTTGCTGCTGTCAGATAAATCACCAAAATATGACCTTTTGAGCACACAGATCTTCAACTTCCGTGACAATGTAAAAAATTAAAACACTATGAGATGCGCTGTTGTCATGTGGAGCCTCGAGATGCTTTCTTCTCCCACATTGGACGGTTTGTTTACAAATGAACTGTTTCAATACATCCTGTAATTTAAAGCTGCAGCTGATAAAAGACCACTAAGTCAGACTGCTTGGCTCCGCGGTGGAAACCCAGCAACTGCAACACCAGCGAGGTAAACTGAAAATCCTTCTGACATTCCGGCATTCTGACAAAAGCTCAATCCAGACAATAGTCTTATCCCTCATCCAGTACAAAGCCCATTCAGTCAGCTCTTTCATCTGCGCAAACAGGGCAGGGTGGGGGGTGGGGGGGGGAGAAAACATTTGATCAAGTCAAAGTTAATCTTCCAACAGTTTGAACTCACCGAGCTTTGTTACGATGGGATCTGTCGGAGGGCTTTTCCTGAAAGTCTCACGAAAAAGAAACCATTTGTCTGTTGTTACCTGGTGTCCCTGAGAGTTGCTTAATGTGTTTTCTGCAGCTTCTTCTCAAGCATTTTCTTTCCTCATCAAGAGACACATCGTACGCTTGGAGGTTTCTATAAGAAATTCCACTTATTAAAATGACACAACTGATTTGTCCTCATTGGAAAACCTTGCCGGTCTATCTTTGCATTCTGAATCAAGTCTACTTTTCTCAAAAACATTTACAAGAAGATGCTAAGAAGTTCAGGAATTCCTTGAGTTTATTTTTGTGCTAGTCACATATGTACTGTATGTATGGAGCCCACAGATTGTCCTCCCTGCACTCGGCCTATGAGAGGACCTTCAGTCCTCTGTGTAGCTGTCAACACTTCTGCGAACCAACAGGAGAACAAATTCCTCTAAATGACGGCTAAACTGATTCTTCATTGTGAACATCAAGTTTGTACCTGTGGAAATAACTTCCCTCCAACTTGTTTTTGCAGCTCTCTTATCACCCTTGACTTAACAAAGGTTATCCTTAACCCCACTTCGATGGAAAAAAGACGGAATAATCAGGGAGAATTGCATTTTAAAAAAGTCCTTTGGGTAATACAACCGTTATCTG
The DNA here is from genome assembly GCF_017976325.1 of Chelmon rostratus. NCBI lineage: Eukaryota > Metazoa > Chordata > Actinopteri > Chaetodontiformes > Chaetodontidae > Chelmon > Chelmon rostratus. Next base: position 8,835,456 of record NC_055676.1, on the reverse strand, counting down.
AGTAACTCCGGCACTTTCTTGAATGAAAGTCAAGAGAGACCCTCAGGTACCTTTGGGAAACCTTACCCTGATTAAAAAAAAAGTGGCCCTGAACCAGTTGATAAGGACATAAACTTTAAGTTATTAAAGGGCAAAAAGTAAACAACCGTGTGAACCGGACTCCTCGGGCCCCCGGCTGGCACACTGGGCAGCAGCGCCACCTGATCCTGGAGCCGCGGGGCCTCGCAGCCGTAAATCAAGAGGCATCCGAGACGCTGAGCTCGCGGGTGAGACGAAGGCGAGAGAGCAACCAGACAGGGAGGAACGCCGATGTGTGTCTCTGATAACGGGACACACACACACACACATGCACAGATCTGTGCATTTCGCCCAGCGTTCCCACTCGGCTCACAATAGAGGCCCACAAACAGCCGAACAAGAGGAGATCACAGGACGACTGACATAGTTGTGTACACACTAATTAGGCACACTCGCACGACCACAATGGGCTTTTTCATAGCCTAGCCTGCATGCACAAATCTCTGTCACACACACACACACGCACACACACAAACAGGATGGGTATCAGGGTCGGGATCTCTGCCATGTTTGCTATGATACCCTCTTTGATCTGGGGTGAGAAGTTCTCTGCCCCCGCTAATAAAAAAAAGGAAGGAGACAGCCGGGTTTTTGAGAAGGTGGCAGCGTTTGTTGGAGTGTTTGACAGTCGCAGTGTGAATGGAGGATGCTGTGTTTTGTTCCGGCTCTGTGTGAACAGGCGTTTTGTTTGCCAGATGACATTTAGACAATGGCTGAAGGACGGGTGGGGGGGGGTGCGGCGGGGGCGTGGGGCCGTTATTGGCGGCGATCATATGAGCGACGTCTGAAGCTTTTGTGGACAGCTGAAGAACAGAGGGTCAGCAGGTCAAGACCGAATGACCTCTGCTGACACCCAGGCACAAAATCACACAAGCAGGGGGGAACCAATGATGCCTCCATGTTGGTTTTCCACCTAATGCCCCCTGATTTAACATCAACATTGTTTTGCCGTCAATCAGCCGTATTTCCACCTGCCGCTGCTGCTCTGACCCTCGCAAGACTCACTACTGCTCTATTATTAAATACAAGAAAGAGAGTTGACTGCGAAGAGTGCTCCATGCTAGAAAAAGGTCCCATTAATTTATTAAATTAATACAACCATGAAAACAGACTTCCATAACCTGAAATTTGTTGAATTTCATTTGCACTTCTGTTAGACTTCACAAAGCCTCCTGCTTTGTGTTGTAAGTTGCAGTAATTTTTCTAATTTTTCTACGAGATTTCAGAAATAGTTCGACATTTTGGCAAATTTGCTTTTTGGCTTTCTTGTTAAGAGTTAAATGAGAAGATCAATACGACTCCTGGTCCTGTTTTTGTCTAACTCTCCGTTTCCCAAAACGTGGAACTGTTCTTTTCTTTACACAGTGTCATCATTCCCATCGCCCACAAAACTTCCAAATGCCCGGTCCTGGTCCACCGTTTCATTTTTTGCAGCTGATTCCAGCTTCCGTGAGCAGCGCTGAGAGCTGCACCGCTCCGTAGCTCGAAGCCTCGTTCACAGCGTTGACGCTCGAATTCTCAGCCAGCGTTCAATAGATCCTACGATTCTGGCGTTTCTGCAAACTCAGCTATACCTGCTGCCTAACCTTCAGACACAGCTCCGGTCCACGCAAGCCTTCCTGCGGCACAGAGCCCTCAGTGTCGATAGGCTATTACTCAAGACGTGTAACCAATCAGACAGCGCTGTGGGCGGGACTGAGCAAGACTAGAGCGGTGATTGCGGAGAGAGAGGCGACTGTATCAGAGCTCTAAACACATACACACAAGTGTATTTATTTGTATGTATGTTTAGTTAGAACTGAGTTTTATTCACAAAAGAGAGATGATTTCATTAAAAAAAGAAGTTAAATCTGATGAATCACTTTACTCTAATTGAGGTTGGAGGGTTTTAAAAGTTATTTTTAGGCTGATGACTTGAAATATGACAACAGACATTGGAAAAGCTCAGTAGAAGCTTTGAATGTAAATAAAAGACATACGGAGCAGCCTGAGTGTGCACAGGAGTTAGTCTCCGGCTGTGTGTGTGTGTGAGTGTTGAGTGACTTCCTGCCGGCTGTTTGTCCTCTTATCTCTGAACCAGAGGCTGATCGCTGTGATAAACACACACAGAGGGTCATTACATTCACACACGCGTACAAACATTCAGGTGACTCCAATCAAGCCAGTTTCGTCGTGCCGCAGTTATTCGCCACTGGTGACTCAGGTAAAACCGCTGCTGATATCAACAAACGCACCTCAGTCAGATGATCCAACACACATACACACACGCACGGTCACAAAGAGGCTGAGCAGTATGACTGAAGTGGCGGCAGACATGAGATTATTTTGATTCGGCGCACCTCGGCCTCTCACCGCCGAGAGTGACTCAGCGTCACAGCTGAATCGTTGATGCAGAGACAGAGGTGAGGATGGAGATGGATTTACTCAGCTCTGCTGTCGCCAGGTGCTGCTCCACCTGCGGCCTTCCTTCCTCTTTCTCTCCACGCGCCTCTTCCTCCTGCACTGCATTTAAATGAAGCCCGAAGACTGTTATCTTTTCCCGCGTGGGACCGAGTGTGAATTCCTTCCATAATGTGCCTCACCCCTCTCTATCGTGCATGACACCAGCTTTTCACCCAACCTTTGAGTAAAGCTTTTCTGCCTTCCGAGATGATCAAACAATGAACGTCTTGTGAGCTTGTTCTGTCCTACAATAACTTGGCTCTGTCTCTCCTTTTCAAACTGAATGTTGGAGCAGGACATGAGAAAATTTGAAGTTCAGGCACACAGGGAATTGCTCGTGGAGACAAAGGAAGGTTTCACTTGATCACTTATTTCTTTCCTGATGTCCCACATCTGTTCGATGGGGTCATTCTTTCCTTTTTATTCCAGAGCTGCAACTATTAGACAACTAATTAATGGATAGAAAAATAATCAGCTACTGGTCATGGTAAAAACACCACATATGTGATGGCACCCTGCACCCAGATGTGAAAATTTGCTGCTTCTTCTTGTCCTACATTCTTGCAACTTAAATATCTTTGACGTTTGGACTGTTGGTGAGACTGAAGCTTTACAAACCAGACGATTAATCAATAAAATACCTGCCAAATTAACTGATAATGAAAGTAATAGTTAGCAGTTAGCAATGATTGTATTACTTTGCATGCACAAATATCCCAGATGATACTGTTCCTGTCTGCAGCCTTTGTCATGCACATGTGTCCATGTGGGACAGCTTTCCACTTGCTCAGACCGCTCTCTTCATTCTTTCCTTCTCCCCAATGGAGAAAAGTTAAACCTAGTTCATCAAGGGTACGAAGAGGCCACCACAGAGCCCTAAGCTTGGCCTTTATCCCCCCTGATTTAAACACCTCATCAAACCGGCCTTACACCTCCCCCAGAAATAGACACTTTCTATAGATAGTAAATAAAATAAACAGTTGTGTCTCTGTCTGCCTGGCTGGTGAGGAGATTTCTGGGCTATCAGCTGCTCCGCGGCAGCGGTTAAAGGGAATCACATGTTTGGCCTGACATGAGAAAGCTCTGTCAGATGAGGAGGAAGAAGGACATTAAGAAATAAGTGAGAGAGAAGAGGAGTGACTGGCTGCGCTGGTTGCCATCCAGCCCCGCTTCGACTTCCAGCTCCGTAAGCTCTGACCAGCTATGCGAGGTAAAGAGAAACAGATCTTTATGGGAGGTTTTACTGTGTGTAAAATATTGGGTGTTGATAAGGCGCCGTGCGGCTGCGAGCCTGAGAAACGAGCAGAAAAGAAAAGAGCCTCGGCTTTATTTTGAGGGGTTAGTTTCCCCATCAATTTCACTCCAGTCTCTAAAAGGTCCATTAAGGCGAGTTGAGTAGAACAGCGACAGAGGGCAACCTGACATCCATCACCTCTGCCGCTTCAAGAGCCGAGCAACACGCACCCCAAGAAAGCTAATGAAAGAAAGTTGGTGGAGTTGTGTGTGTTGCTGCGCACAAGCAAAGCGCCCTCTTTTGTGCACAATCCTATCAATGTCACAAAGGTTACGCTCCCTCAAGATAACCCGCGGAGATCGCTGTGGGCTCCGGCTGATTTTTTTTCACTCCCCTCTTTTTGTGATTAGGTGTCAGCAGAATTTCCTTGGTGTGCAGACGACGGCTTTCATGTCGGGGGTTTCTCATGGTCTCAAGGCCTATCGAGCTGCCCATTCAAACACCATGCAAAGCGGCTGCAAAGCAAAGTACACAATGTCTGTTTGTAGTCCGGTGGCACAAGCATGAATCCATATTTATCTGAGCACAATGACGTTCACTCGGAAAGGCTATTTTCTTTTTTTTCCTTTCACAAATTAAAGTGTAGACCCTGAAAATCAAATGCGCAAGAGGTGTTTTTCACATAGAGTACTCAGATAACTTGAGAAACATGAATTCAAGAGCCTGAAAAAACCTTGAATAGAAATAATGCTAAAATGATAAGATCACAATCTTACTGTCTTTGTGCTCAAGGTCCTCTGATTGAAAACATAACTGCGTATTTTGGGGAGAGGAATGTAGCAGTAAAAACTTTGAGTGGGCACAGATGTGGCAGAACTGGCAGCGTGCTGTTTGGCAATGACACAGAGTCTGGAAATGGGATTTGTTCCTCAGCCACCACTTGGGTGGACTGTGGTTTGGTTGGTATGCACTTTCTTTTTAACATAAACTTGTCATTTAGTGCCGTAAACATCCTGGAAAGACCAGTGGCACCGCAGAGCTGGAGAAACCGAGCTCAGTATCCGTCCAGCCTCCACCTGCAGGGGATTCTCGTTTACTTGTGTGCGATGTTAAGGCACAAATTAATAAATAGCTCACAAATTTCCATTCACAAGAATTATCAATCAACATCAACCAGGGTTTTTGCATTTTTTTATTGCAAATTAAATTAGAGAGTTGTTGCTGATTACTGAAATCATGAGTTAAGTTATACAGTGAAATATTGTCACTGGAGTGCTTTTAAACAACACTTAAATGTCAACTACAAATCTAAATAAAGTTTTGGAACAAATCTATCCTGTCGTTAGCCTTGGTGTGTAGATATCTTTAATTTGACCCAGATTAGCATCCTGTATGTAAAGTTATGTTATGCTACTTACTTCACCTTCATTTCAAAGAATCATTTCTCTACTCTTGGGCATCACTTTGAGCAAGTCTGTTCAGCATTATAAAGCTTCCTTAGCTTCCTCATTCATTTCAATGAGACTGTTGGCAGGGCCCTCAGCAAAAAATGCAGCGTCATCATCTGCGAACACCTTGTACCCGTGTGTAACATTGTGGAGCTTTTTTTGATTGTAAGACTTGACATTTTCTCATTTACAGTTATTTTACTTAAATCTCAGCCAACTCGATTTGCAAGTGTAATTCTGCTTTTGGAAACAACGGCGATTAAGCTCTCTTAAATCATGAACTTGCTCTACTATTTATCTCACAAACACTAAAAGGAATGAGAACATTTCTGTAACTTCCAGGAGCATAAACAGCTGTAAAATGTGTTGGTGTTTGATATACCCTCAAACTGTACTTCCTGCTTTGTCTTTACACCAGTGCCATTATGGGTTTTTAATGCAGTGCCATTGTGGGCCTGAACACAGCCTCTCCCATAGTGTTCGCTGCATTCTGGATGAGGCCTAAAATGTAAATGTGAATGTGATTTACAATGGGAACTTCATGGCATTCTTCTTGTTTTGGAGGACTGTGAAAGGAACCGGACTTGAGCCAGCTGAAAAGAACAGTGAGGTCTAACAGCCAAGAAGCGGCTGCAGTGAAGCTAAACTGAGAACGCTGTATAAATCTTGGCTTTTTAGAGCGCGACATCAACACGCAATCACACACACACATAGATACGCACATGAACAGCAGCTCTGCAGGGACAACTGTTTACAGCTGATATGTTAATGGTTCAACCAAAGCTGGGTCAGAGCCAGGGGTGCCCACACCGGCCTCTGAAAAGCTCTGGTTCTAATGAAGACGAGTTCACAAAAACTCATTTACACATGGAGGATGGAGGAAAAGGGTGTGCTGTAACTGAACACCGGGCCGCCAGCTCGTCAGTGTGTGTGCCCGCATGTGTGAAATGTGTGTGCGCGGCATGTGCGAAAGAGAGAGAAGAGGGAGGTGGCGGCGGTAGACGGCGAGAGACAATGAATGTGTGTGAGAGAGAGAGCAGTAAGTGTCAAAGCCAAGCAGCCATCCCAGCACTAATACACACCTTTGGCAGAAATGTCAGAGGGAGATGGGAGAGGGAGGAATACGGGTGAGGACTGTGGGAGAGGGCTAAGAGCGGCGCACGCGTGAGCTGAAGAGACTTAACTAGCAGCGGAGGAGACAGCGGAGAGGGAGAGCAGCTCATCTCATGGCTGGAGGAGTGTGGAGCGGTGGGTGTCGAGGAGGCGAGAGGGAGCCGGCGGCTGATGTGAGGATGGTGGAAGCTGGCGGGGGCAGGGAGGGGGGAGAAAAGGGGATTTCCTGGATTGTGATGTCACAGGGTGGAGGCCTCGACTACAAAGCTGACCCCGGGCTGCCCAGGCCTGCCTGATCCTTATCGGTGGGGCTACTGCACTGATCCAGACAGACTGTCATACAGCTGGAGCTGTGACTGCAGCCCCTTCTCCAAGAAACTACATTTCAATACAAATTAATTAGCAAGAGCGAACAGGTTTTTAGGGAAACATAATTACATTTTGCATTAACATAAAGAGGAAATGTTAATTAACGTACCAGGCAAGTTGCAGAAATGTTGATACTGAAGTTATGTTTACTGACAACGTATTTCATTTGCTCTAAGCCAAAATAGGCAGTGCATGTTCCACTCATAGTGACTACAGGGTTACTCAGCTTTTTTTTAAGGTGTTCATGAATATTTAAGCAGAATCATAAATCAAAACTGGGCCAAAAGACAAAAGACAAGCACACAAGTAATTTTGTATAGATGAGCAGCTGAGCTTAGCCTCCCTGTGTTTCTATTCGGTGAAAAATGGCGGAAGCGTCAACAATCTGGATGGCCAACATAAGGGAAATAAAATGCAACGCTAATACCTCAGTGCAGCTCACACGGCGCCATGTCATGTGCAGAAACTGCACCGACACATGCTGAAACTGGGTCGTATCCTGATGTGTCACATCAAGACACCGAGGTTGCGTGGAAAGCTGAGGACACGGATGTTTTAACGTGTGTCATGTGTCACCAATGTGTGTTACCTTTAATACAACTGCTAATTAAAAGGGACCCGCGTCTGGTTTAACTAGTTAGCAAGCAGCTATGTTTATCACAAGACAGAAAACAACTTTTCCATCTAGATGCCGTGCCGACAGCGGTGGTAACCACCTCGGAATCGTGTGTGAATGCTCCCGGGACATAATAACGGCACATTATTTGACCATTTTCAAATTCTGCCAGCATGGTGAGCATGCAGCGTTAACGAGGAGGAGAAGCAGAATCTACCATGCAAAACTAAAAGAATAAGCCTAAGAACAGACGTTTTGGGGCTCGTTAAATAGCTTAATGATCTTACACACCCATCATTAACATACTTGTGTGTTTAGTTCATTGGCTCAGCAGAGGTGTGTGTCAGGAACTTCAAGGCTGAGGTAAGGAACAAACACCAAGACGTGAAACTCTGCTGCCACTTGTTTATTTATTTCCCTCTCCGGGTTTTCCCTTCATGCTCCGGCTCAGTCAGCACATGCTAACTGCAGGCCAAGGCCAAACACCCGCAGGGAGCGACCCCGTCCTCGACACTGCCGCCTAACACATCGTGCGGCTTCTCTCAGTCTCCCACTTAACCCTCACCATGCACACAAATATGCTGACCAGAGACGCGAAATATGCCGAGACCAAATAAACATGCCGAGCTGGTGAGGAAACGCGACTAAATGCTGAGACGTAGGACAAAAATTATACGAATGCCGAAGCCAGCCAGGCTGAAGCAATGCTGGCGACGCACCAACACACACACACACTCACATACACTCTCAGGTTCTGCAGCGGAGCGAGGTGTCAGAGCCCGTTAGAGGCCTTTGGCTGGACGCAGCTCCAGAACAAGCTGGACAAAAGCGTTGCCTGTCTCCCCTCATTAAGTGATTTAAGATCCCGTGTTCCCCTGACTCCTTTCATCGCCGTCCAAAGTGAACACACTCAAAGAGCCCAACAAGACTGCCAGGACCTGCTGACATGAATGGGGTGAAGAGGGGCAGGAAAGCCAAGTTCATGGCGGAGGACCAGGGTATAAAGCTGAGCTACGCTAGCCATGCCTATTAGCCTCCACGCAGATGGAGGAGGGGGGCATCTAGCTTGAATAAACTAGGGTACGATCGATGCTTGGCCCCTGGATGGGAAACAGCAGCCACTTAATCCATTAACGGTTCTTCCTCCACAGAAGAAGCAACGTTTTCCCATGAAGGTTCAGTTCAGCAGAAATGTGCCGTTTCCACATTCCTGGCTAACAAGCCAGCTCTATCTGGGGAGGTGGGAGAAGACGGAGGTGCTGGACGGAACATGAGAGCCGCATCCAAAATCAACCTCATGAGAGCGCCGGTTTGGTTGAGTCGTGTCACTATTATGAGTGATTAAAGCAGGCGATCATATATCACACAGTTACCAGGATTCGCTGTGAAAACTCCATTACTGCCTGTGGTCCGGGCTGGGTCTGGATTTTTCAGCAGTGTTGGAATGTACCAAAGGATTTAGCAGCTGCTGCAAAAAATCTCACTCTTTGCAAGCCATTTTGGTTTATTATCGTTCTGTTAAAACAAGTGAAAAAAAATCTTGTTCTCTGTATCTTGAAACACGTCAGTACAAGACGATGCACCAAAGGATTCTGCAGGCATCTCTGTCCATTACTGAACCCTAAAAGTAGGTTTTAAGTAAAAATCTTGATTTGTTTCAAGCTTCTAGAAGCAAGACAGGATAAAGCTGTTTCAAGACAGAATGGAAGAGTTTTGCAGCCACAACAAAAAGTCTATTTTAAGTTTCACTGAAAACTACACATTAAGGCACCGCTGCACTAGAATAAAGGAAAATCAATCTTGTATACAGCAAATTCAGCTGATTTGTACATGAAACCAGTTGAACTGTATATACTTTGCATTTTTTTAACATAACAGTTTTAAGTTCTAATAATAGACGAAGTCACTTAATGAGATGAGTGTATTGTGTAGGGGGTGAATTTGTGGCAAAAACACACACAGTGACACACACAGACATATAAACATGCCACACACAGCTCACAGTTGAGAAATAAGTGAGAGGCAGCGGGCTCCTCTGGGTCATTATGTCATCTGCTATCATTCAGATTGAAGTTCTGAGAGGGTCGCCTCAGATCCACCGCCGTGCGCTTAAGAAACCTCTTTCTCCTGCAGCTTTGATGAACTCAGAGACGTGTATGCCGCTGGTCAACTCTCTGAGAGATGTGACACGCAGAGGGGAGCCCCCAGCTGAGTCGACATCAGGAAGCCTAGAATTTTGCCTGATACGGCACGGCGCAGCATCAGAGAGTGGCGGTGGCGTGGAAGGAACCTTTAACATGTCCGCTAAAAGAAAGACTAATTGGAGAGCGAGTGTGGGCTGAAGTGGACGGTATACTGAGAATGCAGAAAATGCACTATTTGGATGTGGAAAAAAAAAAAAAAAAAAGGATCCTCTGAGCAGCCAAGGTCCAATTAGTGTGGTATACGATGTGGGATCCAAACATTTGTTTACAAGGGGCTGTTTTTTTCCTCGCCGCTCTCTCAGGGCGAGGGAACCCTGGTCGGATTCCACGGCGGCTCCACAACAGAGTGGGTGTGGCTACGCCGCACAAACCTCGGGGCCTTTTGACATTACACTGCGCAACCATGAGGTCAGAGGAAGGCTCTTTCTTCCGAGGCACAAAGGAGTGATTTTTCACTCGCCCCGTGAGAACAGCGGCGAATAATGAACTCTCGGGCCCCTGGTATCACGTTCGGTTTCACACGCGTCAACTCCATTCTGGAGCGGAACAAAAGGGCAGTAGGAGAAACATTTGTTGGGAGGGAACAGTGTGCCCAGGGCATGCCATGGAGGGTGAGTTTGGTGCATTTTAAGGCAGTTTAGCGGCAGCAATGCTCATGAGATTAGTAGGAAATTGTTTCTTTCAGACAAACAGAGAAACAGGAACAATTAAGGTGAAAAGCAGAACGCAGATATATGTGATGGCTGAAAAAATCAAATCATCACAAAATCAGAAGCATTTGCTCAACACGTTGCTCTAAGCAAATATCTGTGACTTCACGCTCTGCCAGACGGGGAGGGGGGCTTTCAGATCACTGGATAGAAGAAAAGTCTGCCTGCACAATCTTCAAGTGTAGCCTCAAACTGATTGAAAGACAAACAATGTACTGTAAACAACACAAACGGGAAACACATGGCTGGTTTTTACTCATTTTCATTAAAGAATACAGAGGTTTCGAATCAGTTTACATTAAAAAAATGTCCTCTTGCATAAGCAGGGTTCCGAACGTGCGTCATTTTGTAGGAATCTGTATTTATGCTGGAATGTTTTTCCCCCCATCTTTTAAAATCTACGAATCAATAAATATCCGGATTTCGCTTATAAAACCAAGGCTGAAAATAATGAGCTCTCCCTAAAGGACGAACAGGAAGAACGCGGCAATTACTGACCGACTGCGTGCGAACAAAGCCGAGCAAAAAAACGGCTGCGGATGAATCCTGCGTGAGGCTTTATTTCAGCTGCAAGCGGATCAGTTCTGTTTCAAACTGAGCAACATTAGCGACACATTAGTGTGCTTGCTTCACGTTGCGCTGCTGCTGTACGTGCAGCGGAAAACAGCACACAGCTACAGCAGCACGATGGTGAGACAGAACACTCCGGACATGTGACATCATCAGCCTGAGTGATGACACTGACCAATTAGCTGGCACACCTGGAAGAACTCAAAGCCTGAAAGAGGAAATATTCCTCTGTGCGTTTATGGAGTAACTTTTGGCTCGTTTTATTTCTCGCGTGCAGTGAAAAGTTTTGCAGACTTTGTGGAACCACTTCCTTCAGAGTTTCGGCTCCTTTTGGTCTCTTTCTGCTGCAAATCTTTGAACCTGGCACACCTGAGACATTTATTGTAAACAAAAGAGTGTAGATTCCTCACTCACTCAGATCGCTGAGAGAAGACAACCATCCTGAATGAGAAAAATAAAGCATTCGCCTAGATACACACTTAATCAGTGGGACAGAAAGTTATATGCTTAAGAGACGCCTGGGACTAAAGCCTGCGCCTTTCCAGTTCTAAGACAGCATAAGAGCACCAGCAGCCGGTGAGCCCGCTCTGTGTCATCCGCTCTGCTAAACTAGAGAGCATTTGGAAAAGGCCAGACGAATTAGGCTGCAGTTGCTCTGACATGAAAAGCTGCACTTAATTCAAAAGCTCTCATGGCTGATTAATCACAAATTATGATCAAACAGCTGACTTACAGGATAAACACATGACACCCTGCTCGCAAGTCTGCGTCTGCGTGCGCTCGCCTGTGCGTGCAGGCGTTGGCGTGCGGGTGAAAGCACGTGTGTGCGATCACACCGTCCCCCCCGAAGTCTGCACACTCCTTTTCCACAGCAGATTAAATGCGCGTCCACATTTAACACAGGTCTAACACAGGTCCAAGTTCTGAGGTAGACTTCAAACGCTTGTGCTGTCTGGAGTCTGACGGAGCACTCTGATTCATAAACAAGCAGAGAAAGGACGGTTTCCACTCATGTGGACCTACAGGGCTCAGTGGTTGTATGCTGCACACATGGAGAAAATGAAGGAGTGAGAGTGAAGGAGTCAGCTGAGTGGTCAGGAGTTTTTTTTTTTTTTTTTTTTTTTACGGTCCAGAACAAAGTCTGAGGAGCTTTAATCGCCCTTCTCATATCTGACAGCAGAGTCAGCAGCTGGATGAAAAACATCTGGACGCCGGTGTAAGCAGAGCTGAATCAAGAGACAGCCTGGGGGCAGCATGGCCACCAAGAATTTACAGAACACGTTAAACACGTTTTTCTGTTAATTGTTTGCTAATAATATGAAGGACATACTTCTTCGTTGTGCTATAGCGCACTAGCTTGGCAGACATTTTGGAATTTGGGGGCACTGCAGCAAATTCTGAGGGGCTTCTCCTCCATTCTGGTGCATTTTTCTGGTGCTATCAAGAGCTTTTGTGCAAATAACACATTTAGGCTTTCTACAGATTTTAACATTTTTTTATATCATAGCAAATCCATTTTGAGAGTGCTTCAGCACATGTTTGGGTTTTATGGTGCTCTCACAAATTTTATGAGTATCACAAAATACACATTTTTGGGACCCCACACCAAATTTGGAGGATTTTTATGCGATTTCGATCATGGCAAAAGATACTTGTGGGCCCTGCATACAAATTTTATAATTAGAATAATGTCGCAGATGCCAGAACAAATGATGGGATTGTGACGCTGTTTAAAAAAAAAAGCCAAAATAAAATAAAAAATGCGATCATCACAAATGGCACTAGGCCAGATTTTGGGATCGCCTGCACTGTGGTAGATTTTGAAGCCATATAACAAACGTGGGGATTCTAACAAACACATGCTGGTTTTACTGAACCACATTTGGGGATTCTTTAGGGAACAAATTTTTGTTGTGGCGCATTTTGGGGACACTACAGAAAATGTAGGCTAACAACACGGTTTTATGGGCCCTGTAAGAAATTCTGTCATTCTAAAAAATTTGGGGGCAGCTAAAAATGTTGGGATTGTGACACACTGACATACTTTGTGACGCTACACCAAATTTGGGTGATTTACATGCTTTGTAACAGAATTTGGGAATATGCCAAGAGCGTTTCATGGGCCTCATAAGCAATTTGTTATATATTGCAATTTTAGGGGTAACAACAAAATGCTTGGGAAGTCTGGCAGCATCCCAAATAAAAAACGTAGGCATTCTGGGTGATTGTGAATTGATTTGTGAACACTGTGACTGGGAACAGATTTTTGGATATTGTGGTTGGATATTGTACTCATTTGAGGATGATCTGAAATACATAATGCTGGGCCCAGATTTTGGTGCTTGTGTGTGTGTAGTTAACAAACTGTGTTGTTGTATGTAGTTGCTGCATATGAGTAGTTTCTGTAATAAAGAAACAGCACAGAACGATATGGTTGTCATCAACTGAAGGTAATTGTTGGGGGCCAAAAAAAGCACGAGAGAGAGACAGAGAGAGAGAGAGAGAGAGAGAGAGAGAGGAATGAGACACACTTTAGGTGATAATGAGCAAGCAAGAAGCAGGAAAGAGAAAGCAAACTCAGCTCCCTGCAACCTTCTAACATTTATACTGTGGCGGACTTTGCTACAGTGTGTGTGTGTGTGTGTGTGTGTGTGCGTGCGCGTGTCCTTGCCACGATGAATAGAGACAGATAGTGATTTATTCAGATAGTTGTTGGCATTTCAGTTTACATCCCCCAGAAAGCAGCAGGCTGCTGCAGCATGAATTCAACGTGCTGCATTAAGAGCTTTGCTCCCTTCAGGCAACAGGAATTCTGGGTTATTTCTACCCTGGTGTATCTGGCACAGTTTTGGTTATCTGTGCTCAACGGGCCAATGAAAGCACAGCTGCTCCACGGCTCATTGGCTGCCGCGGGGTAATGGATTAACCCTGATTGGTGACTTTCTGGGAGGACACACCCCAGTTTTTTTTTTTTTTTTTTTTTGGTGGTGGGGGGAGTGTGTGGAAGACATTTGCATATTTATCCAATTTCACTACATTGTGGAGGATTTGCAACCTAATTTTTTTACATTTTCGGCTCCAGACGACAAAGACGTGATATCACCAAATGTAAAAAGTCCTCTCAGCTGGTGCTTCAGCCTCCAGAGTTGCTCTTCTAACTCTTCATCCAACACGAGAATAATAATTAAAAGTATTTTAATCATTTCAACAAACTTTAGAACCACGCAGAGTCTTTGCTAGACTTTGATAAAATCAGAAAATAATGATTTCTGATCGTAAAAGTCGAGAAGCGTGTCGAACAGTGGTGCTGCACCATAGCACCACATCTCCCACTACACTGCTGGGTTGCTGGGCAAAATTTAGAACGGGCCTGCCTCCATACAGGAGTGGCTTGGTGGATGGTAAATGTGTGTGACGTCTTAGCCGGCGTGTTTCTCTAACCCCCCTGTGTATCGCGTGTCTAGACCTCACCAGCACTACTTCAGGAAGGACCATGTGACCCACAGGAGCAGTCACAGGACTTCAACATCCACACTTAAGGCCCACTTTTTTCTTCTTCTTCAATCAATTCTTCCCTTTTATTCAAGCCTGTAATCAGAAGGCTCAAATAAGTGAAACTGAAGGAAAGCGACAGAGGTGGAGCCCGGCGCCAAGGACACATGGCTGCATCAAAGCGAGGTTCAACCCTGCAAATACCAGCTCGCTTTGGAAAAAAAAAAATTCAGTTATTTGGGTTTAACACCAGTCACAAGACTTAATACCAGATTAATTTTCCAAATGATGGCAACGTCCTTGCAAAAAAAAAAAATTATCAAGAACTTAAAAATGCATTTAAAAAAAAATTCTGTTGAATAAAAATCATTAAATTGATTGAATGATTTTTTTTATTTGTAACTATTTTTTTTCTTATGTGGAAATGATGTTGAATTTACAAATGCTGTATTTTTAAATGCAGTATTCAAGATTATATTCACTTGAATTGAGTTTAACTGCAATGTCACCTTACACACTGGAAATACTACATATTCTCACAAATATATAAATAAAAATAATATATATGCAAATATATGCATCCATTTGTACTGTATGCTGTACATGACTTTACTTTCTGATAAATAAAAACTGTCATTTTGGGTGTGATTTATTTTAACATTATATTTTTAGCCCTAGCCCTTTTTAAAGAAAACTATGAATTCAAATGATAATGTTGAAAAAAAAAAAACAGAATAAAATTAAAAATGTTCACAACAAATTTTACTTTAAAGACATTTTTAAACAATTTGTACTTTTTTTTAAAAAAAGTTTAAAAGTCATTAAAAATAATAGATGAATAGATTTAGATATAAACTGAAATAAATTGAAATAAATAAATGCATTTGAATGTGTTTGAAAGTATGTACTAACACCATAAAATAACCGGATATTGGAGAGATATTCACCTCAAAGCTTCACGCTGCAGTTAAAAAAATACAAGTCCGTTAACAAAAAGTAAAAAATAATTAGTGAACTTTTGGTGACCAGGCTTTTGCTACTTATAAAAGTCCACTAAAACTTAATAGTCACCTCCATCCAGAGACAGAAATATGAGCAGCGAGTCGTAAAGACTTCTGATGGAAACCTAAGCAGCGGCACACTCAGGAAACAAATAAAACATCTTTATGAGCGTGATTTTATGATCTTAATAGGCACAGTCCCGGTCCAGTGGCCTCTAAGTGCTCTGCTGGACAGGTCTGCGTTTCAGAGCCGACTTCTGAGCCCGGCTACCGTCTGCACCGCCACACACAAAACTCTGCACAACTTACTGTCTTCATCCCGCTGGCTGCAGGATAATTAAAAGAATGCTTTCACTGCCCGTGAAATTTCAATAAATTCCCATTAGCTGGGTCCAAAGTACATTTTGTCTATTAAGACAGAATATAAAACTAACTGATACACAACAAACACAGAACGTAGGAGTCATATAGTCTGTGTAATGAGGGACAAAATGCAATTTTTCAGCACTGTTATTTGAAGGTGTGGTGATTACAGTGCAACAAACTCAATGTTTTCCAAAGTACCTTATTCCAAAACCCAATTTTCTTCAAAAACAGGTGAAAATAATCTGCTAATGAGGTATATTATTTCACTATCCAGCACAAGTCAACATGTTTTCAACACTTTTCTACTAGAAACTACTTTTCGTCACTTTCCTTAACTTAATATTGTGTTATTCCACAAAGCTGACTCTTTTTTTCTAGAGAGTTCCTAAATTAAGTCTCACCACCACAGGCAGATATTCTTTTTTGTAGGATTTGAAGGTTCAGTATGACATTAAAAGACTGCTTAAAGTGGATGTTTGTTTTATTGCTGTGCTTTGTCTTGTCAAGTTCTTACAAATCATGACTACTGAAAAGTGATCAATTCAGCTCTGGAGTAAAATAAGATTTTTTTGTGGAGCAAATAATCTCTATGTACAAAAAGTTCATAAATGTCTAACTAATAATCATTTTTGATTATTTTTTAAATGTTCCTTTAATTTAATTTTAACTTTTTTACCACAAATTCTCAGAAAAAATCAATAATTAAATAAAAATAATTTTCGACATATTCTTTCATAGCTCTGGCAATAAATCAGAGTGAAACTTCGGGCGAGGTTGAAACCCTGCTAATTTTATTTGTTCCCTGAGAGTTCATCAGTCTCTTTGAAGCAGGACGGGACAGGTTATCTGTGACCTCGTCGCTTTTGTTAGACAGACAATACAGGCTTGTTGGGCCATTAGTTTGTCTTTGAAGGCGCTCGTCTAGGTGTGATATCCGCCCTGTCGCTGCAGAATCCACTACAGGGACAAAGAATGCCTTCTGAGGCCAAAAATACCCTGAGGTGACTTACATCATTCCTTCCCAGTCAAAGTGGAGTCTGCAGTAAAATGTAATTATCTCAATTATACATCAGAATCAACTTTAAGCTTTAATACCACAAATATGACGGAATGGAAGCAGACAGGAGAGCTCCGAGTCGCGCTGATAACCGAGACTCTCGATTCATGAGAACGTAGTACTCCGCTCCGGTGGAGACATCTGATTGGCGGTGCAGCGGAGGGCTGCCATTGGCTGGGGCGGTGACATATTCTGTGTCGACTCAGCGCTGGGACCTGTTACGCCAGATGCCCTCCTCTCGTCCCCTGCAATGTTTGCAGCCCCACGCACGCGATCCCTCGCTCCGCTTGGCTGCACCCTCTCATCGCATTACTTCTGCTATTCTAACTCCTCCATCAATTATGCACAAGAATAACTCAGGGCCCTGATGGAGCCAAGACATAAAAGGGGATCATCGGCGCGAGCGCTCGCAGCGTCTGCCCGCGTGTTCCCACCATGCTGCCGCTGCAACCAGTGATATGAGGGCCAAGGTACCAGCTCATATAGAGCAGCACACCAACAGGCCTGTGCATAAACAAACATATCACAGCTTCTACGATCATCAGCCAATCAGGTCACGACACATAAGTCAACAACCCAACAAAAAGTCAGAAAACATTATTCTAGGATCACCAAATCTTATTCCTTCTAACGCAAGATGAACAATCTTGTCGTGTAACACTGGCATTGCTTTGTTCACCAGAAGCAGGATTGACTGAACTGTCTTGTTGTCATATATTCAAACATCTGTTCAGAGAAAACTGGATGGCTTTACTTATTTGAAGACTCAAACGGATCTTGCACACGGCTGTGGTCTTGTTAACTTCTCAACTCAGCTGAACTAAAACACGATGTAGCTTCAAGAGCCTTTATCTTGACTGTTCCCATCAAGTCATTTTGACTTGTTTTAAGATCCGGCGGTGATTTATGTAAGTTTGAGGAAACTTAGTCATCAAGTCATTCAGTGTCCCTCACCAGCAGATTGTTTGTTTGATACTAGCACAGTTTTGTTCTGCTTCGTAGAAGAGGACTTGTTTTTCATCTTCAGCAAAAGTGTGTCATTGCCTGCTATAAATGAGCCCTAAAACCACCAGATTTACTCAAACAAGTGAAAACTGTCAGCGCACGGTGAAAACTTCAACGTGTTTCCAACAGAAATCAATAAAAGTGTCAAGAATATGTGGAAATTAATGAATCTTGAAGTTAGGAAAGGGTGAAGCGGGTCACTGCACATGAATTGAGAACAAAGAATCAAGAAAGACAGGATAATAGAAAATCTGCACTGGTAACAGAAATATTTTAACTACACTTACAATTTTTTTTACCCGCATTGTAGGGAAATCAGACTTGAAGAACTCTAACAGACACAAATAACTTCATGAGAGGGAGATTTTTTTTTCTTTTTTGCAGTAGCTGAATGCCGGATCAGAAAATATCAAAAAATGCTCAAGTGACATCCCAGGATTCGTAACCTACTTTTGTCCCTCGAATCAAAATGGAGTCGAATTTGGAAAATGGCTGCCTGTGCTCCGCACTCCGCCACACACCACAGAGAAAAGGCGAAGAGGAGGAGACGTCAGCACGTCTATGGAAAGTGTGCAGACCTTGGCAGTCTGAGATTTCAATTAATGACCCTGCAACTGAAGTTGCGCGACGATAAAATACCAAAAACAATTTAATCGCAGCCATTCATCAGCAACGAAACACAGGCCAGGAAAGAATTCGTGAAAAAGGAAAAGAGCAGCCGGCACAATGTCGACCCCTCTATTAAAGTCATGGCGGTCCTGACCTGGATTTCTCCTGGTTGCGTGTGAAGGTTTGTCCAGGCTCTATCGTGAGATCACAAACAGCTTTTTTAATATTTCATGGGTCCCACAGCACCAAGTGTGCTGAAATCCAACAGGAGGAAACACTTTGAGTCTCCACGGACCAGAGAGCCACACGAAAGGTCCCGCAAAGTCACACCAAGTTCATGAAACAACGACTGCTCTTCACACGCAGATAAATAACATTTGTCCTTTCAATAATTTTCACCACGGGAGGCTGAAAACGGCAGAACAAGCACAAACTTCTGTTGTGGGACGAAGGACGTGGCTCCCAAGCCACCATCAGATAAACCCTCATACCTAAACGGTGACATGAGACATTTGAACCGCAGGAACAAAAGCAATTAGACAGCGGCGGTGTCTCCCACAACAGCAGATTGTGCTTCATCAGAGATGTTTTGGTTTGTCTTTGCGGCTGGGAGAAAAAGTGGCCGTTCGTCACTCGGTGAATCACGCGTGATTCGCAAACCTTGACTGGAAAAGTCATGCGCTCACACATCAGCTCCGTCTAATTTCTTCCAAGATACACAAAAAGCTCAAAGTCAGCAGCCAGTGAAAATCAGGAAAAATCGGCGTGATGAGGAGGCGCACATTCTTTTTTGTTTCAGGCCTCCCTCCAAAGCCGCAGTGACCCAAATATAGTTCCAGAAACATTTACTTGGCCCCCGCTGTCAAAATGATCACATTTGCTTTTTATCAAGCATATATTTCAAGCCAATTTACATCTCAGCTGTGATTGTATGTGATTTCAATCCGCTGATGTGCCAATTTTCTCATTACCTCCATTTGTCTTAAACCAGAAGAGACAGCGAAGCCTTTCCTGTCAGGATCACAACGTCATGTAATAAAACTACTGACAGCACAGCTAACAAGAAAAAAAACACAGACCGGTTTTAGTCCAGAATTAAGCTTAATAACCACGACAAGAGAGTTATTCACTTCGAAGTAAGAGAAAACACTGCTGATACCGGCTTTCTCTCAGTCCTGTTGAAACAACTCAACTTTACTTTAGCTGTACTTTGAAGAGAGGAGAATAAATGCACCTCCAACTTCTACTCTGCAATAATCTCAAAGTTGTCTATAATGACTCAGAAAAGTCTACAGGAAGTAAAAAAAAAATACAATCTGTTCCCAATACGACTGATCTCAAGATTTCTTTAGTGAGAAAAGCACAAGGCCAGTTGTTCCACTATAATCAAGAAAAATGTCTCATGAATATAGAAGCTGCGAGAAGGAAGCGGGTCGATTTGTGTTGGAAACAGGTTGAAATGTTCTTAGTGCAAAAAAAACAAGCAAATAAGACCTTTAGATTCAATAACACAAAAAGCATTCTTGGTAAGACGGAGATTTTTGCAGCGCAAACGTTTCAGCACTTTGGACAGAACGAGCACATTCCTGCAGCTGCAGGCTCCCCTCGCTAACTTTTTCTTGGACTCCGGTTCACGCAAGTCTTGACAAACTTCATAAACCCGTGTTTCATCATTTCTCGGTGTCGAGACTATAAAAGGACGTCAGGACGGCCGAGCACCCGCCCTGCCACCTTTGATACTGTGTGATGGCCTACAAGCAGCTGCAGCCTGGCCCTGTCTGTTAGCAGCTTAGTGGCTCTTTAGGACCTTTTTGGAAGCAGTTTTTAGAAGCTTTACTGCAGTCATTAGGAGCTAAGGCTGATTAATGTGAATGGTCAGGCAGGGCCTGGCTTTCTGAAGGAAGAACAGAGAGGGGTGAAGGGTCCCACAGGAAGTGTTTTGTGTCTCCACACAAAGGGAGGGCTGACCTCTTAAGCCCCTTAGAGCCTCTTTGCTAATACCCTCACCGGTGCCTACAAAGACACAGGGGATGCCATTTCACCACTCACATTTAAACAGCACACACAAGAAAAAGCCCCACCAAGATTAAAACGGCAGAAAAGTGAACCTCTGTGCAGCGGAGTGAGACTGCGAGATTAGGCCTGAAGAGTCCCCCGCTAATCCATTGACTGTCGTGCATATCAAACACAGGATGCCAAACTCACGCGGCCTCTGATATGGACACAGTCAATCTTATCAAGTTTTTTTTTTGTCTACTGTTAAAACATAAATGTTTGATTTTCTCAAACAAGTGAAAAGAGAGATTACTTCCGCCTGTTTCCAACACCAGTGTTAATTTCATCTCCTCTATTGCGTCCTCTTTCGAAGTAATTCTAGACCAACTCTTGAAACGTGCATTATTGTATTATTGTATTGGCAAAAGCCTGAAATGATCATGTACAGACTTTCTTTAAGTTTGCTGGATGAAAAAAGGATTCTAGTGCTGCAATTTACCTCATTGTCCTCCTTCAAGACGCTGACAATCAATTCTAGAAAATTCTCAAAACAAGTTGACGTCTATTAGTAGTTGTCCTACTTCACTGGCAGGTATTTTTAACATACTGTCTAGATTCATTCTACATTCATTCTTCCTGATTCTGACTGATTTGTAATAGAAGCAGGTTTACGTTACCACGCTGAATGGGCAGACCTTTTCACTTCTGCTAAACTGAATTTTCTAGATTATGGTGTGATTTTTCGTGATTCAGATTCAGGGATTTACTTCAATCTCAAAGATAGTGGCACTAAATTCTAGAAAAGGCTCAAAATATGTTTTCTTCTATTAGAAGCTGGCTGGAGTTATCTTGCTTCACAGGCAGATGTGGGGTTTTTTTTACATATTTTAGCATAATTTCTAGGTTCAAGTGCTATTTTCCTGATTCTTGTGCTGTGATCTACTGTATGTTTTCGTCTATCAACATACTGTGACTCTAAAAATGTCTTGAAACAAGTTGACTTATAATAGAAACAGGTTTATGTTACTATGCTGAATGGACAGACCTTTTCATTACAGATAAATTTCATTTCTCGATTTGGACTAGGGGATTCACTTCTTTTTCAACATACTACACTAAACTCTAGTTGAAGTAATCTCGCTGCACTGGCCGTTACAGGGAAAATTCTTGTGATGAAAAATAAAAATAGCGAAAGAAAAGAAGATGCACCAACTTGCATTACATTCTTGTAACCATGGTGTGTTTGCTGTGCCAGAACTTGAGAGAAATCTTGCAGTAAACCAATGAACTGTCCACGCTTATTAGCAGCCCAGCGTCACTAGTTCCTGTCAATCACAGCCTGGCAGCCTGAGGGCCTCGCCTTATTAGTCGCAGCGTAAAGGGAGGGCAGGGGCAGCTTCTCTCTGCAGGCGGGGTCATAGAGAGCATGAGGAATGACGGGCGTCAACGACAGGACAACAGTTCCCCCTCTGCGCAAAGCTTCATGTATGAAACTCACAGCTTAATTGACCTGAAGGTTCGGTCTTATTAAGTGCATTCTGGGAGATGCGACTGATTAAAGTACACCGAGTGGTAGGAAGCTGACGTGGTGTGAGAAGCTGAATACGGGAGATTTCCGATCTGTGATGTGACACTCTTTCATTTCATGTGCTGAGAGCCTGAAGTGCGGTGAGGACCTTAATGCTCCTGCACTTTGTAATAAAATGGAAGGTAAACCTCAGATAAGAAGCCTCTTATCCCCAGTTTATTGATGGTTTCTGAAGCCTCTCTGCAGGAAATCACATGCAGTCAGCTCTCTTTGATGCCTTTTGAGATTGACACTTCCTCAGGGTGGAAATGCTGGTTCTGACCCCACCCCAGGACTCCGCGGCCTGGACGCCGTTCCCCTGTCGTAGCCTCTGGCCTCTTATGCGGAAGTTTCTCTCACCCCCGCCACTGCGTTGTCCCTCCTGTTATAATCCCCCTGCTCCACCTCAGATAACTTATGCACACTCCCCACAACCATCCCTCCCGTCTCCTCCTTCTCTCAGTCGTGTCTCTGCGCAGCTAAAAGCCGGCTATGGGCCGCTGAGTACGAGCGGAACAATAGCGGCCTTTCAGGCGTTCTGCGCCGGCGCTGGGAGAGGGCTGCGGTCCTGAGACCCAGTCAATATTTGGACGTGGTTGCCTTTTTGTGTCCGTTTCTAATCCAAGCGGAACCAAGCGGCGGGGAGCCGGGGAAAGGCTGAGAGGGGAAAGCAAGGGTAAACACTGGGAACAATGCAAACGGGGCAACTCACAATGCCACTGGGAAACTATCACAACATCAGCTCGCCACCGAGTGAAAAATGGAGCATTGTTTCTTTAAGTGGAGATTAAAAAGAGAGCAGTGTAAGAAAAGCAAATAGCGGAGGTCATTCCGCTATGAGAAGAAATGTGCGCGGGCGTCGAGTCGAGGAGCTCACTCCTGTTTCTGAGGTATTACCTCAACCAATAAAAACCAAGTGTGTCCAGAAGCTGAGAGAAAGAGAGTGTTTGGATCATCAGAGCGGTCTTTTAAGTCGATAACCACACTTACTGTGTATCAAACATGAAAACAAGCCACTGAAATGACTCTTTGATTGTCTTATGGAGAAATATGTTGCATCTGCTGAGGAAAGCTTTGGATGGGCATTATCAGGGATTAAAGGAAACCCCTGGGGTGACAGTGCTCTCCCAACACTGGAATCCCTCTCTCCCCAGCTGTCAGGTCGTTAGTCCCACCCAATGAGTTTCTTTGATGACGAGGGGTATCAGTTTCCATGGCGTCCGAGACACAAACAGCTTGAGAGATTAGGGACGGAACTCGGCCCTGATTCTCTGTTGATCCCACCTATCAGCAACAAATAAACACCTTGGGCCACGGCAACGCCTGCGTGCAGACCATATGGACCCGGGTGGGTTTTAATGAAGGAGCTAAATAGCTGGTGAGCAGGGAATTCACTAATAGCTCCTTGTCAGAGCAGCAGTAAATACCCCACTCATACGCTTTATTCCATCATTGGTTACCGACACAGACGGCGAAGCTGACAAGGAACATCTGTGGCTCATTTTTCTTACATGAGCTTTTCCACCACAGCTTTTATTTTCTGGTTTTGATTTCCTGTCTTCATTGGGATGTTTCTGTCCTGGTGCCACTTTCTCATAAAACATACTTCATACAAGCTTCATAAGCGGTAACTAATGATTTTATTAATGGTTAGTTATACACGCATTAATAATACTTTATTGATCTCACAAAAGGACTGATGTTTCTTTTGATCTGTCTAATCTAATAAGGCTTCCATCCATAAAGGGTTTATAAGTTGTAACTAAAGCAATGAAAGCTTTAGAGATCAGGCATTATAAAGCATATTATAAAGCAACTAGATAATGCCACACAACCTCTGATCTAAAAAGCATTTCTAAATGATTTCTTAAGCATTTGTTACAACTTGGGGGCTACAGAATAAAGGCAGTCGGACATTGTTCATTATTCCTTCATCACAATATCTAAAACTACAGCGTATCTACAACATTAATACAATCATTAATAATACATTATAAATCCTTCATAAAGTATGCCTCCTTAGAAAGTGGATCCAAGCATATGCAACTTATAAACTCACAGATGCTGTTAACAACAGCTTGTCGAAGTGACCGGGGAATTGTAGCACCGCCGCAACTCTTCATTATTCTTCAATGACAATATCTGAAACCACTCTGGGTCTACAACTAAAAGGAGGCACAACATTGTTTTGCCTCTTACTCTTTACAAATTCTAGTGAGATTCCAACGTTTTTATGGATTATATCCAAATTAGGACCGTTCCGAGACTTTCCAAACCTGCACTTGCTTTGTGCACAGCTTACACACCTCACATCCCCTGACTAATGGACTGACTCAGAGGAGACCGAACAATGCAAAGCACTGCAGCCTTCACGCTGAGTGAATTACATTTGGCTGATAAATACTGAAATAGTGCAATTATCTGAAGCTTTTTAGGGGGGTGATGTGGCATTAAAAAACAACTAAGAATCATTATATCAACTGTGTCTTGGCAGTTTCTTTCCAACGAGGCTCTCTGACACTGGAGTTTCATTTAATTTCATTAAGTAGCTTATGCGAGCACAGCGACTTGCTGTCAATGTGGGAGCTTTTCAAACTCCAGGTGAAGCTGAACCATCCTCGTGGCTGTAAATCCCCCCTCCGCCGCTCAGAGTCTGCTCATCGGAGCCTATTCAGCAACAAGCATCAGCACAGGAAGATGCTTCCCTGAGATGAGAGCGAAGCAAACATGGACGCACGTTTATCTAAATTACAAAGAGGCCCTTTGAAACAATAGAAAAACATGAAAATGTCATTGCATTTCCATTTTTCACGACTCACTTCCCATTTCAATTCCAGAGCTCCTGTAGGGGATTTCATGAATGGCTGAGTATGGACTGCTGCTCCGGATGCCATTTTTCCCCACTTTGGTCAAATATGCAGCAGAGAAGGCAGAAGGGGGGGGGGGGTAAGAAAGCTCATCTGGAAGTTGGGACTGTACCGCAGCAGGTTCCCAGAGCTCCAATACTGAGTATGGTTACATTAAACAGCAGGGATCTGGGGCCCACGAGCTTGTATGGAATACTGTTAGGTTCTGCTGAGGGTCAGGGGGCCCCCAGGCTTTAAGCACGGCCCTCTCTTACATTATACAGCCCGGGTCAGGTTTAGATTAAAGTCATGAATGAGAAAAGGAGACAGTCATTTAGAGTTACTCATTTATTTAGCCTCCATTCTGCAGAGACAAAGCCCAGGCAGGGTGCCGTGCCAGGGCCGTCACCGGGCCCCATGGCCGGCGGTACTGCCCCGGTTTTGACCCTGACAACGGTCTCCTCTGCGCTGCTTAACCCGCAACTCGCCTGGTTACTACCAAGTGTGTGACCTCAGCATGTGTGGATCTCTCACAAGACCGAGCACCACGCTGTGCCTTGGCCGCGGCTGAAATACCCCTGTGTACCCCCTTATTGTCTGCCCCAGCGTGGGCCGGGAGGGGGGCAGAGCGGGTGGAGGAGGGGGACACTTGGAAGGCGAGCATGGCAACCAAGAAACCAGACATGGGAACTGGGAAGTGTTTGAAGGCTAAGAGAAAAACAGCAACCTGCAGCCTGTGAGCGGAACAGAAAGCTGTTATCAGACTCAGATATCTGTCTGTTAGCGGAGCAGGAACTCCATCAGCCTTTGATGCCACCACCACATTTGCATTTGTATCACTGACATCTTGTCATTTCAGCTTCTCTGGAGCCCAACAAACCAGTTTCTTTTTCCTGAGCAAATGCTGACATAAATTTGTTTTTGTTTTTTGACTCATGCCGAAACTACAGCCTGCTTATACCAGACAGAGGTGAACGTATTCCTGTCCAACTGAAACAAAGTGATACACACTCATTATATCACATCCAGTGCCAAGAGTGAGACACTGAGTCACCAAGGGAGGTGCCCTGACACACACAGGAGAGACTTAAGAGGAGAAGTGTCATTTTAGTATTGAAACTACAAGGATCTGGCCTCATAATAAAATAATTTTTAGGCAGACTTGTAGTAATTAAAGCAGAAAGCAACCTTAAGTTTTCAGCAGCAGGTTTTTCGCCAAAAAGGAAAAAACACACTTTTCAGCACATTCTGAGCAAAGCAGCGCGTCAGATACATGAATAAGAAATCATATCAACTCTAACTTGACAAAAATATGTCAAAGTTTCATAGGATGAGTCTTCATTTGGCACAAAAAACATTTTCCAAAAAAAAAACTATTGCGTTAATCCTAATCGATGGCAGCAGTCTGGAGACTCAGCAATATTTCAGCGCAGGCAGCGCAGCAGCTCAGACGATACATTTCTCCCATCGCTGTATTTCATTTTCGACCTGAACGTGGAGCACACACTGAACATTAATGCGTAATAGCGCGTAATGGTGCGTAATAGCGGACAGCCTGTGCGAAAAAGCCGTGTTGTTCCTCTGTCAGGGATGATTTATGCTGCTCAGTGTGCACAGTTGATTACAAAGATGATTCAGATAAGAAGGATTATTAAACTGCATCATAGCAACAATCCATCAATGAAGACAACAAATAAAGGATGTAGTCAGGACTGATCCTAACAAACGCTCAATTTATCAGTCTCGTGTGTGTGCAGGAGAGGACTTCATCATGGTGGCAATTCACAGAAAATCTTAATCATAAGAGGTAGTGTTACAAATTGATGTAATGACAGGTTTGTTTTTAAATCGTAAATATATAAAGTGATGTTTTGTCTCCTCCTCTTACTTTGCGTTTTGAGCACTTGTGATGTGTCAGATTCGGCTAGTGTACAGCAGACACTAAGTCAAACAATCAAACTACTGGAAGCCGGTTAGAGTGCAGCTTCGACCGGGCAACGTCAAGGGTGAAGTCCGCCGCCTGCTGCGGGCGGAGGGAGCCCCTGTGCGCCGGTACATCGCTGCGGGCGGACGGGCAACTTACTTGGGGTTGGTCCGGTTCCAGTAGACGGCGTAGCGGTCGGACACCACCTTGGAAGCCGGGTCCTGGCCGTACACACACATCCCAATGATGAGGATGAGGGAGAGGATCATTTCCACCTGCGGCATATTTGCTCTGGAACTCCGACGAAGCCAAATCGATTACAGTCCCTCCTCAGGTCTACAGGTTCTGATGGATGTGATGGTGATGAGATGAGACAGGATGAGAGTCCCGCACAGATGTAGCTCCTTCCTCGGTGTTTCTAACTAAATTGCACGTCTTTCCCTTCTTTTAAAAACAACAGGATCTTGTCAAGTCTGCGTTTAGACAGTCAGATTAATTGCTTTGCACTTCTTCACTCGCGTGAACAAAGGCCAGATCTACATAAAGATGTGTCCAGAAGGTGGAAATCCACAATATTTCTGCCTGAGCCACGAACAGCCTTCCTCCGTCTCAACTCCGCGGAGCGCAGCGAACTCTTTCTCCAACTCGCGGTGAATTTCCCACAGAGGAGGCAACGTCGCGTACGCGGTGCAAAACTGTAAATCTCTCTGTATATATAATAAAACAGAGAATAAATGTTCCAGAATGCAAAGAGAGCAGAAACGCGGTCCTTGTGCCGTCGCTCTCTCCAACTCAGGATCTCTCCTCCTGTTCGCTCTGAATCACCAAGAAGCCAAAAAGAAGAAGACTCAGACCAGCAGCTCGAGCTCCGGCTGCAGCTGCCCGAGCGCGTGTGCCCTCCCAAACAACAGCGCGCGCAGTGAATCACACCTCTCCGCCGCGTTCTGACGCGCACAATCTCCGGGTTAAACGTCCCTTAACGACCGGCTCTGGGAGCGCTGTTATCAATGCGGAGGAACCAAGCCAAGTCAGCAGCGCTCGGGCTCCTGCGGCCATGCTCTCCCGGACCAAACCCCCCCTCCTCCTCCTCACCCCTGCCCTCCTCCCCCAATCCCTCTCTCGCTTCCTCCCTCCCGTGCGAGCCGGGGCACGCTGCAAAAAGTGTTCGTCGGTGCGGTTGAGGCGTTCCGACTCAGAGACTGTTGAGTCTCCCAGAGCTCGTTTTCTCACATGAAATCAATTACTGTGCAAACGGATCTCAGATCTGCTCAATCAGATCTGTTTTAAAGTGTTCGCAGGCTGCAGAAAACATCCTGAAAGCGGTCGTGCAACCCAGAAATAGGCAAAATAAAAAAATCTCACCAAACTGTGCAGACATTGATTGAAAGGCTGCTCCAATCGGCCTCATTGATGTGGGGGTGAGTGCAGCTGCTGTTGTACCGCCTGTCACTGCAGACATTTCTTGCAGTGTACAGTTTCACGGTTGCGCACAGTCTCATTGGCTTGGATTTTGAATGACGGGCGTCTCGCTTACAAAAACAACGTCCCTCCTCTTGTGGGGTATCTGCGCTTCCCAGGCCGACAGACAGATCCCAGATCAGTTCTTAAACCTGCTGCGCGACAATCTCCTTTCACTGGGTGCATTTCTTTTTCACTCAGCAGTCGTGACCCAATCCGGCCCAGGTCTCACTTTGTAATTTTGTTGTTTTGTTGAAGTGCTATAAAGTTGCTTTCCTTCTAATATGCCATATCTAATTTCAGCTATTTTCAACGCAAATGAACTCATTTCACGAATTTACTGGCAATAATTATCCTGTCAGTAAATGCAGTGGTTCTAAGACGGTCTTTAACTTGAAACCAGTTAATGCGCAGAAGTGTCTCAGCTGGCAGAGTTTTCTCTTGTTTTGGGGAAGACAAAATTCAATTTTAGACTAAACGACCCGAGAAGGGACCTGCGTTTTATTGTCGGCACGAAAGCTGCTTTCATTTCTTCTTGTTTACTACTTCATATTTTTTATGCATTTTTATTGGCCACACGTCTATCTCACAGGCATTTTAAAACGATGCCTCCTCAGGTTTCATGGCTGCAGATATGCAGCGTGCTGTCCAGCGGTTTGGGTTCATGACTCAGTGCGCCACGTAGTGGTGGTGAGAGGGAAGTCATCATGAACTGTCTGAGGAGCCACAGGGTCTGTTTTAGGGGAATTCAATACCCTGCTCGTTGAAGGAGAGAACATTTTAACTGCTTCTGTGCTTGGATGGAATTGTTACGAGTGTTTAGACCACATAAACATCACCAGGCGGAGCTTGGAGGTTGTCCATTAGTGAGTCAGAGCAGATACAGACAGGCTTCAGCCCTGGTAGTCCAGCTAATCCTCTTCATAACAACGGTACCACTGAGGAAGCTCGTCCGAGGGCCGCTGGGCCCAACAGGAGGATTGTAAACTGCAGTGACACTGAACAGTCGCCGCCGCTCCTCAAACTGCGGCTTCTGTCCGCAAACGGCCTGATTTATTTCACCTGAACAGGCTCGTTGAACTCCATCTCGCCTGGTGCAGAGTTGCCCTTCACCTGTTTAGCCCCTGATGCCAAAGTGTGTACACTTGTTTCAAAATGATTTTGTTTCTCAGGGCGCAACAATGAAATACCTGCTATAGAAGCGACACTTAAATGCATGGGCAGAGATACCTTTTCTAGTGATGAGGTTTTTTATTTTACGGGGACGTGAGCTCTGAGGTGATCACCTGCAAAATGAAGTGAAAAAGAAAGGGCACCTGGTAGATATCAGATCAAGTGCTGTAAAGCTTGTGACTGAGTGGCACAGTGGATGAGTGATTCACACTACTGCTGCCTCAGAGCGAGAGCAAGTTTGGTTCCAAAAAGGACATTTGTACATGAAATGTGCATGTATGTACGGCGTTTTCTCCACCTGCTCCTCCTGCATGTTCGGGCCACTTAGCTGCTAGATCTCCGCTGACGGGGCCTGTCTGCGGTTTGGTGCTGGGCAGGTGGTGTACAAACAGCTTAAACAGCTTTGATGTGTGAAATAGGACAGACAGCTGATTTATTTTATAGCAAGAAAATACGATAATCAGCATTTTCTAGGAACTAAAGTCCTCCATCAGTTGGATTGCACATCTGATAAGTTGGCATAACAGCCTCTCTGTGAAAACCCCCTGTGTCCCCTTTGTATCTTTCATAGACATATTTTGGAGTCTGTTTCTTTAATTGTATTACTGTGACGTGTCCCCTTTGTATCTTTCATAGACATATTTTGGAGTCTGTTTCTTTAATTGTATTACTGTGACATTTAAAGTATGTGTAAGTGTATTTAGATATCACATGTTTGACTAAAAGACTGTGCAGACACTTTGGCCTGAAAAAGATCTCACCTCAGATTTTAATTGTGCAACAAGCTCATTTGGTGCATGTCATAAACTTGACATGCACCGCAAATTGACTCACATTCACAGTGCAGGACTGTTAGACTCTGTTTGAGTCTGACAGGCTGTTTGTAGCACTGGTTAATCCTGAGGTGAAGTTAAGCCTGAAAACTAACCTGACATGGACCAAGCTAGTCTGGGTGGACCATGTTCAAGGTAACAGAGGTCAAACCTGTTTAAACCTCCTTTATGAAACATAATTTCCTGCAAATAAGCCTGACTAAGTGAAATAAGCCTGGGTTCACTTGTCATCTGACTTCATAAACCACCTGTAACTGGTCCAGAACCACCTGTCCACATAAAAAAACACATGACACACAGTGACACAGTACACCGTGAATCCTGAAGTCGCTGGTGAGTGAGCTGAACCCAAACTCCCCAGCGTCACGATCATCTTCCTGTGGGCTTTGTTTACAGTAAATCCACCTCACACTGTGCTTGTTTGGGTGTCCTGGAGTGTGCGTGCGTGCGTGCACGTGTGTGCCCTGTAAATGCTTGGATGTGTACACGCCAGCCTGCACGCCTGAGTGCTTTGCGTGTGCGCTTGTGAGCGCACACTTCCTTTGTGCATACGCGTGTTTGTGTGTGTGTGTGTGTGCGTGTGCGCGCATCAGACTGATCATCCACCTCAGCCAGACTAATCCATGAGCTATAATCACCTCATCTCCCCAGCTAAAGTGCCTGTCCTACTTCATTTACGCCTGATATACGTCTGTGTTCCCCAAGACAATGGAGTCATTATAAATTAGGGTCAGTGGGGCTGCCGGCACAACACACAGCGGTGCATCTTAATGTTTCTCATGGTCTTATGAGTCGACTGTCACATACACGGAGGAATGAGATGTCTATGTGAGGTATATGTCACGCACTGTTTCACCAAAGAACACTGAATCGCAGAGCGAGGGAAGCTACGAGAGCTGCTGATTGTTCAGATTTTTTTTGTCCTGCATTTATGAATGCAATCTGTAATAAAGCAGTGCCATCAAAGTGCCACGGAGTGTTTATGTTGTGACACGGGCAGCGCAGCCCCTCAGTCCTCTTCCATTAGCCGCTCGTAATCACGTTCAGCCCTGCAAACAAAAAGCCATTTCAATATTCCCATCGTGCACTGAGAAGCAAATAAATAGTTTCTTTTTCTCAACACAAGTTAAATATCTGCTGCAACCATTTCAGTTGTTCATATTTAGTCAAATAATTTGTCAGTGTTGTGAATCTGGTTTCACTGTGGATCTTGTAGTGCTGCATGGTATTAATGGCCCCACTTTGTATTAATAAGGCATTCTTACATAAAGACCAACATGCGCCAAGGAAACAGAAAAATCACCTTATTTGAATAGTGTGGAGGATGATTACAGCCAAAAAACAAACAAGCAAACAAAAACAAACACTCAGACTACATTGTTTTTCTCTAAATGTGATTGTTTTTGCTCAGGATTTAGGTTGTTTTTACCCTGCAAAAAAAAAAAAAAAAAAAAAAAGTTAAGAGTTGGGACCTGGATGGGCCTTAAAATATTTCCTCAGCAACCTCCCTTTTTTTGATGGCTGATTGTCTTGTTCTTTGGATTGGCTGTGTCTTTTGGATGCATGCAGTGTAGGCTTGTTGACTTATTATATGAAATAAGCTGTTCAGTAAATTCACAGTAAGTGGGCCAAATCTGACTTTTTGATTTTTCTTAAAATTTAAAGTTGGACTTTGATGTCAGTTTTTGGTTGATTCTGACCTCATTTTTTTCATAATTCCCAGATGAACAGACAGACAGTATGTTTTATTAAATTAGGCCCCATTGGGCTTATACTGATACTAACTGGAAGAAGACATATCAGGTATACTTGTTTGTAGGCCTCCTCGCTTGTATTGTCAGACCACATCTGAAGAGTTCTGAAAAGACAATGGCAGTGAAGAGTTTTTTAATGAGCAAGTGAGAGAATGAGCTCCTGAAAGAGTCACTGCTCAGTGGAGAGCTCAGGTAGCTGTGTACTGCCAGCTGAGCAGGAACAATCAGAGAGATCAGTTCAATTCAAACAGACAGAGTTTGGAATAGATAACTGGATTTGCTGGGGAGAGTCTGCAGTCTGTTGTATACTGCAGAGCAGGGAAAGACCGGCTGCCTGCGTGAGCCCACACACTGTGTGAGAACAAGTAGACGGCACCTTCTTCACTAACCTTGCAATGAACGAGAACATAGCCATGGAAGCTGTACACAACAAAGATGAAGAAACCTGTAACCTTGGAAAAATGCATGAAAAAATAACAACAATTCAACTGATGAAAGTGTCTGATCCAAAATCATGTGACTACAAGGTAACCAAACTAATCCACAAAAAGCTGAAACTGAATCAAAATCAAGTGCCAAAATCAAATCTGGACTTCAAGCACGAGCTGTATTTGCCTTTTTAGTAGTACCACCATCTTCGTCCAGCTTTAATGCAGTAGTTTAAATGTCAAGGATAAAGCAACAGCTGCTCTGGTTAAGTTTCAGGCCAGAACTTTTGGTCCATATCAGATGCAAACATTTCAATAATTTTCCTACAGCTGCAGTGTCTGGGAGATAAGGCTTGGCTGCTATTTCAATTCTCCATTCAAAAGTAATGAAAGCTCACTGTCAGCCTTGCCTGACACCGGTTATGGCCGCCTCACATTCTACAAGCGCTTCTCTGCTGGTTTTTAAAAGGTTTTTAGAAAAAAAAGTAAACAGTCCGCCATTGTTTCTGGAATAAACTGATACAGATTGATCTTGACAGTCGTGTACTTCTGTCTCTTCTACTCTCACTGTCCACTTGATTTCCTCTTACTTTCTCCTCTTTTCTCTTTCCCCGGTTTTCAGACTTGTAACGCTATCGCCATCTCCTCATGGAAAAGTAAATGTTTATCTCGCCCCCAGGGGAGCGGTTTATTCCTCCGTCTCTCCTTCTCCATCGTTCTGTCTAAAACTCCAGTGTGAACCTTCCCAGCTGGCCTCGCACGCAGCCCAGCACAGGATGTAGATGTTGAGGTTAGAAGAAGAATAGCCTCTAATAAAAGATTTGGCCGCGGTGAAAAATATACAAATCAAGGTGAAATAGGAGTTGAGAGAAGAGGGGGTGTGAGGAAGATGCACGATGACAGGCCGGCTTAGACCCAGAGAGACGTGGGAGGTCTGAGTTATTCCTGTCCGATCGCCACTTGTAGGTCTGTGTGTGGCACCTGGTTGAACCGTTTTTGTATACATGACCTCTGCAAACACAAATACACAAACTCACACTTGCAGACAAAGGCTTGAGAGTTTGTGGAAGGGGGGCACACACACACACCTGACATGTTTTTTTTATGGAGAAAAACCTTCTCTCCATCGATGTTTTCCCTGCATGTAGGTAAGTAATGTCTGTGACCCGTGGAGCCTGCCCTGCTTAAAGTCATTCAAACATGAGGGCTGCTGACACTGGAATGTGAGCTAGGTTTGGGGGGGCGTGCACAGTGGTGGTGGTGGGTTGAAGTGCCCCTTATTGTAGCTTTCATCAGTCTGGCATGTGTCTTAATCATAATGAGACACTTTCATGCACCAGTTTTTGCCCTTTTGTGACAGCAAAACTGTACTTCAGTGGCCCAGCCTCCCCTCTGGTTAACCAAAGTGCCTCCTTGCTGGACCATATCACCCCCAAGTACTCCTCTATTAGGCCCAAGTGTCCTTCCAGTTGACAAAACTGCCCCTGTGTGATCAATAGGCGCCCCCTTTTCATTCCCCCCTGCCGTTATGTTTGAATCTTGAATCAGCACTGATTCATGCAGTTCATGTGGAGGCCACCATTGCAGACCCAGGATCTGATCTCTGCAGCCAGGAAGAGTCACAGCGGTGGGTGGCCACCCCCAAACGCTAAACGAGAGGATGTTACCCAAATCGAAGCGAAACCCGCCTCGGGGAGTCACACGCTGTGGAGCTGAAGGTCCAGCACTCATCTGCTCATTGATCGGCCCTTATTGCCCTTTCAATCAATCCACTCGCTCCCATTCTCATAACACAATTTTGTCAGTCTGAAATTAGCTTATTCCTAAAACTGTGGGAGTCAAGATTAGATCTGGGGAGAAGACTAAAGACAGAATGGAAAAATGCGAGAGATATTTACATATATTGAGCTGTGTGGTGCAGCCAGTGCCCAGGCCTCAGCCCCCTCTTGAAAAACAGAGAGACATCCTGTACAGTATGTGGGATCTGTAAACAAAAGCAGAAGTCAGCCTGGAAAGAGCACGACCCTTTGAAGTAGCTCTTTGAGTTAATCTCTATCAAAGAGATTAATTATTCACACAGCACTTACACATTTCAGTTCTTCATATGAAAAGGTCTGGGAGTTAGCTTTGCCAACTTTTGTTCATTAGCCTTTGATCTGAGGCATTTCAAGCTGAAGTGGGCACTCGATCATAGCAGGAAACCGGGGAGCTATGAATCAGACTGGCAGCACAAAATCACTCCGAGCATGACAAAACTGAACCGAAGCCAATGATCGAAAGGCCTCATCAGCTCATGTGTTTCTGCTCGATGAGTGCGGCGGGGGGACCTCGACCTGATGGTCTCACGGAGGGGAGAGGGGACGGGAGCAGGAGGGAATACGCTGTCTGGCCCTGCTTCCGACACATATCTGGTGTCCCTCTGGGAAGGTCTGAAAATGAAACAAGCACGTTTTAATAAGGCTGCTGGCCTTTAACACAGGTTTGGAAAATAGAGGACTTGTGCCGCGGCCAGCCTGAGGAAGAGCCCCCAAAATCAGAAACATATAATAATCTGAAGAGCGATTTGAGGCGAGAGCAAGCAAACTCAATACAGGCGCTCAATAACACAAATAAACGAGTGAGATACGGAAAGTTGATGCAAGTATGTGAGACTTTTAATATCAGGGACTTTACTTTTTATACATATTGCATGAGCATTGCTGAAGGGAGTCCGAGGACAAGGATTTCAGTGCTCACATGACAAAGACCCTGAACCAGGGCAGCAACCAGGTAACAAACCGATCATTCCTACAAGACTTGAAACTAACTATTGCTTTGATAATCAGTTCATCGAGAGATTGTTTTCATTATCATTTCGTTAATGATTATTAGTTTGGTCTATAAAGTATATATATCAGAAAATTGTGATAAAGTGCCAATAACAATGTCCTTAAAGCCAAGCTGAGATATTCAAACTGCTTGTTTAGTTTAACAGTCCCAAAGATTTTTGGTCCACTGTCATAAAAGGAGCAAGCAGATATTCTTGGGGGCGATTTGTCGTCAAGAATCTAATCAGAGACAAACTTTTTTGTCTTAAAAATTACATAATCAACTATTTGATTAATCAAATCGTTTGCAGTGACAAATCAATTAACCAACTAATTGTTTCAACTCTAAATCATGCCGAGACATATGAAAAATAATATAAAATGTATCCTGTGAAGTGAAGTTTCTTTCAAAAACACTTTCCACACAGAGTCTGAGCCTTTTTCTCAAAGATTCATGTTGAACTTTTTCTACGAAATAAAATTCAGCCTATATGAAATAATACTTCTCATATAAATGCCATTAGATTTGAGCATCATACGCTGGCCATTGGGAAACAGTAAACCACAAAACATGCATTTGTGAACCTGTTACCTCCAAAGGCCAAACTTTTCAATGTGTTTCATTTAATGCATCTCGTGAATAATGCACCATGCACAGAAACTTTGCAAACTGACTCCTATATTTTGTTGTTGTTGTTGTTTTGTTTGTTCACACTGTGAAGACACACACATGCACTGTTGGTCTGGAGCTTGAATTCCTATTAAGGGAACTCGTAACACTAAAACATGCAGCTCTGGTTCAGACAGCT
This sequence comes from Chelmon rostratus, assembly GCF_017976325.1. Classification (NCBI taxonomy): domain Eukaryota; kingdom Metazoa; phylum Chordata; class Actinopteri; order Chaetodontiformes; family Chaetodontidae; genus Chelmon; species Chelmon rostratus. Next base: position 8,799,548 of record NC_055676.1, on the reverse strand, counting down.
GCATAAAGACATGGCTTTCCCAGTTCGGTGTGGAAGAACTTGACTGGCCTGTACAGCAGCTGGTAGTATCACACACACTCTGCATTTTTAACTGCTCAAATATAATGTACAGCTACATATCATTGTGAAATAATTATCACTATAACTCAATAAAATCAACTAAATCAATATAACTCTTCTGTAAGTCTACTACTTGAGTGCTAAATGCTAGTAAATTGAGAATAGACGTGCTCGCAGCTTGTATTTAACCCCGAGGACGTTATTAAATTACAGCATTTAGACCTGACAACAGCCCTTGTGTTGAATGAAACATGATTTAATCAAATTCAAGGAGGACCAAATATCATCCTCATTCATCTGTGGCTTTCGAAGTTCGGCTCAGGACCAAGAATCCCCGCACAGGGTGGTGTGAGCAACCAAATCATCACGATACTGTCCAACAGCCAGCCGGGACCAGCTGCCGGGTGTAGCACCAGCGGCATCTCTGCGATCGGTCAGCCATGCGGTAACGCCGGTGTGTCGGCGACACAGATGTTGTCAGTCCAAATATCACCTGAACTGACATGTCTGCGCTCTGCCTAGCAGGTGGTGGTGCAGGCGGCAGACGTCATACAGAAACACAGCCTCACTGGGTTGATTTGTGCAGCTCCACAAGCATGAACAGCTGCATAAGAAATAAGAAAGTGCATAAAAAGAATTATTTGTTTTTGTCTTGCACTTGATGGTGCTTGGACCCCCAGAAGACAAACATTTAGTGTCACCATATCCTTTACTTTTAGCTCAAGTTCTCTCCGGGACAAAACTTTCACATTCAATTTTAATTTTGTGCTTTTTCCAGTGGAAGTTATCTCATTCTAGGACAAAACTTTTGATGTAACGGCATATTTAAACATCCCCTAACTGAGCTAAATCTGAGATATCACTGCTCCATGTTGGGCATGCATGCATAACTTGTAGATGTTATTACACCGCAGCTACTTCACAACTCTCTGCTTCTCCTAATTAGCAGACAGCCTGTGGAGAAGTGTGGGGCTGAGGTGGCTCTGCATTGGCTGTGGCTGGTAATGATGGATCACAGGCGTCTGTGCCAGCCCAGCAGAGCGGCGCAGCCAGGACTCAGTGGAGAGAAAGCTACAAAACATTCGCACGTTAGCCGCAGAGTCCATCCCGTAGCGAGTCGAGGAATCTCTCCTACAAAGCTCGACATGAGTGATGACGAGTGATTTGACAAATTGTTTGTAGGCTTCTTGAAACAAGTAAACTGCCGCACCACAATCTCTCTCTCTGAAACTGGAGCATATTTAGCCGCTTCTTGGCAAACCATGAATTCTTTAGAATACACAGAGAGAACAGCTCAAACGTGTGGTGGCTTATGCTGCAGGAGCCATCTTTTATGGATCTTTCCAATTTAAAGGCCCCGTCATGGGCAAACAGGAAGTGGCACAGGGAAGTTCATCTGCATGTTCTTTTGAAACATGCAAACATGGTGACGTAGTAACCACTCGCAGGACGACTTGTGATCTACTCTGCCTGGTCAGCAAATACTGCGACCACACTAGCTAGTCACGGTGGCTCGCCAAAGCTAGGATCCGTTCAAGTCAATTTGTTTGACAACTCATGTGTAAGCATAAATGAAAAGGCACTGAATAAATAGATTTATCTACATTTTACAACCTAGGCTTAGCAGAGTGAGAGACAACCACACACACACACACACACACACACAATGTGTAATTGTCATTTTGTGCTGGTTTAAACAACCCTGATTCCAAAAAAGTTGACACACTGTGCAGAATGTAAATGAAACAGAATGTGATACCTTGCTCATCTTTTTTCTTAAACATATTCAACTGAAAATGGTACAAAGACAATATATTTAATGTTTGACCTCACCAGCTTCAGTGGTTTGTGTAAATATCTGCTTATTCTGAATTTTATGCAGCAACATGTTTCAAACAAGTTGGAACAGGAGCAACTAAAGACTGGAAAAGATGTGGAATGCTCTAAAAAAACACCTGTTTGGATCATTCCACAGGTAAACAGGTTGATTGGTAACAGGTGATAGTATCATGATTATGGGCTCAGGAACACTTTGTAAAACTGTTGTCAGTAAAGACTGTTTCTAAACAATGTTTTTATCTATGTTTTGAACAAAGTCCCAATTTCTTAAATCAGGAGTGTATGCTGGCTCCTCTGCATTTGGTAATTTTCCTTTATACAGTATAGTACAAGCACTAAGTGCCCCATTAGCACCGTAGCACAATAGCACTAATTTTCAAGGTACTCTTAGACTTTTATTCTTGTAGTCTTTGAACGCCTGTAATCACCTCTCATCAATGAAGCCGCCAAGCATAGTGCTCTGAGGCAAAATGGCAAAAGCAGGAGCACTCTTTACAAGTGCATTGGAAATCACCAGCCAAGGAAATGCAAAAGAGCTTCAAAAAATCAGAGAAGCCAACTCCAGCTTACTGTACACCTGTGAAGGACCATTCAAGGCAGTCCAACAGTATCCACAACAAGAATGAAACACATTTACATGAGGCAGAGAGAAGCTTTCAAGAGGAAGAAATCACAAAGCAAATTGCTAAACTCCCAAAGGAAACATCTTTTGTGTGTCAACAGTCAACCCTGCTAGAAAAAAACAACATCAAAAAACAGCCGCATGGGAAAAGATGTGATTGCCACACTCAAAACTCACCTGTTCAGACTTGCTTATCCCACATGAGGTCAAATGGTCAGTCTGATTTTACACTTATTTGTTTTATCACTTGTTTATTTTATTTTATTTTATTGTATGTTATCGTATTGCTGTTGTTTGATATTTATTGTGATGTACAGTGTCCTTGAGTGTCCTGAAAGGCGCTTTTAACAAATAAAATGTATTATTATTATTATTAAGTAGGTGTGATTGTGATATGAAAAGACATGGTTACACACGGTAAGCAAGTCCATGTAACTGTAACATTTGCTTTAAGCCTCCAAAAATGCAGTTGGCTCCCCTCAGTGGGGAAGGGCCAAAAATTACGATTTGTACCTTATTTATTTCTGGTTCATCAGATTCATGAGGTTTATGCACCTCGTTAAAGGGCACGTCCACCAGTTTGTTGATGTCACTTGAGTCATGCTGAAGATTATTTAGGGAAATCTTCTTATTGTCTTTCTTTTCGAGAGTTGGATTAGATAATACATACTGCTCTCATGTCTGTCCGTTAACTATGCGGCTTCAGTCAGCAGCCAGTTAGCTTAGCTTAGCATAACTACTGGAAACAGCTAAACAACTAGCCTGACTCTGCCTAGAGTTAGCGAAGTCAACCCTCCAACACTTCTAAAGCTCACCCATTAACACATTATGTCTTGTTTGTTCAGTCCATACAAAAACCAAAGAATGAAATAATTTCTTAATAATGACTTATGTACCGGTTGCCTAGCAACTGCTGTATGCCGCAGCTCAAAAACACATTGGTTTTTGTGTGGATTCAAAAAAGATATAAAGTGGTAATTAGTGAGCTTTAGAAGTGCTGGTAGGCACATTTTGTTTCAGCCGGACGGAGCCAGGCTAGCTTGCCAGTCTTGGCAAGCTAGCAAAAGCTAACTGGCAAAATGTGGCGTTTATCTTCTCATCCAACTCTCCACAAGACAGCAAATAAGCGTATTTTCCAAAACGTCCAACTTTTGCTCCTTTATTCTTAAACAGGAAAGTGAGTGTAGGATCCGTGCAGCTTGTGTGGGAACTGATAACACTCATTTCTCTTCGCTTTTCAACTAGATGCTGTTCTCCCTCAGTGCCACCGCTTCCTCTCAAGCACCAGGTGCCAGGTGTTTGTGGCTCTTTTACTCACTTCTGTGTACTTATTTCAGAGTTTGTGGAGCACTTTGCAAAGCAAAATAAAGACTTTATTTTTATGTATTACTCTAGAAAGGTCAGACATACCAGGGGAGTGGAGGCTCCTGGCAGTAAATCACAGTTTTTTCAGCTTTTGCTCAAGGACACTTCAACAGTGAGTGACACATTGATTGCCGTAAAGATGAAATGTGTGATTTCCAAGTCACAGGATGCCCTCAGTAGTGCTCAGATCACCCTGCTGTCACAAATGGACACCTCTGTCTCATTCATTGTCTTTATTTCCCTGCGCAGAGGCTCATCCCTCACCAGTCTCCTTGAAGACAGATTTAGCCTTTAAAGGTGATGTATTTGTTTAGTTAATCTCCTTTGCAATCCCAAAAGCCCCCGCTGGTGAATTGTCAGCAAGGATTATTGGGTAAAGCTGCTATAGGGGCTGCTTGGAGTGGAAGCAGGGGTCACATGATTGGTTGAGGCAAGGGAATGAGCTCTTGACTCAAATCTTTGCAGTTTTATCTTTCGCGTTTGAACTGAATGATTAGATTCAAGAGTTAAAGAAATTTTCACCACCTTCGACCTCAAGAAAGCAAGTCATCGATCTAGAAACAACAATTCTTCCTATTCCCGCAGAAACTGACACTTTGACATTGACATTTACCTGACAGCGGGAATACACAGAGTGAGTAAATTCCTCTCAGTCCCTGGTTTCTGTCACACAATGGATACGGCTGAAGTGATTCATAGAGAGGCTGAATGGGAGCTGGCACTGATAGCTCAAGGTAATCAGTGTTTCACAGCACTGGGGTGTCTGGTTAGTGTAACCTTGTCCTGAAAAACAAAAGATTCTCATAATGGACTGAGCTTGGTTACAGAGAATGGGACACGGATGAGGATGAGGTCAAGGCATGATGCAACGGTGAAGCACTGCAGAAAGTGAAACCTAAGTAAGATGAAATAACTTTAATCAAAGCAATATGTGCTTATTTTTTGTTGGATAATATATATCTTTGTACCAGGCACTTTTCATTTGGAAGCATTTAATCTGTTTCAGGCGTTTTGTCCTTAATTTTCCTTAGATTTTATATGTGTTTCTGAGTAACTTATTGGCTGAAACTAGAATTTCCAGAAATCTAACGCTGCCTGATCAACACTGACGAACACAAAACTGATTTGTCGAAGTCAGAATCTGTTAATATCCAGACAAATGTGCTTGTTTTTAGTCTGGCTGCACTACTTTAGATATTTTTGCATGTTTTAAAAATCTTGGCAAGTGAAATTTTGCTGTTCTGTTGGCAGATCATTTTAGGTCATATTTCACCCATTCCTTTCTATCATTTTTGAGAGCTGAGTGTTTGCAGTGAAAGTCCCTGTTGTCATCATTGTGGAAACAAAAGTCCAAGTTAGTCATCTTTCCTGTTTTCTTGTTGTGCAACTCCCACAAACCACATCTACATGTGTATTGACTGTCCTTGTGCATGTTTGTTTGCTTGTTTGTCTGTGGATAATATGAAAGGACTCACCTGTGTCGTCTCCAAGAAGAAAGAAGCTGCCGTATGTGGCTGGATGACTGTTCATCTTATATTGAAATCACAATTCCAAAGAGTGCTCAAGCAGCTAAAGTGCAGCACTGTCAACCATAACACAGTCAATCTGATATCAAAACATTCGTCAGGTATGACTTACCAGAGGTTTGTCATTATTACCACAACTGGCCGACAATGGAGGCCCAAAGTGTTCAATATCAAAGAGGTTAAGAGACATCATGAAATAAATGATCATTTGAATAAACTCTGCAAATGACATAAAAAAACCAACAGTTTGTGAAATCACTGGAAAAGCTCATCATTCATTTATGTAATAACATAATTTTGATTTTTATTTTAGACATTTTTTAAAATGCAATCTCAAATTATTACACTCATCATCATATAATCATACCAAATAATTTTAAATATCAAATCTTTTTTTGTTTTACATACTTGACATCTTCAAATTGGCCAAAACTCAAAAATATTCAATGAACAATGAACATAAAACAGAGACAAAAGCAGCAAATCCTCACATTTGAGAAGCTGGAGCCAGAAAATGAATGATTTAGTAGATTCATTTTCTGTTGATCAGCCAGTGAATTCATTTACATTGTTTCAGTATTGTTATGTGTGTTCTGTAAATGACCTTGACATTTGACATAATAACAATGCAAAATCTCATAGCGTCCTGGAGGCACTGTCACATCCTGTGTCCTACCAGTCAATTGGTTTCTTTTCACGATGGCACAGTCACCTGAATCCTTTTGGAAGGTGAGCAGGATTTCAGCAACTTTTAAGGAGGGAAAGTTTTGAAAATTCTGACATAGTAAGACGAGTAATGGTTTTGAATTAGTTTTATGGGCTTGTGGTGTTTATCCAGTATTTGCAAGATTATAAAAACTTTAAATTTAAGAAAAATGCAAAAATACCCAGGCTGCAGTTCACAGCATTTCATCTCTCAGAATAATTATGTGATTTTCTGCAAACATTAAGGCCCGTTCTGAACAATAGTTTGTCCTTGAGAGTCTATTATTGCAGTGAAACAATAAACCCTGCTGCGCTAGCAGAGCCATTAGCTTTGTATTGCCTCTGCCTCTTATTGCCACTTTATGAATATGGTTTGTATCTGCCAATTTGGTCAATGAATAAAATTACAATATATTGTTTCTCTGCCTCCTGACAAACTGTGATGGAACTTGACTGCTCTGATCTCCATCGGGCTGAGTGATGGAGCACGGTCACATGTTTTTTTCTCTAACATTATGGCTTCATCATCGTGTGTGTATGGATGTGGATGTGGTCATGAATACATGTGTTCATTGTTTCCATATGATAATATGTCCATTACATTGTCTCGTGGCTTCACTGAGTGTTTACAGATCTCTCTCTTATTGCAGCTGGCGGGAATACTGATAGTGAAGTTGTTCATCACTTGCCCCCATCCACTGGCAGGTCAACGTACTGTGTCAGCAGCAGCTCCACGCCCAGTGGGCATTCAGTGCCTTGCTAAATGACACTTAGGCAGGGTAGATTCTTTGCAAGGTCCTTAAATATGGAGGCAGCACACACGGTTGTATATTATTGCTTCCACACAGCTTCTCATTTATGTTAACAGAGTAAAATAAGAATTGTAATGAACTAAAGTCACCTACACGTCATACACAGTAGATGCAGAAGTGGTAGAAATGTAATAATAGTAGTTTTAGTAAGGGCAGCAGTAATAGTTGCACTGTTGTCGGTGGTAATATGGACAGCGTTTATGTAGAACATATATCCAAAGTGCTTTCCAAGGTGCCTCTCAATCACCCATCCACACACACACTCACACATTGATGGTAGCAATCCACCATGCAAGGCAGTGGCCCATTCATCAGAAGCAAATTAGGGATCAGTGTCTTGCGCAAAGACTTTGACATGTGGACAGGAGGAGTCAGGGATCGAACGGCCAACCCTCCGATTAATGGACTTGCTGAGCCATAGTCGTCCCAGTAATGAAACTTGCAGTTGTAGCAGCAGCAGTAGAAGCCATTATGGGAGCAGCATTTGTTGTAACTGCAGGAGTACCACTAATTGTAGCACCAGCAGCAGTGTTTGCTGTGGCTGTAATACTGCCAATAGCATAGGCAGTGCTTTTTGCAGCTGCAGCAGTGAAGCTGCTTCTACACAGGCCGCACAGTGAAAGCATTGCAACAGCTGCGGAAACTGTTGGAACATCAGCAGTAGTGTCACTATGACATGGCTGTCATTGCCCTATTGAGTGGCTGGCAAACATCAAGAAGAACTATCTTGTATGAGCCTGTCAGAGGCAGATACAGAGAGAGAAGGGGTAAAAACATTGGTGCCAGAACGCGTGGTGAGAAACTCCTTTTGTCAAGACTGTGATGGGAAATGAATAGTATTTTGGCAAAAGTATTTTGGCATGGTTTCGGTCTTTGTTTACAAGTTAGACCTGCAACAGCAGATCTATTTTTGCCACTTGGCAGCGGACACAAATTGTGAACACAGCCTGGACTTGTCATCACCTTTGATGTTGATCCAGCAGTTATGGAACAATATTAGCATTTATTCAGAGTCATGGCCACCTGACGAGTGTAAGTCCAGTACTCACGCTCCTTTTAGCTCTGTTTTTGGTCTCCACCAACTATCGAGGGAGATATCTGGCTCTTTAGCTGCAAACTGCCTCCTCATGTTCACCAGTTAGTTGCTAACTGGGCTGTTTGGTGCTGAGCAGGTAGTGTACAGTAGGTTTTAGAGCTTTTTTGCTCGAAACAACGTAATGAGAGCAGGGAGAGTGAACCTAAATAGTAAAGGTGTGGACGGATCGCTTAACAACGAGCTCAAACACCATAGCGTCTCCTTTCACATTGTCAAATTGCCATTTGATGCATCATAAAAGGACGGGACACCCTAGACACAACAACACTGCTCCCTGTGCCATGACAGTGGTGGTACCACTGCTATCAAAAGCAGCTGCTGCTTGCCATAACTATGAATGCCAACAAGCCGCCATTAGCATGTCAACCTTTTAGCTGCAGCTTCACTTCAACAAAGAGCGTAAACAATAAGAAGTCACCGGTTCAGAGACGAGTCAACCAATCTGTTTTTGCCTCCGCAGCAGTCTGTGAAGCTTTTCATATTGGCCCCCTTCTCCTCAACCATCTTCCTGTGCAAGAGCGACAGATAAGAGGGGAGCGGATGAAAGATGATGATGATTAAAATAACACGCCTCTTACCATAGCGCAGAAAGCCTCTCCGTGCCCACTGAAGAGGCCGATTCAGACGGTCGATATTGCCTCTGTGTTAAAAATGAAAAGTATTGATCTCTTTTACCTCAAGCCGCTCAGCTGATTGAGCCTGAGAAAATCTGTATCAGCTGCCAACCCTCACAAGCGGGCCTTAGAATGATAAACCGGCCGAAACGCCTCAGAGTTCATCTGACGGAGCTGCTTTTTCTGTCAATATGATTTCGGGGGAGGAGAGCGGGTGTCGCCTGTCCAGCGCTGTAAGTCACACTGATAACGGCTTTATCTCTGAGATGCCTCTGTCCTCCATCACACCTGGACATCCCCCAGGTTTCAGACGGACATGCGTGTGTTTGGGGGCCCAGACGTGACCTCTTGTTTACACTTACATGTCCAACCGGAGCTGGTGAGGTATCTAAGTTGAAGCAAAGGCCGCACACTCCCACAGTAATCAGCATGGGAAACAGCCGCAGGCTATCAGTCAGCCCAGACACAGTTTGCCACGGAGCTAAAGGTAACGTGGTGACAGACTGAGGTCTGTGTTGTCCAGCTCTACAGTCCCTTTCATAAAAGCCTGCACACTGAGCTCACAGCTGGATGATTAGATTAGTGTGACCTGTAATCGAATGACAGGCTCTGGTGACACACACACACACACACACGCAAACAAACACACTGCAGTAAGTGATTTCTGTCCATATCACAACATCACATGCACATACCAAGACACTCAGATAAGTCGGGTAACTCTCAAGCATGAACGCAAAAATGTACCTCTCTGAGTTAATACTTCCCTTCACTGTGTCCATACATTTTTTGCAGGACTGTGAGATAATGAGAAAAGTGGAGAATGGGACAGAGAGGCAGAGATCACCTGCTCCATGCTGATGAGGGACACTGATCTCAGAATGCGGGTTTCAGTCTTGTAGCGTCTGACTGGCTGGAACTGAACAGACCATGAGGTTTACAGATGGCTTTCCTGTCCCTACTCTTCATTTGCACATCTGTTAGCTTCCATCAAAGAACAAATAACATGAAATATTTTATAACAGCAATGTCTAAAGCACACAGTGTCAATGAAAACTAGCTTTAATTCAGAATCTTCATTCCACAAAATTAAAGAAATAAGACAACAAGAGTTGCTGCAGTGTAGCTTCTGACCAGGCCAGAAATTTGTTCCCAAACCCTTTAGGATCAAAAATGTACTAAACCCAGATTTTGCATTCTCATTGTCTGTACTTGTGTCCTCAGGAACTTGTAAAACACCATCTGATCATGGTCCAAGTTCCAATTCAAAACATTTAGGCAAGAACGATCCAAATACCCCAAAAGTGTTCTTCCTCGCTCTGTTTTATCAAGCGTGTTTTGTTTTGGGAGTTGCCTTGAGTGAACCTGGGTTAGACAAGTATCCCAGCATGCATTTCATATGAATCAGAAACTATGCTGCAGGACAGCAGCATAACTATCATTACATGCCAAGTCCCTCATTTGATCTTCCCTTGCCCCTCAATCCCTGCTTGATCCAGAATTTGTTCTGGTCCACTTGCAACTTACTATTATTTGTGCTTGTTTTATTTTCTTATGTTTTGAATCTTCTTGAATTTATTTTGAATCTATATTTCTATTATCTAGTTATCTGACAAGTCAAAAAAATGTCATTTCTTTTCCTACAGTGTCTAAATGATTAAAGCATTAACTTTTTGTGATTATGTTTAGACATTCACAGCGTAGGGACAGTAATGGTCTTGGTTTGTTATAGAAGAAGTCTACATGAAGCACACAGCACAATGCTTTTTTAAATATATTTAATCCAAACCACCTGACTTAATCACATGTGGGACTGCAAACCCCAGCCTGTTGACCACCACCTTACAAACTCGGTGCAGCATAGCACTTCACCCACTCAGAAAGATTGTTTCCACAGTACATAATCCAGGCAGCTATTGTGTCTTCCTTCAAAACACAACATGGTAAATTGTCCAACAGAGGTTTTGCACCAGTGCAATGGAAGAAAAAATGGCACCACTGAAAGCCGTATGTTTTGCAGCACAAAATGTAGGAGGAGGGAACGAAGATAGAAAATGCCTTCAGCACACTGCAGAGGAAGAATTGCGTCTGAAGTGTAACGTCTGGGAAAAGCAGGTGTAAAATCAGCAGTACTGTTTTAATGCACACACAGAGGGCGAGAGACTCCAGTGTGATAGAGATGGAGAGAAAGCACAGTTATTCTTCACAGATCCTTCTTGTATGTTTGCTGCAGTCACTTCCTGCTTGTTTTCACTGACATTTAACAGCTCACAGCAGCTCTGGTCCGATGCAATGTGGCTGAAGTGGCCAGCAGTTAAATAGGCTCTTGTATTATTACTTATTATAGAAAGGATCCTCTGTTTAAAAGTTTGACCAAAAGTCAGTAAATCACTGATCTTTTTATTAAGCTGACAACATCAATTCAGCTCTGTTGCATGTTATCACCCCGTCTGTTTTTACGCAGGTGTTAGCAACAGACACTTAAATGTTGATGGAGTGAGCATTAATGGATGTTATCTAATGAAGTAGGAGAATGAGAAGGAGGAAGATGAGATAAAGGAGAGGAGTTGCCACCGGTGAGAGAGGATGAGCAATGAAAGGAGAAGGAGCAGTGAGAGGTGAGAGAGAGTAAGAAGAGGGAGAGGGGGAGGGAGTAGGAGGGTAATGGGGATAGAAAACCGAGGAGGAGGAGGAGAAGATTAAACGGTGTAACGGGAGAAGGAGCAGAAGATTAAAAAAAGAAGAGGTTTTGTGAAATTCGAGACAGAAAGTGGAGTGAAAATAAAAGCAGGAGGACAAAGATATGTAAGAGTGAAGAGAGAATGAGGAACAAGAGAAAGAAGAAGAAGAGATAAATGGCAAAAGGAAAGTACTCAAGTAGGAGGAGGCGAAGGAGGGGAGAAAAGAAGAACGAGGATGAGAGACAAGGAGGATTCAATAGGCACAAGGCTCCAGGCTGCAGGTCAGGGAGGGCACAGCTGAGTCCACACATGCTCCTCACTCAGGAGGATCTGACGCTGACCTCCTCCCTGAAAGAGGAGGTGATTTATCACAGAGGCCATAAATCAGCATGTCTGACCTCCCCTGCACACAGCTCACGCCCCGGACTGTTTACTCTGCCGCCCCCGGCTATCCATTATGTGGCAGACGCAACAGCTACACGGAGGATGCGGTGGTCAGAGTCGCGCCGGGTGTGGAGATGGACCACTCTATGTGCTGCACAGTCAGGACTGCCTGCAAAGTTCAACATCAGACATGCTTATGAAAAACACCTCCTATCATGTCAAAGTGACACAAATGACAGCTGAATGATCCCTGCCTTGACGCTAAGTACACCTGTATCTGCAAGGTCTAACGTTTCTCTCCAGTCCACGTCCAAGTACGAACAGGTGGTCGGTGCATCATGAGCGAGACTTAGACAGTAAGATTCATTCAGATTTGACTCTCTCTTTAAAGCCCTGTCGCTGAGTGGGCCTGAGCTCCGGGTGAGTGGGTCCAGGCTCCATGATGGCAGAGATGCAAGACCTTTATCCCCGAAACACCAAATATCAGTGCAGTAGAGCAAAATCAGCCATTAAGAAGAAAAGGAAGACGATATACAGAAGTTACAGGCCCTCCCAGTGAGCTGCTTTTCAACATTTGCAAGCAACAAAAGACTGTTTTCAAATGAGCTCAGTCCGGCAGGTGACAGGAGCAGAAATGACTAAACCGCTGGAGGATTCCTCTCTGCTGGTCTCTCACTGTTAGTTTAGATAAACTAACCTCACACACTTAAGCTAATCCGCATTAATTATCTGGGACGTGGATAATATAAACGTTTGCTTATCTCTTGGCTGAAAGGGGAGTTTGCACTCAGGTTGTGTCTTCGTGTCCCCGCTGTCATCAGCAAACAGTCCTTACCTTTTAGATACCGGAATAATAAAGACGTTGGCAATCATGTTTCACCAGTCACTGGTTTCCCTCAAGGATTATGGAGGGATTTAGATATTTATTTTGTTCCATGGATCAATTTACTGCATTTTGAAATGCCGCCGCTGTAGATTGAATTGAGTCATGATACCCATGTAAAGAATCTCGCTGGAATTTTTGGTGCCATCTTTGATTGATAGTGATGGCAATGTCTGTATGCCTCTGGGTGCAGATTTTTATGTTTCCCACAGGATGAGCTGTAATAGCTTTGGTGACCTTTTTATGTCCAGCACCTCAAACCATTCATTGAGGTTTGACAGTTTGAATATCGGTTACTCTTATAGAAGACCATTAAGTGGTGTTCGTGACTTTTAAATGAACAGGTTTGTTCAAAGGGTCACGTTAGGGTTTCGGCCAGTTAGCAGGATTTTTCAGCCCCTTTACAGAATCTGTGCATTGGAGCAGTATGTGTGATTGTCACTAAGCATTGAGACAGTTTAGCAATAAAATGCTTTTTTTGGGACACTGTGTTAAAAAAAAACAAAAACCCAAGAATGCAACAGTTGTACAAAGTGTTATATATATCCTTATATCATCTGTTACCAATGAACCTGTTCACCTGTGGAATGATCCAAACAGGTGTTTTTGGAGCGCTCCACAACTTTCCCAGTCTTTAGTTGTTCCTGTCCCAACTGCTTTGAAACATGTTGCTGCATCAAATTCAGAATAAGCAGATATTTACAAAAATCAATGAAGCTGAAGAGGTCAAACTTTTTTTTTTTTTTTTCAATTGAGTACATGTCAAAAGGATTAGCTAATAATCACATGGTGTTTTCTTTCTGTTTTACACAGCGTCCCAACTTTTTTGGGATCAAGGCTGTAATTTTCCACCTGTAAAAAGAGTATATTATCCTTTAAAAAAAAAAAAAAGAAATAGTAGAACATGGAGGTATTCTGTATTCTAGTATTCTTTTTATTTTCACTTTTCATTTCAATCATTGTTGAGCATTGATCAGGGATGTCTTTGTCTTTTTGTCTTGCTGTGGCCGACCTGGTCAAACTTGTAGCACGAGCGCTTCCTGCTTGACCACTGGCTCTTGTTGCCTTGTGTCTTATTGGGGGGTATCGTTTTCATCTTTTTGCCTCATTGCTGTTGTTTGCATATCAACACTAAGTTGAGCTTGTCGGGACCTCAGTGTCTAAGCTTTCATATTCCTTCCTCAGAAACCACAGATAGTGCGGAGAGTTTGTGTCACCAGTATTTTTGGTTGCAGGCACTCGGAGGAGCGCATGGTCATCTGCATGTGCTCATAGTATTTGACTGTTTCTACTGTTGCTACATTCACAGGAAGTATATTTCTAGATGCCACAGGGATGACCACACAACACACTCATGCTTCACAGCTCTGTTAAATGCTTGATAAAATCCTCCACTCATCTTGTGATATGACATAATAGCACACAGGATGGGATTTAATCATTCTGTCACACAATCAGAACATTGTTCTCACTTTTGTATCCATAATCTCCCTCTTTGCTGCGTGAGCTGTCAAATAACAACAGAGGCGCACCGGCTTAAGGAGGAATGACATCATCATTGTCCTCCTGTAGACCTCATAGGAAGATGCAGACCCCCATATGACCAGCAGCGCCTCCTGGTGCCCGATTGTCAGCCACACAGGAGGGTGTGAGGTCCCAGGATAATGGCCTAATCAAATAATCGTGATGAGAAACCTGGAATTCGTTTAGTTCACATCAGCAGACAGGAGCCTTATTCAGATGGAGAAGATTACCCAGCCACGACTGGTCCAGGCCTGGAACTGCACATGTGGGTGCAATAAAAAACACACTTAAAATGTAAAATAAAACCCCAAAATTCCCACACGTGAAACAAACACAGATACTTTGTTGCTAGGTGTATGATGTGGTTTTTATTATCACTACCTTCACAAATAGTTGTTGGAATTAAAATGGTTCATCAGCCAGGACAGATGGATGTGAATTTCGAATTTCATGTCAATTTCACTGTTAGATTGTTACATATCACAAGCACAACATGCTCAAAAATAATGCTAATCTTGAGTTTATTTAAGTTTTTATAAAGGCAGGTGTACTCAAAGGCTTCTCATTTGGGGAGGATGCCCTTTAGATTTCGACATGTCTCTCTGTTTTTAACTTTTTATTTATGTCATTTTCTGAGTTTATAAGAGAGCTGACAGAGAAATGTGGGGGGGAAAGATGGCAAATCATAAAAGTCTAGACCAGAAATGAACCAGTGGTATTGAAATTCATGAGCAGCATCTTAAACAGCGTTTGGGGCAACATCACAGTGTTGGCAGAAACAAAGTTATACAACGCATTACTAACAAGAGTTTGGTAAATTCATTGCAAATGTGTTGCCATCAGCAAATTAGCCGTTCAAGCCACTCAGCAACTACAGGTGATGTCAACCGCTAAACACAGCTGGAGTCAAGAACCACCTCACTAATGGTTAAAACCATAAACCAGCACAAATATGACAATTACCAACATAAACCATGATCCTTTAAACACACACATTACAAGCACAAACTGCTCAGTCCAGCACAGCAAGATGGGAAATGTTGGCCATCACTATAGTGCCAGCTTTTAACCTGGTGTAAAAGAAGTGTGTGTGTCTATGTGTGTGTGTGTGTGGCTCTGTCCAGAAAGCAGCACACTCTGCTCCACCCAGGTAGCAAAACGTAGATAACCACATTTATTCAGAGCCTTTTCATTGGGTATCAACCTTGCGCTTACGTGTGTTTTGTTCAAAACAACAGAGATACCTTGTCATAGACCAAAATAAGGGTCAAAGAGAAATGTGACCCTAATGATATGACTAGAAAGGTCAGAGGGTCATCAAAAGCATAAGGAATTATCTGCTGGAAAACGAGAACATCCAAAGTTCATGGAAATCTGGCCAGTAGCTCTTAATATTCCCTGTTCTGGATTAAAACATAGACTCCAAAGTTCTACCTGATCTTTAGCGTGACAGAGATATATCTGAAGACATTTTTGTCTTCACATTATCGTCTTACTCCTCACACACTCCTTACTGCTGTTTGTAATGAGCTAAATCTTCCGCCATAGTGCCAGCTAAATTCCTCAAATGCAACCGATTGTGTAATGTAAGGTCACCTTATCCCGCGCCGCAAGAGCCTGTGGTGCTAACTTCTCCCAGAGCACATGAGGAGTCCACATTCCACAGCCCGAGCTTCCCTCGGACATCCAGACAGGGGTCCTCATTAGCAATGACCTCCCTGTTAATGGCTCTTAATTTCACATGAGCGTGGTGACCTTTAGCACACCGGGGTCAGAGGCCGTGGCCTCACTCTCGTTAGCTCTGTGAGAGGACACTGGCTATATTTTATACCCCGGTGATTGAACCCGAAGCTGTGGCTCGTCCCCATTTCAAAAGGGTCTTTTCTCCCTGACAGTTTACCCAACCCTAACACTCAGCTCTGTTTAGAGCAGAAGAGCTTTCAAAGAGAGGGACGTGACCCCACGCCTAAGCCGGACGCTTTAGAGAAGATGGCGACTAATTCATTTATTCCTTCTATTAACCCTTTAACACCCAGCCCCTTGGAGAAGCCATGCTTTAGTCACAGTAACTGTGGCTACTGGTCAGAACTGAAATACCTTTACAACTATTGGATGGAGCGTCACCGTTTTTGACTCAGACTGGAATGTCTTGACTGAACTGTTGGATGGATTTCCATGACATTTGGTATGGGCATTGTCCCCCCCTGCATGAAATATAATAACTTCGGTGTTCCCTTGAATTTTTCATCTTTCCCTGCCAACAGGCCAACATTTCAATTTGCCCAATACTTTCCTTGACAGAACATGAAAGTTCTGCATAGCAGCATCGCACAAGCGCAACAGTGGAGAAGATACAGTCACAGAATATAAAATTACAAAATTCAAATGATTCAACTCTGCAAAAGCATTTTTGGGCCATTTGGGTGCAACAGGAACAAGCAGTAAACATTTTATGCTGTAAGCAGGCAGTTGCCTACAGATCTGACAGAGACAGGGTAGCATCAGCTACCTGTTTTTGTCTACCTGGCGAGTTTAAGTCCATGACTCAATCACCTGTTAGCTCTATTTTTGGCCTCCACCAGCCCCTGAGACAAACATCCGGCTCTTTTGCTGCTAAATGCTCCACTTTGTCTGTTGTTTCTTGCTGTTGCAGATAATGCACAGCGGGGTTTCAAAGCTTTTCCTCTGAAAACAGCTGCGACTGGTACCGTGTGGTGAAAGATGCTGTGCAGCTCTGTCGAAAAGAGAGGGAAAATCAGACTTCTTGGCCATACAGGTGACTGTTTTACATAATACACAGTCATTTGATTACAAAATGTTGATTAGAGCCACTTGAATGAAGGATAACCACATACAATACAATGAACCACATTCAAATGGAACAAAAAATTTAATATGAAAAGGGATGTAACAATTCTTACATTCAAGAATGGGAGAAAAGTCATGAAATTGATACAATGCTGGTGGTGCAACACTTGTCCATACATCACTACAGTTCATGCTCGATGTTTTAAAGTAGATGCTGCTCTTGTTTCAGGGAATCCTGTTTTTCAGTGCAAGACCATGGATTAATACTGCAAATTTAACAATTCCACCAGACAGCTTTTTTTTTTTTTAAAGAGAAATCATACAGGGGGTCATCCACTTATCAGAAAGTCAGTGGTTCGGTCTTTGCTAACCTGAACCCATCATAGATTACTACAGTCAAGCTGTAACTGTTTAACCCTCAGGTGAACATTTTCTCACCAGGTCTAATGAGTGTTCAGGTTGGTTGAGGCACAGTGAAAGAACTGAGGTCCTGCACGTGTGGAGCCAATCCTGAGGGGGTATTCATTAGATCAGACGGCTGTTTGGGAAGCTATGTGGGATTTTTCCACATGATGTCATCAGGACACTCACGGGCGTAACGGCAGGATCTGCAAAGGTGGAGATCAGGCCGAATAGAGCTTTTCACATCCAAAGAGTACGAAGAATGTAAATGCAGAGATAGAGTTACTGAAAACAAGCAAGCAGCAGGCCACAGGGTTTTTAAAATAAACCTTTCCTGGGAATTTATTAATGTTTCTGCTGTGATTATATCAAATAAATGGCAGATTAAGTTCAGCAGGGAGAGAGAAGGAGAGAATGACGAAAGTCAGGTTGAGTCAGACTCGATTAGAACGCCGCTTTAACAAAGTGAGTTTGTCTTCATGGAGCAAGACAGGACAAAACGAATATTTATGCTGCTTTATACTTCTACTCCAACACTGTACTTTTTGCTCCACTACTGGTATTTTACAGCCATGGTGGGTAATTATTGTGCAATTAAGTTTTTACCTAGAAAACATATGATCTCCATGTAGAAGCTTAGTTCATTTCAGTCTTTATTGTCCCACTTGGGAAAGTTAGCTTGAAGCACATTAAAACAGACTCATCCATAAAACACAATAAAGAACAGTTGCAAAGACACAATGGCAGTAAAAACAAATTAAAACAAGTAAAAACCAATAAATATATTTACAAAACTCAACAAAGAGACAGTAAGAGTGGGACTGTCTTGCTTGTAACTACGGAGGGTGCAAATTAATTGCTGGAGTGCAAATGAAGGGATTTTATAGCACCTACTAAAAAGGGCTGTTTGTGTCTATTGCATCTGGCCCTGGGGAGTCAGGGGAAGCAGCCCGAACTATTTATCTAAAGGGTGGTAAGTGTCACTGGCAATTATGTTTGTCTTTTGCCAAACTTTTCTATCAATAATGTCAGAGTGTGGGCTGCTGCTCGCCGATAATCCTATTAGCTAGAAACAGTATGAAATTTACTGGGGTGGGAGGAGGCTGAATCTTTAATGTTATATAAAAAAAGAAGTTACAGCCTCACAGTCTTATTTCTACTTTCAGTAGATCCTCCCATTGACACTGAAAGAAAATGCACTCCCCTCCACCCAAGAGAATGTAATGATGCGGCATCATAAGTTCAGAGACATGACGATCTGCACAAATGACCAAATGAATATCTTTTAAAAAATCTAGGTAATCTGAGCCCCCTGAGCTGATCAGATTATGTGTGTTTCACATAATGCAGGACACACTCAGCAGGTTGGCTCCTCCTGTCCACCCCTCCTCCTCATCTCTTGATCACACCTGACGCCCATCTCCCAATCAAGACCCATACGCTCCACAGTATTAAAGCGCCGGCTCTCCACCCTGCATTCGTCGAACTGTGCGATGTGGTAACACTCCAGTCACCGAGCTGCTCTGTTTGTTCTGCTGCTTACCTGCCTTCCTGATACCGGTGTGTCTTCTCGCCTGCGTCAGGTTAATCTCCAGCCACCTGCTCATGACTCCACCTGTTGTTGATCGAGCACAAAGCCCTGGATTCACCGCCTGCCTGCTCTCCTTTCAAGATACCTGTTGGACCGTCTCTATTCTTCTGTTGCACATTTAAAATCAAACTTTTCATCAAAACTATCGCTCTTCTCTGCCTCCCTGTCTGAGTGCCACTTTTTGGGTCCAAAATATTGTTAAGAAATAACAGTAAGACACATTTAACTGTACTTTAGTCCAGCTTTCTGCTATAATGCTGAGTAAAGGAGTGACTGTGCAGGATAGTGAAAAAATGACATGCTCTTTACTGACTTATAATGTTGTATTTTGCAATACAATACATGTACTCCTGCTTCCATGTGCAAGACATCCACATTTAAAGCTAAAAAGTCTGAAAAGAGTCTTTAAGAGTCACATGACTGAAGGTAGGATGAAGAGGAGGACACATCCTACACATAATACATTCTCTAATAATTGATGCTTTGAATTTTGATGTATTAGTAGTCAAAAATGTCAAAGCAGCCGGAAATAAAAAAAAAAGAAAAAGAAAAACTGACATGTTGAAATTTGAAATTGTACTGAAAATGCACTGCATTGTACAAGATCCTGAGGCTTTCTTACTTCTGGAAGAGATCCCATTGCTTAAAGGTTAGGAAGAATAACTGAAAAGGAGACTGAGAGGAGGTGGGTAGATGTCCTCTAACTGCAAAAAGAACACAAACGCTAAAGCGACATCACATGATCACCTCAGGGCCCATCAACAAAGATGTCAACCGGAGCAAACGTATTGAGTTGTCTACCAAGGCCTAATGATAAACAAAAGCTCTCTCTCTCTCTCTCTGTCTCACACACACACACACACACACACACACACACACACACTTTATCAGACTGGGAATTGATGCTGACAGTGGATGTGCATCTCAGCTGGTGGCGTGAGGAAAGACAACACACTGTTCAAAGTCTGATAGAGAGCATGGTTTTGCATATTCGCTGCTGATATTAGCGGCGCCCGCTAACACCTCTGCACAGCAGGCAAATAACGCCGCTAATGATTTTTGCAAATGCGAGTGGTAAAATCATTAAATATTGTGACAAACAATCTTTGCCCTATTTAATGTGTGTGCATCAGATATTATATCCTATTGTTATTTTATTTAGGAATTGTTTTCACCTCAAACTGTTTTGGGGATGAGAAAGATAATAGGATCAGATGATTTGTAATTAATGAGATGGCAATAGCAGTTAAATATACGGGATTGGTGATATCAGGCTGGTAGTAATGGTTCATTTGTTATGGGTAACAAATGGGGGAAGAGTGAAGACTGCAACATGGAGGCTCACCATTTTCATCATGCAGTACTGATAATTAAATATGAGAGCTGTAGCGACAATCTTTGGCACTTTGGTGCAGGGCAAGAAATCTCAACTGGCCAGACTGCATCCCCGTCTTCTAGAAATTATGTTGACATACTAATTTGGGGAAGTTTGCCTTATGAGGAAATGTTATTTATTAACATATCTGGCCAGTGTTAACATGTTTATTTATATTCTGCCAAAATGTCTGATCTTGCTATACAATATTAACAACTACGGCATTATCAGCCTTTTTATGGTTTATGCTGAGCAGCCCTTCATGAGGATGGTGATGATGGTCACAGATTAATACAGAAAACAGTCTGCAGGGACTGGAAGCAGGAAAAGTCCTGCCCTCACCATCCACCCTGACCATCACCCGGTGACATTTGTGCAGTGCATAAATGGAGCGATTCATTCACTCGGATCTTCTCTTGCAGGCACGGTCTGCTGCTGCTGCCATACAATTTAGATATCTGACTTTTTTATCTTGATGTTTTGTCGATTTTTATAGCCTGAGAGAAATCGCGTCCTCCTTCAGCTGTATGTTTTATGGTTGAAATACAATATAAACTTAGGTTAACTAAATGATAATTGTGCAACAGAGAACAAAAAATCCAAAACAATAATCATGGAAAAGAAGACATGAAGGCAACAGTGCTAAATAAGTAAATGATTTCCATCTGAGACCATGAGAGCATTCATTTACCCACCCTTGTGTTATTATGATTAAAGTTACCCTGCATCCACTGGTAACAACATAAAAAACATTTCTTTTCCTCCTCTTTGTAAGTATTTCCAACCATTATGTAAAATAATGTCAGTGTGGTCTATAAAGGAAGTAGTAACATCACATAACTGATTACAGCTGTGCTGTGGGGAAATACCCGAGCAAAGGAAAGCAGAAAAGCACATGAGCTCAGTAATTCTTTCAGAAGTAGAACAAAGGCTTTGGGACTTAGTGTGGACACAAAACACCACTGCAAATATATGCTTCTTATTTAACATCGTTTGGGTCAAACCTTTTGAGAAGTAAACAGGACGTTACGTGATTTCATTCAATTCTAATGTAAATCAGCTGATATTTAACCATATGAAACCAACACTGACCGAGTCTGACACATATTTATGACCTGCATGCACACACAAGCCACACGCACACTAATCAAGCCTTATTGATCAGTCTACTGAAATAGAGCATGCACTTATTTGGACAGCTGTGTGTGTCATGTACAGTATGAAGGTTATTGCAGTATAAGCCAAACTGCAAGGCAAAAGCTAGGTGTTAAAACACTGATTTATTGAATTTCAGTACAACTAGATTCATAGAGTAGTAAAAAAACATGAGAAACATGTAAAATTAACTTTACATACATGAAATGTTTATGTATCAAGTAAAAAAAAAGAAATCAGTACATTTTGGATGGAGAATATGTGCCTATTTTTATAACTGAACCTATGCATGCTGCTTATATGGCCTTCAAACACCTCTTGTTCTTGTAGCACCATCACTGTTTGCACAATAGAGAAATCAGCTGTGTCTTGACATATTTGGAAATAGGGGGAGTGTTGGAGAAACTTGAGTTCAGAAGGCTGCAAGGTGAAACAGAACTGCAACACTCATTATCACAAATGTTTCCTAGCAAAGTATAATGGGTATGGATAATAATGGAAAGTTTTCACATGTGTATTTGCACATTTATAAGTGCATAGTGCACGTAATGCATGTAATACTAAGGAGCAGGTACACCACACCAGCCTCTGGCTGCAGAAGAGATGCTGTGTGCACACATGTAACTGTGTGGTCTTCAGTGCAGGTGTGTGTGTGCCTGCACATGTGTAATAAATGACCTCCACCTCATGGCTGTCAGCATATTTTTCTTATTGATAATCCTGCTGATTCTCCACAGGCCGCTGTGTGCAGGTGCACAGAGATTTGGAGCAGACTTTGTTAAGTCTCTTCCAACGTTGCTCACATGCATGGATCCTGGGAGTTTCCTCAGACTAGCCTGTGTAAACCAGGGTGGGTATGTGTTTACACCACATAATCCCCACACTGCACCCACTCTTGTGCATACCAGCTACAACCCCACATTTCAGCCTTGAGAATGTAGGTTTTCAGTTGCTTATTGGTGCAGGAAGAAAACAGAAGGTCAAATATAAAAAAGAATACCTTTCTTCTATATTTGCTGCTTGCTTGCTTTTGATGTATTTGTTTTGGCTTTTTGCAGCATGTTTTTCCATCCGTGGCACATTTCCGTGTTGTATGTCTTTTTGATTTTTGTATGTGATTTTAAATTGACATCCTTTGAGGCGCATGGGAATGTTCTGAGCTGTCCCCCCCCCTTGTCAGCCACCGTACGACTGTACACTATCTGCTGGTGAAGAAAGTTGACATTCTAGCAGCTAAAGTGAAATATTTTTTCTCAGGACTTGGCGAAATATTGGACTTACATTTAAAAGATGGACACACAAAGAAGAATCCAGTGGGATGATAATGTTGTTTTGCCTGAATGAATGTGTAAATAAGCAGCTGTTTGCTAACATGTGACATGTAGCTCTGTATCTATTCACTGTTTTTGTTGTTTGTCTGCCCCCTAGAGGCCAAAAGCTGATTAATGCAGCTTTAAGCAAGACAAAATTTAGATAGATAGATAGATAGATAGATAGATAGATATACTTTATTTATCCCAAGCTGGGAAATTGCAGTGCAGCAGCAGCATTACACACAGTGAAATAAGTGAAAATAAGACTATAAAAAACAAACTATACATAATAAAAATATAAAAATAGCGAGCAGTAAAAAGATTATATACATAACAAAATAATAAAATAGCCAAATAGTAAACAGTAGTAAAAAGTATTGCACAAAAGGAATATCAAATGCAAATGGCAGTGAAAATTAAGTGTACCGTGACTGTAAGAACAAACTATATATAATAAAATATCGAAATAGCAAGCAGTAAAAAATTATATACAAAATTTGCTTTTGGCCAAAAGCTGATTAATGCGGCTTTAAGCAAGACAAAATTTGCTTTTGGCCTTCCTTTTGCTAACTGGTTCATTTGCTAATTAAGCTAACACTGTGGACGCACATCATGGCTTCCAGCTTGTTTTTTTCGAATTTAGGGGTTTAACCACACTTCACAGTGTGTAAAACTTTACTTACACAACAAATACAATTGCAGTAAAATGAAAAAAAGAAAATGTGCAAAAAATAAAATAAAAAGTTTTACCAACTTTTCTGAAGCTATTCAATAATTTTAGCTTCGACCTCACGGCTTCTAAAATCTTTGGCCCTGATTTGGCCATTTTTTGTTTAATACAGGTTATTTATTTATTATTTCCAGACGCATTAGTGACAAGTTGTTTGTGAATATTATATCAGTTCAGACTAACAGAAACACCTCTCTGTATAACACATATGACAGCACCTCCTCTCTATAACAGCTACATGAATGCATTCAGAATCAAGTCTTAAAGGACTGTTTTTTTGTTTGACTGCATTAGTTTTGTGTACGTCAGCGAGCAGACCCAAATGTCAACCTGAATAATTGATCCGACATGCTGTCGGGGCTGGGGTTTGAAATAGAAAGGAACAAATCTCGTTCAAGGCCTGGTGGAGACCAAAACTGAGCTAAAAGGAGATTGAACATATGATTTACTTTTGTCACATAAACAAAAACAGTGAATGAATGTTAATGCTGCTTGACATGTGATTCTAGATGTGGAAATATGTAGTTGTTTTCTAACATATTAACCACACAAGGTAAAGGTCTGTTAGCTTGTTAAAATGATCTTCTGATCCCTAATGAGCAAACAACAAACAAAGGAATGCAGCTTTAAATACAGCTGCTTCTTTTTACCTTTCTACACTGTGATAAAACTCACCAGTTTTCTCCCTTGCTGCAAATGCACTGCACAGCACCCTACACACACACACAAAGATACTGTATAAATGTATATACAGTATTTAGACCAAAAATCACTTGTTATTATAGTATGTGAAGCCCTACTAAGTTTCAGGTCTCTGCCAGTACAAACTTAAGCAGTTATTGGTGGCTGAAGCGATTCTGATCCTCATAATATGATGTCCTCTGAGGGAAAAGAGAACTTGATCTTTCATTTCTGGTCTCTTTGTTTTATTATCACAGGCTCTATTGGTTTGTAGAGGCGCTGACTGTTAAAACATACACTGTGTACTGAAAGAGATATGTGAGTTAGTGAATATTATTTTTCACCTACAGACCCAGAGTCAACCAAACTCCTGACTGCTTTTTCTTGTCTACATTCAGTTCAAAGGTAAAAGATTAGATATTAGTTGGACATGCATGGGTTTAGATAGCTGCTCATCTGCTCAGCTGCCTTAATGGATGCTCTAACACATTACAGGTATTTTCATCAAATGATGACATGTGAATATACTGTAAAAAAAAAAAAAAAAAAACTCTTCAGCACTGTCTTACATGCTACCACTGTCAGGGCAGTGCCTTCGAGCTGCATGCAGGGACAGACCTCAAGGCATTTTTCAGTTTGTCCTGGTTTGTATTGGTAGGCAAAATACTAGGAGTCACTCAAAAAATCAAACTTAGTCAGTGCCACATTGCTGTGAAATTCACTCACATCACACATAAAATGTTTGGGGTGAAGTTTCACTGTGCACCCTCACCCTCACTGGGCATTCAGCCCTGTGTTTAAAAAAAGAGGCAAGCTGCTGGGTTGGTGAGCAAAGCAAGATTATTCTCCCAAGAAGAATGACAGCGACAAAGCCTTCTAGCAGCTGCAGTAATTATGGCAGCAGAAAAGGAGAAAGTCAGGTGACATTATTATAGAGCAACAAGTCCACGGTGGGAGGTGGTCAGGGTGGTGGGACGGAGGAGACTGCTGATCGTTTCCCATTTCAAACTGCAAGTCATCGTTGGTTACCATCATCCAGCGAACCTCAATGAAGTATCTTGCGACCATGATGCTGAATCTCCCCAAACCTTAGTGAAGTAGTCGTTTCATCCCAAACCACCACAAACCATTGTCGTATCATAAAGCTGATGACATGCTGTCCGGCTGATAGGGCAGTCAGATCTGAAAAAGCATCTATGTGTTGTTCTAAGGGGCATGAACAAACTACATATTCTGTCATTTAATTCTGAGGGCTTTTTGTATAATACTGTGAAGGAGGATTATGTAACTCTAGACAGTTAGTACGGTTGTAAACGTTTTAATCCCTTTGTCAAAATTGGCAAGAAAAACAGTATTAAAGAATTATACCATTTACAAGGTAATCTACCAGGAATGCATGTCTCAGTATGTTGATGGAAGACGTTGCATTGTGAGGCTGAGAAAGACCAGACTGTTCTCTGCCTTTGTTTAGAAGCCTGTGCTTTATCTTCGATAGCATCCTTCTTCTGTCAACAGGCAACCAGATAGTCATCAAGGAACCCTCACGTGTCTGCAGTGCAAAAGCTGACCAAAAACCCCTTCAGACCCACTGAAAACCTTCACTATAAGATCTGTTCTGACACCAGAAATGTGAGTCTATCCCCTTTCAGATTTCATTCAGCAGACGCTCTACCTTGTTATACTCCAGTGGGGTCAGCTCACATGGTTGGTGATTCTGCAGAGCCACGGGAACCTGTCATGTTCGGCGTCTTGCTCAAGGACACCGACAAAGGCAGAGTCAACACTGTGATTTCAGAACGATGGGACGCTCCCTCAAACTACCAGGACACCCTCCAACACATTTATGTCAGCCAAGTCTCAAATCTCCACTGCTGCTGAAGTGTCCTTGACCCCATGGTCTCGTCCTTGTTGACGTTCAGCGTGAGCCACGTTTTCAGAAGTGAATAATGCTGCATTCACGTGTGAATTGACCTCAAGATGACTATTCTCTGTGGCAGTCCACCCCATCCTGTCTTAAGTTCCCTTTTTTTTTCCCCTCTTTATTCCCTCTCAGGTGCCCCTCCCCTGAATTGCGACTCCACTGGCCTCGCTGTCCCAGAAGCCCAAGCAAGGAAGGCAATCTAACCCTGCACAGGAAACCAGTCAGCCTGTTATTGCTGGCAGCCAATGGAGCAGCCGTGTTTTAATATTTATCCACCAAACCCCTTGTACCACATAAATCAGGGCTGCAGAGGGGCGATACCAGAACTTACCCACTGTTACAAAAACCGCAAACATCCTTCGACAGGAAGAAAAGGTAAATAGTTGAGCAGATTGGCAGAGAGGAAGGGATAAGCAGTGCCAACATAGAAATTGAGCTGTTACATCGATAAACGAGGAGAGAGCAAGTCAGAACTTTCCTGTGCAAAGGAAATGAAAAGAAAGATGTTCTGTTCTTGATTTCGACTAATCAAAATCACGTTCACTTTAAGTCCTGGGGATAACAACGACAACAGTTTTCTTTCATGACATTGTTGCAGGCACGCAGACAGCTGACTATACATGTACTGTCAGGGTATGTCGGGCTAAGAAGAAAAATGGTTTTGCTTGGAAATAGATCTATGTATTCACTTATTTGGGGGATTTTTTAGAATTTCAGTTGTCATATGACATAGTGCATAACTAATGTGTTTCTGTGTAAATCCCCCTTGTGAGCCTTACATCGTGCACATAATCACATTTCAACAGACGGGCCGGACAGAAAAGGCAGCCAGGAGCATTCCCCAAGGAGGCTTGGGATTCAGCTTTTAGTTCACGGAAACTTTCGCTGTTGTTGGAATCAAACTTGTGAATTTTGGGACATCACGGCTACCCAGAGCGATAGAAGAATAAGGTCGTGGTGGAATAAAGCTTGATTAATGAATCGTCAGTCATTATCTGTGATGCATCCTCACTCGACTCCACTGCATCATCAGACTCCCAGGCTGATACTGACAGCTGGATTGTGTCCGTCACTTCCAAAGCAGAGGCCAAACTCCAGAGCAGGGGCGTAGTTAATCCTACTGGGCTAACAAATTGGCTCTTATCTCCCCTCCAAGGAATCAACTTGTCAGATCTCACAGATAGTGCTCGTGCAATGAAATGGTACAGTGCGCACCGTTTAGACACATAAAGCCATTAGTGTGTCATGTTGGAACTTTGCAGGTCCCTGGGTCCCATAAACCCAGTTTCAGCCGGGCGTGGGGATCAGCAGCCTCGGACGCATAAACCAGCGCCCCGACATGGATCCTGTCACCAGCTAATATGTCAGTTGTGTTTTTTTTTAATCCCGCACTTAACACGAGGGAAAATACTCAAGCCGTTCAGTTCTGACAGACCCTGATGAAAGCTCTTTTCTTGCCAGCCAGACGTCCAGTTCAGTGTAAGGACAGCATATCAGAGAATCCCCAGAAGCATGCTAATATTGTGTTACATAGTATAACTGATAAAGGGTACGGGCTTTATATGTTTTCAGTTTTGCTTGCGCATGATTGTAATTTTGCATAGGAGCAGGGGCAAAGGAGTGTGGAAACGTGGTGCACAATTCCCTCATAAAGACTGAGCTGGGTTAACCCCGGGGCACTCTTGGCCGTCTCAGCCAATGAAAAAGCTGAAAGCTGTTTCTAGGTGTCCTTAAGGCCCAGTGTCATGGGGAGTATCTGGTGTCAGGTATGCTGCACATGCTCAACCTCCCTCCCTTTTATAGAAAGCCCAGATGTTTATTAGAAGATTTAAAGGCAGCTGAACCGCGGCCTGGAGCTGACACTGTGTAGCAGACCGTAGCTTTTAGCCTGGCACGCTGTTATTGCAGGTTGCTAATTCTTTCAGGAGCGTGCAGTTTGAAGAGAAGGTATATGGAGCAGGGAAAAGTAAAAGCACCCATGGGGCTGATAATGTCAAAAGCAGCCTTGATCAAACCTGCGCTGAGAGGCTTTTTTATTGTTGTTTATTCTGAAGTGGGCACACAAGGTATTGAATATGTTGCTAGTTTGCCTGCCTGTTCATCTGTACATGAACTAGCATCCTCTTGAGTACTTTTTTGTGTGTAATTTTGTTCGCGAAGGCAAGATGGAGAGTGAGTGATAAGAGAGAAAGAGAGGAGGTGAGAAAAACAGGTATGAATTAATAGATACAAGAGGAGAGAGCTGAAAAGCTGGATTTAAAGGTTGTAAACATAAAATATTCTAATTTGGGGTTACACACAGAGCGAAAAAGAGACGAAGATACAAAGGAAAAGATCATATTTTGTCTTAAAATCTGTCACCACAAACACTGCTGGAAAACGTCATGACATCTTGTTAAAATGGCCTGTTTTTTTAACAGCAGTGTGCTGCTCGATGCTCATGCTCGAGTTGTCATGAACTACTGCTCTGACCTACCGTCTGATAACCCGTCCTGTGGTGATGTCCAGGGACGGCCCAGTCGCCACAGCACCCTATTAGTGGCACTGTCGCGTACTACTGTGAACCTCTTTGCTCGGCTATGCTGGTGTGGCTCACCCTCCATGTGATTAGATGGCGTTTGCGTGCTAATTGCTGATTGCTGTACAACGTTTAATTTTCTTCTTCGTGCTTGTTATCCTGTGCATTATGGTGTCATGTTCAGGAGCGCTGTATTCTGGCTCATGGAATTTAAACATTTGCTTGAAACTTTCGCCGCTGACGATGTTGGCTGGTCTCACTGTTCTGTCCATTGTCTCTCTCCTCCTTTTCTCGGAAAGAAGGGGCCTCATAGCTACTCTTTTCTGAGTCAATGTCGACTGCAAGATGATGAAGCTTATGCTGGGATATATAAAGAGAAACGCACATGAAGTTAAGCATGCAGTAAGTGCTAAATGGAGGTCTTTTTTATTAAAGTTATCTGTTATCTTTATAGCTATACATCTATCTCAGAGGAAGAAAAATATAAAAAACAAAGCCTGTACCAAAAAGAAGAAAAAGAGGAGAGGAGAGGAGAATAGAGAAGAGATAAAAAGGAGAGAGATAGGAAAAGGACTGAAAAAGGAGCAACTGGAGGAAGACAAAAGAGTCATCCTTGCCCCGGGCGTATCTGCCCAGATAATGACTAGGTGAGGAGAATCTGTGTCACCGGGTGGCGTGGCTGGCGGTGGCAGTAGCTGACTCTCATGGACCAGCTGGACAGTCAAAGGGAATAACAGCCTGCGACTGCTGAATGTATTTCCCCCGCCGTGTCTTGCCATCTTTGCTTTACAAGAACAACAACTGAAATAAATCTGCAAGTTAGTCATGAAATTTTCAAATAAATCCAATTAAATGAAACTAGCAGGGGGGAAACATGTAGCAAGACTTACGTTGTTTGATCTCTCGTGATGGTGAAGTGAGGAAACTGTCAAAAAAAAAAAGTGACAGAAAAACAAGGCAGATGCAGGCAAACAGACCTAGAGATAGACAGGCAGCCTGATTGATGATGACTTACGCTGTATTATCCCTCCGTCACGTCACAGTTAAGGGACAAAACAGGGCAGGATGAATGTGCCTAGTATTTTTATCCGCGATAGGATATGATCCTAATCTAATCTCCTCATAGCCAGGGGTAAAAGAACAAGCTGAGACATGTGACGTAATGCATCTCTCGCTCAGCCCCTCGGTGAATGTGAACGTGCACAACGAGAGCCTCATGTTCTTAAAGCACTGTCAGCCACTTGGTCATCTGATATAAAAAAAAGTTTGGAACTAATGTTTTCAGTTCATCACCATGTTGCTCCTTTTGTCTTCCCACATACTGAAAAAGGTCACAGGTCACATGAAAATGTCAAATGTTAAAATGACATGATACATGCTGGGGTTTGCTGCCAGAACAAGATATATTGCCTCCACCCTTTCACATAACAAAAAGTTTTAACATTTATTTTTTTTACTATTTGGATTGTCATATTTAATTTATTTTTTAACAGAATTCAGAGAGAGAGCCCACACAAAACAGGATTCAAAATTGAGACTGACAAAACGTTCTCCCCCAGGATTGAGTCTCGAGCTAGGATTTTATCAGCATCCACTTGAAATTATTATTTCATTATTATTTATTATTCTGATATGCGAGTTGTGTAAACTGAACAATTAACAATTATTATTATAATTATAATCCATTGAATTTAAACGTGCAAAGGAAAGGAAACAACACATCACTGAACAAAAACAAACTAAAGCATTTCAGAGCCAAAAGATACAGAGCTGTCAGTGTCACAGGAAGACCTTTAGAATATAAACAGCAGCGGACCAAGCAGAGAGCCCTGGAGGACACCTTGGGAGAGAATTGCAGTATATATGTAGAATTATATCTGTGAATACCTATGAACTTCGAAGACAGTGAAGAATGGCCCACCAGAGTGGACCTAAGGATACTTGGTCTGATCCAGTGAGCCTACCCCAGTCCAAAGGGGGCCAGAATGCTGCGAACTGGACCCAAACTGGCTCATGTCCGCACTCCTAAAACCAAGCCAAATCTGGCAGCCAGATGGGCTAAAGCTGGAACGTATTTGGTCATGTGGTGCCAGCACACAGTCCTGATCACACGGCCCGACTAGTTACCTAAGTGTGAGCAGGGAGTAGCTGTTAGATGGACACCCCACCCAAAATAAAAAAAAGGAGGTGAAAGCAGCTGAGAGCCAAAGAACACTGCAGAGACTGTAGAGCAGTAGTACTAGCAAACTATTTACATTTGATGACAGTGTCTATACCAAAACACTGCATTGTGGAGGTTTAATAATCAAGTATCAAGGGTAAGACTGAGGCCTTGTTTAGCAAGGGAGGTTTTACTGTAATCCCTCTTTAATCAGAATTAGACTCTGGCTATTTCAATGTCAAGTGGCCGTGTGTTCTCCACATATCCACTACATAACAATCAAACCTTGCTATGATGGAAACCTTCAAAGTTTCTCCAGTCCTTGTACTTTCTCTCCCCTTTGTCACCAAATGAAATCGCTTTTAACTGCTTTATTTTTTTGTCGGATTCAGGCTCTTTGTCCTCCCTCCATTCTGTATTCCTTTTCCCCTTTTACCTTCTACTCTCTCTCCAAAGTTCAGCCGAATACCCCCAATCCTATTATCAAAACCATTTTACCATGTAGAAGCGCCTTGCTGCTTCCTCCCTGAGATGAAGAGCCAGCCTTTCACAGAAAAGTGCTCTCTACCATGAATACGTAGTATTAATAGCATCTACCTAGCATGCAGCTTTCACTGCAGTCTCACAAATGGAAATGTTTTGTAGGCTGCCGTACAGCTCACATTTCTCACAAAAGGAGTCTGAGGAGTACATGCCATGCCACTGGCAATTTTTTTTTTCAGGTTATGGCTGAATTATTGATCACATTAGCTTAAAAGAGTGGCAGTTCACTGATCAATAGAAGCCCCTTAAGGTTCCATTAGCTCTATTGTTCAATAACGACCGCTTCTTTTACAATGCATCTAAGTGGCAGTAATGCCTCATCAAAAGCCATATTCCCTATTAACTCTTTTCAGCCTACACGAGCCCTAGTCCAACATCAAGGCAAGACATATGATATAATGGCCTTTCTGGTCCCAAATGCTTAACTAACAGTCGATTGCATTGAAAATGGTATATATAGATTGTTTAAAGAAAAAGAAAAACAGTTGCTAGACACCCAGCCCTGACTATAATCACATTACAGCAAAAATGAGCAAGAAATTGCTTATTTGCACATGATATCTGTTGCGCCATGCATCATTTTTTTCAGCAAGGACAGTTTTACCTCATTAGGAAGATATTCATTTATTATAGATGATAATTATACTACTCTGAGTAGCAGAGGTCTTACTTAACATATTCATTTATTCTGTATGAACTTAGCTTGAGTCAGTTAAAATGAGAGGTGTATTGATTAAACAGGTTTGTGGTGAGCTTGTCTCTGTTCGACTGATGCAGCATTCACTGCAACTCACGGTATCACTCGACTGACAACCAGCATTGCCAGATGTACGATAATACTTACAATAACTGGACGATAGTTTTTGCCCTTTGTAACAATGTACAATAAATAATGGCAAATGTGCCATAATGTATGATAAACTGTATTTTGTGATGCTTCCAATTACTGGTTTCACTTTATGCTGTGTCATTTTAATTAATTTCCCAACATGATCAGGTTCGCAAAATAAAGATCCTACGCCTGTGTTTAAGCATCTCCTCTCACATGACCTCTTTCCAGCCAATCATGATTGGCATAGGAAATCACAGACAGCAACAGCTTGAACCTTCTCACTAAGGTTGGTTATAAATGCACCAGCAAACCCAGTTATTTATTTAATTAGCTTAGCTTCAGGCCTTGACTGTTTTCATGCAGAATAAGAACATGCTTACAGTCATATAATTTAATTTTGTCACAGTAGGCTATTACAACAATACCCCTTCCACGCATCATAGCTACGTCAGCTTGCTTTACAAAAAGTAATGTGGGTAAATTTGTAGGCATGTCAATGTAGTTTAAATATGAATAAATAAAATAAATAAATACAATTTAAATACAAATGGTAAAAGTTGAATTGTATAAAAAAACAAACCTTGATTGAAGGCTATCAACCATTGGCTGCCTGTCTCTTTCCAACATTCATCATGTGTGAGGACCCACTGTGTGGCTAATTTTGTGTTCAGAGCCAGTTACCCTGGTTTCCTAAAATTAACATTGATTGCAACTTACATAGATATCTTGTTTGCAAGTTTGCATGTTAAGGTTTATCTGCTAAGTGATGTTTTCTGCCTCCCTCTGAACCAGTCCAGCTTGCCATTTGTAGTTCCTGCTGTCAGTTTTCATCTCTGATAAGGATGCATTCATCACTAGAAAGCACCCACAGCAAATTAAAGTAAAAATTTAAGAATAAAGACAGCAGTGCCACTCTCCCTAAAAATAAGCAACTGCATCTTAAACTGCTGTTTTTCCTTTTTACCCTTGGTGTTCATATCTGTCTTTTCATTTATGTTTTAACTAACAAGGCACTAAATGGTGGCACTGAACTGACATTGATTTGACTGGTCTGTTTATCAAAGACAACAAAAGAAAATGAACCTTAAAGCCATCAGGAAAGGCTGGAACTTTACCACAGAAAAGACTAAATGTAATTTGCAAGTCATGCAGAAAAAAATAAATGGTTTTGTGACATTAACTTATAAGCAAATTAGTTTAGTTCAGTTTAGTTTATTGAAGCAACACAATTAAAACTACAGATCAAGATCAAGACGTTTGTCTGGCTCATAGAGAAGTGCAGAGTGTCTGAAATGGGATTTCTCTAAGCTCATACGACACAGACACATCTGAGCCTGCTAACAAAACACAAAACGCAGCTGCTGAACAGTGTTGCATTCACAGACTGTTGGCAAAAGAAAACTAAACCTAAAAAGCAATTTCAAACTGTTGAAGAATACTGTTAAACAGCACACAGTGCAATCATCCTACATGTGAAAGATTGTGACAAGAAAAGTCTTTAAAACATATTACACATTAAAAACATGCTGTGCATGCACCCTAACCCTTCCCATATGACATGAGCCCGGCATGACCGGTTCACAACTTTAAATTTGTAATATTCACTTCTGTTCATGCTTTAGTGAAAAATGCAGCAATTTTGCCAGTCCTCGGTCTGTCGCATCTGGATAGTGGTAATATCTGTGCTGGACGCTGAGATTTATTTTATTACCTCTATTATTAGAATATGACCAGCAGGATATTCTACTGTTACAGTGAGATCCTGATACAGTAGCTGCTGTGATTTACAGGAGGTTTCTAATTAAACTGCCAGGACTGCCTCTGTGTGAGTATGATCAGTGATCTCTGGTCTGCCATGTGGCGAGCTGGCTGGCTGTGGGAGAAGCGTCTACCTTTCTTCTTCTCCTGGGTCATATGACTTGTGAGGAGCTTTTAATCGACTGGTGAGGAGTGCTCAATTGACTCTTACTTGTTCTTGTAACACTGTGATGATTTCTGGTGGAAGTAATAGTGCTGTGTTTTTTTAATCAATGATTTGCTCCTGAGAAACTGACATGCTTTTTCATACTATTTCCACTGTCAGCTTATTGTGTTTTTTTGAACATGACATTCCTGTTGCACGCTGTAATGACATTTGATGGACTTTTTCCTGTATTTTAGTGATTTCTACAGCAGTATGCAGTAGTGTGCATGTCAGTGCATGATGCTCAGAGGAGCTAGGTGCCATGAGTGGGCTCAGCAGGACCTCTTCGCCTTTTCCTTGGGCCACTGACTGTGACTATCACAATGGCCTGAAAATCTCAAAACGAACAGACAAGGGGCAGCAAATGTGGCGTCACCATGGTCCGTGGTCCCAGCTCAATCTCCAATTCAAATCCCATCAGTTACAGCCACGACATCGTCGGCTACTAAGCTTACTTATTTAGAACCACAATGGACCAACACCGCCAGAAGACAACCCTATGCAACTAGTCATTAAAAAAATATTTGCTTGTTTGTGTTGCATTGACCTACATAGTAATTCTTGACCCGTTTGTCCCTTCCTTTTTTTCCTTTTTTCCTGTTAGGAGCCCTGTCCTCAGTTGGAGAATAATGAAAAGGATTTGGTGGCTCAGGTGCCACAGAGGCACACTCATATCTGTGCATGTCATCTTAATTGCATGGATGGATGACGTTTTTCTGAATGGGCACAAGAAAATGAAACTACATTTTTGAGACTATGTATGGTCGGTACTTTGTCAGCAATAGTCCTTCAATGTATGAGTCTGCTTTTCCGACAAAATTTGAATACCAACCCACAAGAGGTTCACAAGAAAGGAAGCATGCAAATACTGGACAAAAGACATCATTCATTATGAGTTCAGTATCAGACGAGAATGTTGACTTTTTTTGTGTGCTTTGTTAAAAAGCACTCCGTTTGTATGGCTGCGCTGTAAATAGATACAGCAGTTGTTCTTCTTCTGTTGCATTTCTCCCAGAGTACCTGTTAGCTCAACCCAGTGGTCATTACACCTGTCAACATGCAGTGAAATGCCTGTTAGACCTAGAATGTTCCTATGTGGGTGAAGGATTTAATCAAATCCTTTAGATATAATTGTACCACTCAAAAGGTATGTAGTATTATATTATTATAGTAAAAATAGACTACTTTTATCAGCACAGCATGCTTATAGACCAGGGCACTCACACAGGAGACTAGTAGGGGCTGTTCTATTGGATTTATTGCAGCTTTTGATCATTCACGATCAAAGTATTATAGCTGCCAAGCTCAAATGTTATGGTTTTTCACCTTTTGCTCTTGCCTCGATGAAAAGTTACCTCTGTGGCAGAACACAGCAAGTCTTCTTCAATGGCAGATTTTCTGACATTAAAATATATCTTGTGGTGTTCACTGATTCACCGCATCTTGTTAAAAATGCTGATGTAGTTTTGTATGCTGATGACTCAACTGTGTTTTGTGCATCACCAACTTTGGCAGAGCTGACAGAAAATCTACTTGTCAAGTTGCGTTCATTACTAAATGGGTAAAAATGCACAAATTAGTCCTGAACATTGTTGAAACTAACTATATTATATTCGCTAGTAGAACTATTCTTGCTAGCGTCACTGTGCTAACTTGTCTATAGATGGGATATCAGTTGAGCAGGTCGGTAAAACCAGATCACTGGGTGTTAAATTAAATAACTTATTGTCTTGGTCTGAACAGTTTGATTGGAAAGGTCATCACTATTTCACTGCAATGTTCTGCATGTGTTCCATCTTCTGTCATAATCGATGCTTTTAGGTTACTTACTACTCTGTGGCACCTGGACAGTACTGCCCGGTCATTAGTTCTTTATTGTTCTTTTCAGACTAATGTGTGTGATATGCACAAAAGACTCTCTTGGTTAACTGTGTAACTTTAAATCCAGTCATCTCTTATTCATCCATATGGACTCTCATGTGGAAGTTATGCTGCACTTCTTTAGTGATGAGCTAGCACGTACTGGTTTTTGTCATGAGTATATGACACTTTAAGTGAGTCCTGGTCATCTGGTGGGACGAGCAAACTGCATGATGAGAACTGTTCTTCATAGAGGTTCTCCTGCCTGGACTTTGCTCCCAGCCAACAGCAGACACATTAAAAACAGATCCTCATTTAAAGGTCACTGAAGCAGGAACTGTTGAGTCTCACCTTGATGTTATTTCATTGTTGCTGTTTTTGGAACCTTTTTCTTTGTTTTGGTTTATTTTTTATTGCACTTGTTGTGCGACAGTTTTGTTCCACTGTAGGTTGCTGCTTTGCAGTTTCATGTGCAAAATCTGTTTCCTTGTTTGTAGACTGAGGGTGACTGAGGATCCGAAAAAAGAATGAAAGTCCAATTAACAGCTTTGTCAGAGCTAGAGCTGGGTTACATGACGAACATATGATAAGCAAACTGAGGCAGTTCCATTGAAGAATGTGAGATGAGGGTGAATGATGAATGGTGGCTGAATTCAATTCAGCAATATATTGTGCATGCTGACTCACTGTCACTCGGACACATGAGTAAAACAGAGCCATTGTTAATGTTATTTGTACCACCTGTGCTTTTCCTACTATATCCTGCACTTACCTTGAGATCACTTAGGTAACTCATGAGTAACCCTTCTTATGAAGGACCTCAGACAAGCAGTAGGCGCTGACATTTAGCAAACAAATGAGAAACAGTATGAACAAAATGCATGCTGTGAGTACCTGCAGTGGCTTATAATCATTACACGTTTCAAAAACAAAATACTCATTTGTACAAGGTTGATTAAAGATTGTCACATTGTACTGTTGGAGGGGCATATGACCATCTTTAATCAGCCTAAATGAAGGAATAAGACCAATGGCTTGATTTCAGCCGTAAAAATTTTACAGAAGGACGAGTCGTAAAGACGAGTGAAGGAAAACATACATGAAATGAGGGACAAGTCACAGAGGAAGGAGGCAAACTGCGGGGATAAAGGACAGACAGGATGAAGGGTAAGGAGAAATGAAGAGAACTAATAGAGTGAAGGTCATTTCTAAAGGGAGGGAATTCTCTTTAAAACAAAGCCTGGGAGACAATACAGTTAACAGTGAGTGTATGTGTGTGTGTTTGTGGTTCTCCCAGCCAGGCAGCAGGTGCTGGTTTGGTCCCTGCTCCAGTGAGCTGTGTCTGGGTGTCTGGGTGGCTCCACTCCCAGCTGGGGCACAACAAGTTCTGGTGTGTGTGTGTGTATGTGTGTGTGTGTGTGTGTGTGTGTGTGTGTGTGTGTGTGTGTGTACGCACAAATTTTTGTTACCTACTGGGGACATCTTCCAGCATAAACACACAACCTTATCAAGACCAGTAGGCCTCATGGGGACCAAAGCCTGGTCCTAATGAGGCAAAACATGGTTCTGGTTCAGGGTTAGACTAAGGTGTGAATTGGGGTTAGGTTAAGGTTAGGGTTAGGCATGTATTGGTTATGGTTAAGGTTCGGATAGCAGTTAGGGTTAAGCTGTCTACAATGAATGGAAGTCAGTGCAATGTCCTAACAAGGATAGCTGTGTTTGTGTGTGTGTGCGTGTGTGTGTGAGGTGAGGGGAGGTGATCTGCCATGTGGACGAGGTGATTAGATTAGCAGCATCTGAGGCCTGGGTGCTTGGCCGGGTGTCTGTCGGAGGGTCAGGGCTCGTCTCTCAGTGTACATTCAGCTGCTCTGTGATTAGCTGCTGATGGGCGAAGTCACCCAAAACTTACACCGGAGCCAACTTTTCTTCTCGGTAAACAAGTAAACAAGGTGACCGTGTTCCACATTTGCCAGCATGTCTGTGCTCATCGAAAATTAATGAGCTCGCAGTTTCTTGGCTGATGGTGATATATTGGTTATGTGTACATACAAAGGGACTAGACAGCCAGCTGGCAATTTGCTCTGATTGGTCTGTTCATCTCTCAGGGCACTTTTATTTTGTACTGATTACTTGACCAAAAACTCACAGCTACTAAACTCCGGAAACTAAATGAAGACTTAAACGTCAGTTTCGTGCTTTCATTTCTTTCCACTACACCTGACAATTTGTGAAAAGGGAAATTATTCAAAAAGGACTGGTAGCAGGTGTATATCTATAGGTATGAAAAGAAGTCATGCAGAGGTGGCAGGAACTACACATGGTGCCTTAAAAGCGAGCCAGCAGGGGGGCTTTTGTGTGAAGAAGCTATGGGAAATGCAGTGCAACTGTCACGTAGTTACCAGAATTTTGTTAGAGCTGCTATTCTTTCAAAGAAATTGGTCCACTTAACAAGAACTGGATATATTTGACGCTATTTTGGTCAGCAGATCAGTTTTGCATACTGCAGGAAGGAATGGTAAAAGAAACAAAAAACACAGTAAGCTGTTAGATGAGCAGGCTCGTACTGCGTTTTGTTCGAACTAGCAGCACACCTCCAACATGTCATCAGGGTGAACAGTGCCTTTTTACATGGGTTCAGCTTGTTTGCCCTCACTGTCGAGATACGGCACGAATCTGGAACTCAAAGTGTTTGCATTTTCATCGCATCTAAAGAACTGTGAACTCTTTACAAATTAGACAACAGCAGAATCGTTGGTCTTTACAATTTGCGGCTGTGTGAAGGCGTGATCATTGAATAGGTGTTCTCATTAGTGTTTGAAGTTGGCGAACTCAAACTTGCCTTGCTTGAAGTGCTGCTGGTAGTAGTGGTTGTAATAATTGTATTACAGTTGCAACAAAATGAAATTTATCTGCTCCTTTTTTTTCCATGAATTGAAATGGCGATAGGTTGCCTACCAAAAGCATCCTTGTTCTGAATGAATGAGACAGAAATGTGGACATCCTTTTTCATCTGTTAGGGTAGATAATTGTGGCGTAGCACTTGCAAAGTATGGATGGATGAGTGTTTGCCTCTTCGAGAAGGTCCTTCTTCACAGACAGGAACCTTTTTGAAGGCAGGAACTAGAGCAAAGGACCTAAAACTAGAATTGACTTCCTGCAGTCAAAATTTAGGTAAAAATTGTCTGAGAGCTCAGAAATGTCCCTGGAAACCTTACTGCTGTCAAAAAGGGCCTTCAGAAAGCTATTCCCACTCCTGAGACTCTTTTCCCTGAGAATGCAGTGCATATGTGTGACTTTGTGACAACTCTGAATATAATGTAAACACCCATTGCCAGTCACTTGCAGTGCTGAAAGTTGTAATAGCAGAGCTGTCGGCCCTACTCATGAAGGATTACAGACTAGATTTACTGAACAGTCCTTTAATCCTACAATCTGCACCAAAAAGCTCTGCAGCTTCTGACCAAATTTCCTCCTCAAGCAAACTTTTCATTTGTGTCCTTTTTCTGCCTGTGCTGCACGCGCATCGCCTGCAGATCACCTCTTGTTCCGCAGGTTTCCCCTTAGAGACGACTTAAGTCCGACTGTCTGTCACACGTCCATATTATCCTCCTTCCACCTTGAATAATCTCCTTTGAATCTCAGCCCTTCTATGTGAGTGATGCTTGTCTCTCTGTCTCTCCAGTCGGTGCCTGGTTTAGCTGGCGTGGCTGGCAGCCGGGGTACCCAGGTGTGGTGCTGGAGGTACCCAGCTGTGAGGCCACCAACCCAGGCATGACTCATAACAGCGTCCCCCTGTCATCCTGTCACGGCTGACAGAGGCCTCAGCAGGACATAATGCATCGAGGGTGACAGGGCGTCTGATGGCAAGTTTGAAATGCGGGAGGCCACGTGATTACTTTGTATGTGTGTGTGTGTGTCTGTGTGTGTATATATATACATGCATGTGTCTGACGTTGGCCGTTGTCCAGAAAGCACATACAGGATGTCGTGTGCGTGACTCAGTGAAGAAGTGTAGCATCATTGCCCAGAGAGGTGTGTGTTGCCAGACCTGCAGTGCATTATGGTCGTGAAGCATACTGTTGATGCGTAACCAGGGATGGAGAGAAATTGCCTGGTCACTCTCAGCATGAACAATACTCCTGCTCTCGTCCTCCTCGTCTCTCTGAACCACAGAGCTCAGTCGTTTAGGAGGAAACATTAACTCTTGGCACTTGGCAGTCTCAGGCAACCGTTTTACTGTGCTGTACTGAATTTCACTACATTATATTAATCTTTAGTTTATCGTAAAACAGCTGCAATTTGAGTATAACAAAGAGGCACTAGAGATGGCAACACTGGTCTGTTGTTTGGTCCACCCTTTTGGTCCAGACTGAAAAATATGATCCCCAGAGGATGAAGCTTGACTTCGGTGAGTCCCTGTTTTTTACCACCAGTGGCTCAAAGTTTTCACTTTTCATTTCAGTAAATGAAATACTACTACTTTTCCTCTTGTGACATCGTCATTCCAACATTTCAGTTTGGCCAGATAAGATCAAATGCCTGCAGGACTAATGACATTCCCATCAGCCTCAGTTGTACTTTTTGTTTTTGCTAGTTAGCAATTTTGTGCTTTACAGTCCGTGTGCAGGTTTCCATAGATTTACCTTAGTTTCAACCATTCTGTAATATTCTAAATAAACACTGGTCGAGATTATGCTCTGCTTTTTATTGTAATGCATTTAATATTACTTAAAAAATAAAACACACTAAAAATGAAGCTAAAAATAATGCCCCCTGTAAATGCCCCGCCAACCGCTCCATCACGGCCTCTCCCTGGCTCATTCATTGTGTTCAGCCATGTGGAAGTGATGATCTGTAAGTCCACCTCTGAATGCATGTAGTGTGGGAATGACTTATTATTCCACACTTGGGCAAGCAGCACGAGACCATATGAATAAAAGCCTTCCCCTGCTGACACCCGAGGTTCATACCTCCTCTTCTCTTTTTCGCCTCTTCATTTCCAGTCCCTCAAACTCCTCACACTCATCCATTCTTCCAGAACAGCAATCCTTCTTAACAAGTCATATAATCTTCATGTTACTCATGGTCGTGGGTCTTTCAGGGGTTGAGAGCCGAGTGCCACTTTGGGAAGCCAGCATATGACAGAGGCTCGCACAGGAAAACACATGAACTTGTAGGATCTCTGACTGATCTCATTGTGGTGTTTAACATCAAAAATTCCTTGAGCATCGACTTCACCTGTTTGCAGATAATACTGATCACTTTACCTGCTCCAGAGATCCAACAAAGTTCGAGTCAATCCGTTTTTCCTGAGACCTCTTCGTCTTCAGAACAATTTTTCATGGATTTTTCTTTCTGTCTTCCACATTAAAGTGCTGAGATGTCCACTGAAATAAAGCACTATAGAGAACGTATTTCCTGCGACACTTGTGAGGTGCCGTTAGTTGCCATACAACCGATAGCCTTCTACAAGTTGTTATTCCTAACCTGACAGACGGCTGTTTTGGGGGTGCAGTTTGAGGTAGTACCCAAGTAGTGTATTGAATGTAGGCGAATCTCTGTGTACTGTATATTGAATTTTCAGCCATAAAGGAAATGCTGTCTCTCACTATTTCAGAAAGAATTATTTGCACAGATGTTCCCCTTGAATAATGTTTATTTTTATACAAAATTAATTTCACATTGGATGTACAATAGTCACACCAGGGTATCTTGAGAGTGCTGCCACCTCTTCTAAATCCCACTCAAGCGTTGACCTTAGAGACACAAGGGAAGTTCTTGACACATTTTGTTTTTGTTTTTCTTTATTTATTAGCACTTTTATTGCGGCATGATTGAACTACGGAAGAGAGGGAGGGATGGAAGAGACAGGAGGACGCGAAGGCGTGAGATAGAGGAAAACTGGCTGATAAACAATCGAGAGGGCGAGTGAAGCAAAGAAAGAAACGCTTAATAGCAGCCTCGTTATTCATTAAAGAAAAGGAGATGATGCAGATCGTTTGCTGCCTCGTCCGTGTTCCTCAGACTGCTGTTAACGTTTGACACAAGCCTCTTCCTTTCATGCCTGGCCTTTCGCTAGGTCATTTTGTCTTGGTTTAAGACACAGATGTTTTGAGAGTAAACATCAGTATTCATACTCTGGAAAGGAAACACATTTTTAAATGATAAGACTTGTACGTTGACTGTAAATCAGGTGCCAGAGTGTATAAAAAAGCAGTCCAGGTACCAAATGTCCTCAAACCCTTGAAACACTCTAATGCTAATTCGTTTAAGCAGAACATGATCAATGAGCGATGTATGCCACCAACGTCACATTAAAAGACAATCTCTTTTAATCTTTACAGGGCCGATAAATATAACGACATATGTCGACCGGCAGCACAGTCACAAATGATCTCACCCTGAATATTACAATTTACCACAACAAGCAGCTACAGAGGTTTTGGCTATTAGCACAAAATGTCAGTCTCATTATGATCGGGTACGGCTCATTATCTGTCAGGTAATCCAGGAGCAAGCCTGCCCCCACTGAGATGCAGCAGAGGCCACAATGCACAACAGAATAAGGTTTCAAGAGGGCTCTTTGTTGAGTGCGGTGCTTGTTGCATCTGGAGAGGCTGTTTGGACAAAGAAACTGTAATCCTGTGGTGGTTCTTGAAGAATTAATTTGCTCAAGATATTTTTCCTCTCTATTTTTTCTTCCTTCAAGCTTCATAGACAGGAAAATTAATTATGAGTAAAAGGTTGTGCATGTGCATTGTGCTTTGATTTATTGTGCTGCAGAGCCTCATTACAGATAGATGGATGGATTCTTCGATTTGCAGTTGGAAAGAAAGTTTTCCACGTTTTGAAAAGAGACTGAAAATGAAGAAACACACATCTGTTTTGTATTTGAGTTTCTTCATTAAAAATGCTAATTTATTTGTGATCATATAAAGACGACTATCCAACAATACACTTAATGCCTAGCATATTGTAAAACATTATGTCATATTGTTGCAGTTATCAGCCTTTATTTGAAACGGGCTTTCATACAGAGAGCCTTCATTTCTTATTCATTTCTTTATTTTATTAGTATATGTTATCATATTTTAAGAGAATTTTATAAGAAACCCCTTTGTTTTCTGATCTGCTCCCATTTTAACCATTGCATTAACAACTGTTGACACTGTTGTTAATGTAAACTCTTCCTCCATGTTTTCCTTTGCTCTTGATA
The DNA here is from genome assembly GCF_017976325.1 of Chelmon rostratus. Lineage (NCBI taxonomy): Eukaryota > Metazoa > Chordata > Actinopteri > Chaetodontiformes > Chaetodontidae > Chelmon > Chelmon rostratus. The sequence continues at coordinate 8,756,368 of NC_055676.1, read as the reverse complement.
AATTCAGCATAATGTACATTTCCACAGCAATTATTCCACCTGTATAACAGAAGAGTTTCTCTTCTCTAACAGATATTTCATGTTAAAAGTCTAAAAGCAGCTCTCTCGCGGTCTTGGCTTTTCATTTGAAACATTCCTGCCTTGTGCTTCCTATTGCCAAACGTCTTGGCTATTACAGCCTCAAACCACAACTCAGTGTAATATTGTGGCCGCTGTGACTAATAAAGGTTGAGCCTGTCCGACCAACTCATCCCAAACTCCACATCCTCACTGCATTGCAAGGTTTGTTTGACTGCAGTTTGCTTCAACATTACAACATCTGTGTTTTGTCAACTAATGATGGAAAGTTGAAATTTTAAACACAACCTGCAACATTAGTTACATACTGTAACTCCAGATTCTATGACTATGGGCACAGCTCTCTGTGAGCTCTTGCTATTTCGCCTATGTGCAGTAATGAAAATTTTTCTTCCCTACCACTATACACTGATTTGGTAGACAGCTTATCTGTGTTTTAGGATAAACAAGACAGCTAGATTAGCTCCTTTTATTTGTATAGTAAGAGGGAAAGTATAGTCAGCTGCTACAATGTTTACATTTACCAAAACATTAGAATTTATAATATATCATGTATACTAGTTCAATCTACTGCATGTTTTATCTTGTGATTGCATGTCTGAGCAATGAGGGATCACACTGCTGGATATTCCTGTACTAGAAAAAGTGGAAACAGAAAATGTGACAATCTAATGCCACTTACCTTTTGTAATTCCAGCTTCCATGAGAATAGGCACAGCCATCTAAGAGCTCTCGCTATTGGGTTAAGAACGAAGCTGATGTAGTCACTGTGCCACCGAGGTCCAAAAGCAGAGAACATACACCAGTTCACGACCCTGTGAATGTGAAGTGTGACAGAAGGCACTCTCATTGGAGTGTCATCTCATCTTCACTCATGAAGACCCACAGTGCACGTTGCGTATTCTCATGTGAGGCGAACAGATCCGCCTTCCCAAACCTGTCCCACGACATCTGAATGAGTGGGGACTCGGTTTCCATTTGCTATGATCTCTGTGAGGCATCAGGTCTGCCTGGTGGACCTGAAGCCCTGGAATCTTCACCACTCTAATGGAGAGCAGGTGTTTGTGTAACCACAGCTGAAGGCTTCAGGCTATTTCCAACAGCTGGGCTGAGAGCACACCACCTGAGGGTTGGTGTATGCTGCCGCTGTCATGAAGACTGTCTTTACTACAAAATGTCTGTTCAAAGCATCGCTGTGCCTAAGTACAGCCTCACAGAGTCGGTAGTGTGGCTGTTACTCTTGATTTCTTTTAAATGCGTAGTTTCTTTCCAATACTATTTCTTTTGCTTTTTACTCTCCATCTGGTGTAAAATACTGTTGAAACTGAGCTGGGTGCCCACTCACATTCAACAGGTGAAGCCAAGTCAAGGTGGGACTGAACCACCATGGAGAGGACCCAGCCCTTTACTCCCTGACTGTAGACCTGGTTGTGACATAAACACTGTGTGTGAATGTAGAGGGAGAGAGTTTGACCACAATCTGTCAGCTCAACCCTGAAGGGAGGCTCAACATTGTTAGCACACATTGTTGTCCAAACATGGTGCAGAGCCACAATGCGTCCATCCTGCCCTACCGACTACCACTTCTTTAATTTAGTTTTGACTTCTAGTATTAGAAGCGAGGTTGTTAGCTCAGAGTAGTAAGAGTAAATTTTTTCTTGACTTTTCCACATTTGCATTGTTCTGTATCCTGTAACCTTTTGTTCTTTTCAGTAGGAACAGTTAGACGCCTTTAGACATACTCAGACGGCCTTTGTTATGTGATCTATACGTGAATAATGTTCCCTCCATAGCTTGCAAAGGTCAAGGTGCCATAGCTGATAACATTCATGTTCTGCATGTCAGTTACTTCTGCAACCAGAGCAATTACACTTGTGAAGTGAAAGTGGAGGGGTAGGATTAAGGTCTTGATGTACAGCTGGATGTTTACCGCTGTCCTGAGGAGACCAAACAGTGCTGCTGGGAGGTGCATCTCTCTCCTGACACTGATTCGATACGCATCTCAACCTGGAATCAACAATTCCATGCACTTAAGACACACCTTAACCAATGACTCAATACCAGTGAATCCACATCTGTGCAAATAAAAAGCCAAGGGACATATGATGTAAACCTTAGACAGGTCTTACTGTGTTGTCAGGGTGAGAAAAATACTGATGATAAATAATCTCATTCACTGCTGTAATAAAGCATTTCTGATTCAGAGCCACCTGCATCAGTGCTTCACCTGTGATTCGTTGCAGCTTTCGTCTCATTGAAGCGGTTTGAATCAATACAGCTTTATCTCAGACGTTAAGCCCGGTGCATCGATTCAAATCACTGAGTTGTGACACTCCTAGATCATAGCATAACACAACAATGTCAGGATTAAAGCTCTATTTCCTTTTGGGTCCACCCATGCTAAACTAGATTGCGCTCACGGTACTGTAACCACAGACACTTACTGAATTGATTTAGATGCTTCAAGGCAGCATTTAGCTTTGCGAGAACGCAAATGTCAACCAACAGCAGAAAAAAGGAAATCTTGATCTTATTTTATCCTAGATACCTGTTGTGTGTCCCACTTTGTATGAAGAGGGTTAGCCTAGCAGCAGCAACCTGGGATGCACAAGTTATGACCAGATATACATTCAGCTGTTTGGTGATTCCACATCTGTACAATATTCACGCCAACTGAGGAAGACCATGAGAAAGCTATTGAGTGGAGCTGAGTTAGTTAATTTTGAGGATGGAGTAGTGTACAATTTTGCACATGTGCAGTGTGAGCTGATTCGCTTCCAGCGTAGCAGTTCGCATCTGGCAAATTGCTCTCACATGTTACCCGGGGCAGGTAGTATCATTTAAACATGTGAAGGCATCAGACATCACAGCTGCTGGACAGCAGTGCATAATAGGAATCTGATCATGTAGCACACATATAGTGGAAAGTATCAACAGGTCCATGCAGAATATGAAGTTTAATGTGGCCCCTTGAATTTGCTGCAAAGTGTAGCACAAAATTTGCTCCATTTTCATGTCATGGGACTGACCAGTAGGCTTATATGTGCTTATATGCAATAAATGTCCATATACTTACATACAGACATACATACGTACGTAACATATCTCAAATTATTCTGATGAAAATTTATTTATTTATTTTTTGTTAGTCAAACTATTGCTTCGAAGGTTAAGGATGAACTCTTACTCTGAAAAAGAACCCTCCCCTGGCGTAGCAAAGTAAAGGCTAAAGTAACAGGCTCACTGTGTAATACAGCAGCCAGTATGCGCTCTGTTATTTGATGCCTAGTCATCGAATCTAAGACAAATCTAATAGTCGTTTGTCCACTAATACCACAGCGTGAATAGCAGTATGAATATTTTTTTCAGACCACCAAGATAAAATAAATAAATAAATAAACGTTGAGACCCTGACTCTCTCTCACTGTTAACTTCAGCACCTGGAAAGACTACAGAGACAACACTTCTTCTTGTTCGCCATTCTTGGCAACACGAGGATGGGAGGGGGTCAATGGGATATGGATTTTTTTACTGCTGTATTTCTCTTCAGCGGCACATTGTCCTCGAAGACAGACTGTAGATGAGGTGAGCTACCAGGTCTTTGCTTTTGTATCTCCATCAAAGAGTATGGGGGACCCCTGAGGAGTATCAGGAGATGAGAAAGAGATGGACCGCACGAGTGCAAGGTCGTGTGATTAATACATGATTTAGGTAGTTCAAATGAAATTACCAATAATTCCTCGTGTGTTATTTAAGATTATTGATAATAGATTTTCCCACCGAAAGGTTAGGTGCTAGGTGTGAAAGAATTACTACATTAATTACCTACAGAATAAAACCAAGTTGACATTATGTTAGCCCTATAACCATGTGACAAATTGGTAATATGATTTCCAGTATTTATTAACTTCCCGCTCAGGATACGACACGTTCAATGACAAACACAAAATCACCAGGCGACAAGTTAGACTGACCTGTATAGGTACAAAGGACATAGTTGGATTAACAGACAAGAATAGGAACTAGGAAGAATAGACTTGCGAGCCCCATTGGGAGGCTGCTAAAGCAGGCTACACGGTTGCTTTTGATGTATATGGCTAAATAAATGCAGAGCATGTCATTCACTGTCTTAGTTAAGGCTGTTAGCATGCTAAAATGTATTTGCCAGCACTAAATACACTAAATAAAGTGCAGCTGAAGCTAAAAATGCTAACAGGGATGGCAGTGAGCATCCTATCTGACACATGTTGAAAACTGCAGGCTTGCTGAGCTAGTTGGCCGTCAATCGAGAGCACATTTACTGACTTAATATGTGTTTGCTCGCTTGTTTGCCCAAGAACCCGAGGGGCAAGACCAGTCGGTGCCTTCAGATAAGAACCAGACATTAGCTAGAATGCTAATGTGTCCTGCAGTTCGGTCTGTGGTTCCTGTGCGTCGTATCACAGAGCGTCCTCTCTTTGCATATACCTGCCTGCCTTGACAGATGTTCAAACATAAAATGTTTTTGAGTGATTTATTTTTTCTCAAAAGACACGTCAGGGCCATTAGAGAACTGAAATAACAGCAGAAAAACAAACATGCAATATAGCCTCTTCTTGGTTGGACTGAAATAAAAAAGAAACCCATTTTCTGGTCTGGACAGGAATTCATTAGAGTCAGGACAGCTTTGATTTTGCATTGTTGAGTAATAAATAACATTGACATACATGCATTTAATTGTTAGTTCTTTGGAGGTTATTTCCCTGTGACAGGGCGCTGTCTATGTGCTCTCCCATTCATGAAGGCTCTGACATGTTGTATCTGACAGGGACAGGAATCTGTTTGTTTGAAAATCTGGTGATGATCATAGTGTGTGGGAATTTTGGCAGAGGTTTGGCTTGCTAATGAAAGTCATCTGTTGGACTGAGATAACCCCTCCAAATGTTTGTTGCCTTTACATGAGAGAAAGAGGGAGATGTGGGATGAGTGAGCGTATGACACAGAAACTTAATCGAGTTAAAATTCATGCCTTGAGCTGCAAATAAAATGTCACGCAGTTCTGTGATTTGAGTCTTGAAGGTAATGAAAGTCTTTGTATGTTTGTCATGTGACTTTGTTTGCTTCCCACATTGTTGTTCACATTTAGCAAATTACAATTATAATGTTACCACCATACAGCAATATGACAGCTAAAGTCCAAAACACATCACAGCTGCAGGACAGCAGAGCATATTCTGACTTTCATCATGGAACACATTGATAAGTAAATGTGCTGCAGTGCAGAATGTCTGAAACTGCCTCTCAAAGCATCGTGGGATAGCAGATGACTCAAAAAAAGGAAGATGCCAAATGTTAGAAAAGGTTCAATTTGTGCAAAGGAGTGAAATTCAGCTTGAAGATTCCAAATTATTTCCCCAAAACAAAGAATAACCGGTGGAACAGGAAGGTCAGTTTTTAACAGATGTGGAAAAATACTGTCATTACAGGGGCGTCAGCGTGCCTTGAGAAAAGGACAGTGGCAACCACATCATGCTCTATAGCTCTTTTCATAACATTGTTGGCTTCGTTTGTGTGTTAACGTGCTTTTGTCATGTCATCTTGTCTGATCTCAGCGTTATGGTCCTCATATTCAGACGTGACAGCACATTTACAGAGAGCCGTGTGTGTGTGTGTGTGTGTGTGTGTGTGTGTGTGTGTGTATTTGACACCTGGTGCAAGAGAGAGAAAAGCGGCGAGTTAAAAAAGTTTGAACAGAGACCTAATTCTGCTGCTTGTTTCAACAGTGTACAAGCATTGAATGATGGGCCTCTTGTTTAATTCCTGTTTTCTCACGTGATGTATTGAAAAATCTATTCCTAGGTTAAACTAATTTTGCGCCTATGAGACAAAGATTAAGTTAATTATTACAGTAATCTAGATGGCTTTACAAGATATGCATTTAATCTCTCTCCTGTTAACCTGTGCTGCTGTGCTCTTTATGTTAATCTGAAACAGCACTCAAATCAGACTTGCCATGTTGACAGTGATGTGGGATGTTACAGGTCCCGCCTGGTGAGAATGCTGCAGTGACTTTTATGTGAAAGCGGACGCGGTGCTTACTCATGCAAGAGATCGGCATCACATTAATGTAAAGAGGTGCACGTCTTAGAGGGGCGTAAATTAAGACATGTGCAGTGGTACAGTAGGTGACAGATCGATAATCCACAGTAAGCATCTGTATGCACATTTGGAGACGAAACACCTTTTAGGAGACACATCCTGAATGTGACCCAGGACCTGCTCCTCGCAATGGGAACCAGCGGCCTCTCTGTAGCTGCATGACCACCATGCTGAGCGTTCATCATGTAACAGTTGCCGTTTTTAGTTTTGGGGGCGAAAAGTGGGACCAGGTGTGGCCAAGAATTGTCACTGTGTGGAGCCAATTTCTGCCTCCTCTTGAGGCCTTTGCTCTGCCATCGTAGCAGGTGCTTGTTCCCTCCTCGCCTCTGTCTGTGTTCTGATAAACATAGGCGGATGTTGTTCGTGTTCAGAAACCAATTTGTCCACTGCTGCTACGCACCGCATCCCCCTACAGACCCCATTAAACTTTGCTTTTACAGTATAGCAGTAAATAGTAGTAATTAAAGAACCACGTGAGCGAAAGATAAAAGAGTAGTTCTCAAAAAAGGACCATGAAAAAAAAAAACCCTGCTTCACTGATTTGCATTTTGTGTTCCCTTCCATGTCACTATCTTTTGTTTCACTCCCTGAAGGTAATCTTTAAATAAGAAAATAAACTGTGAAATCACGGTGAGCTATTTCACATGCAGTATTCAGAGATTTTCAGGTTAGAGGAAAAGCCTGTGGCGAACATCTGGCTTTCTGCACGTATCTTTAAAGTTTAAAAGCACAAGGAGTTATTTAAATAAGGACTGCACCCTGTATTTCTTGCAGCTGAGATTCGGTTGTGCTGCGGCCGAACGTGAACAGCATTAGGAAGCACTCTCCTGCACTCTACTCCCCCTCACTGGAGCCCCCCTGCAGGTAGGTGAAGGCGACACATGGGTCCATCGCTGACATTCCCGTGGATGCTCTGTGCCCCCCGGTTCTCGAGGGGAGTTGGAGGAATAGTGGCAGTGAGGGGAAGTGCTGGGTGACATCAGAAGGAATTACTGGAGGGGAAGAGGAAGAGGCAGAAAGAAGGCGAGTGTCACCTTATTATAACCTGACCCCGGGGGAACCGGATTCCCACCAGCAAGAGCTCAGGAGCTGGTCACTTATGTGACAAAACACACACACAAACACACACACACACATATATGAATCTCTGATCAAGAGCGGAAAATCTGGGAGGGTAAAGTGAATAGCTGAGCTGCCCTTAAGCAAGGCATTTAATTCCAAGCTGCTCTATTGGAACTGCACTGGGAGCTGTAGGAAGGATGCCAACTGCTATGAATGTATGTATGAATGTGATTCTCGAACAAAACTACCTGTTCAACACCGCTTTAATGCATTACTTTGAAAAAAATAATTAACGCAGTGGCTGGTTGAAGTATGAGCGCAAAGACCAGCATCATGGTCGATCGTGAACAACAATCTAGCCGTCTAGTGTGACATGCTAAACACGCCTGGAGCGCCCCACATCACCCCGATAAAAAGTCTAGATGTCAGAATTTTTTTTGCCTTGTCTCCTACGACATGTTCCTGAGCATTGACCAATCATGTGCTCCCTCCAGAGCACACGCAGGAAAAACATGGCGAAGAAGAGGAGGAGGAGGAGGGATGCTGAGGTTCCTGCCGTCAGGTGGGACAACGAAAGAGAGAAAAAGTTCTAAGAGCCGTGGCAACAGTACTCCTGCCTTGTCAAGGAAATGACCGAGTCAGAAAAGACAAACGTTGTCTTATTGTTGTCTTAAATAGCCGAAGCACTTCATCAGCCCGGCGAGTAGCTGCCTGTGCTGTCATAACATTATCCCCAATTCCCCAAGTGAATATGCTTATCATTACTCCAGTAGCGTATGGTTAGCTCGCTGCTAATTCCAGATCTGCTCCTTGTAGAATAAATAACTGGAAATGAAGTTACTATATGTGAAACTCGTTCAGCTTGTCCTAATTGGTTCCTACCCAGTAGATGTAGAAATAATGACCGAATGGACTGAAGTTAACTCCTCCTCTTGTATTTGCTTTTAATGTTATAGCGCATCAACAGCCGTTTATTCTTTCTGTTCTTTTATTTCGGCAAACGAGACCACCAGCATCACACACCTGGCATTAGCGACTAGTCAGCGAGGGGACTGGAACATCCAGCAGGAAGCCGGGAGCCACATATTTTTTCCAGGCAAACACAAACACAGTGAGACTACAAAAAGTATTAATATGCATCATAATGGATAATATGGACTGTTTTGTAAAACTGGCTTTTATTTGTATTGTAGTGTCGCCACATTTACTCCATTCCATGTACTTAAGTGATTTTATTTAATACATTGTCGTTGTAGGGGTAGTTTTATGCTGCCTACTTTTTGCTATTAGTTGAGAAGAAAAAAAACGTAACTTTTACTCTGTTACATTTGGATGATACATTGAGTCTCTTTTGTTTAATATTTTATGCACATGCTGATGGTCTGCAGAGCCCAGGCTTGCAGCATAATGTCTTAAGCTACACCAAGAGGTACAGATGCCACAAAACTCTGTTGACTTCACTGTCCGCTTTTTCCACTGGCAGGCAACAGCAGCAGTTAATATTAACAGACCACAGCGCACAGTGCAGCGAGCTCCGGTTATGAACGCTGGTCTGAGGTCAGCGCATCAGAGAACTGACCTGACACTGAACTGACAGAGAGCATTAAGAGCTAATAACTTTAATACTGTGTACAAACAAAGCATTTATGCATCAAAACTGCAACTATTTCTGCTACTAATATTGGTGCTAATGGTGAGTGACTGACACTCTACCTACGCCTCACACCTGTTCTGTGGCTGTCTGTGATGGGAACTGAGACAGCTCTACTGGAATGATCAAACTTTAAGGAGACTGTAATATGTCAACACTTAAAACAAAAGAGTCCTGGATAAGGACATAAGCTAAAAAAAAAAAAAAAAAAAGGTTGGAAAAGCAGTGGTTCAAATAGTAAGAGCTGCACAAGGACTTTTGAAAGGTGAAAATATCCCTGATTATATGAGTGTGGAGCAGGCTTTAAGAGCAGAATGACATTCATCAGCCTGGAGAGCGACTGTGAATGAAGAATGGGAGAATCCGTGGGCGAAAGCGCCGGGTGCAAATCCCTAAAAATACCTGAAAACCCTCCTTTTTCTCTCCTCTCTAATCTCTGCTGCTTCTCCTCAACAAAAATTATTTGTGACCACTGACTCCCAAGCAGATACGCACACACACACACACACACACACACACACACAAAAACTCACACCCGAGACATTCACACTTGTAAATGCATGAACCCGACACTCATACATGCACAGTTTCCTGTCACTTAGCGGTGTTTCTCGCTATTAATCTTACCCCGTATGCCTCATCTTCCCCTGCAGCGGCCGCGTCTGAATGACAACCAGCTCGCGTGCTGAACTAACATGACGGCTTTGAGGCCCCCAAGCTTTATCTCCGGTCTGAGAGAAATTCAGGCAGCAGCGCTGATAAACCCAGGCCTTAAAAGCATGCGCGTGCACACAGCTCTCACACAAACACACGGAAGACGTGCACGCATGGCCACATAATGGAATAAATTCACCATGGCTGTGCTGGGTGGAATTATAAAGCAACATCCGTGGCCGGGTGCATGGCTACAACAGCAAGATAATAACATGTTTCTTCTTCTCCGCTGGTGATTTACGATCACATTAGGGACTCTCTCGGGGCTGCTGAGGGGCCACGGCATGTTTGACAATGCTGTTTCATTTTCATTAGACTGTCAAATCTGAGGAGGACTTCAGACGTGTGTTCACGCACTGGCAGAATACCAACAACGGGCAAAGAAAACCTGCGTGCGCGCTGCGTTTGACATGATGATGAATTGTGCATGAAATGTGCCGTTTTCGAGTTCACCAGCCGCTGTCAGACGAGGTAAACCCTGGATGGGAAATTCACATTACGTCCGCTCATGCACTTACGCCAGAGTCCATATGAACTGCTGCGCTGAAATGAGAAAAGGGAAAGTCGGGTTTCGAAAGACAATGGCAGTCGCTCTCATTTCTTCCGCAAGCATCGCATGGCATCGACCCGTTCAGAGCGCGTATGTGTCTGCACTCAGAGCGAGCGAGGAGGAATTACAGCACCGGGGCTGTCTTTCCTGTTTCCACATATCCTGGGGTGCACGGAGGTAATTGCAACTCTCGCTCCTGCTTTTATGTGAGTAATAAGAGACTTCAGTAATTTCCGACCCTCTCTTGCTCTCTGATTCTTAACACGCGGTTATGAGGGATCCAGCGGCTCCTCGTCATTAGTCGCTGTCTGACGGAAATGGAGCAGACTCTGCGGGTTCGGAGAGGACCCAGTGGACGGCAGGACCGGCCAACACCAGCAGGATGTGGAACCCGGTTCATGAGGTGTTGCTGGACAGGGACAACAGGCTTCTGCTCATGAGGTCAGCCCCCCCCCTTCATCACCGCCGTGTCCTCAGTGGTCGGGCTGGGAGAACTTGGCGATGGGTTTGTGGTTGCAAGTGGTCCTGGTTTTGGAGAGCGATGCATACAGTACATGACTTTTCCACCTTGCTGGTATTTCATGATTAAGCTGAAATGCTCCCCTGAGGTACACGTGGGAGACTTCCCTTAAAGGAGCACTAATCTATTTTCTGAAAGGGTCCCTCTCAGCCACTAAAACCACCAGCATGCAGGGGTGAAGCTAACAGCAGCACATCCCCTGCATCCACCCCACTAAAAAAGCATTTAAATATTTTAGCTATGACCAAATCTACATAAATATCACTTCTGTGTTTGATTGTCTTCCTGTTTTTAGTTGTTTTTTTTTTCATATCATATATTTTTTAGGACTAACTTTGTCGAGCTCTTGCCTCCTTTTCCACTTTGTTCTCCTGTGTTTGTCCCCTCCTTTTGTCTTCTGTCCGTCTCTCCCCTGTCTGTAAGTCTAGTCCGTGTTACCGCAGGGCGTGGCCGGCAGGTTGGGCCCCGCCTCCTCTCCACCTGAGCGCAGCTGCACTCAATCAAGCAATCAAGACTCACCTGCCTGCACAGTATTTAAGCACCAGGGTTTCAACCACTATTGACAGTAATGACAAAGACCTAAAGATAAGATGCTGAGCACCAGTTTGTCAGGTTTTGCTTTTCTGCAACTTGCCTTCCTGACTCTCCTGTTTGTCTGTGCTCAGGTGCCCAAATCCTCACCTGTTCCCAGCTGCACCCTGTTTGTCTGCTCTCACCTAAGGAACCTGGATCAGTCACAACTCTGTCCTCTCCAATCTTATCCATCTGAGTGTGATATTTTGGGTCCCATTACTCTAAAAACATAACCTATTTAGGCTATGAATAAGTTAAAATAACATTGTTGATATAAGACTCACTTGACTTGCATTTTTCAAAGGTTTGGAAGATTTAAAATGCATACATAAGAATAGATATAAAAATACAAATTAGAATAAGTATTTCTTTTTATGCATGCATTTTCTGTGTCATAACTAATTAGCTTACTCAGCTATAAGTGCTACAATTACTCCAATTAGTTAGCTAGCATTAGCTCACAGCAAACACTGATTGGTTTAACAGAGGAGGCCCCCATGCTTTGATTGGACAGTTGATTGTTTTTCATTTTTGGCGTGGATGATGCATCTTTATTTCAAAAAAGAAGGAGCTCTCTTTGAGCCTGTGTGCTGTTAGACAGGTACAGCTAACGACTGTTCTGCCAGGCCCGTGTGAGGTCTGCAGCTGATGAAGACAGACAGCGAAACACTCCAGTGGACAATTTTGTTAATAAGGCGAGACACAGATGTGGTTTTCAGTCTGAAAGCACCTGAACAGCAGAGGCTTTGCTTTCCAAATTGCTTAATGCTCCTTTTAAAAACCCTGTTACAATAATTTTCCTGTCCGCCACGCTACTTTAGATTCTATGCAGACAAAAGTCTTCTGTCAGGTGTCTCACATGACACAGCTCTGTGTTGTGACATAATGCTCATATGACACATTCCTAAAAATCCTCCGACACTCTTTTCCTGCTCTACAATGGCATCTTAGCACAAAGACGCTTGTCACTCGACTGTGAGCGCTGAAAACAACTCAAAGACTGTCACATTTCTGTCCTGATGTTTCTATTCGAGCTGCGACCTTTTTTAACTGCACGAGCCCCACAAACAAATGCGCTTTTGTCTTCTGGGTAAAAACATACAGTAAGATAAAACAAAAGGAGAATTCCAATCTACGCAAAACCCAATGCATGAGTGGCTCAGACGCTGAATAAAACATATGAGTGAGGAAAACAATGTCAGCTAATGACAGCAGTCGCTGAAAAGCAAACAAAGGAAATAATACTTTTTTTTGTAATATGTTTTGTCAGATGACATTGTCATGAAACATCAAAAAAAATAAAAATAAAAAAAACACTCTGGCAACAACGAAATCCCTCAGCGTGTGCCACAGAAACCCATTTCCCTAATTAGTTATCTGCCAATAAAACAGCAGAGAGATCGAAGAGCAAGGAACATGAAGAGCCAGGGCATTTTTGTGAGAGACAGTTACACGAGACAAAGAATAACACGTCTGCAGTGTATTCAAAGGTCTCCAGGAGTGTCCAATTAGACTAATATGAAGCTGAGCACGTTTAGAGGCAGCAGTCTGTGACACTCAGCCACCTCCTATCTTGTGAAAATGGGAGAAAAGGTGTGAAACAAACAGCCAATTAATTTAATTGGCTCTTTTACACTGTCAGGTGCAAAAGGCCTTTCAGATTTGTACCTCAAATACGAGGGTGAAAATTAAATGTTTTTTTTTTTTTTTTTAATCACAGTGGTGTTTAATTCAGGTATTGAAGCCATTATTCGACAATCGCCTTTGATATTAAGAAAGTCCAACTTTTGGTAGCTGAACATGAAGCAGTCTGCATGCAGTGTTCCATTTATTCCGTGTCTTGTCTGCTACAGCATACATAACCACTCTGAGAATCACACGGCCTGTCTCTTTTGATCAGAAACCAAAAGGTAGAGACATTACATATTCCAGTTTTTCATTACTTCATCATCAACAGAGTGCAGTTCCTCTATCTTTCTCCATAGATGGATACCATATTTACATACAGCCACTCACCTCTTGCTTAAAGCGGTGACGACAGCATCCTACCACATGCAGACGGTCACACGGAGCTTACAGACATGACCACGCATGCTGTCCTGCACCTCAGCTTGCTGAACGAGCCCCTAAACAAGCATTCACTGGGGAAAAGTGCACTGCTAATGTCAGTTTGCAAACGCGATACCTAATTAGCTGCTCAGCTGCACCACATTAAACAGCATTTAAACATACATAAATGGGTTTGGTGGGATGCTGCCGTGGACTTCAGGGCTCTTCACATGCTGCCTGCCCACGACATGCTACCGGACAAGTTTGTTTACTTTGTGTTTGCTCAGGCACGCCCCTCACCAAGGTGCATTTAATAATTAATAATTTAAAAAAACCTATTAACAAAATATTTCAAAAACATGAGGTTCTTTTAGACTGCTAAGAGGATGAGTACATATGATTTCGCTTGGATTTTAACATTAATACATTGAAATTCAACAGTAAAATGCAGTTCAAACCCAGACTGCCATTTATAACCACAGTTACATCCAGTTCCCTGAGTTGATATTTGATTATCTCTTCTTCTGCATTGGAATATCTATTTTTGCGCACTGTGCCCATTAGAAGACAAACCAACACAACGAGAGACATACCGCTTGTATAGGTGTATTTATTTCAACATAAACCTGTCTTTTTGAAGATCTTTATACCTACACAATACAACATGAATTGAAAAGTCTTCCACTGTGAAAAAACACCCTGAAGAAGAATCACACCCTGCTGATCACTGTGCTGATTTGATAACATGATAAAGTGGTGATATGAATGTGTGCCAAGTAATTTCTAAGGTGTCCTGACCACCTGTAAGTTTTGCTCTCACCTATAAACATTTTGGAAAAAGGAAAACATTTTTAAATCTGCCAAAAGTTTTTTTTATTTATTTATTCGTTGGCAAGCACAACTTAAGATCTATGTGGACTAAAGTTTCATAAATGCGGCCCGATGACAAGAAAAGTAGCAGAAATTAAACAAGATAGCCACTGCTACCTAGTTAATGGATGTATACTAAATACTAAAATCCTTGCACCTAAATGACACTTTGTTTTCTAATGACATATGTGAGTTAAGTTGCATTATGTCAGTTAAAGTAGTCCCATGAAAAGCCAAAGGACATGAGCAACAGTCTCCTGGGTGAAGGTGGCCCTAAATAATGACAGATATTTTGCCTAAGGTTAATTTTGTTAATGCAATGTTTGATACTTTGTTCATTGCAGACATGCACTTAGTCTAAGTTTGAGGTGTTAATGCGTGTGAATCAACCTGATTAACATTCCCTCTGTGACGTGTTAAATGTTTTGGGATGAGAATTGCTAAGTGTATGAATAATATGAAGCTTCAAGTTGATTTAATTGCACACTTTGAGAGCATCCATAAAACCAGTGCAGATGCTGGAAGGATGTACTTATAGTAACATAAAATGAAAAACTCACGATGAGTTAGGAGGAGAAACCACACAGTTGAAACAAAGAGACTCTAATGCACTGGGGAAGGCTTTGAAAGTTTATTTCCTGTTTTACATGTAGCACATGTTGTAATAAATCAGAGGGAATCTGGGAAGAGAAAAACATGGTTCATGTCTTCATTCCTTTAAAACATTTCATCTGTGTTTTTCAGGGAGCATTGAACCCAATCCATTTTGTTAAAAATAATAACAACAATAATGCAATTTATTTATAGGCACCTTTCTGGACACTCAAGGTCACCATACGTCATAAAAGCTGTTGTACTGACCTTTAGAGCCGTAAGAAGGACTTTGTCCCTCTTTATACTACATCACCTGTCTTCCTACTGTGCTCCCTTTTACAATTACTACGACCACTAGAGTTCACAGACAAACTATGAGGCCGTTTCCGGCAGGAAGGACGGTCAGACTAAAATAAATGAAAAGTAAAGGCTTCCTGAAATGAAGAAAAACATTTTTTTGACATTTCCTGAATACTATATTGAAGGGCATGGTTGTAATCTTCTTCTTTTTTTTGTATTTTAGTTGTCAATTTCTGGTTGAAATCAACTGGTAAGATTTCATTTCCATGTTTAAAGTAAGACAAAATAATAATCGATTACTCATATTAACAATCTGATGAACATCGGACATTGGATGAGTTTTTTCCAACATCAGTATCAAATCAGAGCTCTTTTATTGACCTCCATCGGTCAGCTCCATGAATCAATAGAAAATCTAGAAACACTGAGTTGATTAAGTGAAGCAGCGGGACGCAGCTGTCAGGTCCTGTCATTTCCTGCGGCTCTGAAAGCACGGGGGAAATCAGAGCTCATAAAACCAGCGCAGTGTCCGCCGTCTCTCCACGTGGGGACAAACCATGTAAAAAGAACAAACAAAAGAAGAAAACACAGGTGTTTTTCATGACCTTTAGATGTCAAACAACCTTTGACATCTGAAGAGTGATTTTCAAAATACAACACTCAGTGGGGAATAAAAGGGATTTTTTTTTTTATCTTATTGTTGAAAAAGAAATTGATTTGCAGAGAGGAGGAGTTCAGCTAACAGCAGAGAAATCCAACAAGGCTCTTATTCAACACTTAAACACAGAACAATAGCGGGAGTGTATGGAGACAAATTGGGAACCTCAGTGTCCTCCATAGAACCTCCAAATATGCAGTAAAGCTTGAACCTGAGTCACAGAACAAAGCAAATGCAAAGGTTGACGATTGATTCAGAAGGCAATTTATTAGAGATTAAAACTGTTCCCTAACATAATATCACATTATGTAATTTCTTTAATAAGAATTTCGATAACTTGCTCCACCAACAAACGACTTCTTGAAGCATCAAAGTGTTGTTTTACACTTGTGTTTGTTGTCTCCTCCCTGCTATTTTAAATGTGCATCATACAATTACATGCACTCAGCATTTTACCATATGGGTAAGATGAGAGGGTGCATCAACACTGGGAGCAGGAGGACGCTGCTAGTATGCATTAAACAAGCTAAACAGCCTTAAAACAACAACAAAGCTGATTTATTTACATGTTGCACTTAAGATACTTAATATCTTAAGATACAAAAGGTAAATACAATGCAGCAAATACGTGTTCGCAGCTCAGGCACGGTGTATACGGTCCTTTTCCGGAGGCCCTGGAGCTAGTTTGCACAGATACCAATCAACACCATAATCATGTATTAAATTCAAATCACCTTGTTGCAAGTGCTGTATAGGTATGTGAGAAAAAAAAAAAAACAATGAGAAGGCAAACAATAATTGGTGAAGATAGCTGTGTATGTGGTCTAGAAGATAGCGTACATCATTTTAATCACCAGTATAAGACAGTATCTTCATTCAGCAGTGGCAACACTGAGCATCCTGTATTCCAGTGAGATATCCTGTCAGCATTGATCTTTCACGGTTTTTACTGACTGTGCCATTTTGCATTTTGTGTAAGCCCAGTGAATCTGGTGACCTAGCATAGCGTAGCATCACCAGCAGGTCAAAGTTTTCAATATCCTGTGAAAGATCTCAACGTCTATTTGATGGATTAGCATAAAATTCTATACAGATATTAATGGACCCTGGAGGATTTATCCATGAATTATAAAACATTTGTTTATCCCGTGATTTGTCATCTAGCACCATTATTCCATCATATTTTGGTTAATGACTACAGATCTGAAAAACCAAGGACATTCCCAATATCCTCAGCTGTAATTTCAGTGGTAATTAGCAACTTGTCTCAAAGCACCATTGTGCACTAGTACAGCCTCACAGAGTCGCTACAGCTGTGCAGATTTGTTTCCACCTTAAAAGTCGAATAACATCGTCGATCATCTGGACAGTTTCATATTTCCGATATTGAGATGAGATGGCTGTTCAGGATATCTATGACTGTGTTACATTGTGAGAGGGTCCTTTGTGAATAATTAGTCTCTGTGTTCTCTGGTATCCACCACGCTGCTCATCCAAGGTCAGCATGCTTTGTGTTTCTCCTCTGTCCGGCTCACATTGTCAGCTTCTGCACAGACACAGAAAAAAGCCCAGACAAATTCTGTGTGATGCCTGTGCAGATCAATTTAACAGTCAACATGTGGTCCAGATAGAGTGGGTGATAGACACACATGGTTCAGTGGAGATTGAGAAAAGGGCAATTTGGTTTGATATAAGATTGATAATATGCCAAAGGGGAGATGGAACCCTATCAATCAGAGCGTCTGCCCTTGAATTGCCTGTCATACCTCAGTCCCAACGAGACTGCACAGCTACTGAAGTTTTGATTTCAGATCCCGGATCAGTTGTTGGCCAGTTACAGACTGCAGGACCCGTGGACGTCTTTAACTTTTGGCTGTAGATCAATGGTGTTCCCCCCTGATGCTGCTAAAATGTAGTGGGATCACTATGCAACAGTCCAGTCCAAGGATCTGAGAGATAAGATGTTGCAGCACAAAGTCTTCACTTTTTATTTTATTTTACTGCACATGACATTACCCTTTGAAATCATTACTTATTACATACGATGAAACTTTAATGTTGCCCGGGGGGAAACTGCGAGTAAGAAAGTGACACATCATTTCCTGCCACTGTCATCAGGGAGAACTGAGGAGAAGATGATAGCTTTAAAAAAACATGAATTAAGTATGGAATAATATGGATTTAATGACAATATTTAAAGAATATTACTTTATACTCAGTATTCAACTAAGCTATTAGCACTTGATTGACTTCACTTGACTTGGGGGGGTAGTCAGTTCCACCGAGATGGACCTAGTTGACAGCACTACACAGCATAGCAGAAAGTATTACAGTTATGTTATAGATTAATCCCAGTTAGAAATAGAGAAGATAAGATAAGACTTTATTAATCCCCTGCTGGAGAAATGATCGTGTTACAGGCAGCAGGCAATAGTAGCAGGAATAATAAGAGAATAAAAACACAAAATACAAGATAAAAACATATATGTGTATTTTATACAAAAAGAAGATAAAAATATATATATATTACCAGTGGAAAAAAAATGTTAAAATGGATACATGGATAAATTAAGTACAGTGTTTGTGCAATTGCACAGTATATAAACACACACACACACATATATGTGTATATATATATATGTGTGTGTGTGTGTATCACAGTAGGAAAACATATATATATATATATATGCATAGGTTTTGTACTTAAGAAAGAGTAAGAAAATAAAAATGTAATATTGCACAAGGTATTGCGAGTATGTGATAGCACTAACAGCTGTTGGTATGAAGGACCTGCGGTAGCATTCCTTCTTGTAGGGTGGATGCAGCAGCGTGTTACTGAAGGAGCTGCTGAGGGAAGTCAATAGGTTACCATTACTGCACAGGCATCTCACTTTTAAACCCACACAAATATAAATGTTAAGGATTTTGCTTCTGAAGGGCTTTTGAACGGCTTCTTGACAAGACCTCTCGTGGAACCTGTTGCATGTTGAAAATATGGTCATGGAGATGCTGTTAAAATAAAGTTTAGAATCCAGAAAACCTTTAAACCGCTAGATGTCTTTTCAACAAAATCGCACTGGCTGGGCTGTGTTGTTATCAGCTACTACAACAATAAATTTTAGGGGCTTGCTCCTGCTTGCATGACACCAAATTTGTCTCTCTCTGACATCAAAGTAAAGAAGGTTTAATCAGGTTTCTAACATTATCCAGACTTTCGATGGCCTGTACATGCATGTTTTTGACTCTTGATGGGGTATGGATAGCTTCTCTGCATCTCTCATGACTAGAATACTTAAAGATCCCTCCAGTGTTTATATCAAATAACAGAATTTCACTCGCATTAAATTCACCTTAGGGCACTTTTCGAAACGGAGGACTGAGCCAAACAATGAATGAATAAATGTTGGAATGAGGAGGATATGTTTTCGTGTGGACCACCAGGATTATTTTCAGGTGTGTGGGTCCTGTGTAGAAGCTTGGCCAGCCAAAGTGTCTCTTCTTCTTGTCTGGAGCTTCTTGGAGCTCTCAGGGATTTTCGGGCATCATGGATCCCACATGGCGACTTCGGCTTGAGTCGACAACTCCTTGGGTGTTCAGGAGACGCGGTGGCAACTTTAACAGAATTTGTCACAAATATTTTTCCAACTCTGATCAAGTTAATGACGGCATAAAACGGACTGGAGCTTACTTCTCCAAGATTTGATCCTAAAAGGGCAGCTGGGTGTCTTCCGCATGCTCAGTGCAGCTTGGGACTGATTTGTACATGGTGGAAGCGAAGCAGCTTTTGTTCCGATTTCTTTCCTGAAGAATGAATAAAGTTTACCAGAAGTTCAATGCTTCTGTGTTTAAACGCTTTGCCTTTTCAGTTTCTGAAGGATACCAAACAAACAAAATACCATCCTCAATAACACATGAGCAGTAGACAGTATTTACCCAGGTTTACATGCCATAATGGCAATAACGTTACAACCTCTGTTATATTGAGAGCGTGTACATGGTATATATTTGTTGGTACAGCTGCAGTATATGCAAAAATAAATTAAACATCAATACATGCCAGTGTCCATCCATCCTCATATGAGAGGAACATCTACTGTCTCCTCTCCACCTGGGAGGAGTGCAGAAAATCCCTTTCCTTTTATCACCAGCTGTGATCGGTTTTCTGGTTAAACATTCCGCCATCTAAGCTGCAATAGTTGGAGTTATCACTTATCTCTTTTATTTATGTTTTACACAACGCCCCAACTTTTTTTTGGAATCAGGGTTATATATTAAAGGAAACATAAGATAACTCTTTGTCCTTTGTCCCTTGTGTGAGTCCTTGACATTCATCATGTTCGTGGAATATTGGCCCTTAAAAGGGTCAGTTCTAGGTCAGTGCCAACACCGATCCATGAAAGAAGGTGATTAATAAATAATGGGTTCTCTGCACCATTGGTACTCAGCATTCCTGCGTTCATCCTCTCTGAATCCTGCTGGCCCATTCCTTGACCCAGACGCCATATGAACAACAAACCCAGGGAGGGTTCGTTCTTTTATCAGTGCAGGATACCATATGTTCATCAGCGGGCGTGTTGATTCATGCAACAACAAGAATGCCCTTTCCAATTAATGGGGCGCCTTGGAGGATGTGGACTCATCACCTGTATAAATTCTGTTGTTGAGAATATAATAAAATTCCCAGGCAGCGCAGTGAAAACGATTCCCCTGCCAGACAACATCACCACGAGCCGACTTTCACCTCCCTGACTTCACTTCTGCTTGCATTAAGAAAGTCAACCAAACAACGAGGCAAGGCAAGTGAGACGAATTTAGGGGATTGTTAGTGATACAGGTGCCATCCGACGGAAGTAACAACACTTCAGTTAAAGCCATTAGATCCGAAACATCTCTGCAGACCTGGGCGATGTAATGAGAGCAACATGGAGCACTGCATTTATGGGCAGATTTGTCAAACCAATGAGCAACAGAGCCATTAGCATTGATAGCGACAGGCAGTGTTGCTTCACTGACCTAATGGCAAACACCAATGTAATGTTACATTAGCGTTCAATTTAATAAAGAAGAGCTGTTGAAAGCATTGCCATGCGCCAATTACTTCAAGGCCTGCTGGTCAGCTCTCTGTAATTTAAGGTCATTTTCTAGCCGGTGGGAGCAATCAGGAAGTACAAACTACCATTGGACCCTTCTAGATTACAGTCTCCATCTATACAATTTGACGCGCAGTAAGTCATGTACTTCACTTTCTTCGACTTCTCTGTGTTTGGACCAGCTTAACCTGTTTTTTTCAGCCCAGACTAAAACCAAATTGGGCACTAGCTGTACACGTGTTAGCCCTATGAGAGCTCAGTTTGACGTGAAACCGGGGAATTAAGCACCACAGTGGTCCGTGGTCCATTTCTGTCTCACAAATTATTCTCTCTGCTTGACTCTTCCTGTTCTGGCCTCCGTCCCTCCATCTCTGTGATTTCTCCCATAATGTGTTTTCGTCACCTCTTTTCTTTCCCTCTGCCCATGCCTCTATTGGTCCTTCCATCCTGACTCTATTTTCCCTCTTGCATGATGACCGCCTGTCACCCCCCCCCCACCCCCGACAGTCCTCTATTTTTTCATTTGTTCTCCTCCTAACTTTCTCCTTTCTCCTTTACTCCTTTCTTCTTGTCTCTGATCTCCTCATTTCTTCTTGCCCTATTTTCCCATCTTGTCTTAACAATTGTTGACATATCACGTCCTGCTGATAGCTCTCTCTCGGTACATGTGACTCTTGATCTTCACCACTCCAGGGTGTGGCGTATAATCATCTGAGGAAGCAGATAGTGATTTCAGGGATTTATAATATATACAATTGTTAAATGGTTGCTTCGACACCTGTACTTTAGTTCATTTGATATAACATGGGGGGTAAGAAGGGGAAAAAAGAATGAATGATTAAATGAAAGCTTTAGTCTGGCTCGTGTTTTGGCGACGATCAGTCTGTATCATCAATGTATCATCGGGAGCCTTGTGGGAAAATGAAACCATGGAGACTGACTGAAGGCTATACAGCACTTTAACGCTTGTGATGTGTATATTTATGTTCTGTGGTGTAACAAAGAACTCTGATCATTACATTATTAGTGTAACTAGATTGCAACTTGACCACATTCTGAATAACGACAAACAGGTAGATACAGGACAAAAAATATTTTATTTATTTTACTCACTTTTTAAAGGCCTTAATGAACTGCTGAAGTACAAAAATAAGTACATAAGCACAACAGACTGTAATTTTAACTGCTTCTGACTGACACTCTACTTTTCTAATCATAGAGTCTGGGTTTGAGTTTTTTCAGAGAGATTGTCAGAGTGAAGTACATGAATATATTCACTAAACACAACACACAAGTCCAGTTCTGCACACTGATGAAGATGTTTATTATCCACATCACAGGCTTCGTCCTCTGTGACAGCGAGGGAAGAATCTTCCTGGATGGTGAATCCAGCCCTGCACAGACCTGCATCACTTTTGGTCACAGGCCTCCTCCATGGCTTGAATAAGGGGGATCCTGACATAGGGCTGGAGATCATAAACCTTCTGAAAAAACATCTCCTCAGTGTGGTTAAGGAGGGAGAGCATGGTGGGAGGTATTGGAGTGAAAACTGTGGCTGTCGATGAAACCAGTTTTGGCCCAGAGCAGATTGATGGAAAGATATTGTCCAGGATGACAAAGTATCTCATCTGCTCTGCATCCATTTGGCCTTCTGCTGTGACAGTGTTGTGTACTCTGTCTAAAAATGTGAGTAGGTGGGCTGTGTTGTAAGGATCTAAGTTGTCATGGTAGTGGAGGACACCATTCAGCGTGATTGCAGCTCACATTGTGATGTTACCACCACGTTGATCCGGGACATTTCTCAAATGCTAAATCACAAAACCAATCCTCTAAACCAAATGACCAGTTATCTAAACACATTTACTAAATCTAGCCATCATTTGCCAATATCATAAACACATTTCACATGAAGACACAATTCACAAAACACAATCCTCCGTTCTCATAAATCTAAACACATTTTTCCTTGCTAAAACACAAGTTGCAAAAGAACTCTGCTCATATTCTCAAATGAAAGCTCATGTGATGCAAAATGCTTGCCACAGTCAGCAATATTTGAACACAAGGAACACACCTGGCGTCATTCATTACACACGACTCAAAATTTAAGACACCAGTTGCTAATGCTGTGACCACATGTATAAAAGCAAGTTCAGAGTGCACAGTTTGCTGAAGACTCCAAACAAAAACAATGGATGAAGGCAGAGTCAGGGGAAGAGGAATTCGAGTCAGAGGAGAGAGAGGAGCTGGCCATGGAAGAAGAGGAGCAGGCCAACGGGGAAGAGGAGTTCAAATCAGAGGAGGAAGAGGAGCAGGCCAACAAGAAAGAGGAGAAGGCCCAGGAGGGAGAGGAGAAGGTCCAGGAGGAAGAGCAAGACAACCTCACACCATCATTATGGACGAAATGCGAGCAACAGTCATTGACCATTGCATGACAATGGCTGAAGCAGGACTAAGAGTCCGTCCAAACCTGAGTGGTTTCACTGTGGCCAACATTATAAAATAGCTCTGTGGCCAATGATGTCTCTCCCTCTCCCTCTCACTGCGATGCCGCCTTCCATTTTTGTTGAAGACAGGTACACTCACCTGTTACCTTTGTATAATGCTTATGCCTGGTTGGTGTGTTTACAGTTAAGCACCTCAGTGTCCGTACACCTGACAGCTGTTTTTGATCAGCTGGTTCATAGGTGGGGTATTTTGAAAGGCAGTGCCTTGAAATGGCAAGGAAGTGACATCATGTTAGATTTCAGTGTCGAATGTAGAGAAGTGTGTGTCGTGTTCTGCAGAAAGTGTGATGCTGAGAATGTGCTTATAGTTGTGCAGATCTGGGCTGAGGTTTTGCTCCTTGAGTGTCAGGTTTTATTAACTGTGTGTTATTTTGAAGCCTTTGACTTCATGCTATAATCACATATCTACAAAAATACGGTGTTTGTCACAAACCAAGCAAGTTGGGCGTGAAAGCATCCCAGAGAGCAGAGAAAGAGTATGATGGCTGACACTGTCGCAGCGAGCGTCTTGCTCATGAGCAGTGATGCATGCAGCTGTTGCGCCATCATAGTGAGGAGTGAGCTCACCTCAAAGGTGAAGCTCTTGATTTAGCAGTAAATGTATGTTCTCACCTGTGGCCACGACCGCTGGATAATGAAGAAAAGAATGAGTCTGCGGATACAAGCAGCTAAAATGAGTTTCCTTCACAGGGTGTCTGGGCTCACCCTCAGGGACAGGGTGAGGAGCCGGGAGTAGAACTGCTGCTTGCTCCTTGTTGAAAGGTGTCTGGTGAGGTGGTTCAGCATCTAATCAGGATCCCTCCTTGTGGGGGCATTCTGGGCATGTCCATCTGGGAGGAGACCCCAGTGCCGACCCAGAACACACTGAAGGCGTTATACGGTTTGTCTGTTGTGGGGGCGTCTTGGAGGATGGAGGAGCTGGAGGATAACTGAGGATGGATGGACGGCTCGATAGATGGATGGATGGAGCTGTGGCAACCACCATGGCTGAGTGTTTAAGCTTATAACACCTGTCAATTAAGCAAAGTGCCGCAGAACATACCACTCTTTTTTAAGATGATTCTTCTGACAATTATGCCTTGATTACTCAGGCAGTTGTGACGCTGAAGTTAGAGAGGGACCCAGGAGCAGAAACGGAGAAGGTGTAACAAAGGTTTATTGCAAAACACAAAGGCAAAAAGGGGGAAGGGTGCGTGAGATCCAAACAACGAAAAGAGGCTTCTGAGAGTGCTGGGCTGTGTGGGCACGGGAGGCACTGGAAGAAAACAGAGGGGAGACACAAATTACTACACACGAGCAGTTCACTGGAAAAGTAGTCTTAAATGTTTACCACGAGAGAAAACTTGAAGCCACTGGTACCACGGAAGGTAGTAGTATACTCTGGCGTCGAGGAGCGTCACCGCAGGGTCTAAGTAGCCGACTTGATTTGGAAGTGAATCCAGGTGTGTCCAATCACTCCTCGACGCCGCAGGGGGGGAGGGGAGCCTCAGAAACAAAGTAAGGTTAGCGCACACAGTCACGAACACAGGAAGTGGAATGTCACAATAAAAGCACCGGAAGACCAACCACCACAGCAGTAGTGAGAGACAGGGACGAGCGAGATGACATCCAACAAACGTGTCCACCCAGAATTAAATGAGAAAGGAAAAGCAAATTTTTAATGCAGATAAAAACATTTTCGTCATCACATACTTTATATCTTTTAACAATCTTCATTTGCTGATGGTCGCTTTATTTTGGCTTGTCCGTCGTAATCTCATCATTCGATTCCTGGTCCACTAGCGGCTGTGATGATTTTCTATCCCTGCCATGCACCAAAAAATATTATACCCCACAGTAAAGCAAACTGCACAGGTTAAGGTGTTTCTTAATGAGATTTATAGCTACTGGAACATGTTTTGACTTGGGGATGCTGCGCTGTCCACTTCTACTGTGAATGTGCACAGTATTTCAGTCAAAATGGATGATTTTAGTTGACATTTCTGGAGTGTTCACCTCTGCAGGACACGCATCCAAATCTAAACATATCATAGCATCCCTCAGTTTGAAGATCAGACACCATTTATGGCCAAAATAGAAGACCCTACCCTGCTCTCCCCAATAAAGTAGACCTATCCTGCTGTAAGCCACAAGAAGTCAAATAACCTCCTGCATTTCTGACCCTCTCAACCCCCAAACTAATCATATTTTACATGCCATGTATCTGTATATAATACATCTTCATATATTTTAAAAGAAATAAACCTGGCTCAACCAAGGCCAGTAAAGAGACATACAATATGACCGAGTATGAATAGCAGCACAGCAGGTGAAGATCTGCACAGGATATGAAACTTCCACTGGCTACAAAAGCTGACCTGAACCTGAGAGATGTGTGGTTTTCTGAGAAACAGTCCGATCAGCGATATTCAGACCGGCCAGGGTCAAATGGAAATCAGAGCTTCAATCAACAATTATTTTCATTCTTGATTAATTGGCTGATTATTTTCTTGAGTCACTGAATAATCGTTTTCCCTACAAAACTTTGGAATATAGTGAAAAATACAAAGGGGATGTATTCAGATCGCTTGTTTTATTTCACCAACTGTCAAAAATGCAGCAATGCTCAGTTTACCATCACATGTGACAAAGAAAAACATTTTTGCTTGAAAATTATTTTAGCTCTCTGTAATTGACTGTATGTGAATGATGTTTATGTGCCTCAACATCTAAATGACCTTCTCCATTTCAAATTCGTGATAAAAGCAGATCAGAAGTTAAATTCCATATTGACAGCAGAGGAACAACAGTTTGCAGATGAAAGGTTGCTTCATTCTAGTGTTAGGCTTGCAGCTATTGTGCACTCCAACACGCTTTAAGCTGCATCCCTCCAGCATAGATCTGTGTCAAACAGCGTTATTTGCACTGTAAGGCCAACCTAACACTGTGACTTTGTTGAGGGACTCCATTCCAGGAGGCGGTGTTAAATGAAAAATGTAGATTGCAGCGAGCGACGCTAGTGTGCAGGCTGAACGATTTCTATTCCACATAGGCCGCAGGGAGGGTTGTTATGTATGAGGGACGTATTTTGGCTTTTATTGTTGTATTTGAATGGATTCACAGAGAGATTGGGAGTCTTGAAAACCCTCCAGAAAAAAAAAAGCTTTCAGTGCCTCGCAGGTTTTGGTGTTCTGAGGGAAATGACTGCATCGATTTAACCAGGCCCGACTGAATTCCAGGGACGGTCCCAGCGGTCCATCCCTCTACCACTGCTTTCATCTGCATTTTCCCTCTCTGGCTGCGTCTGCATGCTTTCTGAGTGAAATTAGTCCAATGTGACAACTGATGTGCCACTGGGACCCCACTGATAGCTGCCAACCACCTCACCTAGAAGCAAACTGCCGAGACGGTGAGCAGCAGGCCTCCTTCCCAGCAGATAAAAACACAAACATGAATTGTTGTTATTATTATCCTATCTTCCATCCCTCACATCGCCCCCGACCATTCAACCACCTTCCCTCGTGGGTCGTCAATAGAGGAGCCAAAGAGCCTGCAAATCTGCCTGTTTATATACATCACATCAAGAGCAAATATTAATGCTCAATTTCCTAGCAGTGGGCTATCCTATAATGCATTTATCCTTTGCAAATAGCAATGTCACGCTAACTCTAGGGAGAGGCGTCAGCTGAAATGTTATGAATAACTTGATCAAATTACACAGTCGGAGCAAGAGGGGAATAATAAGGCTGGTGCTGTGGGTCTTGGCAGCCCTAGAGGGCCCAGCCAGGTTAAGGCACCCAGCCAGACACCATGCCTGGAACTAAATGAAGCTGTTAGGAAATGCTACAGGTCGTTCAGAGGCACACACTGTGCTCCCTCTGGGCCCGCCATCTGCTGACACATGAAATACCAAGACAACAAAGAAGAACAACTTTTAAACTTTTTGAGCGAAGTTGGACTTTGTGGTCCATTCAGCTTTTCTCTGACAATAAAGCCTTAGCGAGTATTTACAGCCCTTGATTGTTCTCATAGTAAGTTAATTCTTTCTTTTCTTTAAAGCCAATGAAATGGAAGTTTTGATTCATGTGTTGACTCACAGTTTTTGAAAAACATATCGACTGCTCTGTCTCATACCATCCTTAACTGCTGATTCCTCACTCCTGCAGGCCGGTGAGGGCCGCAAGTAATAAAAAGCTGCTTCAGTTTGGAATCTTATTTCTGCTAGAGACAACAGAGAAAAAAGCAATAGGCTATAGGCTAAAAACTACATTTACAGTCTGTCGCAGACCACATTTTGGTCTTTGTCGTGACTCAAAAACTGACATCCATTGTAAAGTTTGGTCTCATTTTCAACCAGAGCATCTGCAGATTATTTCTATGCCTGATATGTTACAATCAACTAAAGTTAGGCACAGTACGAGATGAATGAATCCCTGTTTTTATTAGTGTAAGCCTTAGAAGAGATCTGCACTCTACTTAGTGCACCCTTCCAGGTACACTTAGATGGTCGAGCTTCACTGTGCAAAGTGAGATGGGAAGCTTCTCTGTGCTCACCTTGAATCTCATTGGATGTACCAGCAGGGTTTGTAATATCACAACTACCTTGGAAGCCAGAAGTGATCCAGTATGCAACTAACACTGATGTGATGTGGAAGCTCAAGGTCTCATACACTGAGAATGGATTTTCCAGTCAAGACATTTTGTATCCAGCACCTGAAACATGCAATATCAACATATTCTACATGGATTATATTTTTTTTCTGTGAAGGATAAGGAGTAGGAGGAGGAGTCATTTTTACAATTATCAACAAAAACCATATCTGACACAAATGCTTATTCCAAGCAGAGTATTTTATGTCTTAAAGCGTGGCTAGAAGGGATCTATAAATGACCTTTAGCCAGTTTTTCTCAAGAAGAAGAACAGAACAAAAAATTCTAAATGTAATATGTGGCCTTCCTCTTATCCACATCTGCTCAATGTCAATTCCCTCCTCATCAAAACCTCACCCCGAACTGCCTGACCGAAACACTACATGCCTACAGTTATGGAATAACAATGACATGAAGGGGAAATGTTCCAGTGTCCACATACTTTTGACCATGTTGTGCAGCTATATGTGATATAATATTAAATGAAATACAGCAATATAGAATTAAAAATATATACATTTAATGATGAATGAATGATGTGATTAGATATCCATTTTTTAAAATTAGTAATATTGCAAAGCATTGGCTATTGACTAAAAAGTCAAGGACAATAAATAAGTACTAAGTTATCTGACCTTTTATTTTGATAACACCACATTTAGCTACGTGAAACTGCAGACACGTCCAGAAGCTAGGCTTAATAAACTACTGTAGTGATTCTTCTTTCTCAAATTAAAAATGTGGGCTGGAAGCAGCACTAAGTCGTTGTGTTTCAGCAAAATAGTTCCCTAAAACTTTTTTTTCCCCCCTCATACTAATTCAATTATAAATCCAATATCTTTTCTCCCTATGCCAAATGTCAAGCTGTGCCTGAGTTATTCCTGACTACGTGCAGAATCAGTTGGTTTTGGCCAGAAAAATGTGAACTGAACCATGCTGGGATACGGCTGGCCCAGCTGTGTTTCTGCATGCAGATTGATAAAGAGATTAGCCACCCCCTACGTCTGACCTAAAGCAAGGTCATTCAGGGCAGATTCTGTACATAAACGTCCATCTCTATCATGTGCGTGTCACATCCCTCGCTGATTATGAAGAGAAAACAAACAAGCTTCTCCCACAATAGTAGCTAAGTGTTCAGAATCCCTCTCCTGGAATGGGTGCGGGCAAAAGCAATATTTAGAGTAGAAAATCATAAGATTATTTTAAAAGTGTTCCTGTGCACGCTGGCAGTGTATGAAAGGAATGCTTAGTGTTGAAGCTGATCCAAAGGTCTCTTATTTTGGCTTTAGAGGGGGAGTGGTCAGTGTGCTCAGCTGTCAGTGACCACTTTAATTTCCTCTGAGTCATCACTGGACGGTTGTGCAGCGCTGCCAATCAGACCATCTTGTTAATCATCAAAGACATTTGCAGAGGATTTCTAGCTGTCTGGGTTATACCTCACTAATCTCTGTCATTTATGTCACATGTGGCAGATGATGTGATGCTGAGGATCTTTCTGATCTGACCTTTGCAACTTGGTATTTAGTGATTTGACATTTACAAATACTGTAGATTAATAGATTAAATAGATGCATGATACTGCATTAATTGGAATGGATATGTCAGTCTGTCAGTCAGTCAACCACCACTTTGGTCCAGACTGATATATCTCAGCAGCTATCAGATGGATTGTGCTGAGATTTGTATCTCAACAGTCCCCAGAGGATAAGCCTTACTGGCATTTCCATCGGCGAGTTGCACATGCTAACATTCTAAACTATGATGATGAGCATGGTAAACATGCCCGCTAAACATTAGCATGATAGCAATGTCCTTATGAGCATGCTAGCATGCTGTGCCCAAGAACAGCTTTACAGAGCTGTTAGCATGGTTGCAGATTCTCCATCACAATACACAAAAACAGTAAATGTGTTTATAGTACTTTGACTGGGGCTGTGGGTGGCCCTGTCAGCCTTAAAAGATAACTTGTTGTTACATATTCTTCCTGAGACCAGTTTCCTGAAATATACCAGTTCTTGGAAGGTTAAAATCAGTCTCAAAAGCCTGCTCTCTATGCAACATATGTCCAACACAGCCTTTGTAAAATGTCAATATATCATCCCTTTGCTTTGCAGCAGCTACTGCTGTTGTTGCACACCTAAACACCCCGCTGTGCCTGGGTCTCTTCACCCTGGGTCTTATTTTTACCAGCTTAACTCAGACAAAGCTAACGGAACATGAACTGAATTTACTAAAGTGGGCGAACTAAGGCAAATCTGACCTGACTGAACACAAAGGGGAACATGCAACATGCAATGTCTGATCAGACAATTTTTTAAAACACAACTAAACCTAAAATAAAGCAAAAATAACACCAACAAACTGATATAGTCAAAAGAAATAAACCAAATCTCTAAACTACAAATCCTAATCCCCCCCCAATCATGTGAGGGTTTAGTGTGATTGGCCACTTCCTGCATTTAACAGCTGTGCTTCAGTGGATGCATCGTTTGCTCAGGCCTGACAAGATGTCCCTCCAGCAGCAGCACCCTCAACACTGATGAGTCAAGAAGACTGAAGACAAACTAAAGCCTGACTGTACAGAACATAACTAAATGTGTGCATTACAAACATAACCTGATGTAAACTGTGCTGTGCTGTGTGCCATCATTTATCTGTTGGCTTGTGTTTATATGATGTCACTGTGCATTCAAAAGGTCGATGAACTAAATGAGGAGCAAATAAACTAACGTGAGTGCAGGAGTGATATTTAAATGAGTTGTCTGGCCATACTATTTAACATGTACTTTTCGTACTTCACTCACTTTACAGGCCCATCTTAGATTAACCTCATTGTCTTTCTATCTCATTTATTTGTCCTGAAAATCCGCTAAAATCAAATCAACGAACTTTTAGTGCCACAGCGACCTCCTGACCTGTCCGTCCAGACTGTAGTGCGCTGACTCTGTTCGTTATCTGTGTGCATGTGTGAGGAACGGAAAAGGCCGATGAAGAAGTCACATAAAGACTTCCTTCCCTCCCCCATTGTTTAAGACTCTGTCACCCTGATTGCGTCCTGCTCCTCGTTGTTATTCATGAGCTGCCTCGACATGTGTGATGATTCTTTATTGCTACTCTTCCATTCTGGCTGCAATGACTCCGTGATGAGGCTCTTAAGCCTGTAGTCAAGTTCAAAGAGTAATTTTCCTGAGTGTTATTTCAATGGAGTGAAATGGTTTCTCATCATCGGCCTTTTTCCCTCCCAATAATGCCGGGGCCGGCGAGCGGCTGCGCTGCCGGGCATGTGCATATACCTCACAGAATCATGATGAGGGGGCTGTTTGACACACATGATTACACTGGCAGACCCACGAAGGGTTCGCGCAGACTGGCATCAGCACCGCTGAAGCCCGGGTGCCTTGTCGATGTGTCAGCCTGCAGTAGGTGTAGCAGCACTGCGACTGACACGAAACTCCATTCATGCAAATTTAAGTGATGTATCAATCAGGTGGATTTCTCCTGTTCGCCGCCACAGTTTGTCCTGCAAACGGACATATCAGACAGAGGAAACACCTGGTCACACCTAATAAAGGTTGCTAAGTGACAGCTAGCCTCCACTGGGATGTGCTGGTTTTATTTGTCATAAAAATGGATGGCTTCAGGAGGGGGAGGAAGGCGACAAGGCTTTTGCTGCCTCATGTGGCATATTATAAACACAAATATAAAAATATTCTTTCTTTCCAACTAATCTGTCATAACTTGGATAAATTATTAGCACAAGGGACTGCTTCTGTCCCTTAATTAAATCGGAAAGAAAAGTGGGATCGCAAACGGATGGTTACAACAATTGCAAGTGATTTGCATCCAATTTGAATTTCTCAGTTTTTCTTTGCAAACACTACAGCCTGCATCCCTCCCGCCTGCATCCCAGTGCCTCCCGGGTCTCGCTGTCTTTTGTGTGTCTCTGTAGTCTCGATGGCGAACGGGACGGCGAAACGGGAGAACAGCCTCTCCTCGTAGGCCTTCATGTTGTTGCATTTGGCTGCGCACTTCCGCTTCATCCCAGCTGCCACTTTTAAATCCAAAAACAATCCAAAACGCAGAAAAACACTGATCAAAACATCCATGGAAACAACTCAGACTCCTTCAGCGTCAGTCACTTCCTCATTCGGTGTGTGCACCCGTTCAGCCGCTTCTGTTTGTCTCTCAGTCACAAGTGAATGGATCGCTAGCAACTTATTAGCAGAGCAACCAGTGTTAAAAACAAAGAATCTCTCATTTTTACCTCTAACCGTTTAGAATTGTAGTTTTTCTGAATGCACGTGTGAAAGGCCTCGCGAGAGCAGTTTCACTATCAGCTGCAGGACGCCACAGATGACCTTTGACCTTTGTCGTGCTGCAGAAGCACCGGGACAGTGACCAGCGGTTACAGCATCGCCCCCCGGAGCATCCAGTGTGTCTGGGAGTAAATAATGCTGGAATGAGACGGGGAGATGGCAGGAAGAAAAGAAAATGCAGCGAGGCAGAAAGAAAGAAAGGGAAGCATGTCTATGAAATCACATAATTGCGCCGCGGGGAATTTGAATCAATTAGAACCACGGAGCTAATTAAAGGCGGCATTGTGTTTACTGACTCAGAGCCGTGAGCTTTGGGGGGGAACAAACACAGTAAACACAAACACACACACACTTCCTGTTGAATCAAATGTTCCAGGCACATACTGAGCCACGTACATGTATGTCACAGCTTCAGTTCTGACTCACACCATTTTTCCATTTCTGCCCCTGTGTTTCCATTAGAGATCGCATCCAACCCTTTGATAAGGATTAAAAGCACACATCACGCAGAGGACACACACACACACACACACACACACACACACACACACACAACATAGCTGCATGACTCCCGGATTCATTCATAAGCACAAAGCCCAGTCATGCTTTATCTGTCAGCGGTGAGCTGAGAGAGTTGACCCTCTCGAGCAGCCGGGCGCTGAATGTCTAATGGTGTTTGACAGTGTCCAAATGGACTCCCATACAGTTCAGAGAAGGTCATTTACATCATTTAGTGCTACTGATGAGATGAATAATAAATGAATTAGTGGCCTGATGGGAGCAGGGGAGAAAAAAAAAAAAAAAGTTGATTGAGACAGGAAGCTCTGCCGTTGGTTGTGAATTAAGGTGATGCAAACAGGTGCTGTGTTTACCGCACGCGCTCACCGTGGGGCCTCTTCTCCAGCTGCAACATTTTCCTGACATCCTCCACACTCAAGGTAATTTCATTACCCAGCATCCACACTCTACATGCTTGACTAGTCGAGGAGAGAAAGGAAATCAATAGGCACCATTACCATGGCTCTCAGTCGAGGCGTAATGGATACGCACATGGCCAGCTTTCTGTCAGCGTGTGTGTGTGTGTGTGTGTGTGTGTGTCACAGTGTAAAACAAACCTCATTTACTGTTGACTAATGAAGATTTAAGAATCCGCTGTTTGTCTTTTTCTGAGCGGCTGTCAGGGGTTGATTACATCTTCACATCACGGAGGAGCCCTCACCGGAGTATGACGGCGTCGTCTCGCGCCCGTCTCCTCTGACCGCGACCCCGCGACCCCGAGGGATGGACGGGAGGCGGAAGGAGGAGGAGGTGCTGAGGGAGGGAGCGAAGGAATCGGACGGGTCGCTGGAGCGAATCGCGCCACGTCAGGCCACCAGACTCCTCCATCTGCTATCAGAACGACGCCTGTCTGCTCGGTAATTAAAATTAATTACCGAAAATTAACTGCAGGCCTGCTTTCTCTCTCCAGCTCCTGTCACAGCCTCCTGACACACATGCCGGGATAAAACATCAACACACACACACACACACACATCCAAATAATGTGCTTATGGCAGAGCTCAGAAAGCTCTCCAGTGATGACACCGTCCTCGATAGGCATCATGTCTGCTGCCTCAGTTGTTTTCTGCACAGCTCGTCAGCACGGGCGCATGTGATGGTGCCGCCGCTGTTTTGTTTAACGGGCTTATCTCGCTCCTGCTAAGGCGCCGACAATTTGTCTTTTAATTCCGAGACAACATCACTTTGCATCTCTCATTTCAGAGACGGTGGGAGACCGTCTTTGCCTCTCCTGATGCCAGCAGCCATATCCGTGTCCCACTGTGATGTATGGATTAACAAAAGTCATCCTGACGATCAGCTGCACGTATCCAGTCGCCACATGCCGACCTTTGTGTAGGAATAACAAAACCCTTTCCAGAAAGTAATGAGATAAATAACTGAGGAGGGTTTAGTAAAGTTATTTTACTTCAGTGGCAAAGTAATGAAGAGAAAAATCACCACTGGTTTTGTTTTCTTTATCTATCAGCGCTGACGGGTTTTCACTTCATTACTGAAATCTAATGAGGACAAATCACAGTCCAGCAGGTTGAGCAAAATGAGCCGTCAAAACACTCAAAAAAATCGAAGATTCACCACATCATTTCAACCAAATTATGCCATGGGGAAAAAAGGCAAGTACATCTGCTTCTTTTGTCCGCTGCACTGTAAAACTGCTGGCGGTGCAGAGCTGCAGCTATGGATTGTTTTCATAATTGATTCATCCATTGATTTTAAGTTTTAATTCAGCGTTCAAGTTTACGCTGTGTCAGAAGATAGTGAGAAATGCACACTGCAAGTTCCCAGAGTCCAAGGTGACATGAAAAATCAAGAGCGACTCAGTTTAATATCGCTGTGAAACAAAACAAGCTTCTTTTGGAAGCAGGAACCAGTTGTGTAAATGGCTTGAAACAATAAATTGAATATTAGTGCAGTGCACAACTGCAGTTAATACTGCTTTTCTTGCTGCTTGTGTTTATTGTCCTCACTGACACATGTCACCACATCCCCAGACCTTAATATTCCACATCATTTAGCTCTAAAAGGTCAAGGCTGGCCTTGGACCAGGACCAGAACCAACAAGGATTTAGTGCCTCTCTCAATAGTTTTCAGCTGCACTCCCTCGTCTGTAGCACACACACATCGGCCCACTGCTTCTTACTGAGGTTGTTAATGACGGCTAACAAACCAAAAACATACAGTTTAATTTTCACAACCCCGACTCCAAAAAAAGTTGGGACGCTGTACAAAACAATTAAAACAGAATGTGACCATTTGCTAATCCTTTTTGACATATAATCAATTGAAAACAGTACAAAAACAATATATTTAATGTTTGACCTGTTGGGACAGGAGCAACAACAGACTGGGAAAGTTGTGGAACGCTCTAAAAACGCCTGTTTGGAACATTCCACAGGTAAACAGGTTGATTGGTAACAGGTGATAGTATCATGATTGGGTATGAAAGGCTCAGTCATTCACAACAAGGATGGAGCGATGTTCACCACTTTGTGAAACACAACCCCAAAGAATATGTTGCCTAGAGCCGAGCCCAAGCACTGAGGACAGCAAGCACCCACCCAAGACACCTTGAACTGCTACTCCATCAACTAGCCTGACAGTCATACTAGATTAATAATCCAAAACTGTCTCCCACATCACATGAAATGCGTTCATTGGCCCCATGAGCTCAACGCACTGCAGCTTAAAAAGCATGTGAACAGACAAAACACAAGCAACATCATTAATTTAACAACACATGCACAGCATTTAGAAAACATGCAAATACACATAATAGTCAAAATATTAAGTTTGAGAAAATTCCTCAAACTCATGCTCATTAGAGTGACAACCGCTCATCATTTTGATCACTGGCAATAATTACTATAGTTTATTATTAAAGTTATTGATAGGCAACATCATTAATAGTGCTACAAAGTGTAAAGCCGAGGGAAAAAATCAATGTCACATTGTTTAAGTGTTTGGGGGACAAAGTCTGTGGTGAAGGATGAATTCCTAAAGGTTAAAATATACGAGCCATTTTCCAGACTTCTTTACGAAATTTTGAAGGGGAAATTTGATTTGGGTCCAGCACTTCATCTTGGCGAACGGTTTTCTTCAAGAATCACCTGAGATCACAAAAAATAAATCCGCTCTGACAGCAGTCTGTGTGGCGACAGGTCTTGCGCTGCTGCAGTGATTCAGGTGGTGGCAGATTTGTTTTTTTAAAAGAAGGTGAAACATTCATGGCATTTAGAAGAAGGCTGACAGTAGGTTCTGAACAGAGCATCTGTTGTCTTGTCAATTAAAGCGTATGTGTGAAAACATGTGGGTGGACGACAGGGACACACAGGAAGGTTTCCTGTGGGAAGAGCAGTTCACTTTACAGTGATGTGCAATGTACAGTTCACTGTGCGGCTCTCATTCTTTCTTTTTAATTACCACTGAGGTCAAGGACACTAAGCTAGGCTTTGCTACCTGGTAGCAAGTTTGAAGGACGATGTCACGTATTTGTATGAACATATATGTGACATCAGAATTACAGGCGCTATATTAAAAACAGGGATTAAAACAGTCACCATATGTACACATATTATGGGATGCCCCCCAGCTCACCTAGCAGAGTGCATTCTCCGTGTAGAGGAGCTGAATCCTCAGTTGCAGCCTGAGGCCCTTTCCACACACACACACACACACACACACACACACACAAACATGCATATATAATTTTTATTTTTTATATAATTTTTTTAATGAAATCAAAACACATTTTGACACAATGGTCAGCTATTTTTCAGCAGTAGCCATTCAATGCATTTACACTCAGTAATTATTGTAGTGTTAGTAGTGTTATTATTGGTAGTGGCAGGGTCCGCCATTCCCGTGCTACATTGAGATTGCCTACCGAAGCATGGGGGATTCCCAGAAAAAGGATGCCCGCATGTAATCCAGCACAGATTTTATTTCACTGATAACAGCTTCATAGTTTACAGTTCCTTTTCTTTCCACTGTATGAAGTTACTGCTAATGCAAACCAAACTGCTTCACAGTAAACACATTCCTTTGCTGAAACACACAGTAGCTTTTATTGTGAAGCTGCCACAGGAAATGCAATGTATTTGTCACTGCAGGCTACGATCTGTTAACAAAAAGTATGTCTACAAGACATCAAACATCCATTTTTGGCTTTTTGATCACATTTTTTTGTGGGTCTTGTTCCTCAATAGTCAATTGAATCTGTTTGTACTCAACTGTGGTCAAAACCGGGGCCCTCAAGTGTACCACATGTTCATGCACACATGTATCAGGATGGGGTACAATTATTTCAGCATTTAGCACAACTCCACCATGGACACCATGAACACAGAGTGGTCATTGTACTTTATGAAGGAAGAAGTTAGCATCCTGGAGCTCTTTGGAAAAGACTGACCCTTCGGCATGGCAACTAACCGTTAGCAAACCGCAAACCGGGCCGTCTGCGCACTGCAGGTAAGCTAGATGTCTGAATCAGAAGTTTTGTGAAATGTCTGGAAGAGGGTAGCATTCCACAAAAATAACTGTATTGAAATTCATGGGGGGAAATGTGGGGATGTTTGTATATACAGGCTCACCAAATATATGTTGTAATGGTCCAGCAGTTATACAATAAGAAGTAAAAGTAGCTGAGGAGGGAAAAAGTGTGTACAAATTAATCATTCGTGCTCTTGAAGTAATGAAATATTCATCAATTACATTTTTCATGCTTTCCAATGAATAATTCCTGCTTTCCAATGAACAGAAACTGATGTTGAACTAGTTGACATTCAACATATGTGAAATAAGGACTGTGAAAGACAATAGAGGCATTTAAGATTTATATTCATGTGGCCAGAGAGTGCAAGTCCGCAGAAGAAAAGTGGATAAACACAGTATAAACTCAGAAATCTATCTCCTTTTAGCTGCATGTCCCTGTGCTGTTCACCAGGACTCAAGGCTGCTGACAGGCTCGCCCAGCGGTCCAAATCAATACAACAGGTTCTTTGAGCATCACACACAAATACACACACCTGCACTTAAAGGGTAACCTTGAGACAGATCCCACAATGGTGTAGAATGAACGGAAAGTGTGAGGAAAAGAAAGAAAGTGCTGGAGTGAGACAGAGAGCGAGACTATGGGAAAGACACATGGGAGTAGGGGAAAGAAATCGCTTTCTCTCCTGTCTGGCTGCTCTTCAGGCTACAGAGTTCTTTATAGAACAGCTGGTCGATTGTGACTATGGAGGATCCTGCAGATACTAATGAAGCAGAGGAGGACCTGAGTGGAGTGCAGAAAACAAGATGAACAGTCTATGGCCGTGCTAATGGCTCTGTAAGGCTGCATATGTGCTTACTGTGAGCACAATTCTACCATCATCTTGCTAACATATTCATATATACATGGCACACATGTAACATGCATATAACATGTTTGCCATGTTCATCTGTTCATTATTTCTGTTCATTAGTTTTGCAGGTATTTGGTTGTAAATTAAAGTACAAAATGCTTTAAAGACAAAAATATAGACCTCACGGTGGCCCTATAGTAAAGATTACTGAAGTAATCTCATTTGAAAGAAAGGGATCTCTGTCTGTCTGTCCTTTGAATATCCTGACAACCGTTCATCCGATCGACTTGACAACAAACTTGCAACAAACAGCAAACTTGGCGAATGTATCATTGAGGAAAAGTACGAATACCACTCTGTAAACATGATCTGTTACTAGTAGCCTAAAAGTCCTGCACTGAAAAAGTTACGTAAGTAATATTATGTAATATAATGTAATGTAAGTACTATCACAAAAATCTTAGTATTAAAACTAGAAGTATTCAATGCAGGAAAAGTAGGAAATCCACACATTTGTGAAAGTGATTATCTTATTTATCTTATTGACCTAAATGATTATCAGAATTGTTAATTTTCTGTCAGTCAGCTGATTAATCAGCTGATCATTACAGGTGTGCTTGTGTAAACTGTTAAGCAGTTTAAAACATCATATTTAATAAATTCTTCTTGTATTTTGTGTGTACCTTATAGCTAAGGCTGTCAGGTAAATGTAGTAAAAAGGACAATATTTCTCTCAGATGTGGAGTAGAAATATAATGTGGCATGAATGGAAAAGACTCAAGTAAAGTACCTCAAATCTGTACTCATGTGCAGTACCCGAGTACCTGCTGATAACCATGAGCCTGGACTACCACAGCCGTGGAGAAGGAGACAGTCAGAGGGACCAATCTTGCGAGTACCAAGTTCAAATTAGCTGCTGAATGTTTAATTAGGTTTCTATATAGTGTAATTGTTAGCTTCAGGTCCTTCCGCTCAACAGAATTTTAAGGAGATGGAGTTAACGTCTCTCTGGAAAAGCTTTTTATCTACACAGACTCTCATCAGAGAACCATATATTTTCTAATGTCCAATTTTGTTAACCTTCTATATGGAAAGGTCATCCGGCACAGTTTCGTGTCCATCCTTGAAGTGCTTCAACTGTCTGTCCCTTGACATTGTCTGAGAAAATGAACAGGACGTTAACCTCCAGAACACTGGTTAACAGGAGTACCCCTCCCAGTTCACCACTCTTTTAGCTGCTTCAGCTCGTGAATACAGTCCACAGCCCACATTTCAGACCTTCTTGCCCACATACAAAAACAGGACAATTTACATGTTTTAATTGCATAATCCTGACAACAAGGAATTGAGAACAAAAAAGGTGGGTAGATCCATGGTAACAGATCACACTGGTTATGTAGAGAATACCTGGAAATCATGCAAAAACACTGTGGTTTTATCTTAAACGCAAAATGATTTTCAGTATTTTCCTAATGGGATTTAAAATCTGAAAAAATACTGAACACATATTAAAAAACAAAGACTTGTAGTGAACTTACTAATTGTGTTTTGCCAAATACCGTGTTGTGATTCTCAGAAATACCCCTAATAGACGATATGTATGGAGGGGAGGCATGGGCAGATTTCCTGCATGCTGAGAGTGAGGGTTGTGGTTGTCCATGAAGAGAGAGTCTTAATTGTTTCCTTGGAGACGGGCAGAAACTGCCCAAGAGTTCAGGCTCTGACATCCACGTTTTTCTCATTAACGGACTACCTGACATTCTGAGCAGGGGAAAAAAGAGAAAACATCGCTCTCCGATGGCTCTCTTTCACCTCTAAAACCGGTCAACAGACTGACAGGCAGAAACAGCTTCTTCATTGTCCATCTTAATTCTTTGTTCGTCGACTGAGTCAACAGCATTAATCTCTCCACATTAATGTAGGTCTTGTTGATGTCTGAGAGAGACATCAGCCAAACCCTGAGCATCTGTTGATGCTGTATGGAAAAGCTTTGCTGAAGGAATACAGACAGAGGTGTAGCTCTCAGCTGTAGCACCGATACATTTCACCCTTTAGGTAAGACATACAGCAGTGCTGCTACCCACTTGGCTGCAATGCGAAGAAGAGCATTCAGGGTTTCTATATTCACACCGAATCAATCTGCAACTGAAACATAGCCTCAGTTGTTGTGTAAAAGCCTCAGTATGCTTCAGAAGAACGGCTTGTTGGAATGGCCAAAATGTCTTAAACCCCCTTTTCGATGGCAGGATCAGGTAGGGCTGCGTCCAACTATTCTTAAATTATCCTTACTGATCCCCAAATGGAAATTCATTCTCTGCATTTATTATTATAAGTATTAGGAGCAGTTTGCAGCCACTGAGCGACGTCTGCAGACCAATTCCAGCTCTAATTCTGCTTTTCAGACAACTCAGAACTCTAAACTTTTCCTCTCGTCCCTGTACATTTATGAAGTAGAACTACATCCACAAAACTATACGAACATTTTTAAACTTGCCTGGACACGTCTTCCTGTCAATTCACACTGCCCTGGGCAACTTCACGTCTAATGAACAGACCCTAGAATAATGATCCAAAATGCTGCAGGCTACCCCAATAGAGGAAGAGCATCAGCACAGGCAGCATGATGCTCTACCACTTAATGAGCAAACACGGTTGAAAAGGACGTGATCACACCTGTAGAAAATCTGTTCGTATGACAATGGCCATGTCTTAAAATGATAGGTCTGACACCTGCAGCCATAAGCTAACGCAGAAAGTGCTTAGAAATGGCCACATGGTGGTGCTGTTGTGCCCAGATCAAGTTTCATTCAAATCTGACAGGGATTTTTGATGTCCAGCGAACTAACAATCAGACAAACAAATAAATGGACCAAAAACATGAACCAGCTGGTGGAGGTAACTGAAGTCCAGGCAGTCAAGACTTAAAGAAACACAGGGTTCATGAAAATGTTCGAAAGTACCGTTGCCTTTGCATAGAGGACGTGGCAGAAGATTTAATTAAATCAAACACACAAGCACAAACGAGTTCATTTTTCTTCTTCTGAAGAGGCCAGATATTAAGTTCTTTTTGCTTTTTCAGATCAGCCATTTTTCTTGTTCCATCGCTGACGATAAAACCATGCAACACTCAACCTCAATATACCCCAATATTCCAGATCAGCGGCGCCTCTCCACTCTTCTCCACTAGCTTTCACGTGTCCATGGCAACATTTCAGTTTCGTATTGATTTTGCCATTTGAACACTTTGCAGATCTTGTTATACCTTATTATTGGGGGAGCGAAATGTCCTTCTCCAGCCACCGGACTGTGCTCTCGGTTCAGAGCCACGCAGGCTCCATTAAGACCAGGCCTCAGCCTATTTGGGCCCCAATGAAACACTCTAATGGTGCCATTAGAGCAGGTAGATTAGTCACACATGCAGACACGCTCACGTGGGCTCGCACTAAGTTACACGTTCCTGCTGCGAATGCAGTGAGAAAAAGAAAGAAAATGTGAGGTTCCAGACAAAGTCCAACTGTGGCGCTCAGAGACAACTATCTTTATATGTTTTCGTGCCCCAGTATGGCTTATA
This sequence comes from Chelmon rostratus, assembly GCF_017976325.1. Taxonomy (NCBI): domain Eukaryota; kingdom Metazoa; phylum Chordata; class Actinopteri; order Chaetodontiformes; family Chaetodontidae; genus Chelmon; species Chelmon rostratus. The sequence goes on along the minus strand of NC_055676.1, from coordinate 8,714,598 downwards.
TATGGTGAAATAAGTGATCCTGAAAGAATGCATGCTTAATAAAAGGCAGGTAATCAAACAGAATAGAGGCAGAAGAAAAAAATACTGACAGTAAGAGTAAAGGAGCTTTATTAACTGCAGTGAAACATAGTTGTATTAATGCAGACAAGTCTTGGGAAGTGATTTAGAAGATGATAGTGATTCTGCAAGCCTCTGCTCCTCAGGTAGTGTTTCCCTAGAGCAAGCTCAGGGCCAAAAGCTTTTTCTTCTTTTTTTAGAAATGATTTATGCAGGTGCATAGAATTGTATATGGTATGTATAAATGAAACAGCCCTGAATAATCAGTCGGCATCAAGGCCGATGATTACAGTACAGCCAGGTTACGGCAGCTTTATTAAATAGCTACTGAGGGAACTCTAATTATTATTATCAGGGTTTTACTGAAATACTTTATGGGTCAAATACTGGACTGTCCTCGGCCCCTGAGAAGTAGTTTAATATATGGACATCATAAAGCTGTCCCTCTCACCCACTGAACAAAATGATGACTGATAATAAAAGGCACAAATTATGGCAGGGGCATTTCTGGAGTTCCCTGAACCTACTCAGCTGTTGTCAAAGGAGAAATAATATGTCTCTGGTTGCATGTGAAATAGAAAAACCAGCAACTATTCAGGTCTGAGTGAGGACCTAGATCACATCCTTTCTACAGCAGATATCAGGTATACAGAATATATATAAGAATATGTTGTAATCTGTAACCATCAGATTCCCTCTGCTGTAAATGTAACATGAGCAGGCTGTTGAGTGAACATTACATTTGACATCCCTTTCCTTGTAAACAATGAAGAAAAAATAAGTTAGAGGGTTCCCACACGTTACTGCTTTGTTCCCTGCAATTACAGATCCTTCCTTCAAATTTCCTCTGTCAAAAAACTCGAAATACTGAATTTTGTTCTCTTAAGTATAATCATAGATTACAAACAACCATTTCATTCTCCACTTACGAAATCTCTCAAATGAAGTAATCAGTTCCCTCACATTAATGGCTTTTATATAATTTCCCATTGCCACTCTTGCTGTGGACTTACTGTATTTGGTACATTTTCATTTTGATTTTGGACAAAGACGATTAGAGGGTAGAGAGCAAGTGAAATAAGTAACAGACACATAATTTGAGGTCACACATATTAATATTGGCCTTTAATGGTCCGTCCTCACACTGTTTTTAACCAGGCTTGTGGCACGGCTCTACAGGGATCGTAACATCAGTCTGCCGGTCCGCTGCTTTAGTCCAGTCTGAAATATGTCAACAACTGTTTGAGATTGGATTGACATGACACTTGACTAATTGTCAAATTTTGAATTCATCCAGTTCTTTTTGTGATTAAACAAATCACCAGCAAAACTAATAAAGTTCCCATCAGCCTCAGCTATGCTTTGTGTGTCTTGCTAATTAGCAAATGTTAGCATGCTAATGCACTAAACTAAGATGGAAAACATGGTAAACATTTGCCATCGTGAGCATGCTAGCACGCTGCTGTTAGCACCCAGCTTGAAGCAACACCGTGCCTAAGTACAGCCTCAAAGAGCTGCTAACATGGTTGTAGACTCTCGGTCTACGGCCTCCCCTGCAGTGGCCGTGAAAAATGCGATAAGCTCTCTCTGGAGCCAGCATTTGGTTTGTCCGTTCAGGGCTACTGTAGAAACATGGCGGTGCATGGAAGAGCTCATTCTAAGGTAACAAAACACAATGATTCTTGTTTTCAGGGGATTGAACACTAATTAAAACATAGATTGAGGGTATGAAATAGTGGGATATGTTGAAAGCATTCAACATACTTAACCCCCCCCCCCCAGCACCCACCAGGCTCCAAAACCCTGCAAGTAGTCACAACACTATATGAGTCATATTCTTATGATATGTTATTTAGTATTTTTTGTGTGTATTATGTCTGTTTTATTTTAATGTTCCTGGAGGGTTTTTTATGTTTTTGCATTTCCTTGCATGATAGATGAAATGTCCTCCATGGGTAAGAGGAAATGAAAACCAAGGGGGAAATCAGCTAAATGACAGGTAGAATGTCACGACTTGATCCCTCCGTGGCTCTCGTCTCCGAGTGAGCTCCTTCATTTTTTCTTCTTCTCTTGTCAATAGTGCAGCTGGGTCTGCGTTCCCCGTTGACTCCATTTAGAGGCCTTGTTTTGATTTCCTCACACGAAATATCACTCCATCTTTAAAGGCCCAGGAGTGGCGTTCCCCCACTCTGACCTTTCCCTGTCAGTCAATAAAATGAACCCTCCTTTCATCAAGAGGACCCACAGGAAAAATTAATTCGTCATTTGCTGCTGCTGCACATTTGCTGGAAAACCATTGATTCTGGACGGCTTCATCACCGACATTCCGCTGTTATTGGATTTACGGTGCACTGATGTGTTTTGGTTAAATATTGCAGAAGTTAGCTGCTTCTGATTCTAATGGCAATTTTCTAACAGATTTTTTTTGCATCAGGTTTGTGACAATAAAGCAAATATACACACATTTTGTTTATAACGACTGTTCACAGTAGACTGGGAAATTTCCATTTTGGGAAACTTTGTACTTTCCCTCCATTACATTTCAGAGTGATGTATATGGTATCTGACAGCTGGGGTTAGTGATTAACTCTGCATGCAGATACAGATTTCCCTTAAGACATGAAAAAAAATATTGTATCCTCAAAAGGCAAACAAATGTAAAAAGACCTTTCTTTCTTTTCTCCCTTTACACTTCCTTCCCTCCTTTCTTCGAGTCTTTATCTACTGTCTTCTTCAACTAATGAGAAATCATGATGTATCCTCTTCTTTGCTACCAATGCCTTCACATTTGATACTTGATGAAAAACCTTACCAATAACACTTAATTAGATGCATGTATGGATTACAGCATGGGTTTACCAGGCCCAGGCCCAGGGGTCCACAGGGGTTAGGGGGCCCCTAAGCCAGGGAGACATACTAACATTGTCACAAGGCTCAGTCAAAAGTAGGTTGTCATTTGTTTTGCTCTTGATCCTAATCCATATCCCTTAATACTGGATAGCTTTCCATCCAGTGTCTGACCCATTCTGATCTGTCTCATCCAAGGCTGCAATACTGCTACATGAAAATCAGCAGAGCAACTGAAATGTTTCATGGCAAGAATATAATGTATCAACGGTTAACATGAGGATTTTCTGCAGTATTTTGAATGGAGTCCTATAGTATCATGTACGTCAGAGATTCCCAAAACAATTCAGAATAAGCATATATTTACATAAATCAATGAAGTTTATGAGGTAAGACTTCAAGTATATTGGCTTCGTACTGTATCTTACGAACGTCAAGCTGTGTGTGAAAGTCATCCTGGTTTCCAGACACCAAACTGTAACGCTTTCTTTTTTTATTTCCCTCACTTCCTGCAGACTCAGCAGTTACTTAATGTGTGTGAGCTGCGAGTCCACATCATCACTGACACCAGTTCAGCTCTGAGCTCGATGCGCTTTTAACGGTTCGACCCACACGTGTTTGATAATGTTGCATAATGCAGCGCCTGAACGCTCGCATTATCCTGCTCACTGCTGACAGTCGGCTGCTGCTGCTGACCGATGGGCCGTCCACATGAGGGCGAGCGGTGAGTGATAAAGAGCTCGGCAGAGTTTAATTAATGGTGTCTACCCAAGGTCAGAGTCATCGTGTCAGTGAGCTGTGGCCCTAGAATTGATTGATCACATTCTGCTCTCGCGCTCGCAGTCACATGTCCAGTCAGGTGACATGCATTGATCTGGTTCTGTGACCTGTGACACTCCAGATATATGATCCAGCCAGCCATGAATCCATTCATCCATCCATCCATCCATCCACTCAATATCAATTCATTCATTCATCATTCATCCATCTATTCTTGTACCCATTCTACCATCCATTTGTCTATCATCAATTCATGTATCGATGCGTTCATTTTCAATTCATTAATTCATTATACTTTATACATACCATCTAGCGTTCATCCATTCATTATCATCCATCCATCCAACCATCCTTCCACCGTTTTGTCCATCCATCCATCCATCCATCCATCCACCCATCCATCAATTCATTATACATTAATTCATTATCATCTGTCATTCATCCATCCATCTATCCTTGTACCCATTTTACCATAAACCCATCCCTTCACCCATCCGAGCACCATCCATCCATCCTGCCATCTGTTCTTGCACCCATTCTACCATCCATCCATCCATCCATTCATTATACATTCATTCATTCATTATCATCCATCATTCATCCATCATCTATCCTTTTATCCATCTTCCATTCACCCATCCAACCATCCATCCACCATTTCACCCATCCCAGTGTTCGTCCATTCATCCATCCAATTGTCAATCATGTTATCATAAATTATATATTTATGGGGTTTAGTTTATAGCACTGTACAAATCATACAAACAAAGCATCAAAAGAGTAAAACAAATATATCAGATAAAAGAGGTGAAATAGTCAATTTAAAAAATGTATCACAAAAATTTAAACACTGCTCAGGTAAAAGTACATAAACTAAAATAGTAGAATAGCTAAATAATCCCTAAGAAGGCGACAGTAATTTGTAGAAGTGAGTCTTTAAAGAAGAAACGGCATTTGCAGCCCTGATCTCTACAGACTGGTCCCCCCAGAGTTCAGGAGCTCTGACAGTTAAGGTATGATTACCTGTCTGACTGAATCTGGACCTTGGATCGAACGATCAGGAGGAAAGCACCTCTGCATGCTGATTGCCTTTTCTCAGTCCCTACAGTTCATCACTCTGCAGTCACTGACACTGACACGGCTCCAGCTGACCGTCAGGGTAGTAACCCTTAAACTGCCTTCCATTAATCACAGTTAGACAACACGCAGGGAGCCACAGTGGACGAGAAAGGAAAGTTGCTGGAGGTCAGCCGGCAGGTAGCAGCAGGTTCACCTGACGGTATCGACGCTGCTCCCGTTTCTGAAATGAACTGAAGCAGCACCTTCTGTCTGAATGCAAACAGATCAATGGTGCACCATGGTCGATTACAGGGACTCAGGCCCTGGAACAGCGCTTGGGCTGTGAGGTGATTTTGGGATATTGGCCACATTTCGCATTGTAGTATCACATCACACACACACCTGCTGGAAAAGTGGTTTTCAAGTCTGATGATTATTAAAGGAATGGTTGTAAAAATGTCTCTGACAGTCACAAACACTATGAAATGACACATTTTATTACCAGAACTGAATCCAATAAAATTCAATCCAATTCAATAAAATCAGTAAAAAAAGAAATTATGCCATGTATGTGTGTGGGTAGGCAGCAGGAAGTCAATCAGCTCAGCCAGATGAAGTCTGTAATGCACATGCTCTATGGACTCAAGAACACAGAAGCCCAAGTAAGCCCAACTGATCTTTTTGGCATATGTACCCAGTGAGCAGCTCTCAATGGAATGAATAGGAGACCTTCTTGAAACCCTGTATCCAGGTCTCTGAGCACATCTCTGCTCCATGCTGTTTGAAATCTTCTGCTACTAGCACCATTATGAAACCTATGTTTTGGTAAAGATACCAGAATTTTTTGCAATACATTGGAGCCGCAGTAAACAAAGCACTGAACATCACATCGCTGACATTCTACCATATGATTGATGCAGCAACACGTTTCAAACAAGTTGGGACAGGACCAACAAAAGACTGGGAAAGATGTGAAACACTCCTAAAGCACCTGTTTGGATCATTCCAGAGGGAAACAATTTGATTGGTAACAAGTGATAGCATCATAATTGGGTGTGAAAGGAGCATCCTGGAAAGGCTCAGTCGTTCACAAGCAAGGATGGAGCGAGCTTCAGCACTTTGTGAAAAACTGCATGAACAAATTGTCCCACAGTTTAAGAACAACTTTTCTCAACACAGAGTTGCACAGACTATGGGGATTTCACCATCTACAATCTATAATATCATCAAAAGACTAAGAGAATCCATAGAAATCTCTGCAGGCAAGCGGCAAGGCCGAAAACCAACATTGAATGCCTGTGACCTTGGATCTCTCAGGCAGCGGTGCATTAGAAATCGACACGATTGAGGACATGACTACATGAGCTCAGAAATACTACACATCCAAGTTAGACTCACATATGCACAGTGAAAGCTATTTATCAACAGCATCTAGAAACACCACTGAGTTCTCTGGACCTGAGCTCATCTGAGATGGACCGATGCAATGTGGAAAAGTGTTCTGTGGTCTGAAGAGTCCACACTTCAGATTGTGTATGTAAATCGTGGATGTTGTGTCCTCTGGGCTAAAGATGAAAAGGACCGTCCAGACTGTTACCAGAGCAAAGTTCACAAGCCGGCATCTGTAAGGGTACAAGGGTGTGTTAGTGGCCATGCCATGTGTAACTTGCACATCTGTGAAGGCACCATTGATGCTGAAACGTAGATACACGTTTTGGAGCAACATATGCTGCCATCCAGACGTCTTTTTCAGGGACGTCTGTGCTTATTCCAGGAAGACAATGCCAAGCCAACCTCGTAGTAGAACAGTGTGGGTACTAGACTGGCCTGCCTGCAGTCCAGATCAGTCTCCCATTAAAAATTTGTCACATTATGAAGCACAAAATACGACCCTCTAGACTGTTGAGCAACTGAAGCCGTATAACAAGCAAGAACGGCAAAGAAATTTGATGTAACACAGTGGCAAACATGCTCCTGCCCCAACTTTTTGAGAACATGTTGCAGGCAAAGACAATGAAGTTCATCAGTTTGAACATGAAATATCTTTGGACTGTATTCAGCTGAATATAGGTGGAACAGGATTTGCAGGTCATCGCGTTCTGTTTTTACTCAGGTTTTACAAAGCATCTCAACGTTTTTGGAACAGGTTGTGGTTACAGATGCAGGTGTCTGACTGCCATTTGGTGTTGGGCAGGTCATGTGCAATTTTTAGAGCTTCTTCAAAGAAAACACCTTCCTGCTTTAACTCAGAATGTCTCTATAAGAGCAGAAAGAGTGATCCAAAGCAGAAACTTTGCACGTCAGAAAAAACAAAACAAAACAAGCAGCTGAATGAGTCTACGAAGCTCCGCAGGGTGGAGAGGAACTGCAACAAGAGAACAAATTGGACTGGAATTTGATATCCCTGGCACATGTTTTTGTTTTGTTTTGTTTCTTCTAAGGCTTAAACTTTCATTATTTATTACAAATGTTTTATTTCAGCAGTGTTGGAAAAAACAGTTGATGGATTCTGGCTCATCAAAATTTGGTGAGAAGCTCCTGCATCATGATCCTCGTGCAAAATTGTCGACATGTTTTTGATGTGCTTACACAAAACTATTGCTAATATTGACTATTAGGCTTGCTAGCTGTAGGCCTACCATTACTGTGCCACAACACATTGCATTAACAGCAAGCATGGATAGAGAATACTGACAGCCACCGTCATCAACTCCACTGCCATTATGTCAGCATTGTACATTCAGGACAACTGACAACTTGACCTGATATCAGAGACCATTACTGAGGAGTTTCCAAACTCTACACTACACAAAGGTTTCATGGAAAGCCAAAGGAAGCGCTCAGTTTTTATTATATATATTTGTTTTAAATGTTAGTATAAATTAAATTGTAGGTTATTGCTATCCTGTCCTCACAAGATTTTTTTAACTCATAAACTAAATGATGAATTGTATGTGTGTGTGTGTCTTAAACCAACTTCCTGCAAAGAAAACTTCACCTCAGTGTCAGCGGGAGTTTAATCTCTGGAAAAACACCAAATTCTTAGCAGCATTAAGCACAGTCGGCCCAAAGGTTATACTAAACGCAGTGAGACGGTATTAGAAGTGTGTGACCTGCTTAGTGCAGCCTGAGACGGAGTCACACAGGCGAACAGTTGGCGCTGCCACGAGCAACACCGAGCTCCTCGCAGAGCTGGTTTCATGTGAGGAGGGTTTTTGTTTCGAGCTGACTTTATTTCTTCATGCTGCAATTGTTACGGAGAGTCACAGGTTGATAACATCAAATCCAGTTTCACCGGCAGATTAGTACATACACTCTCTCTGTGAAGTCACATCCTCTTGAAACTAGAATTCTGTAGCAGGAAAAGTTTCATACATTTATCAAAAAGATCATTTGTGTACAGTCAGAGGATGGCTTACAGTAAGCACACCTGATGACAGTGTAAATCAGATATCATCCCCTTGCACCAATGGCTGTGGAGCCTAATGGTAATGTTGCAGTTTCATGTACGTTGATCATCTACCACCATCTAGTGGATGACTCCGCAGGACACATGTTAGTGGTTGGATCATTCGTGAGCAAAGGCTGTCCATGATCAGCATCAGGTTTTCATGTTTAGGGCTAATAAAGTACTGTATGTTACAGTTAAAGGTATTGGGGAAGGTCACACCATATTCACAGTTCATTTCTCAGTGTCTCAGTTAATGAAAGAATCTGGGGAGGCACAGTCTAACAGCTCCAGAGCGCTCTTCAAGTGACTTCCTCATCACCACACGATACATGTCTTACATCATTGTTGTGAGATTTGCCTTGTGATCACTTCAGGGATGTCGTGCGCTTTGTGGACGTGTTCTCCTGGAGGATAGGGTTCGAAACATCACAGAAGTGGATGATGTGATTGCTCCGAGTTTTGTATTTAATGAAGCTGAGTTTGTTCATAAAGAGAGTTAATCGGACCTCAACAATAACAGTGGCCCAAACAACAAAGACAAAGAGCATTATTTTACTTCAAATACTGTATTTTTCATTCTTTTTTCTACATAATGTCCTTTCAATCAGTAAATATTAAGTTAAAGGACCAATTTGGCATCTTGAGAAAAAAGATGATTTGCTTTCCAGCCAAGAGTTAGATTAAAAAAAAAATGAATACCCCACTCATATCTGTCCTTACCACATGGGGTTATTTCATCTTAGTACATAAACTGTAAACAGGGGGGAGCAGCTAGCCCAGGTCTTTCCAAATGTAAAAACAATGTGCCAGCCTGCACCTCTGAAGCTCACCAATTAACACCTTATATATTTTTTTGTTTAATCTGGATTAAAACAATGTTCCAGTATCCAGTCCAGTAAATCAGTCAATTCTTTCTTCAAGCCTGAATTACGATATTTACATCCTGGGATATCCATCCAGTGTAAACGTAGCTACTGTTCCTCACAAAACTTAAACAAACTTGGCTGTATTTGTGACTGCAGCTCCTGCCGAAATCCCACTGTTGTTTTAAAGTCACTGCATCTGCCCAGAACATTTGTACAAGGTCTCAGGCACAACGACGTGTAATCAGCTTTGGATTTCCGCTTTCTTTATTGACCTCATTACCCCCTCCTCCCCTTCCTTTGTTTAATGGCAAAGGAAATTACTCACATGTAAGTCATTCATGATTCCAGTAAAACAAGTGTAAAAACTGAAAGCGAGCACTTCTTCAAGAAAGACGGCAACCAACAGCTACTAATGAAGACAGCGGAGAACAAACTTTACATAAAGATATTTTTTATTTTTGAGAAGTTAATTTGAACCCTTACATACGTTTTCCTTTTTAACAAAATACTTTTGACCATATGTTGTTAGGAGTGGGCAATAGGCCGAGCCTGGTGTAAACTATATTGCCAAGAGTATGTGGACACTCCAGGTGTGTGTTGTTCAGGTCTGGAGCTGCTTCATGGAGTTGTAGTTGAAACAAAGGGAAATCTTAATGCTACCGTATGCTTCCAACAGTCTGTAGAAGACCCGTTCCTTTTTCAAAATGACAACACACACATGCACCTCAACCCCATCACCTTTGGGATGAACTGGAACACTTGACTGTGAGTCAGTGTTGGACCTCACTAATGCTCTTGTGTCTGAAGGAGAGCAAATCCCTCTCCTCAAGGGTGGAGGCTGTTGAAGCAGCACAGTGATGTTCGTGTTTTGGAATGACATGTTCAAAAACCAGGTTTTTGGTCATGTAGTGTACATGATTTTACCTCCTGATGTAGAAAGTTTTATTTTTAGACAATATAACCAGATGTAAGAAGTTTTCATTGTTCCTGGTAAATCTGATTACTTTTACACTTGCAACGACGCCTGGCATGGTCTGATACAGGGTCTAATCCAGTCAGGATTATTAAAGGCACAGACAGGATCATGACACCAGGTCTCCATTATCTCACAGTATTCATGGTCACATTGCCCAGCCTCTAGTGTATGATATGTAAACATGCAGGAAGCATCAGTGAAAAGTTTCAGATTTTCATTGCAGTTTTTTCAGACAACCCATCTCCATCTGGCAGGTGACTTGTCTGATGTTTCTTGAACTCGCCGTTGTACCTGAACCCTTCCCCGCAGACTATGCACTGATAGGGCCTTTCTCCTGTGTGGAACCGTCTGTGCAGCTTAAGGCTGCTGGAGTGAGTGAACCTCCTGCCGCAGATGTTGCAGCCGTACATCTTCTCCCCTGAGTGAACCCTCATGTGTAATTTGAGATTGCTGGGGTTGCTGAACTTTTTATCACACTGATCGCAGGTGTACGGCTTCTCCCCTGTGTGGATGCTCATGTGATATTTGAGATTGATCGTGCGGCGGAATTTTTTGCCGCACGTGTTGCAGACGGGCTGCTGCCCCGGTTTCTTTCCGGTGTGGATCCTCATGTGGTTCTGAAGCGCGCTGGCGTGGCTGCAGCGCTTGCCGCAGGTCTCGCAGATGTACGGCCTCTCCCCCGTGTGGGTCAGCATGTGGTGCTTCAGGGCACTCTGGTGGCTACAACCTTTCCCGCAAACCTCGCAGGAGAAAAGCTTTTCACCGGCTTGTTTGCTCGTGTGATTTTTGAGGATGCTCAGGTCGCTGCATCCGAGGCTGACAACATCGCAGTAGTTTTCCTTTTGCATGTGAGTCACCCGGTGAGTGGCCAAGGACGAGGACGAGAAGAAACCCTCGCCGCACATTTCGCAGACAAAATCTCTGTCTCCTGAATGTTGATTCTCGTGATCGGCCAAACTCTGTCTGCTCTCGAAGGTCTCTGGACAAAGCGAGCACACAAACGTCTTTTGCAAGGCGCAACAGCGGTGCCGCTGAAACGCCAACAGCCCAGTGAACTCATTCTCACACAGGGTGCACGTGTGGGTGCTCGGTTTCTCCAGGCTGTGCTGACGCATGTGTCTGTCAAAGGTAGATTTGTAAGCAAACTCCGTCCCACAGTCGGAGCATTTGTGAAGCTTCTCTCCGGTGTGACGTCTTGAATGTGCGATGAGCCCCCGCAGCCCAGCAAAACGTTTGCCACACTCAGAGCAAAAGTGAGGTTTGGAGTGAGTCAGGAAGTGTCTGTCCATCAAACACTTCAGAGCAAACGATTTGTTACAAGAAGGACAATGGAATGGCCCTGTGGGCTTCTTTTTAATCTTTTGTGTGGTACTTGAAGTGTCGGTAACCTCCTGGGTGTCATCTTCCCCGCTTACATCAGAGGCCAGCTCAGACAAAGGTTCTGTTAACGCAGCTTTGGGTTCAGACGGGGATCCAGAGTTGCTCTCACGTGCAGCTGCATCAGCTGAAGCAAACAAACACAAAACTTCATTAGGGGACTTCAAACAAAGTGGCACGTATACGCCAACACAGACAAACACAGCCACTCACAACAAATCTAAGTTTAATTTCCAATTTTTTTTTGGTTTTTGGTTTTGCTCATTAAGACAAACAGGTTTATATGAAAGGAAAATGTGTTTTGATCACGTTAACAGAGCAAGAAAATGTTGAAATCAATTAAAACTTCTTCGTTGACTTCAGTTTTTTTTTAATGTTATGTTTATGTTACAGTAAAGGAGTAACCAATTAGAAACTTTGTTTTTGAGAAGGTAAAAGTGGTTCAGTTTGGAACACAGCAATGACCTATAAGAAGTACTGAAGACAGTTTCAAAGAACAGCAACAACTACAAATGTCAAAAATAACGCCAGCATACTGTGTCCATGCATGCAGCTCGGCAAGATTGCATTTTTGTAGTAAGGACCCTGGACTTGCAATAATTTATAAAATAAGTGTCATTTGGAAACACCGCCTTAATATCAGGCATTCAAACACATTTGAAACATGTTTCATGAAGAATGTGGCAGTAACTTCTTTCTTTTGTGCCTTTCAGGTCCTTAAGGTGCTATATGCGAATGTATTTGATTTATTCTCTACTCTACATTGCTATTTTGTCCAGGTCGCTCCTGTACAGATTATACATCTCAAGAGACTTCCTGGTACAAAGACAAAAAAAGGGAAGAAAATAATCAAATAAAATAACACACAGGAAGTATCTGTTCTGCTGGTTTGTAAAGAGGCAGTAGTTACCAGGTTTGGTTTCTGAGTCTGCTGCTGCTGCTGCTGGTTCTTCAGTATGTTGCTCCTCTGAAAACACAACACATGAGATTGACTTTAGTGACTCTCTTATTAAGATATAATGTCTCAAAGTTGTCTCAGTTTTGTCTCAGGCAGGGCTCACAGTGCCTCACTTTGTTAAAGCAAGGCAGCGATGCAGTGGATGAAGCCACAGATGTGTGACAAGCCATCACAGTTTCAGCGCTCTCTAGCAGATACATAACAAAGTTAAGAAAGTTGTGCATGCCTCCCAGCTACAATGTTTTGGTCTGAAACATGACATGTTTCACTGAGCAGAGCCTGTCCAATCAGTACCACTAGGCAGGACTTCTGTCCAGCTATCTCATCCAACATGGATGTGAGGGAAGGTACATCTCTGCCATGGAAGCTGGTCGGAGGACACTAAGCAGCCTTTACAAGTCTGAGTAAGTGAGAGACTTGAATTTTTTGGTTGGTGTTTCATATGGATATGGATATCCGCTGTGTAAATACCTCGGCAATACATATGGTCATTCTCCTTTCTAATCACTGATTCAAGTCCTCTGTCAGTTTTCTTTCTCTTCTGACGTGGCCTCCTGGATGCTGATTCTGTCAATTAAAAAGAACATAAAACCTTGTTTAATGTATGGGGGGAAAAAATGCCATCGTGTGAAGATGAAAAGCTTCTCCACAGCCTCTCAAACCATTAACTGACTTACTTTTTTTGGACGCAGCCACACACCCCGCTTTCGGCTTCACACGCGTCTGTTTCGTCCCGTCGCTCAGCCCGGCCCTCTGCCCTCCCTCTGACGCAGGATCATCCTCAGCTTCACTCATGGAGACTTTCAACATTATCAATATTTTCTCTACTGCACCTTTGGCCCAGGTTTCCATGAGGGATGCAAACTGGCTCTGTGAAGTCACAAGTAAGAAAGAATGAAGAGCAACAGGAGTGATATATCACTAATAGTCAATTAAATGATCTGTTGGCTGAGTGAAAAATAATAATTTAGGGAATTTATTAAAGAAGAAATACTATGCGTTTAGAGTTAGGATTTTCTCAAATGTGAAGATAATATGCTGCTTTTATCTGTTTTATACAAACATTTATGGAATATTGTATTCTGGATCCATGGTTGGACAAAAACAGCACTCTGAAAATGTCACTCTGGGAACTAACCAACAACAAAATCTGGATTTTGGTTGCTGAACAACACCCTAAACTCCAGCAACACCAAGTGAAGTTTTTACCGCCTCTGGCGTCCTCTCCATGGCAACAACCGGCAAGCCTCAATGGGAAGGGTAGTTTATAGTAGCGGAACAGGACAAACTTACGGAACTTAGATTAGCTGGACACAAATCCTGCCTAGTGGTTCTGATTGGACAGACTCTGCTCAGTGAAAAATGTCATGTTTCTGACCAAAACATTGCAGCTGGGAGGCATGCACAACTTTCTTAAATTTGTTATGTCTCTGCTAAAGACATTAGACTGAATGTTTTTAACAACTGCGCAACCGCTAAGTGGCTTAGTACCTCCTCTCACGTTAGACAATAATGTCTGTGTGTGTGCGTTACCGTTATATTTGTGTTAAACTGCTGTCTCCCCTCCGGTGGAGCCGCTTCGCTCTCCTCCTCTTTGTTCTTCACAGGTGTTACTGGAGCCTGAGCACAGCCGTGCTGAGCGGCCATAGCGTTAGCCGAGCACTGGTCCACAAGTGTGCTCAGCTCCGCCACCGCCGCTTTCACCAGACTCTCCAGTACAGCAGATATCTGACTCTCTATAGTCTTCAGGCTGATCATGCTTCTGAGTAACTTGACGAACTTTTTTAGTTTTTCATAGTACTCCGAAATGGAAAGCTTCCTCTCCCCTCTGGGCAAGTTGTAAAACAGCCTTGTTATTGTTTCCCGTTCGTCTTCTTCGTGTGTTTTACTGCAGAGTAGATGACGAAAAGAAGACGTCTGCCCTCTAGAGGACATTACGTGCATTACAATAAATGCATCAGTATTTGTTGTTATTATTTTTCGGGGTGGGGGGGGCAGCAGAGTTTTTCAGCCCCCACTTTTATGAACCACATTTATGAAATCACATTTATATGTACTGATTGTAAACACCGTTTTTTATAAGATAAGATAAGATAAGATGAAAGTTTATTATTTATTTTTTTAACTTTTATCCCCAGTTGGGGAAATTTGGGCATTACAGCTGCATTGAAAGCAGTGGGAAGAAAAAAAATCTGTAAATCAAAGACATGCTTCTTGGTTTTGTTATTTGTTCATTTGTGAGAGTGTTTCTGTCCATTCTATGTTTTCACCAGAATTGAGTTTGCTGTCATGTCTGCCTTTATTCTGGTATGAATGCCACACAACACACACACACTCCAGAGCTATGACCAGAGCTATTACCATAGCTATTACAATACAGCTGTCAATAATGCGTCCATAATACCATAAAATACACGGAGTACGCCTCCTACTGTCCCAGGCACAAAAAATGCATTTCTTTTACGGCTGGATACATCTCCTCTAACATGGGAGAGAAGCAAATTATGTCTGTTTGTCGCCATCCAGTCCTGGAAAATCAAGACAAAAACAGCACCAATAATGCATGGTGAAAAAAAAGTGAGCAGGTTGGTCTGCCAGGTGTGTAGCCAGTTTTGTGAAGTATTTAGATAAAAGACTTATGAACTGAAAATCATACAATGTTATTGTTGTGAGGAGCGTTCTGAAATTGCAAAAATAAGAAACGCCCCCATTTTTATATAACTTTGATTTATATTTTTAGCAAAATAATGTCACTCAAATTCACAATGTTTCAATTATGAGAACTACTTTAAATTTTAATTCTACAGTTGCATAATTTGAGTACCAACATAGTGAAGCAACTGAACTGAGTGACATAGCCTGTTAGCTAATTCGTTATATGCTAACCTCCTGTGGCACACAGTGCATATATTTAAAAAGAAACTGGAGGTACGCGGATGTCCATCAGGAGCCTACGAATAAACCTCATGCTGACTTTTGTGTCACGTGGACCCTCACCCACTCTAGTATAATCCTTACTGTACCCACTGGAGGACAGTGAACACTCATGATGAGAGCTTGTGGAGAAAAGACTCTGTTATCTAATGACATGTGTTCCTGAATGATACAAAGGCAGCATCAGACTCAGTGAAGCTCCTCAAGATGTCACCTCAAATGATCGACTCCACATTCAGGACGCCATGTTGTGTGTTGACTAGACCCCTGTTCCTGCTGAACTGAGCCAGTGTGTTTGATCCAACTGCTGTCAGCTCAGAAGGCACAAGAGGGAGGCCAGATGTTCACAGGACTGTAGTCCAGAGACGTCATCTGTGGCCCTCTGGTGGTTCCATTCAAAGCCGTCGGGAAGCGTCAAATTCTGCACATTAGACAAAACACAGCAGAGATTTCCATGCAAAACTACTTGCAGGCAACTAAACATTAAACAGTCTCCATATTTTGCAATGAACTTTTTTTATGTTATGATAATATCTTATCTGTTAAGATCAGTCCTAAGGTAAAGTAAACACAGTTTCCCATTTGAAGATAATCTTCTTATTGTTAGAGGGAAACATAAGTGAACTTCCCAGGGATGGGTTCCACTGGCAGCGCTGCTGATTGTCACTCACTCTGCACAACGACGCAAGAGAAGTTACAAAACCTCAGATAAACATCTGAAAAACTTGTAGGTGCAAATTCTTTCCCTTCTCCAAGAACAAAATGCTGCATGTGGCCCACAGAGGCAGACGGAGGAGAGACAACAGCCTTTCACAACGAAGACACCGATCCAGATAGATGATAATGATAATCCCAGTTTATCCAAAAGTTTTCATTGTGTTCCTGGAATTGTCAGTGCTTTGGCTTCTTTTTTCTTTTTTTCAGTGTTTTCAGCTTTACACCTGGTAAAGTGAAAACCCCCCGTTGGGAATGACTGATCTATCACATCACCCTCGTGTTATTTTTAAAGTAAAAACATATGTTCATCGTAGGAATTTACATGTATCACATGTACAGCTTGCAACATTTTGCATTTCCATCTTTTTCAGAAACTAGCATGCATCATTTGGAAGTTGAAACGAACTCCACATGGGTTTGTTCTCTCCACTGGCCCTTTATTCTCTGTCAAAGAAAGATAGTTATTAGACAATAGCAAACTCAGGTGCTGCTCAAGCTCCAAATTTAGCCTACATTCTCTACTTCAAATTAACCAAAAGATGAGATTAACTCCAGGACTACCAAGGGGTTTATTCTGAGCCTTTAAGGGGGTTTGACCTCAGATCATGGCTGTTGTCGAAGAGGGATGGTGTTATACGGCAGAGAGAGCCACTTAAAGAACGAGGCTGTTGTTCATCTCCCAAGAAATCCCAAATCCCAAGAAAAGACCAAAACCGACAATGTGCTTTTAATCATTTCCCAGTCTGTGGCGCTCAGCACCAACTTTAAAGTTTGAAGTCCAGCTGTTAAAAACACAAATGAGATATCGTTTTTAAAGTTGGCTCAGGAATGTGCTCACACCGCTAAGCAATGTAGTTTTTAGCAAACGTTATTCAAAAGGGAGTCGTGCATTCGTTGGGGACTATTTTCAGCAGCATATTTATTCACATTTGAGTGCAGCAGCAGGATGTGCGTGGGATTGAGGCAAATTAAACTACAGTGTGTGTTCATGGCAATGGAGGAGCATGTCACCCAGCGCTACAGTGTGGCTCATTCATGTGATTTTGAGCGGAGTGGCACAGAGGGATAACATATATCAGGCTTTGGTTGGACACAGTCATCTTTGGTTTTGGTTGTTTTTATTGTTAACAATAAAAAAAATAAATAGTTTGACACCAGCCTCATCCTTCAGTGACAACAAGAGGCAAAATACAGAAACATTCCCACATTCAGACTTTTTACAGTTTGAGCTTCTGCTGTGAGTTCTTTGTGTGAAACGCTTTAAAATCACGTGACAACATTATCCATCGTCACCAAGTAAGGAACCTGTCATACGTCCACATCATCTCTGTACAAGTGAAGAACTTAGCCACTGTGAACAAATTGCTGAGACTCCCTGTTCAGCAGTCGACTAAGCTCTGCACCTGATCAGAAACAGCAGATAGCACACGACACAACACAGACACACTGATCCACTGATCTTGCCTCAGAGGAGTTGTTTCAGAGCGATCCACAGTCTGACAGCTTTGAAGAAGTCCTCTCTTAGAGATGTGTAAAAAAAAAAAAAAAGGAAATCACAGAGCAGGCAGAAGAGCGTGTCGCTCTGCTTGGATCAAAACGCAGGTATGCGTGTGTCTTCCTCCAGCTCCAGACGCAGCAGTAGCAGACAGACACCATGGCAGTGTAGTAATCCCTGGCAATGTGATTTTTGTTTTCTGTCCCAAATCATCATGCCAGAGACCCGCACAGCCACAGCAAAGACACCCCTCAGTCCTCCAGGAACGCTCGCTCCTCTGCCCTCCTCTCGTCATCTCCCTCCTTCCTCGTCTCACTTTTTCTCTCACGTTCCAGTCCCTCCGGTCCTCCCTCCCCCCAGTCTCCCCTCTCGGGCTCCCATGCTCGGTTTAACTTTGGGTATTTCCCTCATTAACTGCTACGCCTATATCAGGAACTCCAGAGAGGCCAGAGGAAGTCTGACTCTGAAATAAAAATGACAGCGTGCTCCTCTGATAATAACTAAGGATAATCACCCCCTCGCTTTGCTGGGGGGGCATATCTCATGGCAGGTGTGGACACAAGCTTAAACAGTCGTTGACTAGACCCTCTCTCTATTACCTTGTTTTCTATTTCAATGAAGGAGGGGGCTTAGACCTTTAGTTTCATTTTTGATCCACAGTCAGATAAATGCTTAAAAGTTAAAGAAAGAGTTCTGAATATCAAACATTTAACTCAAGTCGGATGAAAGATGGCTCTGAAAAGTTTGCTGCTGGATGCAACCAAAACTGGATTTAAAGTGAACACAAGGGGTTAACAGGGGGGCTACCAAAATACCTGCAGAGTACTTTGATTTATAGTATAGCACCAGATTTCTGGTGGATGTGTCATTTGCAATCAGGCTGTATCATGCTTTAAACACTGTACATTCACCATATGAACTGTTTACACACTTTCATACAGTTACCCTGTGAGACAAAGCAAATGTGGCCACTGTCTGTCCTGTTTGCCGTTGCACGTTTCTAAGTTGAAATCGCCTTTTAGTTCTCAGTTTCACGTTGTGATAACGCTGTGGTTAAGGTCCGGTAAGGTTTAGGCTCAACAAACATTTGGTACGGGTTTGGAAAACATCATGATTTGGCTTAAATACCTGGTTTTGTCGCCACAAACATTTCTTGAAAACGTCCCTACGCCTCATTAAAAATAAATTGTAAGTGGACTGTATTTATAGAGCTTTTCTAGTCTGACGGCCACTCAAAGCACCTTTACACAAGCCTGCATTCACCCACTCACACAGTGGTGGCCAGGCCAGCTCATTACGAGCATTAACGCTCTCACACATCGGGAGCAATTTGGGGTTCGGCATCTTGCCCCGAGCCACAAGCCGCTGTTGTGGCCGGTTTAGTGGCTACGAACAAGGCTGGAAACTGTCCCAGTGTCACAAACACGGCTCGAACAGTAGCCTGCTGCTTGGCAGTCATCTGGCTATCTGTCACACCAACACTAATGGCAAAAACTGTGTCACTTTGGTGCGTACTGTCGGAACTTTAACGTATATATGAAAGTTTGCAGAGACATACAATGCCAACATTTTACTCTGGGGACTCTGGGGACAATGAGAGGGTGTATTTACTGTTTAACACACAACTGAAAATCAAGCTTATAACCTCTTTCCACCTATACTCATACAACTATAACAATGTATGTCATTTTTCTGGTAGGGGACTCCATTAAACATGGATTGTTCCACTGCACTCATTGTGGTCCTTTATTTTTCAATCATCATCGAAAGTTTGTTTCCAACTGCTTCCAGAACGGTCTTATTGCTGCCACTATAGTGTCAGATGGAGAAAAAACACCCACTGAAACTATGATTCTTGGGAACCGAGAGCGTAGTAGCCGAGGCCCGCCCGAACACAGCACGTATTCTGTTTTTCATGTCCGAACCCAGCCCAAGCCCGACACAGTTAACGTAAGCGGAAGCACTCAGTTTGTGTCCCCCCGTCACACCATCGTTCAGCCTTCATCTTGCACCAGTGGCGTGCACAGACTTTTTGAAGGGCAGGGGCGAAAAGGAAAAAAAAGGCACAAGGCGTTTTGGCTCCCAGGGGGCACTTTAGAGCGTGTTTTGGCATCCAAGAGTTCACTTTAACACACGTTTCGGCTCCCAAGAGGGCACTTTAACACACGTTTCGGCATCCAAGAGTGCACTTTAGCGCGTGTTTTGGCTCCCAGGGGGCACTTAAGCACGCGTTTTGACGTCCAAGAGGGCACTTTAGCACGTGTTTTGGCTCCCAGGGGGCACTTTAGCGCGTGTTTTGGCTCCCAAGAGGGCACTTAAGCACAAGTTTGGAGTCCAAGAGGGCACTTTAGTGTGCGTTTTGGCTCCCAGGGGGCACTTTAGCACGCGTTTTGGAGTCCAAGAGGGCACACTAGAGACCCTGTTTTGGCTCCCAGGGGACACTTTAGCGCGCGTTTTGGAGTCCAGGAGGGCACTTTAGCGCGCGTGTTTCAAAAACTGGGCCACGAGGGGGGGCAGTCGCCCCCCCTGTGCACGCCACTGTCTTGCACCCTCTGTCCACGTGTCACTGCAGGCTGATTTTCTGTCTCTTTGCCGTCATATCTCATCACAGCCCCACATGTTTTCCATTTTACATATCCAGCTGCTCTGTTATTATCTGCGTGATGAATAGATTGAAATGCCTCCATACCATCAGATTGCCTGCATATTTCCCTGCCTATGTTTTCCAAAAAAAACAACAACTCAAAAGCACCATTTCAAGTGGGCTAGCCCAGCCCAGCATGACTGAACCCAACCTGAACCCGAACGCCAGCGTCCGCAGAGTAGGAGAAGAAACATGTTCGTCAGATTAACTTTCATTGGAAGCTGTGCCCTAAATGGAGCTGGGCACTGAAGTTATGAGTGTGACTGGGATTATAGTTAGTATTCTTCTTATGTTGGAGAATTATAGCGTAGGACAAGTGGCTGAGTAAATATAGGACCTCACACCTGAGCCGAGCTTGGCCAAACAGGTCCAAGACAGCATATATGACCACACAATGACACACACAAGTATATTAAAGTACGGGAGTGTTGTTCGTGATGAGATACGGAGTGACAATGAAGTGAAGGCAGGGAAATGATAGAACTGAGCCGGGTTGCAATGCTTCCAGAGTTTCATCATGAAGCCATGCATCTGTGTCTCCTCCTGCAGGGAGACAAGAGGCAGCGTGACCTGTCAGCGAGGCCCTGGCTCCCATAGCAGCCTTTTATTGGTCCCAACGGGGGACTCACGGGGCGAGGGAGCACCACCTAATGAGAAGCAAAAGTTTGCCCGTGGCAACACATGTTCCCGGCAGGAGGTTACTCCGGGCTGCACTCTAAGGGTAAGAGAAGAAGAGGACAATAACTGTGCTATGAGGGCACTTCCATGCAAATCCAGGAGACTGTTTGGAGCATTTATCAGAAATTAATGAGAAATCTGCCTTGTGATCAAACTTCACGTCATGGTTTCTGTAAAAAGCTCCGGATGAAAACATCACAAATGCTCCAGCTGGTTTTTGCGCCTGTGTGAGAGAAAACGATCCTGATGACCCTGCGGGGCAGACAATGAGCTCCCAGGCTGCAATCACGTTTTGTCAGTACGAGCCTTTAGCTGAACGTCAGACATTTTACGTAATCAGCTCAGCAGGCCAACGTTCACATTGTTGTCGGGCTGTTTTTGTCTTGGATGTAAAGCTCATTGAAACAGGATGCCAGCGGTGAAGAAATGATCTCCTCGGCCCTCATCCAATCAGTTTTGATTTATGGTTTGTGGCTGCTCTCCACCGCTGGCTCTTAAACCCGTCACTCAGCCCACTTTCTCATGTCACATAAATGACTTTCATGATAAATTCTCAGTTCTTGCTCAATCCCTGTGAGGACACTGCGTTCAGAGTTCGAGCGCGTTCAAGCTAAAAGTGAGCACAACGTGCTCCGGCTCGCGTTTAGCTACGACAACCCCCTGCAGTATGCCGAGCGGTGAGTGGTGCCTGTGACTGCCGGAGCTTACTTAATGGGAATCACACTACAACAACACGCCCGATCCCGCTTGCTGGGGTTTCGGTTTTTACATGTTTGATCCACAGAGGCATGACATACCGAGCATGATCGTGGCATGTGACCCCCGCCAGCTGTTCAGCCACCCTGCCTCTGACCCCCAAAACCCCTGGGAGTCAAAGTCAAATCATGCTTGACTTGGTGGGGCCTTTATGAAAGGTGGAGACCTGGTGACTGAGGGAGCGTATTAGAGGCATTAGAGCACCGTGGTGGAAGAACAGGTTTAAATTCCTGGATTCCCACAGCACATGGCAGCAATAATAGAAGATTTGTGGGTAAAAACTATTGTTACAATAAACATAATAGATAATCCTGCATCCCTGGAGTGGTAATATATGAAACTATGACAAAGCATCTAACAGTGTCCCCATTCGCTCTGTTTTTTGCATCAGAGATTTTAGAGCTTGTTTTATTATCCTGACCGTAAAGTGTGAGTGTGTGTGTGTGTGTGTTACTGCCAGCTGACAATCTAATATGAAACTGGTCAAACTCCACCTGCTGATGAAGATTATGTGAAACCTCCACAGCAGCTTTTTTTAATTTAGCTTTGTGTGTGTGTGTGTGTGTGTGTGTGTGTGTGTGTGTGTGTGTGTGTTATAACTGCATGCCGAAACAATACAAGCAGCAGAGAAGAAAGGATTCTGATTGTTTGTGTGTCCAAGGTCAGTGAACAGTGTCAGTTTGCGCAGGTTACCGTAAGGTGATGCAGCTTTCACTGCACGCAACAAACAAACAGAAATACAGGATTTCTTTCCTACTGCTGACAATCCCAGTTTATCTGTGGGCGCAGACGCACAGCCATGAGTGTGACAGAAAGTAATTTACCACACAACAGTTTTACCTTCTCCCCTTTCCCCTCACTCTTTAGAGGGCCTAATGGTGCACACCTGTTTCCACCATCATCCATTTAAGCAGATAATCGGTGCTGACATCACAAAAACCCACAAAAACGCACACTATGCATCAGGGCAGGGCCGAAGTCGTTCAACAGAACGCAACTTGTCAAACACAAACTACTAAATTAAAAGAAAAAACTTGTTGTTGTGTGTGACCAGCTGAAAAATTAATAGATAAACTGAAACGATGGACTGAAATTATGAATTCAACACAAAGAAGAGGACAACACAACACTCCTCATCCTTTTCGTTTGTCGTCCTCCACCAACTCTGAAGGCTCCAACCTGCAGCGCAGGACACCAGCCGCCGCCCTGTGGCCGTCAAAGATCACGTGACAGAGCTTTGATCAGCACATACATGCCTGCGTGTTGGCCCCACACACGCACTCAAACATACACAGGCAAATGCATATATTTCCATATATTCGGACACCACGCTCAGATGTAGGAATTTACGTATGCACACACGACATTCATGTGCTCAAACAGCACCAGCGTTCATGCATGTGTCCATGCTTTGGAAAAATGACTCAGTGAGTCACATCACTACTAGAAACAAAGCAGTATCATCAGGTGTTTGCAGGAAATCAACAACACTTGCTACATTTTTTGGCTGCTGATGAAAACACACCATAGGTTTTCATTAGAAGCACTTCAACATCAAAACTCAAGGTTTTCATTGTGCTTTTAAGGCAGTTGTGAATGATGTGACACTTGAACTGTTAAACTATTCTTTTAAACTAAGCGATACGTTAGTAAAATCTTATGTTGATGCCAGCATGGCTGAGTTTTCTCTTGTCCAAGCCATCTAACTTGGCCTTCAACCCCCCACAATACTCCAGCTAGCATTTGTTTCTTTAGCGCAGCTGCACTGCTTCAATCTCTTTGTCACTTTTCATGCTTCTGTCTTTTATTTTTGATCACTGAGTGCTTAGGTTTAGTCTTACATCTTAAAGTAAAAGAGCAGCTCCAGAGATTAAGAAATTTCTATGATGCTTTAGTTTGCAGAAACATGTACAATATGGACCGGAAACGCAGAAAACAATGCAAAGTAGTCTGTAAGATTAAGAGAAAGTTGTCAGTTTTTGAGAAGGTAATAATCACTTTAGTATCCTTATAAATTTGCTGTTGCATTTATTTTATACCAATGTATCTACTCCATTAATCATTTTCAGAAATTATTGAAATGTCTTTTAAAATGATGAAACCCTGTTGACTTACTGTACCGTGGTCCGCAGCCTCACTCATGCAGTTGCTTAGTGACACTGGCTCCATGCAGCTTTCCTGTGTATCCTGAATGTCAGGAGGAAGGAGTGGGCCGAGACTGACGTCTTTCTCTCCTTTATAAATCAGGCTTTATGAGCTGACATAGTGTCATTTGTGCGTTCGGCCGGCCCTGACTCCAAAACAATTCAAAGGACAGTTTGTTGGTCTGTCTCCCGTTGGCACAAGCAGCTCTTTCAGCCTCAGTCTGAGTGTAGGAAGTCAGGTTTTGTCTCAATCCAATTCAGTTGAACAAAGCTTTATTGGCAGGACATTTGGATGAAAAAACATGCTGGCAAATAGTAAATACAATGAATATGTATAAACTACACGGAATTACTTATGTAACCATAGATTAAAGACTAAGACTAAATAGTTTTTACTGTTTTAATCAACTTAAACCAGCAACAACATCATCACTTTATTAAGTTGACGTGACAAACTTGTTAGCAAACAGTTGCCTATTTACACATCCAACAAACATGGAGCAACATTAACATTCATTTGGTGTTGTGTCTGTGTCCACCAGATGAATATAAATATAATAAGCGCTCTCCTTTCAGCTTTGTTTTGGTCTCCACCAACTCCTGAGGGAAACATCATGCTCCATAGCTGCTAAATGCTCCACTACTGCATGTTCATCAGTTAGTTGGTAACTTTGTCTGCCGTTTGGTGCTGGGCTGGTAACATGCTGTGGTTTTTCAGAGCTTTTTTGCTGCAAACATTTGCCTTCGTTGCCTGAAAACAAAGTTGGTGATAGTCAACTAAAACAATAGAACTGCAGAAACCAAAACCACCAGCAGGGGGATAATTCTCTGTAACTGCAAGCGACCAATTTCACATCCAAGTTACAGATCTGAGAAACTGGCAGTGAAAACTGACCACAAATGACAGGTTGTAAGGTTAGGAATGTGATGGAGAGGGCGTCTTGCCCGATGTCAGAGAACTGAAGTAATGCATCCATCCATTAATATGATTAGTTTGAGATGATAGCAACATTGCAAGCACAATCAGGATAATTCAAAAGTAGCCTATGACTAATCACTGGCTGGGGAATGAGACGTCCTGTGTGCTCCGCACCCTTCCCAGAACAACACAGAAGCTCAGTGCAGCTCCTCAAACAGCCAGCAGATGTCACTCTTGCTTCACATTCACGTATAATCCAACAGAGGCTCATTTGTATGAGGGGAAAAGTGTCCAAAGTTCAGCAAAGTGTTACAGTGGCAACTGTAAACCTGCTGCTTTCACGTCAGATAACGCACTCTATCAGCATTTATTAGCAACAGACAATCCTGTCATTCCTTAATACAGGAATCCTTAAATAATGCCTTCTGTGCATGTGAAGTGGGACCAACGTTAGATATGATTTTAAACAGAATATTCAGAGCTGTGGTTTAAATTTTATGGTTCTGCGTCAGTCTGGGAACTCCCCCCTCGTCTCCGTCTGGCTCTCCTCCTTCCCATCCCTCTATCCTTCGCTTCACCACTTTTAAGACCTCCTCGGGGGACATCTGATGCACATCAGGACACTTTTAAGCAGCCACTGTGTAAAGCCACAGATCTGATATGTTGATTAGATCTGGGCTCACAAGATTTAGGCTCTAGATCTTTAGACCTGAAGAAAGGGACTTAGAGTTTCCACCTGATGAAATCCTGGACTATGAGGGTGAGCCGCGTGCTGCAGCTGTCTGTTTTGCTGGTGGGACTGTGCCAGGCCCACCCTACCCCTCCACCAGGTGATCCCCCCACATCGCAGGAGGTAGGTGAGGTCCCCACGTCCCAGCTGAGGATGCTGTCGCTGGGACTGGCTCACCTGCTGCAGGGGGTGGAGGAGAATGCCAAGCGGCTGGAGCAGCAGGGAGAGCAGGTTGCAGCAGAGCTGGACGGGGCCACAAAGAGTCTGGAGAGCCTTCGAAAGCAGAGTTTACAGGTCGGACGCACTCACAGGCAGGTGAGGATCAAAACATTGCTCTGGTTTCTCACCCACAGGCCCACAGCATTTTCTTCATTTCTGGATGTTGGTAGAGCTGAACATTCATTTTCTTCATCAAATCTGCCAATTATTATCTTTTAATCAGTTAATCCACTGCTTGATTTAGCTCTAGAATTGTTTATTTTTTTCAGAAATCAGAAATCCTTACCTCCTGAGATTAATTTTCCCATAGAACATTTCTCCACAGAACAGTGTAACATAATATATCTGTAGCCTCTTGTTTAAGAACTTCATGTTAAAGTAAAATATTAAAATAAGTTGTATTTCATTTGGTGAGAAACTGATGCTGTTAAACTGAAAGTGTTGATATGTCAGGGGGAACTTAAAACATGCCTTTGTGGCTCTTTCTCAATCTCTTTCCAAATGTTTCACAGATATTATTGGATTTTAATCTCTTACTGATTTTCTCTTCTCTGTTTCTCTTTAACCGATTCAGTTGTTTCATTTGTAAACTTTCAACTGCACTAACCTGCATAAAGTGTGAAATATGATTGATTGATTGATTGATTGATTGATTGATTGATTGATTGATTGATTGATTTGGTGATTTATTGATGTGACCATGATTGTAATGTACCATGACATTATAGTTTGAAATAGATCTCTGTTGGTTTGAAGAATGCTCAGCTGTGAAACTACAGATGTATTTTAATTGTAATTGTTTATTTGTTTACACAATTCCAACAAATTCCAATTAAATCTTAATAAAGTGCAAATTTAAAACAAGAATTAAGAAACATTAAAGAAAATAAGGAAATAATTGAATAAAACGAACAATGTTATTTGGCGCAGTCAGTGAAATGTTGTTGTAGTGACGGGGACATCTATTTAATGGTGTATTGGGATTGGGAAAAAATGTCAATGCAAGTCCTACAGAGACTGACTAAAATATCAGCCAGCTTCTGAAAACTGATTGAAAAACACTGGAAACCACCGGGTAGAATACTCTATCAGTCACATACAGATACTGTGACAAATATTGCTCTGCATAATGTGATATAATGTTGTGTTCTTCAGGTGAGGAAGGACCAGCAGATACTGAGAGCCAGGGGGGACAGGCTGTGGAAGGCGGCCAAAGATCTGCAGAGGGGGCTGGAGGATCTGCAGACGGAGCAGGGAGCCACGCAGCACCAGATGAACCGGATCCTCCAGAGGATGAAGAGCCTGACCGAGCCGAGGCCCGGGGGTCAAACTCTGCTCGACGCCAGCGCCGTGAAGGTGAGCAAAAAAACAGGTGTTCGTCTCAGTGACCCCACCACAAAGGCACATCAAGACTTCTGATTCTGAGCTGGGCTCAGTTTGCTTAAATTGCTTAAAATATCATGAAGCATTAAGATTCCCGGTCATTGGAACAAACCCAAACCAGGAAAAACACCCAAAAACCACTGGGATGTCCACAAACGTCTGCTCATGTAAAGTATTGCTTGCTTTTTGCTTGATTTTATTTTCTAAAACTTTATTTAATGTTTAATTTCTAGTTTCTCTTTTGTAGTTTACACGTTTGTCAGTAGACGTGACAGATTTAACTGTTGTCGCCATCGGATGTTTTTGTTGTATTGTAGGCTATCATTGATATGCAGGCCCGACGGCTCGCCAGTCTGACCTCAGAGGTTTCAGCCCGAGACAGACTGATCGACAGGCGCCTGCAGCACATTGACCACCTGGAGAAGCAGGTACATTACCTCTGGCTCTGATCCTTACACTTTATCCACTAAAACGAAAACAAAGTCAAAGAACATTTGTAAAAGGAAATTCTTACACACTCTCAAATTATTATTATTATTATTATTATCATTATTATCATATCTGAAGGCTAGTCTCTTTAGAGTCCAGTAAAGTATTTCTAAAGTGTCATTTATTTTCTATTTGCACATTTTATCTGAAACGATGAATACAACTTGCTAACATATACTGATATGCATAAAAAGATAGAGGCAAAAAATGGAATATCAACAGTAAAAGAGAAAAAAAATTAAAAGCAGATCATTTAAACACAGCTATTAACAAATAAATAAGATAATTTACTGTATGTGAGGTAAAATGTACGATAAGTTAAAGTAAAAAATTATGACAAGAAGCTCCTTAAAATCAAACTGCAGCTTTCTGATAGATTTTAGTGTTGGTGATATGACGCTCAGGGCACGCTGTTCATTAGTCTTACTGTCCTCTCTGGTTAAACATTAGCGCATTCATTTATTTGTGACCTGTCTCTGTTTGCTGTAGGTGTCTGGGAGGCTCCCTGCAGCACCGAGGGCAGATCCTGAGTCCGGCTGCGTCTGATGAGCGCAGCTGCATCAACACAGCCACTCTGAGGCGGTCCACTCTCAGTGAGAATGACACTGTAAAGCTTACAGAGTGATCTGTACTAAAACTCACCAAATGATGTGCCACGATCGACAAAAGCGTGTCCAGCTTTACACCGAATGTATCATCAGGCTGTGCTGAAAACTATCGTCTGACCTCTGTTTGGCAATGGTTCAGGAAGAAAACTGTCCTCTGCTTGAGTCACCATGTTGTGGCTCTGACTTCCACAATATTGTGGTTGACGGCGGTGCTTCAACACGTCGTGAAGATTCTTTGCTCGTGCACACCCGAATAAACAGACGCACACTGAAGTCAGAGGAACCTTCAGACGATCAACACGCACAGCTGAGTTCCATCACCTAAAAATAAATCATTCTGATAATCCAGTTTCAACCTGTTTATGTCTTTTGGTGTAATTAATTTAACTTGGAAAAGAACACAGTTCATATGAATGATGGAGGTTGTTTGTCGAAGCGTTGAGTCATGTCCAGTTAAGGCAATGATTGATGCTTTCAGTAGGTTATTAGAAAAGTAAAAATATATCCTGTGATTATACAAGTGGTTCATGTTGTTCACAGTCTACTTCCTGTGAAATGACGCAATGCAGCGCAACAATGATATAACCACATGTTTTTTGGCATACTTATCTAAATGGCCTTATTGGTCAGGTTTAAGGCACTCTGGAGTTATTAGACGTTGTACACTGCAATTTTTTGGCAAGTCAGTGTGTGTTATATACAAAGACATTTTACAGGTTTGGCCAGTAAAACTGTATGTGTGGCTCCAGAGGGAGTTGTGTAAACTTAATACAGTTCTTCAAGTGATGTCACTCGAGTCAGAGTCAGTTGTGGTAAGCTAAGGTAAGAAGAGGTAGCTTAGCAGACCTCTGCAGGCTGCTCCTCAGCTGTGCTTGAGGCTAGCAACTCGGGTTTTCACTGTTGGTGGTTGAGTTGCATTGTGGGTAGCGTAGGTGCCAGGTTGTGACAAAGAAGAAGAACATGGAATTAGCTTTGTTCCTTTTTTTTAAGTGTCCATCATTAATCCGACACGATGTTATAGGAGTGCAATGCAAAATCAGTGGAGTACTCTATTAAGGAAATATGTTGAGTAAATACACTGCATGCCCCCTGCCATACACACACACACACACACACACACACACACACTCCATTTCATTATTATACAAAACACTATAGAGCTAATCAGCTGAAAGCATTGATGCTGGTTTTACTGTGGTTTCAGAAAGCAGAGTTATTAATCTATCAAACACATTTTTCGCTCACTGTTCATTTTTATAGCACATTTCATACACAGGGGCAATTCAAAAGCCTTGCAAAATGCATTTAAGGCATAAAAATGAAAACAGTGTAAAGTTTTGACATTAAAAAATAACTAGACTGGGATCAAGAGAAAAAAACATGCTTGGACCTACTCTTCAAATCTGTATATACAGTGCATGTATTCAGCTTGCTCATAAGGGTTGAAGTCTAAAAGATTCAGAGGCATTACATAATGAGGTATGTCTACATTCTTTGATCCCTTGGGGAACTTCACTGAGAAATCCTGATAGCGTTAGTTCTATGCCCAGCAAAGTACAGAGAAACAGGAAATCTTGTAGCAGCAAACCCAAACCAGCAGCTCCGCGCCCTCACACTGCTGCCAAATATGACAAAGGTTGTGTGCTGAATGTTGGAGGACTGAGCTGATATCTGATGGCCTCAAGTCATCTTGACGGTCGACTTGCAGGCAGCCTGTCCCCTCTGGTGTTCCCAAACAAACCTCCAGCGACTCGAACTCTGGCACACTTAGAGGAAAAACGACAAATAGCCGTGGAGAAAAAAAAAAGAGGCAGAGAGACGAGGTGAGACTAAGGGTGTGAAATACAGATTTGCTCTCAGGAGTAAACAGCCATGCAAAATCGAGTGCAAAAAAAAATGAGGAAGGAACTACAACAACAAGGCAAACAAAGTGGGGGAAGAAAATGTGAATTCTCAGCAATCAACAGGAACAGCTCAGATGAGTGCACATTATTACCACAGAGCAGTGTTAGTGTATATGTGAGAAGATGAAGTGATTGTTGTAGAACTGGAAAGTCTGGCAGGTGTGCCAGAGCTGCAACAGCACCCCCTAGAGCTCAGAGGCAAACACTGACGTTGTGTCTGAGGGGTCATTTGTCCACTCAAAGTACTGCAGGGCTCGTTAAGCTCCTTTCATATCATACGCCAGCGATGTGTCTCTTCCTCTGCCCTGCTCTGCTCTGGGGTCAGTTTGTTTGGCGCTCACAATTTGACTGTGCCACCCCGAAGTGAGCACTGGTCTCAGCCTGTTTGGGGGTGAAATAAGGGGGTCAATGAGCAGCCTGGAACGGCACATCTTTATGCCTCCACAATATGCAGCATGTGTACAACATATTGCATATTTGTGTCGCTGAAGCTAATTTGAATTTAAAGAGGAAGAGAGAGGTGCACTATATATAGACGGACATACTGTGGGAAAAAAGGCAGAAAGAGAGCAAACAGGGGAAATAGATGAGAGGAAGAGAAGGAGGAACTGCTCATCATAACATTCATCATAAAATACAGCAATACACTATAAGCCTTCCAAATGTTCAGTTATGAAGTTATTTGTGTTTTATAAAGGCAACTGAACTTGCCTAAGTTTCTAGGACCTCAAACAAGTTCAGCTGCACTCAGAAAGCAAGGAAAGAGTATCCACACACTGGATCGTAGCTCCCAAACTGTATCGGGCGAAGCTGGCAAATTTTGACTCTAAAGGGTCTCCATCGAGCACAAATAAACAAATACTCAAGTCGCTGAACATGTAGTCATAATAATAAAAATGTCTGACATATTATTTTACAGTATATTGCATCAGTAGGCTGTTAAAACTGATGCATCAATTTAGAAACAGCATTTTACTGTTGTAGCTGTTGGAGGATGTGCTAGTTGTAACCACTTACAGTTAGCTCATTAGATAACTGTATTTAGCTATTTACTTAGTTAGCTAAAAAAAAACAGCACAAATTTGTATTCAGATTTTGGTCTTTTCTGCAATCTTTGCTGTGTATTTTCACTTCTTTGGGCCTCGCAGTTTTGTAAATGAACAATGTAAAATGTCTCTGTGGTGGAATTGAATTGAGAATATTTCTATTTGGCTTTACTGTAAAGTGTCACAAGCCAGAAAAGATGGGAACCACTGACTTCATCTTTACATTTGCATTTGCGTTGTCTTTTATAAGCTGATAGCGTGTTTGTTTTTATGGAATAATGTCAGAAAGGCGCTGATCTTGCAACATTTTTCTCCCACGGACTACTAAATGCAATATCAAAAACAACAACTCAGTCTGACTCATCGGTGCTAGGGAATAATACAGCAGGTGGGTGGAAAGACACACACACACACACAGCGAGAGAGAGAGAGAGAGAGAGAGAGAGAGAGAGAGAGAGAGAGAGAGAGAGGAAGTGGTGAGGATGCTCTTGTTGTTGCAGCGCCCTGCTCCTCATCTCACCACAGTCAGTCAGTCTGCCACAGAGTTTACATCACACAACATCGCTGCCTCGCTGACCTGCATTCACTGCCAGCTTCACACGACCATGCCTGTTAAGGTAAGAAAGCAGAGAGCGTTCACTTCCTGTCAGCTTTATTCTAAAGGAGTGAGAATGGAGCCACTTGTTGAACTTTTATCTGTTTCCTTGTGAATTCCACGCAGCTGTGGGTTCGTAGCCGGTTACCTCCTGTTGTGAATTATTAATATTGATAATAATAGTGCCACGCAGCCCATAAAGGCTGCTTGTGTGGCGCCCGAGAGGAAGATGAGCCGGTGATGGTATCGCAAGAGGAAATCAGCTCCACTTCCCTTCAGTCAGTGACAGAAAGCAAAACGTCTGCAGTGAGCTGGATGGGGTTGTCGTCGTTTACATGCATGCAAAAGAGCCGCAGTGTGCATGTTGTGTGAGAGTGTGCAGGTTTAAATATTCACCTGAGTTCACCTGAGTTACATAACAGCAGACAGCCGGCACACCCAGCTCAATGTGCAACACTTCAGACCTGTGACAGAGGTTAGAATGTCCACCTTTCATTGAAGGCGTGTTTTCAAGAGGTGTTAGTTAAACTTAAGGGTCAGTTTGGAGGCCGTGTGTTGTGCTGTTGTGTTACATGGCATTGTACTGAGAGGTGTCTCTGATGCTTAGTCTAGCCTAATTGACAGACTGTTCACTATAATGCAAAGTGTATACAATTACAGACTGTGGTATTTATAACCTATACATAAGCTACCAACTCAACTATTTTAATGGCATGATAATTCTGTTTACATTATTATTAACTGCTACAGATCAGCCTGTATTTAATGACATAAATTACAACTGCTGGCCTCTATGAAAACCTTCTGCCACACTACTGGCATGACAGGAAGTCTGTCGGTTGGTCCTCCACTTTGGACTACATAACTGGACCAGATATCTCAACAACTATGTCATGGATTGCCATGTATGAAAGTCTGTGGTCCTCAGAGGGTAATCCTGCTGACGGTGGCAGTCCCCTGACTTTTCCTGCAGCGCCACCTTGAGATATGAGACATATTTGACTCGTTGTAAAATATTTCAGTGAATAGATTGGCATGAAATTTGGCTCACACTGTCGTGGTTCCCAGAGGATCAATCCTAATGACTTTTCCTCTCATGCCACCTTGAGGCTGATATTTTAGGATTTGAGTTATTAGTTGACTTGCCATGATAATATAAACTTAAATAGAAACCTTTGGATAATAAAGACTTCATCCAGGCAATACATATAGGTACAGATGTATGTACAGCTGTCACCTTAAGTGCAGAAAGCACAGAATTACATAATATATCTGCTAGAACCTTGTGACAGTATAGAAAACTTTTAATCAGGCCTCCTAATGGTTTTTGGTGTCAGCTGTGAAGTATTGATAACTGTGGTATTCATTTTTGCTCCTCAAGTGCACGCACAGTCTCTGTAAGAGAGGTTCTGATGTAAAGAAAAATTATAAAGACCACACACACACACACACGAAAACAAATGATTTGTGTAGAAAGCTTCAGAGCGTGTGTGAACCCGCAGGTTAAATCCATGTCTTCAGATAGGCCTAAACATATTTCAATACCTTTCAGTGATTGAACAATTTCTTATCAAACCCCTTGCAGGTCTGTATTTATTATGGTTTTTACAGGTGGGAATTGAACTCGAACCCTTTAGGTCTACAGTTTACCAAATGACAGAATTATTTTTTGTATTTTATGAATTATTATTTGGAAATCTCGTTTATTATTAGTGTTATAAGCATTTAGGCTGACTAAGAATTTATTTTAGCCATTGTTTTGAATGGAAAGTCATGCAGTCTAATCCCTCTAACCCTGCAGAATGCAAACTAATGCACTTACAGTACGAATGCTTAATCCAACATGCCGTGCCCACGTTGTGCTGTTACACCACATGTTTTCGATATGTTCAGTGCCACAGAGGAAACCTGAAATGGCCTGTCAAAGACTCTGCATACATATAATTAACCCCATTCACTACTCTAACCACTGATCACAAAGTATGTTTTTAAAAGGGAATAATCTTTAGCAGCTTTCTCAAACTCCTCAGCCTCCAATTAAAATATGCAAACGACCTGGAGAACTGCAAGGCAAATCCTTGAGAAACAAGCTCTCTCGTCATGATGCTTATGAAACGGTTTCATTCCCCGCAAGTCAGACCACAATACCACATCCTGAGGCAGTTCTTAAAATAAACAGAGGCTTGTCTGATAGGATATGTGCTAGAGTTTGCAAGTTCACTTTGTACACAAAAAGACATTTTGGCTGCAGACAAACAAATTAATTGTGTATGAATAATATGAAACAACTGAATGATGCTGCGCAAAAATAACAGTAACCTCAAAAGATTTGGTTTGATTTAAACAAACTATCTCTGGATTTAAGACTCAGTTCATCATTTTTGGCAATGGATTCACAAAGAAAGCTGCTAGTAGGTGATGTTAAAACTGAAAGTGACTTAAATTCAAATTTTGTGACTCTATTATTATATTAAATCATGTCAAAGGAGAAATTTCTCAATCTCTTGCAGTACTGTATAAAATGGACTGCTTAAATGGTGCATCATTGTACACTTGTTCACTTATATTGCCATAAATTAGATTCTGTATGGGTTATGGGAAAACACATACAAAATACATATCATTTTTTAAATGTAAAAATGCATCAGAGTAGCATGCTAGTATTAGCATGCCAGTAGGTTCAGGTAGCATGCATAAAATATATATAAGAATTTCAGTATATAAATTATATATTTTTTTCTATTTTCCTACATTGTTTAAATCATTTACAGAACAAAATAAGTACATTTCAACTGCAAATATTGGTTCCTCTGGTTAGTTTCCACTGTATTACTTCTCTATGGATGCAGTTTATCAATAGGCCAGACTGACAATAATAATAATTTCACAGTTTTTATGACTAATCCACTGGCAGAAGTCTGCAGAGCTTTTTGGTTGTTGTCGTTAAAATGCTGATTGCCACATTTCATGTAGTAGACAAATGCTGTTAATCACAACCCATTTTTGTTGTGTTTGTTTTGTAATTCAATTTTCAATTAAAATAAAATATCATGTTCTGGTTATATGTAATAATGTGAATAAACCTTTCAGGAGCTGCTCCCATGTTTCCAATAGTTAGAACAGAAAACTATTGAGAAACCTCAGTTAAAATTAATTTCCATCAGTGTCTTGAATTATATTTAATCAATCCTACTGTAAATGTATGATCAGGGTAAACGCTTGAAAAGTGGGTTTCCTGGCAATGTTCTGCAGCATCAAGTGACCACAGCTGCTCCTTCATGAGGCAGTGTGGTAATAGTTCTCTCTTTTGATCATCATTTTTTTTTTTTTTTTTTGGAGGGGGGGGTTTAGAGAAAATATAAATAAAGGGAGAAAGTACTGAGTCCCCTTTGCCTACTCTTATGAAACAGAAGAATTTGGCGTGTAATGGTTTTCCAATCCTTCTTAATTAGGATTAAGGGTTGTTGTGAGGGATTCTGGAGCTAAAGACTCTGACAAACACTGGTGGTCCCTCAGAACCAGCAGTGCCGCGGACAGAAAGGTCTGCACCTTTGAAGGCTCTGTAAGTCATATGAAAGGCGTCACGGAGTAGGGAAAATTTGCGTTAGACAAACTGTGGCAGAGATTGTTGTAAGCCCTGAAATGCTAAAGCAGCTTGGTCGTAGCTGTGCAGCTTTTCACCCGCTGACCTGTGCTTTGCATTGACATCCATGCAAATGCCACAAATTGTGCAACTCCTTTCCTCTCTACAGGGGCAGCGCACCTGGAGGACACAGTGTCAGTAAAGCTCATACAAGGTAAATCACTGCGCCTGGTCGTTCATCACTGAGGGGAAGAAAGGAAGTCAGTTGGCCTCAGCTGGAGGAACGACACCTGAGCTTCCCTCTGATCGAGTTCTCTCCGTCCAAAAGATGTCAACCGACAGCATGGGAAGAGGAACCAAAACCTCTAAAGCGTCAAAGGATCATAAAAAGGTAAGCACACGTCATTACTGGTCATCAAAGTCTTTTCAAGGTCGGAAAGATCTCAAACATCCTCCGTTTGGAAAACAGTGACACTCACTATAACAACATCATTTCAGATATTAATAACTAAAAACGACTGTGTAAAGTCATTCAAACATACAAAACAAAAGGCAAGTTCATCAGACTGGACTCATACCACTTAAAAAACACATACTCTATGTATGCAAAGCCTAATTCCAATGAATAAAAGCTCTCAGTATTTACTTCAAACAAGAAAAACATATTTGCTCACAGTTTTTGTTCAAAACTATGGAGGAAAAAGCTAAGGTATGTTGCCGTCAACATGTCGAAATCCTGAAATTCCATCATGGTGAAAATAACCAGATAGCATTTCAGTTAAAGGAAGACAAAGAGCCAAATCATAGCTGCAGCTAAATGTGCTTTTGTTAGTCAGCTGTGTTGCATAACAGAGCTGTTGGGTGATGAAGGCAACAGAATAGAGATGAGCTTGATCAGATTCAGTTTTTGGCTTACAGACAGATTTCACTGCAGTTCAGCTTGTTGGAGGAGAATTCCTACATAAGCTCAACGAAAAATAACACGTTTTTCCTCTACTTGCCTTCATGCTTTAGTCTTTTCACTGTACTTTTTGACTGTGGATAAGAAGAGTTTGTTTTAGTCTTATTATACCATCAAAACAGTTTGTTTTAAACGCTTGATTTTAACGATTCTCTGTTGGTAATAAATGAATTGATGGATTAACTGAAATGTTTCTAGCAACAGGTGAGTCTAGGGAAGCAAATGTCGGTCTGTCAGTTAGTCCAGCACTTAAGTTCATGCTAAAATATCTGAGCCAATATTGGATTAATTGTGCTGAAATTTGCCATGTTCCCCAGAGGATGAATCCTGATGACTTTGGTGGTTCCTCTGACTTTTCCTCTAGACCTGTTGTTCCTTAACAACGACTGGAGGGATTACCATGAAATTTGTACATTCGAGTCCCCACAGGATGAATCCTAATTACTATTATTAATGTTTAGTGAAAGGACTCTGTTGGGGGTTGGGACACATATCAATGTTCCCAACCTCACCTGCATCGTTTACCTTATTGTCAGGTAAAAAGCTTGCTTTATAAATCCTCTGTTGCAGATCTTATCTTTGTACAGCCAGTGTACAGTTGGTGGGGTGAATCCATGCGTACGTGCTGTACAGTCTCTCAGAGGTGCTCGGACGGCTGTAGACTCTTGGTCCTGTTTAGATATGATGCTAACAGACAGTAAACAAAAAGAGGAAGTAAAGCAGTTGCTGAGATCAACCGACCAACATCGCCGTCCCTTGAACCACGCTGCTAGTGCTGCTGAAAACTGTTTGGCAGGTTTCAGTAGAATTTGGTGAAAGGTTAGCAACCTTTGCTGACTGATTGATTCTTTTTTAAACAAATATGCTTTCTCCTTCCCTGTCACGTTTGTTAGCCCACGGCGTCTGCCCTGAAAGGAGCCATCCAGCTGGGCATCGGTTACGCTGTGGGAAATCTCAGCTCCAAACCCGACAGAGATGTTCTCATGCAGGACTTCTCAGTGGTGGAGAGCGTTTTCCTGCCCAGGTATTCCCACTTTTACACATTTTCACTGTGCAGGGCACATCCTGCTCAATGCTCCAAGCACCTGGTCAACACAGTGAATCCTAAAGATTAAAATACGCTGCAAGTGAGCCAACTTGGTTTTGTGAAGCAGCAGCTCTTTCAACTAATTTCCAACACAAAATCATGTTTAATCCTCACAAACGGTTCTACAAATGAACTGATATTTATAAAACGGAGTGAAGAGCATAGACCCACAAAATACTGTTAACCATTACAAAAATACTAGCTAATGCTTTATTTTATTTTATAAGATCATTTCAAGGATATTACAAGGACACTTTTTTGTTAAACTTCAAAAATGCAGGTGGAGCAGCAGACTGGTTTGTATTGATGTCAAGACAAATAAGG
The DNA here is from genome assembly GCF_017976325.1 of Chelmon rostratus. NCBI lineage: Eukaryota > Metazoa > Chordata > Actinopteri > Chaetodontiformes > Chaetodontidae > Chelmon > Chelmon rostratus. The sequence continues at coordinate 8,677,011 of NC_055676.1, read as the reverse complement.
AACATCACTTTAGGAAATGGTTTAGTAGAAAACCGCACATTTCAGCAATAGTCCTTTTTCTCAGCAGACATTTTTGACCTCATAGTAACATTAACAACGACTCTGTTCTATGTATCTCAGTAAGTCACAGCAGTGTGAGCTGACATGAAGATGGAATTCAACCATCATTCACTGTATTGTGACATATCAGACTGTCTTGTGTGAAAAAGGCCTGAAGCATCATTTTTATACATACATCACTTTCTTAAACTGACTCTTAAACTCAATATGTTCTCCAGTGAGGGCAGCAACCTGACGCCAGCACATCACTTCCCAGATTTTCGCCTGAAAACGTACGCACCGCTGGCCTTCCGCTACTTCAGAGAGCTGTTTGGCATCAAACCGGACGACTATCTGGTTAGTGCGAAGATTCACACCGTCGTCATTCTGACCCAGCACAATGTGGCGGCGTTGGTTGGTTTGATTGCAACACTCGCTCACCCTAAGATTGTTGCACGATTCTGAATTTCAGTACTCCATCTGCAACGAGCCTCTGATCGAGCTGTCCAACCCCGGCGCCAGCAGTTCCTGGTTCTACCTCACCAGCGACGACGAGTTCATCATTAAGACGGTGCAGCATAAAGAGGCAGAGTTCCTGCAAAAGCTGCTTCCTGGTTACTACATGGTGAGCCCCTCGTTCAAACTCTTGCTACGTTTACATGCACACCAGCACACAGACTTGCCAAACTGCTAAAGGTGAAAGCTTGGACACAAAGGTTCCCTGTGGAGTTCAGTAAAAGAAAAAAATGATGCTCACATATTCGAGTCTGTTCAAAGTAGGAGTGAGACCAATCACACATTTGTGACATCATCACAAAGCCACCTTTCAATAACTGAGGTTATTGAGGTATATGTGCATTTATATCAGGCCCAGGTCACTGAGAAACATCTGGATGTGACCGTATGTTAGAGAGCACATTTTTTATTTACTGTCCTAAAGTTTCCATTTCCATGCAGCTGGTTGGCGTTCAGGTTCTCCTCTAACCACCAGCTCGGTGTTGGACAGGTTCTGTTGGTACACTGCACACAGTTGTTCCTGAGCAATGTTTGAATTTTACAGATAATTTGCTGTTCAGCTGTGAGACCTGACCCTTTGCAATTTGTTTGTTTGTTTGTGATTTTTTGTCTTTTTTTTTTTTTCCATGGACCTACAACCATATTAATAGCCCAATTAAGCAAGTAGGACTATGAATTCAGTTTCTCTTATGATACTTGTTTAATGGTTTGACATGATAACAAGAAAAAGACTAGCATCAGAGAAGTCTGTATGAATATAAAGATGTTGTCCTCATTTTATCCCCTTGTCTCTGTTATTGTAGAATCTGAATCAGAATCCGAGGACGTTGCTGCCAAAGTTCTACGGCCTGTACTGCATCCAGTGCAGCGGCGCCACCATCCGCGTGGTGGTGATGAACAATGTGCTGCCGCGCGCCATGAAGATGCACTACAAGTACGACCTGAAGGGTTCTTCGTATAAACGGCGAGCCTCGCGCAAAGAGCGCGCCAAGCCCTCGCCCACGTTCAAAGACCTGGACTTCCAGGAGATGCACGAGGGCCTGCACTTCGACTCGGACACCTACAATGCCCTGATGAAGACCCTGCAGAGGGACTGTCGGGTATGTTCACACAAAGATTTTATATCTATTAGCAGTGGGTCATGGGGTTGGTAATCCAGGTAAAATCTCATCATATTTCAGGGTGTTTCAAATTCAAGCAATCACAGAGAATGTGATCCTTCTTCATTTCACAAGCAAAATCGGATATAATGAATCCACATATTTCTAAAAACAGTAGTAAAACAGCCTTATAGCTGATGTTCTGGATTATTTCTTATATAGTTACTCAAACTGAACATTAGACCTGAGAGTGGTGCGACAGGTATGATCATAGGTCATTAAAGTCAAAGGGTTCCTCCTCTGGGGAGCAGGATAATGAGAATAAGCATACAGAGTGGGCAGCCTCAGGTGTGTCACCAACAGGAAAAATCTGCAGGTCGCATGCTCAGTTTAGAGACAGTATCAAGGTGTTTAAGTCCATATCATTATGTTATTTGAAAAAAGACAAGGGCTGCATCTTATTATTATTCTCATTACCAATATTATCAATTGTTTTTTCTATAAAACGTCAAAAATTTGTGATAATGGCAGTCACAAATTCCTAAAGCCCAACGTGACGTTTTCAAATGTCTTGTTTAGTTTGCCCAACAGCCCAAAACCCAAAAACAGAGGAAAGTTTGAGACACTGAAACCAGTTTTTGCTGGATAAATCACTTAAAGTTTCTCTCCACACAGCCTGAGCTGAATGCAACCAGTGACCACCGCCCCTTGGATAACATTATGCAACCATGACAGCGCACTTCAATGAGTCTCGAGCTGTTATGATGACCTCATTAGCGCCTGCCTGTTGTTTCATTAGTGTGAAACAACAGTGACCACTTGATGGAGGATTAACGGCCAGCAGAGCGAAGCACCTGACTCATATGATCAGGCTGAGCAGCTGGACTCTGGAGCACAGACCGGCTGTAACGAGTTCTCACTGGGCCTCTTTGTGCGGCCCCGTTTAGTGTATTAGGGCCTCTTACCCCATGACATCAGTGTTTGGTCAGAGGATTGAGGTTCAGTGCTTTTGCTAAAATTTGCTAATTAGCATTAAACACAAAGTACATCCAAGGCTGACGGGAATTTCATTAGTTTGTCAGTAGTTTGACAAAAGTGCTGCACAACTGCATGATTCTTCCACCAGGGACAATGAACGGCTGCACCAAATTTCATCTAGAGTGGCTAAAACTTTCCCAGTTAATGACATAAAGAAATTATTATAATTAACGACAGCTGTTGTCACGTGCGTCGCTTTAATTTACCTGTATTTTCAGTTTCAGAGTCTAGGAGTTGTTCATGTTCAGTGTCCGTCTCTGGTCAGGTCCTGGAGAGCTTTAAGATCATGGACTACAGTCTGCTGCTGGGGATTCACGTTTTGGACCGGAAGCCGCTGAGCAGAGGAAGCCGATGTGACAGCAGGAGAGGACAGAAAGTCCTCTACTCCACTGCCCTCGAGTCAATCCAGGGGAGCGTGAAGGACCCTGAACCGGTGGCCGATGACAACACGTGAGAAAACTTTTTGCTAAGAGCTCATAGCTTGCTTTTATATTGGAGATCTTTTTGCCACCACCTGAGATTCGGTCATAGCCAGAGAGGGTTTTGTGCTGTGTGAAAAAGCATTTCAATATGTAAAGTCAAGACAGCTATCTTTTGGTAACAGTCTGCTTGGCAAAATTCTATGCATGTTCTATTTCTTATATCTCCATCCAAAAGTCTCATCTGCTTCCCCATGAACAAAAACTCACTGTCAAACAACTTCAACTGTCTCACTAAAATAGTCCAATGGAGGCTGGTCTGTTAGTTAGCTTTATTAAAAGTGTAACATTGTTTAAAAATTCATAATCATGTTCATTATCACCAGGGGATTAATCACATGGAACTAAGAATGGTTGTGTTTTCGTTAGTTTAGAATGAGCCCTTCATAAATACGTAGAGAACAGGTCCACTGTAGATTCTCCTACACGCTTGGAGAGCGAGGGGTGTGCAGACGGTTGCAATCTGCAGCCTCACTGCTAGAGGCCACTAAACCCTCCACACCACACCGGACCTGTAACACGTCTTTGTTTTCAGATTGGGTGGAATTCCTGCCAAACATAAAGATGAGAACCTCCTGATCTTTTTAGGACTCATCGACATCCTTCAGTCCTACAGGTGAGCACACAATGCAACACAAACACATACAGTTCCTCTGTAATGTGTACAGACGCATTGAGACTTTTTTCAGTGTTTGATTATTATCATTTAATAACCGAAACATTTTTAAAGCCAGTTATGAAACAGACAATGAAATTAAATTAAAAGCTCGGAGTGAAACAAAGATTGAAATACATTGTGTTTTGCTTAATTTTGTTTCCTAGAAATAACATTTTAATTTGGAACCACAAAATAAATAGGAAGAAGCTTTAAATTTTAAATTTGCTCTTTTACTCTGTTTACTTCTGTGTTTGCCTGCCATCATCCATCTCTCCGTTTATCATTTACTGTTTGCATTCCATGATAATTTAAGTTTTAGCTGGTTTAATTTATAAACAGATTGGTTTAAAGTCTAGTATTGTTCTGTTGGCTCACTCCAGGCTCCACTGACATACAGTAAGATTACTATAATGAAACAAGGAATAAGTGGAATGTTTTTTTTTTATTATTCTAATTTTCAGGTTCATTAAGAAGATGGAACACTCCTGGAAAGCTCTTGTGCATGATGGGGTATGTCACTTCACATGCTCCTCCTTACCTGCATGTCCAACTACATGCACACAGTATGCACAAGTGAATGCCTGTGTGTGTGTGTGTGTGTCTGACAGCATTGTTTGCTTTTCAGGACACGGTGTCAGTTCACAGGCCCAGCTTCTACGCCGATAGATTTCTGAAGTTCATGGGCTCGACCGTATTTAAAAAGATTCATCGTAAGTCGCCGCGCTAACACCCAACAACTCCTGCATTCCGTATCCTGCATATATTTAACACCTTCTTTTCTTTGCACCTCTCAGCTTTAAGAGGAGCATCTTCGAAGAGGAAGAAGGGTTCGGTCTATGCCGTGAAGTCGGCCTCTCAGGAGTTTCTGTCCCCACAGAAGGAGGAGAAGAAGGAGGAGAAGAAGGCCCAGAGCATGGACAACCTGGATGGAAACTGTAAGCTGTATGAATGCATCATACAGAGGCAGATGTTTTGTTGTCATTTGAGGAGGGGTTGTGTGCCATTTCATATTTCTGATTGAGGAACTGCTTTTTGCAACAGTTTACAGTTCCTCCAATCAACCAGATCTCCTGCCAACTTCTGCTGTTTCTTTGGAATCCAGCAGAAATGATGACATGGACCTTGGAAACAGGTACTTCATGTGTCAGCTTTGAAATTCCACCTTGATTCAGCTAAAGGGGGACTGAAGTTGAGACTCAGCAGAAAAACAACAGCATCTGTGATTTGTTCAAACTCTCATGTTCACACCGTATTTATCTGTCGCTCTATGTTGCAGTGAAGACCGACGAGCCTCCAGTTCAACGATTGCTCTGGATGATCCTCTGTCGTCTCTCAGCAGGAGCCAATCAGACTCCGAACTGGACGTCTACTTGGTAGGAGATGCTTCATTTTATACCAGCTGCTTACTTTTTTCAGTTAAAAGGTGTTAACGGTTAAGGCTGGAGTGAGTCTTCATTTATCTTATTGTCAAACAAATCCCATGAAAATACTAAAACACTGTTTTAGTCTCTCTGATTTCTGTTGGGACCTCACCATTTTCAGTGTCACACAGTCTCAGGCCACCCAGCTGGAGCTGATCAGTCGTTTGTGTCCCAGCATCCATAAACTGTAAGCAGCAAATGACATCCGTAGACTATTCTAATGATTTTATTATTAAACTTCTCTGAATTACCCAAAAGTGAAGCCTTTGTGCAAAAGACCTGACTGTCCATACATGCTTACACCTTCCTGCCTGTCGTTTGCCACTGTCCCAGCATGCAAATTGCCATGTCTTACGGGAGCTTGTTGGTTTTTTTGGTGGTGGTGGTAGCTCCTGGCTCAGGCCACACTGCTGTCCTGTATCGCCTTTAATTATTATAACAATATAATAATAATAATCTACTTCATTTGTTTTATAACTTTCATACAAGAAATGCAGCTCAAAGTGCTTTACAAGAAGGAAACCACAAGAAGGAAAAAAACATTTGAAAATAGTATTAATAAAAGAAAAAATAAGATGAAAATATGGATTATGTAAAATACAACCACTGAATAATAGTATTAAAATAAAGTTAGAAATAGAGTACATAGCATAAAGTAAAATACAGCTATTTAAAAGAAGTGCAGCAGTACAGAAATGTGAGGCAAACTGCAGAAGTTTCAGACCTGTATGAGGAAGTCACAGCTAGTTAAAGGCTGAAGTGACAAGATAAGTTTTTGGTTTTCTTTTAAAAATATTCAGCGAGCTGCTTCCCTGATATCTGTAGGTGTTCCAGAGCTTTGGGGCGTAATGGACAAAGGCTGCATCCCTGATTGTCTCTTTCAGCTGCTGCTGGAAATCTCCAATAAACCAGCAGCAGATGATCACAGTGTTCTTGAAGGCTAATAATAAATGGCGGAGTTGGTGATGTAACTTTGTCCTAGTCAATTAAGGGCTTTGTATACAAGGAGGACCTTAAAATCAATTCTGAATGTTACAGGAAGCAGCTAAAACTGGACTAATGTGCTCTCTCCTCTCGGTTCTGGTTAACGAGCTGCAGCGTTTCCAATGAGCTGAAGCCTCTCAGTGTTTTTTCAGGACAGTAAATAATGTGTTACAGTAATCAAGACAGCTTGAAATAAATGAATCAGCTTTCAGCATCATTTTTATTACTGTATTACTCAACCGAGTCCTGCCCCCTGCTCTCCCCCCTCAGCCCTTACGTCTGTGTCGGCCAGAGAAACCTCCACGAATCTCCTCTTCTACAGCACTTTTCTTACGTAACCATAAAATCCTCATTCAGGCTTATGTGAAGCCGTTCTTCAGCCCACATTAAGCAGTTGTACTCCGGCTCTGTGGGAAGCCTGCAGACGTCGGAGTTAATCTGCTCTCAGAGCCTCGAACAGAAGAAAGCGAGATTCAAAAACTATAGTGAGGGCGGCAGTGAAATCGAGGCCTTGAACACACCTAACAGCCATTTGTCTTCTTGACTTATGTTTAACTGGTCAGAGGGATGATTTGAACGCTCAGGTCCAGTCTAGATTGTGTGGACAGGAATGTTCTTTTCTCCATGATCCCATTGATAGTATTTTTTCAGGACCGTAACAGCATTTTTGCATGTTTTAATTACTAATCACATACTCTTTACATCACCGCTGAGCGTCTTCCAAAGCTGTCTTATTGTTTTAAATATTGGAATATCTGTTTCCCTCCTTTCAGGCAGACACTGGTTGTCAGTTATGTCAGTATCAGCACATATATCTATAAAATGTGCTTGAGCATTACATTTTTTGTTTCGTGGTCATTTTTCAAGTCAATCTGTCCTTTATCCATGTTGATGTTCCACTTGATCGACAACCTGCCTGTCTGTGGAAATCACTTGCTGCCTGAAGGGTAGAAAAAAAAACACACCGCAGGATGTTTTGGAAACTGGTCAGCGGTAATGTTGCTCACGTTGGCTAAGGATGCAGCGTGGCAGTCCAAACGCTGAACATATCAAGCTTCCAAGAGCAGAAAAAGGCAACGTTTTGACAAGGTCTTCATCAGACAAACATCCATTTGAAGGTAAAACAGGCTACTCAATATACTGCATGTTCAAAACATGACAGTTTACCTACGAGTAGGAGGTCTGCTGCAGTACATGACAGACTGACACAGTCTTTAAAACCTGAGCCCTGACACCTGGAGGCAGAGCTTCAGTAAGGACTACACCTGTTTTGCCGTTGCATGCTACCTTCGCTCTGCACAGCTGGATGTGCTCACTGCCCACTTTCTATGCTTCACGGTAATTTTATGCACACACACCAAAGTCTATGTGTGTGTGAAGCATTATTATCATTGAAATAATGCAAAAACTGTAATATCAAATGTGAATATTCTAGCAGCCCCCCTCCCCTCCACTGTGCTGCTTAGGGTTGTTTTTCATCTTTTCACTGACATCACTGCAGGTCAACCATAAATTAAGTCCAGCTTTTGGTTTAAACTCACCATAAACCTCAGCTTTCTGCTGTCAACGTGTTTAATTTGCTTTACTAATTCTAACATTGGCTAATTACTTGTGTAATGTATGTGTAGTGTGTAATGTAGGAACAGAATAAAAGCAAAAAATCTGACCTCTAATAGGCAGATAACTCAGTATGAAAGGGTCAGAGGTGGATAATGTGATCAGGATACTTTTGCCTGAATTGTTTGACTTTCCAAAGAGAAATAATAATATCAGCCTACTCAAACAGTGTCTGGTCATGTGCCCGGTGGGCCCATTCAGTAATCCACGTGTGTCTGCACTGTAAACGTCCAAGTCTTTATTAGTTTGACTCAGCTCCAGCTGTTGTCCTTTGTTACCTAACTGACAAAAGGAAAAAGTAATCTTTCTTTGTTCTCTAGTGAGGAGACATGAGAGATGGTTCCTGTCCAGCCAGCTTCTTCTGACCTTTGACCTCCCAGTCCCACGGTGTCGACACATCAGGAACTCACAACAGTGGAAATGTTACACAAACTACAAGCAGTAACAGTTTCAGCTGCATGAGCATCACTCCGTGCCTCTGTGACTTTCCCTTCTGAGTCAAACTAAATGCGCCAAACTGCTGGTTCTTTTATAGAAGTCCCATCGTCAACAGAGGGGGACACAGTGTGTGCTGATGGGTGTTTAGATCATGCGGCCATTGTGTTAATAGAAAACACTATAAAGCTGTTTCTTCTCCTGTCGCTGTCCACTTTGCTGCTCGTTCAACAACAGTGGTTAGAAAAAGGAGCTTCAGTTTGACCTCTCCTCTTGGATGCTGGATTTTTTTGTGCAGATGTTCACATTTCTGAGCGGCAGGACCCCCGACGAAATAAATTGTCTTGTAATTTAATCAGCTACGGCAAAAAGAATAGTCTGCTGTCGTTTCCAAATCATGCAATTATGTAGAGCCATTGTGGTTTCAGGAAATGTGAAAAAAGCCAATTCATCTGTGGAGACATTCAAATATGCTTGAGTGATACAGAGTGTCATACACTTAGAAACATTATGTTTAATTGATTTTGCAATAATTAACTTATTCTTTATCCTTTGTGTATGTTTATGTCAAACAAGCATATCCATGACAAAAAAAGTATTTGCTCGGTTTGTTGTTTCAGCGAGATGGCTTCCATGTTTTAATGTTCTCTGCTCTCTGTAGCTGCCAGCTGACCGACAGATGTGCTGGAATCACACGTTTCCAAACCGTTTGCGGTTCTTGACCTTTCATGTGTCTCTGTGTCATTTCTCTACAGAATGTATATTTCATCTTTGCAGGGTTTTATCAAAGCTAACGCCCGTTCTAGACGGTTATGAATGCTGGAGGTAAATAGTGACCGTGCTGTACATTATGTCGACTGTCTTCTTTTTCTCCACATGCCTTCAGAAGTTTACAAATCTGTGATTTGATGAGATTTATAGGCCCACAACTGTATTATAGCAATACTTTGGACTTGTATCTATGAAATAAATTAATATTTAATGTCATTTTTGAGAATTATCATTTGTCCAAGTTTACACACACACACATATATTTGTACAACATACTTACTTTTTAAAAAGGGAGCATGCAATGCAGCTTCATCATTAAATAAATAAGCGTTGCAGAGGTAAAAAGGGTTTTTCAGGGATAATGGGCCTTATTGGCTTGTGTTATTGGGCCCATTAATAAATGAAATGCAGTATTTCACTCATCGACAGAAGTGGCAAGAGGTGGTGCAGATTGTGGAAAGGGGTAATCCAGTATACATAAAGCAGGGAGGAAATTAATGAAGAAATGAAAAATATGCTGCTGTATTTGTGTTTAATCAGAAGATTTTGACAACTCAGAACATACAGTGTGCACTCGTGGCTCTGGTATTACCAGCAAATGGTAGTTTAATTCTGTAAAGTTTTGCTAGAGTCAAGAAAATTCCTTGAATAAAGTTCAATATGGGCATCTCACTCACATCAGTTGTCATATTTAATTCAGACACAAGGGGGCGCAGCAATGATGCAGCTGATACAGTAGATGGTGATGGGAAGGTTTGCCTTTACTCTGCATGTCTGCCTGCCTGCCCTGTCCACTACTATTAAATTATCGAATAAATCTCTTTGGTTCACAACTCCTTCTCTCTAGATAATATCAACATCACAGGAGACATAAACATATTTTGTGCATCAAAGGTTATTGAATATGAATCTGACTGGTTGAATTAGATTTTTAATGTTCTGTGTCTGTCCTCACCCACTGGTGGTTTTGCAGAGCGAGTGTGAAGCAAACCCTGCAGGTTTAGAGGATTTAGGTTAATCTGACTGGGATGAAAACATCTGCCAGAGGTGGAAATGAACAAAGTACATTTACTTATTCTCTGTTTTCTAATGGGATTCTGAAGGCACTTTGGTTGAGAAGTTAAACTTTGTGAAACTTCACAGTTAGATTTTAAAAGTATTGGTTTCTCTCCTCGGATGACTTTCACTTCACTTCATCAGACGACGCAGTGGCTGCTGTGAGGATCAGAGCTGTGGCCTCAGCAGATGTTACCTCTCCGCACTGAGCTGAGGCTCATTCTGAAAATGACAAACTGCATCATTAGCAGCTTTTAGGCTTTTCTACGATCAGACCTGGACAACCTGAACAGGTTAAACCAGTCAGACAAGAGGCAAAATCCCAGCCAGCTGTCGCTTTTGTACCATGTGCATGAACAGTATGAACGAGAAGGAGCAAACAGGACAAATGTGTGCTGAGGTGACACCACTGGGTTTATGAATATTGCTGTCGCTGTCAGTGAGTGTTTGCATTGGTATTCAAGGTGTACTACAGGAGCAGACAGGAGGTTTTAAAGCACCAAAAAATAAATGTGATGTTCCACTGTCACATTTTCCAGTTGCTATTTGTTAGTGTGGGGTTCTTGTTTTGCGTTGGATGCACACCCTTACAGAAAGCACATGTGGAGTTATCATATGTAAACACTGTTATCTCGTTATCTTTCAAGGTGACTGAGCTTTCGCGGTCAGGGCCCCTCGGCCCTGGAATCACTGACTTCTTTTTAACTAACTCACTTCTTAAAAGCCTGCCTTCGTGAGATGTCATCTTTTTTATTGCTTTTATACTTTTTATTTGTATTAATTTTCTATTGACATTTTGGGTTTTGCATTTTTCGTGCTTTAACTTCATCTCAGTTTTTACATTTCTGCTGTTATGTTGCCTTCTGCATATCCTGCCTTTGCTTTGCCTGTTCTTATCATCTCCATCTGAGAGGAAGACTATGGCATGTAGTTGAAAGCTTGACTGACTTTTTTTTGTTTGCCACATGTTGGACACCATTTGTGAGGCCACACAGAGAGATAGTAGTTTTCTGATGTTACACATGTGATAAATTCGCATTATATCAGCATGTGATGTAATGTGTAATGAAGAAATCACATGCAAAAAATGTATTTCATAGGTAAATGACACATTTATCATGTAATGTAATGTAATTTAAAGTGACCTTGGTTATCTGTTTAGAGCTTAATGCAGTATAATTTTTTTTTCAAAGATTTGTTATACAAGTAATCAATCAAAAAATTTAAGCAATTTATTGAGATTTTTTCTATATGTAAAATAATTTTGCAGTTACTGTGTTTTTTGTCCAAATAGACATCACTGAATAGAATGACCTCCACCTGTCAATCACACCTCGCATTTGTAGAGCGCTTCACTGACCACTCAGAGCGCTTTGCAGCACACTCACCCATTCACAAAGAGCCCCCACGATCATATACTCACCCATCATACACACTCACTGCCTTGTCCAAGGACACACCGACATACATACCGGAGGGGCTGGTGGACGACCAGAGCCACAGCCGCCCAACAAGTAGAACCTTTTGATTTATTTATTCATTTATTGGACATGTAGACATGAATGTAATGTTTTATTGTGTTGTAATTTTGTTTTTTGTTATTCCATTCAAACTTTGATTAGGCCTATATATCAGTTTTGGGGACCCACAGCATACTTGACCGGGGTCTGTATTGGTTACTGGGGTTAATAACAGACAGGGGGCATCAGCAGGTTGTCCCTAGCAGTCTAAGATGAAACAGAGGACTTGCACGCCTCCATTCACCTTTGCTCATTAGCTCATGACTTCCTCCTTTTTTTGTCCTTATTTGTCCATAGAAAACTGAGTCACTGCATCACATTCAGGTAACAGGATGGGTGATTCAGGAGAATGACACCACCTGCCGCACCCAGGGGGAAACCACATGCGAAACTGAAGCAACTCTGCAGCCCTGCACACAGCACACCTGCAGAGTCTAAACCACGCCCACATACCTGCGAGAACCAGGAAATCACGATCAGGTCCCGACGAAAGCAAAAATACTCGACACAGCCCGGTGCCGTTTAAAAGTGTCGTCGTCCTCCGCAGCCGTCGCGTCCGCTCCCGCCTCGGATTCACCTGCTGCGGCCGCACAAAGGCAGCCAACAGACGGAGGCTCACCTGGTGAGTGGATCGAACGTCGACGTGCTTTCACCGCGCGACTCAGCGCTCACTGCCATGTTGGGTCACTGCACGGATGCCTGCAAGTCAGACTATGTTGCCAGTTTGAGTCGAAACGGCGTTTTCATCTTGCTTTTAAGGGCACTGGTCAGTTATGTTCGCTTTAATCTCATAAATGCTGATTATTCAGACGTCAGACGTGACCTCCAGTGCGCCGAGGCCTCAGTGCTGCTGCGGCTGTCTGCTCTGGGTTCATGCACACTGGGGCCCAGTGTAAATACCTGACAGGCACCTGAGAGTGGGGCTGGGCTGCCATTGTTGCTATTGTTTTGCGAGCCATTGTGTGCTCAGTGTTTGTGTTTACAGGTCGGTAGACAGTGTCTTGGTAGTTCAGAGGTGTAATTTAGGCCTTTTTTGAGTGATCAAAAACTTTTACTGTAGTGGCTGAGTCATCAGGCAAATACTGCATATTCTATTTCCTAAAACTTGGCTTGTCCTCCACTATATTTCATAGAGTATTGATAGTAGCTACAGTCCTCCACTACATGTATCTGACTGCAGGAGTTACTGGTTTCTTACAGTAGACAATAACAACAACAGCACTGTTGGCAGTTTATTAGTTTATTGGTGCAGCCCAGAATTAGGCCATGTTGGCTACTGCCTTCATAGAGGGTTATAATGTTGAAACTGTTGTTTTGAATCAACTTCATGTCATTTCAGAAGCCCTTTGTGGTGATGTTGATATTTCATGTGAAGGGTGATTTGTATTGCCTTGTCCTGAGGGGCATTTCCACTATCTGCCCTACCCTGACATACATTCAGTTGTTTCAGTTCAGTTTATTAGGTACACCAAGCTAAAATGAATGCAGTCAACAGTGCAACAGTCCTGCAGTATGTCCTTCCCTTCATGAAATTAAAATTCAGCTTTATGCACTGTGATACAGATTACTCCCAATGAGCCAGCCAGTGTCTTCGTGGGAGTTCATCTGCGTGGGGGAAAAGTGGAGATCACTGCAAAGTTTAAAAGATTAGCGTGGTTCATGATGTATTTCTGAGAATGCAGCAGCAGCACAGCCAAAAGAAGCCAAGAAGCTTAACGTGCTGTTCAAATATTGGAAAGGAAATGACTACGAGCTACTATCATGCAACCATTTGTGGAGAATCAAATTGATGGCACCGCTGTAGAAGGCGAGAATGTGTGAGATGGTGTATGAAAGCAAGCAAAATGCTCACACAGTCAACCGTCAACACCTCTCTGAAACAATTTCTCCAAAAATAACGATTATAGCCTTCATTGGATTTTTTTTTTTTGCAGGACTGTTGTATTAGACTGCAGCAGTTTTAGTTAAGCGTACCTAATAAACTGGCAACTGAGTGTAAATTGGGTGGACAGTGAAACTGCTTTTTTTCCATTTTTTTATTCCGTGTGTGTTTAACATGTTGGTATGGATCATCAAGTGATTAGAGCCATACACAGAGTTTTTAGAAATACTAAGTGTTCCACAAGCAAGAACTGCAGACATACCACGAATAATCAGAATAAGACTTATACACTCAGCAGGGAGGACAAGCTTGTGTTCAGCATCGAAACAGAGCTGCCGTCTCATCCCTCAGCTTCCATTCTTTCACTTTACCATCTCTTAAAAATAAAAACCTCGCAGCAGGGAGAACAGGCTTTTCTTCATGCAAAACTGTAATATGTCATATTTTTCTGGTTTCTAGTTTGCCCCTCCAGGTCACTCCATGATCCCTGATGATCCAGATTATACCTGTGGTGGGCACGTGCACACACTGATTCTCCCTCCTCTGTCAGTCAGTCTTTCCCTCCCTCCCTCCCTCCCTGCACACTCTCATCACAGATTTGTGAGTGGCATGTGTCCCTCCATCTGGCTCGCACATGCATTGCATATGGACATTGCATAATGGCCCTGGGCCTTAGTAATGCAGCACTACAGCACCACTCCAACACGTGGGGGAAGTGACAAGGGGGCAGAGAAACAAACCGCTTATGTAAAAGCATTAAGACGACCAAACAACTCCAGCTACATTTGCTCGCTCTGTGGAAAAAGGAGAGGAAAAAATAGGAGGCAGTTCTCAGAGTTTATTAAATACTGAAAACATGCAGTGACAAGGAATGAGCTGGAAGAACGAATCCCTTTCCTCCCTCTTTCATAATTTAAATCTGAGCCTTTTTTAAAAGCCAGCGCTCTGGCCTGCAGGTTTGATGCAGTTCACATTCATAATATTTGAGCAGGTTTGACAGCAAAAAGAAGTACTGGTGGAGGCGACTGATGATTTGTATGGAGCTTCAAGATGGAGAAAAAAACATACCTAACACATAATAAGATATCCACATGTGAGTATACCAAGCTACAATCAAAAAATGGCCCGAATTCTTCTTTTGAAGCTAAAATAATATACAAAATTAAAAATACAGTTACATGCACTGTGAATATTATACAGATGAGTCCACTGGTGCCTTTGTGGGAATTCATCTGCATGGGGGAGAAGTGGAGATCACTGCAAAGTTTAAAAGATTAAAGTGGTTCATGCTGTAGTTCTGAAAATGCAGCAGCTGCAGAGCCACCAAAGCCAAGAAGCTTAACGTGCTGTTCAGATCTTGGAACGGAAATGACTGCGAGTTACAATCCTGCAACCGCTTGTGCAAAACCAGATCGATGGCACGGCTGTAGAAGGCGTAGATGTTTGAGGTTGTGTATGAAAGCATGCAGTGAAAGACTGAAAACAAGCTGCTGTGAATGTGCAGTGGAGTGATTTTAGCCACTATCAGTTAGATTTTCATCAGGTTTGATGTTCTTGAGTGTGCAGACTAACGCAGACCTCTGTATTTATTTGGCAGTTGAGAACAACTTTGGCTGTGCCTGTTAAAGACTATTATTGCCTTATACTTTCGTTATGGTGCATAAGTTAGCATATAAATGTCTGTGTCCGCTTCCAGCAGACACAGAACAGCATTGTTTGAGTTGAGTTTGTGTAGCCTTGATGAATGTAAGTCCAATATTCACACAATATTAAACTCTATTTCTCTTCACCAACTAATTAGACACATATCTGCCTCTTCACTTTCTTTGCTAGCTAGCTAGCAAGCCAGTCGCTAACTTCTAACTAACAGCTGCAATCAGTGTGTTTTACTTCCAGGTTGAATTAAATGTGTCCAAGCTGTGCGTTGATATTTCAGGATTTATTTGTGCCTTTCTTATTGTATTATGTAACATTACCAAACCGTAATGTTAGCTTGGAAGTGGTTTCAAGCTAGCATTAGCTGTTGTAGCTAAGTAGCTGTAGTCATGGGAGTTGTAGTTTTTTTCTGTGCTCAGTGTTATTGAACTTTGTTAAACTCATAATGATGTAAATTTTGTCACTATAACAACTGCTATAGTGGATGTTGATTTGTCCTAAACAACGATAACAACAAACATGCACATGAAGAACATATGGTTGAAGAAAAGAAAAGAAGAAACTTAAGAAGTTTGGAGGTTAGGGATTGTTGACGCCTTCACCCATCAAGGTGTGTGCAGGTGTCATTGTGTGCCTTTGTATATATGTTCATCTGTGCTGTGTTTGTATCCCTACACATACACGCTGTCTGGATGCAGTTCGGGCTGGATGAGTGTTGCCTGTGTGATTACTGTAAAGTGTTGGATTATGATAAAACTGCCACTGAATGTCATGCTGCTGTGTGAATCCTGCACATCTTAATAGTTTGGTTTCCTCTGTCCTTTCATCCCAGACGAGACTCCTAATCTGGCCTCCTTTGACAGAGCAACACACAGGGTGTATTTAAAAAAACCCCTCTCCTTCTTTTCCTTTGTGCTGTTGTTACCCAACCTTTTCAAAAATAGATGCTTATTATGTGTGTGTCTCCCCCGCTGTGCTCCCGGTTTTTTCGGCCCCCCTTGGAGCGCTGTGGGTTTTCTGCTGCTCGGTGAAATCTGCAGCAGCTCTCATGGCACGACCGTCCAGAGCCGTAATCCAGACGTCCAAGCTGCTGGGATATAAATCCTGTCCAGAGTTTGCATTGGCTGGCAGTTCATCAAGAGGCCGCAGATATTATTTATTTATTTCAAACCTCTCAGGACATGGCGGCCTGCTGTCAGATGGTGACTCTGGGACTGCAAGATACAGACATTTAATCCGTGCGGCGGTGTGACTTGCACGCAGGGGGTTGCACAAGCGTGGGAGTGAAGAATGCATGCAATGCATTATGGAGGTTTATTAGTGACAAACTATTGAGTGCATGCAGAAAATATGTTAAACAGTTAAAAGTCTGCAAATTGAAATGTCAGACTGTTTCCAGTGTGCTCCATCAGCCTCTTTAAGTGTCTTAAGTACTGCTTCCTGAAAATTGTCCTTTGTCTTGTTATTGGACATTCGGACTGAAAACTGCATTGAAATTTCAATGCAGCGTTGCAGCAGAGCTGAGCCAGGTTCAGCTTTTTGTCAAGTCACCACATGTGTTTTGATAGAGCCCTCTGAATCTACACCCCTGCTGCATCACCTCACTGACCTCAATCAAATGAATTTGATGGCTGCGGATTAAATTTTTGTTTATTTTAGTACTTCTGCCTTTTTGTACGCAGCAGTAGTGGAGAGATGAGCAAGGGATGCTGCAATGGTCTCCACTTGGATACGAATTACACGGGTTGTGGCTCCTGGTCAGCGTTCCTGCCTGTAAACCATTGGCGCTGGCTTTAGCTGCGGTTTCACTCAGGGCCATTTTTCGTCTGAAAATTTTAGAAAGTGACTGTATTATCTCAAGGTAGCTCCTCTAAGCTCTTGAAGAGTTTTTTTTTGTTATTATTGTGACCCAATACTACTGATTTTGCAGCTTTTCCCAAAAACTGCAAAAAATTTGCCATTATTTTTATGTTGGTGTGTAATAAATTAAAGTGATATTTAAAAAATGCTTGTCAGCTTTAAAAAAAGCATTTCAAAAAGGGCAACGTTTTGAAGAGGTACCTTATTAAATAAGAATATTGATATTAATGGTTCAGTTTCTGGTGGTATTCTTTATTTTACTTGTCAACAAATCACATGAAAAGACTAAAATCAATCATCAATCTCTGTACCATAGAAACACAGTGAGCCGCGCTGTTGCTCTGGATGCCATGCTCATACTTAAAAACTTACTAGAACACCAAATGTGTATTAATCCGCAGCTAAAAATAGTGCCCTACAAAATACACTCTTTAATCCTGTTTGAGTAACGTTTGTTTAAGACCACAGTGTCCAGCTGTTTGAGGAAATGAATGGGCGTATTTTTTGATGAGATAAGGACGGGAAAGTCTGAAAGTATTCTGAGATGATCACGAGATAATTGCTCTTTCTTCCGTCATAATGAATAAATTTCATGCCACTTCTGTGATAGTGATATTCTTGACGATATGATAAAATGCATTAAGCTCTCCTCATATTCAACCAGATGCATTACATTATTTAGTTTTTGTCATATTAAAAATAATACCGGTATCATCCTGAACAATATGATATGGCACATGCCTCATTGCATCTTACATTTGATTAGTAGTGGCTTTGTTAAGAAACCTCTGCAAGGGGTTAGCCCTGGTGGCCGGGTGTGTGAGGGTGAAGTAGATGGGTCTGCTCGGGTGTAAATGGCGAGAAGACTAAGCCGGGATGGGGGATTATAGGAGGAGGGGGTGGGGAGCATGCATGATCTGTCAGGGCTTAGTACCACAATTATCCCAGCAGCTGCAGCAGCAGCAGCAGCAGCAGAGGCAGCAGCGGCGGTGGTGGCAGAGGCTGCGTTTTCATTAGTGTAATGTCCAGAGAAGCTCCAGAATTATGTAAGAGTGACGTGCTGTCATCCCCTCTCGGCCGGCCCTCTGCCTGGCAGGAAGGTGGCCGTTTGTTTTCCTTTTATCCTCCCTCGCTCAGAAAGACCAAAAGGACATCTGTCAGATTCAGCGGTCGAGGACAGGACTCGTAGTAGCCACGCCAAGGGGACCTCGCCGCTCTGAGCGCCCGGGTTGTCATGGAGAAAGTGATGCGCTGAGGTGGCAGGAGGGGACAAGTTTGTAGTCTTGATGATGCGGACGGAGATGACCCAACGTGGAGTTGCTGGAATTGCTCGTGGTCTTGCACTTTGTTGGGAGATGAGTGACGGGAGTGTAGCAGCTGTCAGAGCAGTGTGGTGTTTGTGACGCTGTCGCCGTCAGAGGAGAATTAGAAGATGAAGTTTAAGAAGTTCATCACGATCATGCAGGCGGCCATGGGGATTGTGCCGCTGAACAAACGGGAGCTTCTGCCACCCGGCAGGAAGCTGTGGAGACCCCCGGGGTGAGTTAGATCACTGCGTGTGTCTGTGTGGCATTACCTTCAACACGCATGCAGAGCTTGTGCATAGTAGTAGTAAACTGCGTGATGTAAGAACTGCTGCAGCTGTTTATGTCTGACAGACCCATTTCTAAATCCTGATAATGTCTCTGAAACATGGTTATCCTCCGTTTGATTCAGGGAAGCAACAGATGGAATTTGGTGGAAGTGTGACCTGTAACATTTCACTGAAACAACAACAAAAAAAAACATTCTTGCTTCTAGTGCTATCCGATGGCTTTTATTTGCCTGGGTTTTGAGTCTATATCTTCAGTACAATGGAGGAAAATGGGACTTGGTTCATGGTCCTCACAGCACTGACGGATGACATCAATCGCAGTCTTTCCAGAAACAATGTCCGAATTATTGTGGATAATCCAGGGTAGTGGAGGCAGAAATCTAAAACACACACATCACCAAACATGCATAAATAAAAGCAAAACAATCTGCATTGCTAGATACCACTAAGAGTAAATAAGAAAATGTATTTTGAATGCCCACTTCTTTTCTTTATCAAAAGAAATTGACTCTTTTTTCATCTTTAGATCCTTCTGATACATTTGTACGTAACGATTTCAAGACTTTATTTAATTGGTGGACTGCCTGTTTTCAGTGTGGTGAGACGTCATATTTTTGAGGTTTCAGTTGTGTACTCTGCTGTGTGTCTGAAGGTTCTCATTCATCCAGTTCATGGTAAGAACCACAAGTCCAGTTTCCTTTGGAAGCACTTAGAAACTCTTTGTGTGTTACACCTGGATTGTTTTTGTGACCGGATGTACTTTTCGTTGCTGTCTACTTCTTGTTTATACAGCATATATCATAGCCAGACCCATTTTACTGCATATACTGTATTACTTGAGCTAGTATGGTTCATGTACATGTTGTAGCTGCATTCAGTCACACTGTACATTTCGTGTATTGGGTTGTTGAGAATTCATTGTCAGTTCGATGATCATGAGTTGATCAGGCCCTGAGGCAGCACAGCAGCCTCAGACCATGACTGCCGTGCTTTACAGCGGGTATGAGGTCCCTCTGGAGTCTGTCTGTCTCATGTTCTTGGCAGACAGCAAAGGTTTTCTCCTGGCACCCCTCCCATTACAGGTCAGATTTGTGCAGTTTCTTTCTAATAGTGGACTGCACTTTAACAGCTTGGGGCGGGGCAGCCTGACCTGGACAAGTTGGCAGTAGTTTGAAATCTTTTCATTTTGTGTATGACCTTCTGAAGTCAGTTCCTGTGGGATGTCAAGCTTCTTAGGTTCTCAGAGAGCTCCTTGGATTTTGGCATAATGACAACACTCACTTAAAAAAAAAGTGCCAACCAGACTAGATGTCTCAGGTTTAATTAACACAGACTTGTCCAAGTAACTCGATAATGATGATCAAATCATTTGCACCTGATCTGGCACACCTGATTTTAATTTTCATATACTGTCATGATGTCAGCCCATTATTGAATTATTAGCCAGCTCGCAGTCAAATGAGCATTTACAGTAAGTGATGTTAGTTTGGTGAACTGCATCACCTGTAATGCAGGTAAGATGTTATCATTTTAACCTCATTGTGATTGAATGGATTCCTAATTACCGTTGAATAAACAGAGGTTTGGTCTAAATAGAGTCGGGTATATTTTGAGTAAACAGATATCTGCATATGATGCAGAATCTGTGAATGAGGGACAAAATTTTGGTATCCAAAGCATTCTGGTTTTTGTTTGTAGTCAGTTTGTAGTCCAGGTGGCATTGACCAGTCACGTTAGGTTGCAGGCAGATTGGCTGAAATGTACATCTCAGAACCCATGAACTGCCGTACCCAAACACCAGTCCAACGGCTGTTCTCAGACAATACCTGATTAGTTGAGAGATTGTTGAATTTATCACACAAAGCCTGCATTACAAACTGTGGGCGTCGACTTTAAAAGGTGTAATTAAAGACACAATTGAGTTTTAGCATGTAGGATTCAGGTTTTGGCGCTTGACTCATACTGGAGACTAAAAGTCAGGATAAGTTGGCCTCTTGCTTGCTTTTTAAAAAAAATCTGCGTCTTGTGAGTCACCCGACTTTATGAAAGTGTATTTCAAAATGTCTTGGCTAATCCTTTATGTCTCGGAGTGAAAAGACTTATTGAATTGTTTCAGTTGTTCCTGGACATGCCAAGCCCTTCCTCATGTTTCACTGATCCTACAAGTCTGCGCTGAACGTGTAAGGAGCAGCAGGTTTCGTCACGCAGAGGCAGCGTTATAGCCGTCTCCGACTGTATCCAGTCAGACCATCTGAATGGATCAGATATCTCATTTCTGACTCACCGCCATAAGGTGGAGAAAAAAAGGTGTTTCAGCTTGGTGGCAAACACCGCGTGTTGAGACATGTTTTTAGCAATCAGGCAGATTATGCTATTACAGTCAGTAATATCAGCGTGAGCCTGGGCTGCCTTGGCTTTACATGGACGGCTTGGCTATAAGAAACGTGGTATTTTATTCACCATTTCTAGCTTTACTTTTTCCCATCTGATCCTTTTCGTCTTTGAAATATGTGGTATATATTTCCCTAACAATCAAGGCTTTAGTCATTGTTCTGTTGTAAAAAATATATAGTTGTAATCTCTCTGTAAGTGTGTGGTTTCTCATCTCGCATTACTTGTTAAATATGGAGCTAACACAATTCTGTGCAGATGTTCATGGTTCCCTGATGATGCATCCCACTTAATTTGGTGATTTTCTGACTTTTCTTGCACCTCGAGGTGGCCATTTGTGGTTTGAGTGAAATGTCTCAGTAGCTATTGGATAGATTGCCACAGAAGTTGGTGTACGCATGAATGTCCTCCTCAGAATAAATGGCGAACGTTTGTCCAGTGACATTCACATTAGCCTCAGCTGTACTTTGTTTAGTGCTAATTAGCACATTTAAGCTTGTTGGTGAACATGCCAAACATTACCTGTTAAAACACTGAACACTGTTATTGTGAGCGTGTTTGCATTGTTTATAGCAGCATTTGGCTCAAAGCATGGCTGTGCCTAATGACAGCCTCACAGAGCTACCAGCATGGCCGGAGCCTCTCGTTGCTTGACACGCAAAGTCAGAGTCTACATGGCTGAATTTGGTCTCGAAGGACTATACAACTCATGTAGTATTTCAGTTACAGCTTACCAGTTTTTCAATGAATGTTTTTTCATGTATTTTCCCATTGATTTTATTAGAGTATGAAAATAACTTGGGTGACTCGTGACACCTGCTACAAATGTGTAATACATCATGTGATTAAAGTATCAGCTTTACATGTCAGTAAAGTTGTATGGGCAGATTGATTTGAAAGGTCTTCTCTCCATTTTTTTTTCCTCAAAAAGTGCATCCTCTACAAGCATTCATGGAAGTCAGTGGAGGCCTTTTTGAGGCAGGGAATATGGATGCAGAAAGATTAACGATGTAGCTGTGCTGTTATTGATGCATGATTTCCAGTAAATGGGCTAAAACATGCAAAATTCCTGGTATGGACCTTTCAAGCAGGTGAACAAAAAGTATAAGAGTAGAAGAAGTATGCTGGTGTGAATGTCTTTGTCCAAATATGCACTTAAAGGGCAAGGCCAGTGATTTAGTATTGCACTTCCATAAAATTGGGGGAATCACAGGAGACACACAAACAAACCAACAGACAACAATAATAAAAAAAAAAGAATGGTCAAAACCGAAGCAGTAGAAATTGAGACATCCTGACTTTAAGTCACTAATGGGGCTTAAGCTTCAGGACAAAATCGGGTACACTGAAGACAGCATCCCACATCTCCCATAACACAACTGGACTTCTGTCTTTCCTTTCCCTCTCTGCCATCTTTCAAACAATTTGTAACACAACTTTCTCTTAAACATTTAATTGTCTTCTGAAAACAAAAGATAAGATAACCCCTAGGACATCCTGTTGACATCATCAGAGTTGTTTATTTCCTGAGAACTGACTGACTGGTTTTACAATATAGATTATATTGCACTGCTCACATGTTGAGTGGTGCTAACCGTGGTGAGTAAACTAACCTTTATGTGCAACCTAACCTTTAATAATTTTAGAACTACGAAATAAAACGTGAGGTCACAGCATGTATGAATGATTGAATGTAACAAGCTTTATATGATCTTATTGAAAAAGTGTAACACACTCGTTGTTAAAGGGTGTGTGTGTTTCTCTCTGTGTGCATAGGGACCAGCCTGGCTCTGACCAGACCAGCACTGACCTGCTCAAGTCCAGCCGCAAGTTCCGCTGGTCCAGAGAAGCCCAGTACTTGTATCTTCGCCGCCTCTCTTCACGCAGCTACTCGGCTATTATGATGGTACGTTGTTTACACGATGGGTCATGTTGACGCTTGAGTTTTTCATTGTGATGTAGAGTCTGGTTTGGTGGCGACTTTCTCTACACTGCCTGCTCCTGTTGACCCCCGACCGTGTGTTTTAGGGTTTAACCTTATGTTTAGCATATGCTGTACACTTTGCAGTTTTGAATCCAGTCACATAGAAGCCTGAGGCAGCTTTATTCGTGATGTACATTCTTTTTGCACACCCTCACAGGTCCATGTAGCTTTGGTGAGTTTCATGCTTTAATGTCACTTTGGCAACACAATGTGTTTCTTATCTGTTGAAAATGTAATGAATTTAAATCAAGAGAAACTCTTTGATTGATCCCATTATGGGATAAAATGAAAAATACATGCAAGCATTGTTTTTATTTTTATTTTAAAGTATATCCAAAAATAGTTGGTAAGCTGCGAATAAAGCTGCCTCTCTCCTGACACGCTGATTGTTTGGAGATTTGATGTTTAGTGAGTCAGTGTTTCCCAGACCTCTTTCCTTATTTGAATGCAGCTACGGTTTAGTGACCCCTCATGCATCCAGGATGATGATTAACCAGAGAGACATGTCATGTCCCGGAAGCTTCATTGTTTTAATGACTTGGTCGCACAAATGATTCAGGCCAATGAGGCTGTTTTGCATGAGGATGGCCTATTTTAAGGCCTGTTTCACATATTTCAGTTGATGTGAAATGTGGTGATTTTACTTTACTACCCTTAATTTTTCTGACATTTTTTCATCATTACTTCATTCTTCAGGCGTGGCTGCTCCAAAGTTAAACATTTTGGATAAAGTGTTGTCCTTTTTGCCAGCAGAAGGGCTTCTATCATTTGTTAAAATGGTGGCTGTTGAAAGGAAACGGTTAAAGTTTACATGGTATTTGGGATTTTGGATATATTTTTTGGGTCAGCTGGCATTCTTATCTGTGATTTGTCTCGTGCTGATAAAATACCAGATAAGGGCAGGCTTGAATGGATTGAGGGGATAGTATCACACACACACACACACACACACACTAGAAACAACAGTAGGTTATTGTGGGACAGCAGCACATGGTTGCCTAGTTGTTCTAGACTTTGGCTTCAGCTGCTCACATGTAAGAGCCTTACAGTTTTAACACAGCTCTTTAAGGCTAAACCTGAGTCCATATACATTTGTGTTGTTATGTTTGGGCAACTTAGTTACAGTGAAAGTAAACATTACAGCTTTAGTTTAGCGATAATTTAACAATAATGCCTTCCAACTTCGCTGGAACAGTTTGTTGAAGGACCTCTCCCATTTCAACATGACTTTATTTCAACATAAAGGCTCATGCACACCTTCAGTTTCTTGCAGACAGGTGCACAGGAGGATATATCCGTGGGCGAGATTACATGACGTTGCTGCCATTCATAAAAGCAGGTCCATAAAGAAATGTTTTTCTTAGTTTGGTGCAGAAAAACTTGACAGGCCTGCACAGACTCTTGGCCTCAACCTCATCCTGTATCTTTTGATTGAGCTGCTGCAATGGCTGAAGAGGTGGAGAATTAAGAGAAAAAGAATGAAATTAAACTTTATTTTTTTTGCCCTGTCAAAAGTATAGTATAGGTTGCTTAGGACTTTAATGTATAGGTTTTTTTCAGAATGCCATCTTTAATCTTATGTGCTTTTATAAACACTAACTGATATTGTTTTTGTCTTTGGAAAACAGTTGCTGTAGGTATAGGCTGTCCAAAAATATGTTTTATCCACTCTAAAATTCATTTCCAATGAATCTGCTCAGATGTTTTTTCAAACTGCATGTCTTTCTTTGAACTGTACTCTGCAGTTTGCTGTATGAAATGTGTTTTTGTGCTGTCTGTCTGCGAGCCTCACAGCAGGCTCCCTAAAAATCAATGGGAATTTTGGACGGATCCATTTAAGCAGTAGTACAGGTGCAAGCATCCTCCATTCGTGTACCTATAATGTTATCACCGATTCGTTATTACTGATAACCAAATAAATTGTTTTTTCAAATGTGAACGTAGTTGAATTTAAAACACGAAGCTTTAGTTTGATGTCATCTATCACAATTGTTTTTAAATTTAACCCCGTACCTCCACCCCGCTCTCAGTTGGTATAATCTGAAGCGAACTAGCAGTCGTCGGCGCTAATTTTTGCCGTGAATGACTAATCTTAATGTCTTTTGTGGGTGGTGCGCGATATTTAACGTAAAGTAGACGAGACTTTTAAAATTTCTACACTTCGATACTCAGTTTCTTTAAAACGCTGGTCTGCGTCCGACCAGAAACATTTCAATAGGTATAGTTTTGTTTTAATCTTTAGTACCAGTCCCGGACAGTTCAAAGTGCGTGATGCCAGTTAACGGAGGGGGGTTGCTCTCTCTGAGCAGATATGCGACTCAGTATTTTACCGTAAGTACCTCCATAGCTACATTAAAAGTATTCACAAACACAAAAGATGACAAATAAGAGCACTGATACACTGCTGTTACAGCGTGTTGTATGTAATGTGGTGTTTTTGAGGAGAAGTCACTCAGGAGTGAGTCCCTGTTGAAGCCTGTTGCATCCTGCTGCACCTGCTGTGATAGCTGTCAGCTAGCTTCATGAACGGCTAGTTTACTTTGTAGAAACACTTTTGAAGTTATTAAAACATGTTTTGGCTGCATAACTCTTATTGATATATGGACCTTTTCTGTATTTGTTCGCCTGGTCACATTTACACAGCGCTCAGCAGTGTTTGTCTGTCCTTTGGTGGTAAAAACATCATTTGGCTTCCCTTTCTTGTTTTAAATTAACGTTATCCAGTTTTTCAAGTACCAACAGTAAGCGGTGGTGTGGTCCATAGTGCATCATACATTACAAGTTAGGCTACAAATGTTCAACCTTATTGTAAAAGGCTTTATTTTTAACGGTAATCGTATAAGTTGCTGCTGTTTTTTTCGTCTTGTGCCTCACGGTGTAACTCAGCTGTAATCCCAGCAGGGGGCAGACTTGTTCAGCCTTGCTTTTGTCAGCCCCCAGCAGCACAGAAACACACAACTGCATGAAAGTTTGCTGGGTGCCTTTTAGTATTTACACTAACTTTCCACTCAGAAAGTTACTTTCTTGCTTTCTAGCAAGTAGACACTGATTAAAAAGTCTGGATTCATATGTTCCATCTGGCTGAAGGCAAAGATTTGTAGTTGCGCAGCTCAAAACTCTCATTCTTCCTCTGAGGATGGAGGTTGGTAGATTTAAAAATGTTTAATTACAAAGTCATAAAGTGAGTCTTTCTTTTAATTAGTGTATATTCTATGACTAAGCATGTTTCAGTTTACTAGCTGTCTTCATATTGGTACTGAAGCTAGTTCTGAAAGATTTCTGCGATACCAGCCCCACTTGAGACCTGAGCTCAAAGAATTTGATTATTAATTGATTACTTTGCAGAAACTTAATTCTTTAGGAATAATGTCAAACATTGTCTGTTTCCACCATCTTCTATTTAAGGATTTGCTGCTTTTCTCTGTTTGATGTTATTGTAAACTGAATATTTTTCGGTTTTGAATTGTTTGTTGGACAAAACAAGACTAATAGAGACATAACTTTTGACATATTTTGACATTTTATAGACTAAGTGATGAATCTGTGAGTCAAGTGAATATCACTAGATTAATGATGAAATGATAAAAGAAAAAACTCTGCATGTTTTATTGAGTTCTAAGACTAAAGACTAATTGGCATAAAAGTTTTTTATTATTCATTATGAAAAATCTGCAGAAATGAAAAGCAAAAGATGAAAATTACTTGAAAATACATTTATACTGTGGACATGCTTTTTCTTCTTTTTTTTTTGGTCTTACTCAGTAGTTCATCTCAAAATCCCCAAAATGTATCTCTCTACCCATGAGAACCACAAACAGAACCAGAGAAGAAGAAAACAAATGACAGCTGTGATAATTTGAATCACCCAGAGACTTTATTTCAGTGCAGCTTTACATGTCTGATTTCTGAAAAGAGTTGACTCCTTTTCTAAATAATTTGTTCTCAAAGTCACATCCCGCGAGGATGACCCAGTATTTCAACCTCTCTCCTCATTAGTGGGAAAGTGTTTGTGTTTTGTTATGTAATAACCAACACTCAGGAGGCTACGACTCATCCAGCAGGCTTCCTGCGAGCATCCGTCACAATCATATCGCATATTATAGGAAGAGGGTCTGATTAAAGCTGGTTTGGCGTCGCTTCAGGCATTTTAATTGGCTGTTTTAGAGTTCTTTATCTGACTTTCATGGGTTTCTTCTGTCCAAACACAGAGTAGTGGCGTTCTCTTCTGCCGCAGGTTTTTGTTTGTTTGTTTTTGGCCTTTTGGGTTAGGGTTAGGGTTAACAAAAACAGGATTTAGTACCTCTTAGTGCTTCTTTTGTGAATCGATACAACACATTTTTCACACTGGTTGAAAACTAAATACTCTACAACATACACTTCACCTGCCTCAATCCTCATACACAACCCCTACAGTTGCATGGAGTCGGTTTTGAGAGGTGCGATAGTTTTCTCTGTTGTAGCTCTAGCTTGCAATTTAGTCTGACAGAGACAGAAATTAGAAATGTGCATTTATGAAAAAGCAGATGGAAAATTCATTTATGAAATATTATGAATTATGATTTTTGTTTGAGCCTCCAGAATAGAATAGCATGACTGTTTTTAGAGCTCCCACCTACAATGCAACTAAAATGTTCATGTTTGCACTGAAATCTGAGCATTCTTAAAATCTATTTGAAGATAATTTAGCTTTTTAAATTACTGTCATTTCAATAATTTTCAAACGTGCCGTATACCCTGCCCTGCTCCAAGGAGAAGTCACTTGATTCAAGAAAATTCTGGAAGCAGATTTTTTAAGATGAAATCCAGTGTGTACATTTCATTTGCCAAAACAACGATTGTCTCAATGTTCTTTTCTCTGGAGCGTATAGAGCTGCCACGTTTGTCCTGTTTTCATTCAGACGGTCCTATCGGCTCTCTACAGTCTCCCTGCTGCTGCTGCTGGTCATCTGGTTGGCTCTTGTAGGCCAGAAGATCAAAAAAGTGGGTTATGATGGGTGAGCTGCCAGCTCGAGTCGTGCCCCCGTTTCACTAAGCCTGGGCATGAGATGTCAGCACCACACAGATTTCACTTTCCACTTTAGTTACCAAAAAAAAACCCCCAACAACTTAAAATCCCAGCCATTGTGCTGTCACTAACTCCAATTTGCACTCTGCGCACGTTTAGTGTTTGTCTTTGGCGATGTGTGATTCAGCTCTAAAACTTTGATTAGTGTCTAATGCATCTGAGGATGTGACATCAAACTCAAAATGTGTAGTGAGATCTCTGGTTGTGTTTATGGATGAACACGCAGCGTGCCTGTGCAGGAGTTGGTGTGTCTGCATGTTTACACTGTCTGCAGACGGTGGGATTTGTGCTGAATGTAGGCCAGCAGAATCCCTCTTACGTCAAAGGCAGGCAGGCGGGCAGATGCAGGAAGAGAGCTGCTGGTGGTTGTGCAGCTGTGACCATGGAGGAGGCTGTGGCGCACATCAGTCTGCCAGAGCACCGCTGGCGGTGAACAGGGAGAGACGCAGATAGGAAGAGACGGAGAGCGCCAGCGATGAAGACCGTCCTCAGCCTGCACAGGAAATGGGCCCACGCGGTCAAGACCATACGTATCCTTCAGGGACTCGTGAGTGCGATTCTGCTACCATGGCTCGAATTCGGTCAGATCTGTGGCAGGCTGCTGGACCTGACTAGTCCAGTTCTTTTTTTTTTATAGACCTGAGTGTTTCAGAAATGTGTTAAGTTGAGTTGAATGAAGTTTGGTTCGGATATGAGAGATCCAAAATTGCAGAAAAGTGGCATCAATTGTTACTAAATGATGATTTGGGATCAAAATGAATGACAGTGTTTTTAAAGGGAAACGGCTGATGTAAGTAGTCAAAATCAAACCTGATTCCATGTTTCTGTAGAGAAGCTGAGGTACAAGCAGTGTTTTTGGATTCTGGAAATCAGCTTTCACTTGGTCGTGAATGATGGAATATTTTTCACAGAAGTTAGTTTGTACTTTATTCGGACTGATGGAAGAACTGATTGGATTATTGATCAGTCACTTAACAGGAAACTCATGACACCAATTAATTACATTTAGTTAAAAAAAATGAAAAAAAGGCCGTGTCAGTGATTTGGTTGTTTTCTCTCAATGTTATTTAATACCTTTTGGGGTTTTTGACTCTTTCATACAACAAAACCGAGTTCAAGGCATTAGGTAGGGCTCTATAATTTCTTGCTAATTTTCACAATCAATTCAAAAATGATAGTTAGATTAATTACAAATAATTAATTGAAGCCCTAGACTTGAGGTTTAGCAGGTGAGTATCTTCTGCTGCATTTGTGTGACCTGTTGGTGGTTTCATGGAGAGTCTCTCAGAAGAAGTGCTCTCATCCTGAATTTTCTTAAGTGATTGTTAAAGAAAGCTAAATGATTTTTAATGTTGTCATGGATATTTGATTAACCAGAGCCAGAAGTTTCCAGCCTAACTTCTTGTAAACAGCCCAGCAGAGGCCTGCCATTGTTCTCCTGGGAGCTCCTGGTTGTGTAACGACAGCATAGGCTAATGAACTGGCCTTGTTGTTACATCACATAATACATTATTAATCTGTTCAGTGAAATGAAACTACCCATGGTAATCTTCCCTTTCCCTCCACAGAACCCGGTCATGGAGGAGACCGTGTGGGAGCAGTACACCGTGACCCTGCAGAGGGTGAGTCCATCTGCACCGCAACAAACCAGACCTAATCTCATCTACACCGTTTCCACTATTACCATAAATCCAGGCTGTTATACCCAGTGCTTCACAGGGAGGGCATTAAAATGATTAGTTTAACATGTTGCAGTCAGCTAATAGTTAAGAGAGCATAGAGTGCCCAGATTATAGATGTCACAGATCTGCTGACTGAGATCCAGAGTAAACTTATGCAAAACTTATACATACCATACTTTTTGCGAAATACAAACAGGTTTTTCAACAAACCCCTGTTTTCTATTCAAAGTTGCAATTAATGGGACATATGTTATTTAAAATTATAATATATAGCCTACGGATGAAAGAATTGGAGTATTTGTATATTTGCAGGATAACATAACTGGAAGTCTGGTGACATTCCCAGAAAAATGTGTTTTTAAGTTACTGCTACTGCTGCTAAACCAAACATTTCCAACTCTTGCAGCTTCACATTAAAAGCATTTAGCTGGCAAGACACAAGTTGACATTTACTCTGAAGCAGTTACAGGAAATGCAGTGCTGCAATCATTCATCAAACATGAGTCTACAAAACAAGACAACTGTCATTTTAGACAGGCTTCACGATTGCAACTTCTCAGCAAGGTAACAAACTCTTTCAACTGTGCCCTGCTGTCTGCACAGTCCTGCCGTGTGCGGCATAAGATCAAATCACACTTGCTCACAGAATGATGGAAAAAGGACGCTCATTGTCTGACTTTGTTATTAATGTGAATTTTTTTTTTTTTTGCTGCTCCCAGAATTCCTGCAGTATTTGCTCTCGGCAGTGTATTTACTGCATTTGTTGTTACCACCAGTAACCACATGTTTCGAGATCAGCCAGGACTGACATCTTTGAGACTGCCACTTAAACAAAGAAGCCAAATGTTCAATGTTCTCTGAATATAAGCTTTCCCTAAATAACATACAGTCTAAAATGGCAAAGTTAGGATTTAAATCATGAACTGTTAGATTAAATAAGGACATTAGAGTACAAATCTGACCGTAGTGCCAGCTTTTGGTTCTTAAGTATTTCAGTTGTCTGTGCTACTGACACGTTCGAATTGATAGTAGAAATTGTCACTAGCTACATTCATTCAACATCTCTTTGATTTACGGCTTTAATGCTTTTGCATTAATGCTTTGTTAAAGGTGTCGCTTCTCGCCACCCGCCAAGCCAACCAGCATCTACACTGTGGTTCATGTTAAACACGTGTGCGACTGTGTGAGCAGACCAAAACCAGTTGAGCTTAGGTAATCATCATGATGAGCTCATTGTCTCGTGCTAAGGTTCACTGAAGCCAGAAAAGCAGATTTAGTGCTAAAAGGTCCTCTGCTGCAGGCTTGTGACCCCCGACTCTCCGCCCTCCACAGCCAGCTGTCACACTCTGCTCTGTACATCGACTTTTTCTTCTCATCTACCGTTTGTTAACTGAAAAGCATTTTTAAATGTGCTGTCTCTGTGTCCCAGAACACCTCTCACCCTGTTAATTACTGTCTGCAAAAGTCTGAGACCTGCGTCAACTCAATCTTAACATTCAAAATAACATTCATTACCTAAAATAACAGAATATTCATCTGTTCATGTGCCACATTCAGCCAGCTGTCTAATTCGCATCTGCCTCTTAATGAAGGAAAAGAAAAAAAGACAAAAGGTAGACAAACACTGAGGTACAGCAAGCCAAATAAACAAAAGTGAACCTTTTAAAAATGTTATAGAGGAAGCATAAAGGTGCACATGATAACATTTTGCAGCAACAAAAGACAGCAAATATAGTGCTATTAGTTCCAACAGGCACACTAACACAGACAATCACAAAGCATGCATGGTAAACAACATTAAACATCATATACAGCAGACGGGTTAATGAGCTGTTTTAAAGTGTTTTCTGGTTGAATGTAATACAGCTGAATTACACTCAAATAGGTAACACTCACAATGTGGGGCTGAATGAACAGATAAATGTCTTTTGTTAATATGTGTACTGCATGGTCAGATAACCAAATGCAAAGTAAAAAAAACAAACATGGAGGATATTAACACAGAGTGAGCCACTGCAAGGCTTCATATGATAAAGTCACTCTGCTGTTTTTATTAAACTACTTCCTTTCAATAATTGAAAGTCACATTCAGCAATGAAAGGAGGAAGTGGAAGCAGGTGAGAGTCATTCTCTCACTGGCTCTATTAAGAAGGCGTCACACACATATTTACAACCTGTTTCACACCATTAAATCCCATCATCTCTTGCCTCAGTTACTGGTGGAAACAATAACACAGTAACTCAGTGGCTCATTTCCTTTGCTTTTTTTGTCTTTGCTCTGTTTTTGTGTGGTGTGGTGATTTTCCTGGTTTCACTACAAACTACATGCCTGGGATTTATTTATTTATTTTTTTTGTTTATTTCTTGGTCATACTATCTGGCCTTTCAGGTTTAAAAGAAATCGGATCATGTCAAACATGCTTTGTTTCAAGCTAAAAACAAAGCTCAGATCAGGGAAAGATGACATTTTGGATGCATCTGACAGCAACAATCTGTTTTCTGGTTCATTTTTTCACAACTATTTGATTCCTCATCAAACATAATTCATGTTTAATAAGGATGTCTTTGTGTCTTCTCCCCCTGCGTTCTTCACTTTTGCTCTGCTTGTTTCTCTGCTCTCACTTTCTCCCTCCCTTTGCCTCCACGGCCATCTGCTAGGGAAGTGGTGAGTTGTAGGGTTTTTTTAAGTACAGATGGAAGGGAGGGGATAAAGAGACGGGGTCATCAAATCTCTGACCTAATCTCATCTGGGCAAACTGGAGCAGTGGCAGGTAGAATCATTCAGACCCGCTACCAAAGAAGCGAGGAGCCTTTAGAAAATGAGCTGTTTGTGCATGTTAGCGTACACTGCACACTTTCTGCAAGGAGTGATTTTAATTTACAAGCACGCTCATACACACTCGTCAACATTATGAGCCAGGGATTAGCATTGTTGTTGATCACACACGATACCCAAAGCTACAGAAGATGGACATGTAGGGCTGCTGCACAGTCATACATGATTCCAGAATGTACAACTGTAATCACAATCACAGTCAAAATCTCTTTAATCGCCATGCACCATGCACATATACAGCCATGATAATACAGAGTGAGCCGACATACCGCAGGGATTACAGGACCTCTCTCTCTCTCTGTCTCTCTCTCTCTCGCTCTCTGTCTCTCTCTCTGTCTCTGTCTCTCTCACTCTCTCACACACACACACACACACACACACACAGTGGCTCAGGATAGATGGAGATTCCACATGATTTGCATGTTTTCTTTTTCTCTTCTCAGGATCCGAAAATGGGCTTTGGCATCGCAGTGTCAGGGGGACGGGACAACCCGAACGAGGAAAGTGGCGAGACGTCCATTGTGGTGTCAGATGTCCTGCAGGGGGGACCTGCTGATGGCTTGTTGTTGTACGTACTGTTGTTGGTCATAATTTACTACTACTCTATTGACAAACTTAACAGCTCTGTCTCAAGTTGTGTCACTCAGCAAAGACAGATACTGTCAAAGACTTTGCATGTTTCATTTAATAGTGGAATTACTTGAAATTTTGCTCTACCATTTATGCTTTGCTATCTGCTGAATATCCCTGTATGTGTTAGGCCATGATGGACAAGAAAAATGTTTGACCTTTCCACCTTCATTTCTTCGGTGGTTAATAGTAGTAGTCTTCCAGAAGTTACTATTTTACAATGTACTGCAATATGATAGAGGACTTTATCCATATCGCCCACACTAACCTCTCTGGAAAAGATTTCAAAACAAACCCATGACTCATTTGATAACAGGGATTAGTACTGGAGCATTTATTTCTTGACTTGCAGCAGTCACATTATTTGTCTAATTGGGAAGGTTCCAAGCAAACGTCTGAACAGAGACAACAAAGCCGTTAGTGTTGGGTTCATATGAAAAAATACGATCTTGTATAAAAGGTGTATTTTTATTTTGGACAGAGCATTCAGAAAACTTTGAATAACTGACTTAGCTCACATGTTTGCATGTTTGTGTTTAGCGAGAATGACCGAGTGGTGCAGGTGAACGCCATCCCCATGGAGGGGGCCATCCACTCCTTCGCTGTCCAGACCCTCAGGAAGTGTGGCAAAGTAGCAAAAATTGTAAGTCAAGCTGTTGGTTTGTTGTTTGAACCTTATTTTTGTTTTGCTCCTGATTTCATACTGGAGACGTGTTCTTTTAAGTTACATACCGTGTGATTATGATGTGGGTTTGAAATGTGATAACATTTATTGATCCTCCTCTCTCTACCAGTATTTTCTCTCTGTCTCTTTACCATCAGCTCTAAAAAAGGTCACAAACCCAGAAATAGAATCTGTGAAATGTTTACGTTTATTTATTTGTTTTTTGTTTTCATTGAAAATTTCTTTGTCTTTATAAACAGACAGTGAAGAGGCCCCGGAAAGTCCCAGTCAATCTGCTGAACCGCCCCCCGTCACCTGATGACAGAGTCTTCAACAATGACTACAATGATGATTACAACTATGACCAGGACCGCCGCAGTGTGTACAGCGGCCGAAGTGGTGGCGGAAGGGATCACAGCCTGGAGAGGGAGCGAGGTGGTGGAGGCTACATGGATTCTGGCTACCAAACCCGTGAGCGTGACTATGACAGGGACTATGACCGTCGGGAACGTGGCAGGAGCATGGAGAGGGACCTGAGCCCAGACCGGCAGTACAGGAGAGATGGCAGCAGAGGTCGTACTTTGGACAGAGAGCGCAGCCCGGATCGCCCCTACAGGAGCGACCACATGCTCGCCCGCGACTACAGCCCGGACAGAAGGTACCGCAGCGAGCGTGCATTAGACCGAGACCACAGTCCCGATCGGCGTTACCGCAGCGAGCGAGCCCTCGACCGGGAGTACAGCCCAGACAGACGCTACCGCAGCGAGCGAATGCTGGACCGCACCAACAGCCCAGACCTGCGCCACAGACATGACAGCCGCAGCCCGGCTAGAGGCCGCGGACGCGACCACAGTTTCGAACGAGGACGCGACCGCATCCCCAGTGACCCGAGGAAGTACGACGAGCCACTGAAGCGAAGTGGAAGCAGAGACCGTCTGGACCGCTCGCCATCACCCACCACCATGCCCATCCCTCTGCCCCGCCCTGTCCGGGACCTGGAGCCACTGGAGAAACCCCTGAATGTGCTGCTGCTGAAGAACCGTCCCAACGAGGGTGAGACACTAACAAATGTTATTGGTTACTATTGTCATACTGTCAAACTCTGACAAATAAAATAAGAACTTGGTGCTCCTTGGAACAAGTAGTAAGTTGCTATTTTTTAACAACAGTAAGAGCTGAGAATCTTTATTTATTTTTGTTTTTATTTAAAACCCTTCTAAACGTACTGAAACCAAAATGAAAAAACAATCGCATTTAACCGAGGAAGGCAAGCAAAGTTCCCAAGTGTGAAAGCACGTGTAAGAACTTGGACTAAATAAAATTCAGTCTAATATGTTTACATTTCATGTAAATCACCAACTGTCTGATCAGAGAGAGTAAGTAACAAAGATTTTTATTTGATGCCAGTTTTCTGAGCATCTGGAAAAATACATCCACATTTAAAACACTGAAAACTTCATTCCATCGTTTTAAAATGGGTGACACCAAAAAAATCTAATGAAGACGTGGCCGGGAAATGCTGAGCTGACCAAACAGTATACTGTGATAGACCTTTGATCAGTTTATCCATAATCTATAATCCATAATCTCTAGTATAGCCTGTTTCTGTGTTGATGCTATACAATATGATGTTATTTTCTTAACCGTCTTTTCTAGAGTATGGTCTTCGTCTGGGCAGTCAGCTCTTCATCAAAGAGATGACCAACACTGGACTTGCCAGCAAAGATGGGAACCTGCAGGAAGGAGACATTATACTAAAGGTAAGGTCAAGGTTCAAAGTCCACATCGTGAACAAGCTTCATGTCATAATAGGAATTTTTAGTTATTGTTCTCATTACTGATAAATCTCTAATTATTTAAGAGACACTCTGCATCTCATATGAAAAATAGATCCAAAGAAGGGAAGATTTGTCTCTTGTTTTTATTGAAGCGTCAAACCTGTCTCACAGTATTTTGGTACTATCACTCTCTCTCTCCTTACTGTTTGAATGAATAACACAGGGCTCATCCTGCCGCATTGTTTCTTCGCAGTTAGCACAGTGATAAGCATCTCCTCTATCTCTGTCAGATTAACGGCACGGTGACAGAAAACCTGTCTCTCAGCGACGCGGGGAAGCTGATCGAGAAGTCTCGCGGGAAGCTGCAGCTGGTGGTGCAGAGAGACAGACGGCAGGTGCTGATCCGCGTCCCTCCAATGGTGGACAGCGACTCGGAGCTCGATGGTGAGAGACACTTGAAACTGAAAAGCAGCAGGTCCTACCCAGTGTAAAGACAAACCTGGCGAGTGGCTACCATCATCATATATAAACCCTCTGCGTGTCAACTTCATATGAATCAACTGTGGAAATGTTGTTGCTGTTGTTGTTGTACTTGTCCACCAATCCTGTTTCCCCTTCATAAAATAAAAGTTTTACTCACACATCAGTATTTAGTATTATTTGAGTATTAAACATTAACCATAATGAATATTTAATTCATATAAATATTTTACAAAGCAGTAATAGCACTATGAGCTAACCAGAGATTCACCAAACTGTCATCATTATTCCCCCACCAATGATTACTCACTCCTTTATACCTGTTTTTAATGTCACATGACCAGATGGTGTGATCTGATTGGTCAGGGCCAATCTAGAAAAGTGGTGTGAGTGGATTGTTCACCGACCAAATGTGTGCAGGGAGGGGGAAATAGCCAGAAGACTTGTGACCCACTTTGTGTGGTTTTGGGACTGTGTGTGCGTGCGCGTGCATGTGCTTGTGTGTGTGTGTAAGCGCTCAGGCAGGGTGATCTAATCTCCTATCATAATCCTACTATTGGATATGACAGAATTTCATTATGTTAAGGTTGGCACCGCAGCGTCCCTCTCTGAGAACAATAGGGTCTGATTATGCTTGTGAGTGAGGATTTTCAACCCTGCAAGTTTCAAATAACCTGAAGTGCATCTACCTCATTTGCTTTGTAGTGGTGTTGCTATGCTTCATCAGTCCTGCCACGCTAAAATGCAATGTAATTATCGAAACATCAAGTTCTTAAATGTGGTGTTAAGTTTCAGGTCCTTGTCGGGATCAAGATCATTGGAGCTGGTAATACATACAGTTAACTGGGTGTACTTCAGTGTGTCATGATGTGACCTTCAGTTGTGCAGTACCTTCGTGTGTGTTTGTGCCCATTGCTGCTTCCATGACCTGTGGGCCCTTTGAATTGTTTAAAAGCCTTGTTATGCAATTAAAGGATACCGGAGCATCAAGGAGAAATGAAACATTTTACTCTTCAGGACACATTTTTGCTCTTTATTCCCTGAGCAGTACAGAACCAGAGGACCTCATAGACACTTACATCTTAAGTTGTTTCAGAAAGGTCATGATATTCATCATCCTGGTTGTTGTTGTGTGTTGCAGATATTTCCGAGATTGAGTCGTACCGCTCCTACTCTCCACAGGATGACAGGCGGGGCCACCACTCCGACCTCTCCTCCCACTCCTCCAATGAAAGACTTCGAGATAAGCCCAGGTAAGATGCAGGAATTATTTACCCCACCTTTCTTGTGGTCAGGAGCTACAGAAATTGTAACAGCTTTAAGCAATCAGGATTATGCAGGATTATGTTGAATTATGCTTCATGAACCTTAAACAATCCGTCACATTAAACTAATGAGGAGGAATTTCTGCTTAACGTTTAACTTGTCTGTTTTATTTTACATTTATTCTTTGTCAGCCTTTTTGTGTTTCACTTGGTTGAGTGACCGAGGAACTTTCAGGGGTCAGGTTTGACAACAACAACAACCTCCAAGCTAGCAAGCTAGATTTGGATCATGCAATAAGGTTGGCCAGTATGGTCCTTTTGCTAGGATTTAGCCATTTTAATGGCAACAAGGCAGAGGTTGTTTTTTTTCCCTTAAGTGTGGAGGTCTGTCGATGTAAGATGAGACATACTGATAACCTGAATTTGTGACGTCACCAGAGAGGACCCACCCAACAGGCTGGCAAAAATGGGCGCCATGCCAACACCATTCAGAGGTTCTGACAGAGCTGTAGAAGACACGCCCCCTTTGCAGGCAGAGAGGGAGGAGCCACGATCAGAAACGCCGCCAGGTAAACAAGTGTCTCCTTCTAAATATATAAAGCTCTGATCATTCCCTAATTTTGACTAAACAAAAATATAAATGCTGCAACTCATAACTTCATAACATGTTTTATTACTTGCTGTTTGTGCAGTACCAGCAGTCACTGTAGCCCCAAAGGTTCATGCTCCTCCTAAGGTGCCACTGAAACCCAGCATAGAGGACCAGGAAGTATATGGGTCAGTATAGCGAAGAGTTATTCAGGGTGACTGGTTTTGACCACACATCTTTTTGATCAGCTCTCTCTGGGCTCTTAAGCCAGTGACTCATAGTTTAAATTCAATATTAATTTCTGTCTTTTTTCCAGTCTTTTCTGTGGCTATGTATAATGAAATCTTGCTGTCATCATCCAGGCCAAACACAGTGATGGTGCGTTTCCAGAAAGGCGACAGCGTGGGTCTGAGGCTGGCCGGAGGGAATGATGTCGGGATCTTCATCGCTGGCGTTCAAGAGGACAGTGCAGCTGAGCAGGAGGGGCTCCGCACAGGAGATCAGATCATGAAGGTGAGACTTCTTTTATTCCACATTAAAAACCTGTAGATAAAACTTTCAGATGACTCAACACCTCAAGACACTGCATTTTATATGGCTCCCCATTAGAATATGAGTGGGACAGAG
The DNA here is from genome assembly GCF_017976325.1 of Chelmon rostratus. NCBI lineage: Eukaryota > Metazoa > Chordata > Actinopteri > Chaetodontiformes > Chaetodontidae > Chelmon > Chelmon rostratus. Next base: position 8,638,394 of record NC_055676.1, on the reverse strand, counting down.
GTACCATAAATAGGAAGACAGAAAACATCAAAATGTATAAAGTTGTGAAAACTAGTGCCAGTGTTCTGGTATTTTATTACTTGGTGTAAAAATGTCCTTTTTGATATGCTGGTCATGTTGTATTTAAGTCAGTTCTCTAATATACTCTTCCTAATGGTATTTCTTGTCTGTTTCAGGTGAACAACACAGACTTCAGAGGTATGGTGCGTGAGGATGCTGTCCTCTACCTCCTGGAGATTCCCAAAGGAGAAGATGTTACCATTCTTGCTCAAAGCAAACCTGAAGGTACTGTCCTGTATAGATAATGACTGCATACATGTATTTATTGTTATTATTAACAACATGGTGAAAAATGCTGCTGTGCTGAAGTATTCCAACCACACACTAAAGTTAACAAACAGCTGTGTATACATAGCAACTTAATACATAGACTGAAATTAATTTAAAGTCTTTTACAGTGGTAGAGCAAGTAAAGGTGCTCAATCAATATTAAGGTTATTCACTTAAGTGGCCACACTGGTATGTCAAGTTGGGTGTCATCTGTACAGTAATAAATATTAATGCTGGATATTCAGCAGAGATAAATTTTATAGATAGGGAATGACAGCAGACCCAGAATTGAACTCTGTGGTATACCAAATCCACTTTTCAGTACTGTGAGGTTGAGTCATTATTTAGTTTTAGTTTTTAAGTTGAGTTTTGTGTTCTTAAGTACAAGGATTATGTCTTGTCATTGTCTGGATAGGGTTAGACTAACTTGTTTTGTTGGTGTGCCAGAGGCATGATGTTTTTGGGTTGTAGGTCCCATTCTCATGAATGTGATATTGAGCTTTGAGAGTTTCTTCAAATTTGGCACAAATGTCCATGTGGACTCAAGGATGAACTGATGAGAATTTGGTGGTCAAAGGTCACTGTGAGCCTACAAAACACATTTTTGGCCATAACTGAAGAATTCATACAGTAATTATGAATAAATAACGATGACACTAACCTTGTCATTTCAATTTAAATTAAACAATTTTCCTACAAACATTGCATAGGATAAAATTATAAAGTGATGACATTTGATATCCAGAAGGTCAACTTCATTGATATAGTGTTTTTTTTTTAAACACTTTTCTGGCCATTATTCAACACCATAATTCAGGAGCAGAAGGGGTGACTGTGACCATATTTCATATTTGGTCAGATACTGAATTGGTGACACTACTCATGGGGTCCACCTTCAAACTGTGCTGATTTTAGAGATCTTCTGTGCTGCCGGGTTGAAGATGTGTTTGAAGCGTCTACCTTTTAACAGTTTGCAGCTTCTGTGCAGCAACATCCATATTTGAAGCATTGCAGTCCACCACAAGCTCATTGGTTCTGCTGATATTGAGCTTCAGGTGATTGTTGTTAAACCATGTGATGAAGCTCTCCATCAGTGCTCTCGACTGCTCTGTAAAAATTATCTCTGAGTGAAGACGGAATGTTTCTCACTGGAAATGATTCACTGGAATCATACACATGTGAATATAGTGTTAACTTCCATTTCGCCAAAAAATGCAATTCTCATTTTGTATTTTCAGTGTACAAGGACATTTTAGCATCTGGCAGAGGCGACTCTTTCTTCATCAGGACCCACTTCGAGTATGAGAAGGAGGCTCCACAGAGCCTTCCTTTCTCCAGAGGAGAGATCTTCAAAGTGACGGACACACTTTATGATGGCAAACTGGGCAACTGGCTGGCAATCCGCTCTGACAAAGACAACCAGCTGCTGGAGAAAGGCATCATCCCAAACAAGAGCAGGTGTGTGCAGGGGGCTGGTTGTGGTGGTTAGGTTAAAAAAAACAATTGGTTATTAGTCACGACGCTAACCAAAGCTCTTTATTTTGTCTCACAGAGCAGAGCAAATGGCTAACGTCCAGAATGCTGCTCGGGCGGCATCAGGCAACGACAGGGGAGACTTCTGGAGGCTGAGAGGTCAAAGGGCGGCAAAGAAGAAAGACTTGCGCAAGAGCAGAGAGGACCTGAGCGCCGCTCCAGTCACCACACGATTCCCTGCCTACGAGAGAGTGGTCTTACGTGAAGGTGCCCACAAAAGCTATCAACATCTATTTTGGCTGCCCTCTGTTTTTCCATTCTGCTTGTGACTGAACCTGTACCCTGTTTATGGTTTTGTTTAGCTGGTTTCAAGAGACCCGTGGTGATATTTGGGCCCATTTCCGATGCAGTGAATGAAAAACTGGCCAACGACATGCCGAATGAGTTTGTCATCGCCAGTAAGTGCTAACATCATCACCTCTTTATTGAGGTTGTTTTAAATTGTACTGTGGCACACGTTGTTTCACAGTGTTATACAACATGTGTTGTGAACATAGTGAGTATTGAAAGTTTTTTAAGGATGATGGATTCTTGCACATTTATTTCATCATTATAAATTATTTCTTTCCTCACTCAGAAACTGAGCCCAAGGATGCAGGAAGTGAGAAATCCTCGGGAGTGGTGAGACTAAACACCATCAGACAAATCATTGAACAGGTATTTGCACCAGAAAAAGATGCAGCTGCATGAAGACACTGTCACATGATCTAACATTAACCACCTCCCCGTTTCCTCAGGACCGTCACGCTCTGCTGGACGTGACTCCCAAAGCCGTGGACACTCTGAACTACACCCAGTGGTATCCCATCGTCATCTTCCTGAACCCAGACAGCAAGCAGGGCGTCAAGACCATGAGGAACCGCCTTGTACCCGGATCCACCCGCAGCGCACGCAAACTGTATGAGCAGTCCGTCAAGCTGAGGAAGGCCTGCTCACACCTTTTCACTGGTAGGCTTCACAGTGAAAGTGGCTGAGACTCTGCAACAGTAATGATAATAATGTCATTAAAAAAAAATAAAATAATGCAGGGCTGACCTTAATAAAGAAAAATATTTCTTTTCATTACAGCTATTACATTAGCTGCGTTTCCACCCAAAGTATCTGGAAGTTTTAGTCCCAGGAACCACTTTTCAAAGAACTAAAATGTTCCTTCAGCCTGTTGTCTGCATTTCCACCACGGTCTGAAGACCCTCAAAGATTACCCAAAGTAGTCAGCTGATGTATCACATGCAACCACCGTTTTTACGCATTTTTTTTTTTTGCGTGCAACTATACGACAACGATGAATGTTGGTACATCTACAACACTAAACAAACTGATTGGTGGCTGCAAATTTTTAAAAACGGGCTGAAATATGAAATATACTCTACTCAGCGAGTCAACAGTAGTTCCTGGGATGGAAACTCAGCTATTGTTGATGATTCTTGGCCTAACTAATGTGGGTTTGTTTGTTTGCTTGCTTGTTTGTTTAGCATCTATTGACCTGAACTCGGCCAATGATGCTTGGTACGGCAGCATCAAAGATTCCATCTGGGAGCAGCAGGAAAGAGCTGTGTGGGTGTGTGAGGGCAAGGTGAGTCTTATCCGTGTGAATGACGCGCTGCTGCTGGCAGCCATTTTTACATCAGTGCAAAGGACTCCAAGACACTCTGCAATGACGAGAATGTGATTCAAACTGAGCCGTGTGAGTGAAAACACATCTGGTCCTGAGTCTGTGCTGTCACTTCCTCTGCGCAGTTGGACGGTTCAGAGGAGGACCTGGATCTCCACGACGACCGCATGTCCTACCTATCGGCGATGAGCGCAGACTACCTGAGCATGGACAGCCGCCTGACCAGCGACTACGAAGACACGGCGGATGAGGGCGGGGCTTACACTGACAACGAGCTGGACGAGCCGTTGGACGAGCCGCAGCCAGTGTCGGCCATCAGTCGATCATCAGAGCCTGTGCTGCCAGACGAGGTGGGAGCGCCCGCTGATACGTCTGAACTACTGTACAGTGTATACACTGTATATACCTGACCCTGACAACTCTCATGTGCGTGTGTGTGTGTGTGTAGAGGCCTCACCCTGAACCCCGGGCTCGAATGAGGAGGTCAGGGAGCAGAGAGATGCTGAACAGAGAGCCCAGCCCTCCCCCTTCTTTTGTCCCCGAACCCCCGAAGGTGAGATCCTCCCCCTCCTCTTCCTCACGTCCCTAAATCTAACCTTCCCTGTAATGAGTTGTGATTGCTGTGTTCAATATTAGTTCCAATATAATACGTTTTTTCTTTTCAAACCTTATGAAGAACTTGTGTTCAACAGAGTACAAAAAACTGCAATATACATACAGAAGATAAAATATATAGAGTAATAAAATTTGGAAGGATACGTAATAATAACAAATATAGTAATAATCTTAATGATTAAGCAGAAAAATAAATGAAAGTGTAAATATGCAGAAGGCTCTGAGTTAAATGTATTTGAATAACTTCTGAAGCAAACAATGTGTATATTTCTTATTATTCAGCTTATTATTAACAGACTCAGTGTTATGTCAGATTTAGTAATGAACCTATTGAGTCCAAAATGATCTGTTTTCACTATCTTTCTTTGAGGAATATAAACATTTTTTGCACAAAATCTGATTTTTTATTTGTCAAGAAGAGGCCAAAGGTCCCAAAAATTGAGTGAAGCAGTTGCACAAAAGCTTTGCCAAAATAAAGTTGTCCAAAATTGGCAAATTTTGGATTTAAACGTGCAGATATCTGATGAGAACTGAATCAAACTGATAAAACCAGTTAGGATATTTTTACCTTGCATTACCCTTCAGTTTTTCCACGTGGAGGTGAACATGGCTGTTAGCTTGAATCCCTCCACTTGCCTTTGAGATGCGTGCATTAGACCCTCCTCACCAAAAACCCATCCGGCAGCTAACAGTTTGAAGCTGTCTGACATACCCTGAACAGGTGCGGGCCCAGACTCGGACTGACTCATCACGCAGCTATGACTCACACTCCAGCAGCACCATCAGCAGCGACGCAGTGGGCGGAAACAAGCCGCCTCCCCCTCCAGTGGCCCTGAAGCCCAGCATCACCCGTCTGAACCAGCCATCAGAGGAGCAGAGCCCGGAGAGGGGGGAGGAGGAGGACCCTGCCAACAAATCCTTCCTGGGCAAGGTTAGTGTCATCGTTATTTCTTTGTTTATTGCATTTTTATTCCAACAAAGTAGTTCCTATTCTGGCCTGTTAAATCTCACATTTGCCTTTTAAGGAATACATTTGTCTTGATTTATTTTCTAATGTTCAAGACAGGCTTTGACTCAGTTAATGAGTAACTTTCTATTCCACTTTCTTCCTCCTTTGCTTTCATTGCTTCTAATATGAAATAGAAAATGGGTGACCAGGTAACTGAATGTGTCTGTATTCGTCCTGCCCTCCTTTTAAATCCATACTTACTCATCATCCGTCCTAATAGTGTTCTTCCATTTTCATTTATTTAATGATCACAGTGAAATGTTTCATTTGACACTTTCATATGAATCATGCCATGTGGATGTGCAGTGTCTACAATCAGTCATCAAAACTGGAACGCCGTTAACATGAATTATTCTCTCCCAGATAAAAGCTTTTGAGAAGATGGACCACCTGGCACGAGCTCAGAGGATGCTGGAGCTGCAAGAGGCAGAAAGTGCTCGAGTCAGTACTGTTTTTATTTAAGAGTTATTAGTTGCTGTAATCAAGAGCTCTGAGTGTTCGAAGTAGTCTTTGAAAAATAAGAGCGTCTCCTTTAAGTAAACTGAGTTGGAGAAAGCTGCACAAACACTTCTAGCCTCATGGGGTTTGTGTAGTTAGGATGTTTTCTTAAATTTTGTATTAGTACTGACGTATCTGGGTCTGCTCTCTTCTCTCTACACAGCTTGAAATCGCCCAGAAGCATCCAGACATCTATGCCATCCCAATTAAACTGCCAAAACCCAATCTGAACCGTCCTCAGCCAATAGGGTGAGAGCACCGCTCTTTCATTGATGCCTATTTGTTAAGATGTTAAAGGTTAATAGTCTTATGAAAGGGAACGCTTAACTGTGTGTGTGTGTGTGTGTGTGTGTGTCTGATCAGATCCAGCTCCAACCCCGAGCAGCAGACTCCCTTCAGGCCACCGTACTCCGAGACCAGAGGACATGAGGACGACGAAGAAGAGTACCGCAGACAGCTGGCTGACCAGACCAAGAGAGGGTACTACAATCCTCAGAAATACAAAGACACTGAGCTGTAGGCTGGGTAAAGAGGAAGTGACATCATCACTGCACACGGCTGGATTCCTCCCACATCACAGCTTTAGTTGCCTTGGTAACAGCTGATGTAAACTCTCAGAACTGCGTAGTCCTGGAAAGATGTCAGTTTTAACACTAATGTCAGACACTTTTCACTGTCTCACTACTGTACCTGTGTCACTTCACACAGGTTTGTACAGAAATCATACGCTGATCCAGGCGATGCACAATATCCCTCTGAAGAGTAAATTTTGGCAAGTTTACCAATCACACGTCCTAAACAAGAAAAAAAAGGCAGATTTTTCTGACGTACTGTACGTACCTTTTCACAGACCTGATATTTCAGTGTATATATTCTTTTTATGTGTCTGAAGAGGTTTTTTGTTACAAGTTAGCTTTTAATTTCCCCTATTCCACAAACACCTAGCCCCAGTTCTGGTCTCTCATGTACTACCATTGCAGTTTAGTCACTCAGCTGTTTTTTCTGACAGATGAATACCCTGCACAAAGACTTTTCTAACCATCTGGAAGAATGATAAAAATGATTTCTCTCTATTTTGACCCTGTGTGACAATTAGGGAACAGTCACAACTTGGGAAATGGGTTAAAAATCTTAATCTTCTTCATACAGCAGATTAAATAATTGTTCATCCAGGGGGTTCAGAGAGTCTTTGAGGATGCTAGAAATACCTTCAACCCGAAAGTGTTGTTAGATGAGCTTTTGGAGTTTAAGTTAAGTTAAGGTAGAAGGCAAAATCTGCAGCTTACTAACACCATGCTGCAACCATAGACATGGTGCTGTAGCCTGTGAACAGTATCTAGACTGTTAAGTTTCACGTCCGACTAGTGAGCAGTTTTGTGTTTTAACTCTGCACCATTAACTGGCTTGTTTCAGATCAGTGTCAGTATGAGTTATACACTCTGTGGGCAGCTGCTCTCATGTCAAATAGTTGTTAGTCTTCCTTTTCGCATCACTCTCCTGCCAAGTCTTCTAATTTATTGTACGACTCTACATTCCTGATTTGTATTTACACCACACTGTAATATGTGTGCATTCTGGGAAGCATATTTTCAAGTGCCTTGTAGCTCTGATGTTTGCTCAGAAAAAGAAAAGTATCCAGAGACAGCATGAGGTTCTGAAACTGACAACACATTCCAACAGAGTGCAAAAACAGTCACCACCTGCTGTTTTACTGAAACGGACCAAACAGAGTTAAGAATTGGATCTTTTCACTATGTTTTTCTGTACTGTCAACATTTTGCTCAATACACTTTTATCAACACTGACAACATACAAGCTGTAGATTTAAGCAACAGGACAGAAACACATTGCCTTCATCAAAGAAATAATAGAATTTCACTCGTATAATTATGAGACAGAAAGATCTCATGGATGCAACAACATCTGTATCATGATTAAAATATCTGCACCTCATGCAAATTACAACAAAGGGAAGTCATAATTACAAGATAACGTGTCCTTGGGAAATGCAACGCACTTCCATAAATTAAGGAGGTTTTGCAGGTGCCTGTGAAGCATTTCTGTTTTCAAGTCAGCTGGAACAGGCGGAGCAGATAAATCTTATCACAGATTTCACGTCACGAATGCTCAGATGACGGTGTGAAGAATTAATAAAGCTCCAGTTAGATTTAATGGGTGCAGCAGAGCATAAACCTGATTTTGCTGACTGTTTGTTTGGCTTTACTCCCTGCTTGCAACCAGAGACAATCACATTGTTGTTGCATATATGTTTTATATTGAATATACACTGAACTCAGTCAAGTCTTTGTACATGGGAGCATCTAAAATGTGGTGATGACAATCATTTTGGTTGATCAGTTTCTTTTAAATGTCTTAGTTTGTGATTTCTTTTTTTTAGTTTGTGATCTCCTTGGTGTCACAGAAAAAAGACTCAAATTCAATAAATAAATCTCTTTTTTACATTGTTTTTTACGTTGCATCTTCTTGGAAGTTACAGCCTCCACTCCGCCCTATTTTGGGGCGGTTTGGAGGGATTAAAGGCTGTGATATCTAAACACAGCTAAAGTCAAAAGAGTTTGTGCTCTAAATCACCCCATGGGAAGGCAGCGTGAATCCTTTTGATGTTTGACCATCCAAGAGCTTCTTTTACTGTATACTGACTACTTAAATGTTAAAGATTTTCCATCTAAAGGGCACCAGAGTGTCAGTCACTCATCTCAGATCCACCTCATTCTAACAAGTAGAACAATCCACACCGACTGTAGGAGACTCTATTTTAGTTTCCCTGGTGCACACTAATAATATGAGACATTCTGTGAGGCCACAGTCATTTGAGCACCTCAAAAGTCAGGTAACATCAATCAAACACTTCAGTAGCTTTAGCTGTCTAATGTGAAATGAGGAGAGCGGGTTTCTTCCTTCAGATTCTGAAAAGATTTGAGATACTGGCCAGGTTTAAAATGTTTCTTGTGTACCTCAGTGCAGCAATTTGCTGTCGCTCTTGAGCTGAAGCTTCATTCATTTTCTGAATTAACGGCCGACTGCATTCAGTTCAAATCCTGTTGAATAAAACAAACCAGAATTGACTGACCACTGCCTTTTCTTTAGAGTTTATTCAGCAGACTTGTACATGCATTCCCCTTTAACTCGACCACTTCAGTTGATCCGAGTCGCCCTGACAATTTATAGGTCCAACATGGTTAGAGTACATTCAGATATTACAGCTATTTAACCAAAGGTAATATTTACTCTGTTTGCCACCTAAATATGCACAATAAAATCCACAAGTTCTCTTTGGTCAAACATAACACGTCACATTAACACTCGGCCTACTGAGATAATCTGTCTTCTGCTGTCTGCCTATACTGTAGATGTACATGTTTACATGACAGTGCACTGTACAGATTAAGGCAAGTCAAGTGATATCGAACAGGATGCAGAGAGAAGAAAGCTGTTTAAAACAACTGAAAGATGGATGGACAGTAGTGAGGATAGACTGAGACGTGGTGAAAAGAGTGAAGTGTGCGTTCAGATGTAGACAGGTTGTTCCTGTGCTGTCAGCAGACGGTACATGGCTGCAGGCATTGTCTTCATGTGGATCTAGAGTAGAAAGAAACACAGTGATGAGAATTAAACACAGTTATTTTCAGAGCCTTTCCAGTAGTGCATCTTAGAAAGTTACATTTATCCTGAATGTGGCGCTACAGGAAAGGTCACAGGGTCATAAAAACAAAAGGGCTCAGCCTCTGGGAGCAGGTATGTGACCTGAGACCACATGGTCTGTGAATAATTAGGATTCCTCCTCTGTGGCACGAGGGACTTCATGAAAATATGGCCATGAATGTTTTAGGTTGAGGTCGTGAATGAAAATGTTGGTCCAGGGTCCAAACTCAATCTGAATTATCATCTGGATCATAAATAGTCTGTTTTTCTTTTACATAGCTCGATATCACCAATCACAATTTGCCTCAAGGGCCTTTAAATACAGTAAATTCTCATTAAATATGCTTAAACTTTGCTGTTCTTTAAATCTCTATCAAGCTATGGTCAATGAAACTTAAGACTTCCTGCATATGCTTCAAACGAAATGCTCAACAGGAAAGAGAGGAATTATGCCCTTTGAGCTGCTGTAGTGCTTTTAATGTGAAACTGTGCAGGACGTGTTTAGTTTCACTGACAATAGCTTCACACCAACAAATAAAGTAAGCAGTAAAAATAAGCAAAGTAGAGGCTGTATGTAGGAACAAACGTTTTGTATGTTATCTTGACTTCAGAGAGATATTCAGAGCTGCCCCCACCTCTCCCATGGCATTAGACAGAATCTGAACGATCTTCTCGTGAGGCGTCGCCACGACACTCTGGCTGTTGATCTCGATGATGCGGTGGCCGACGCGGACGCCTCCTCTCTCAGCGATGCCTCCCCTCATCAGGCTGCAGATCTGCACGCACACAGTTCAAAAGACAACTCAGCGGAGGTTCATATTTGATCTACCAGTGACAGTAACTCTGAAACTTAACCATGTAACTATGTCCTTGGATATCGTCTGAGCCATCGCTGCTCCAGGTTTGTTGCTAAGAAACTGACAATGGTTTTACAGATCTGTTAACAGAAGAAAAGCTCTTCTTCAATAATGAAAAAGAGGATGGCAGTGTTACTCTAGTGGGACCACAATTCAGCCACCTCTTCAGCATGTGTCTGTGTGTGTGTGTGTGTGTGTGTGTGTGTGTGTGTGTGTGTGTGTGTGTGTGAATGATCAGTCCATACTCACAATGCCGTTCTGGACACTGAAGCCCAGCTGGTATCTGAGGTCCGGCCTGCGGATGAGCACCATGGTGACAGGAGGACACCTGACGATGTTCATCTTGATCCTGGACTGAGACTTGAGGCCCTGAGGGACGACAGAATGTGGTTAGAAACAGGATCAGCTGGAACACAAACGTACACTATCTATAAAACACAGCAGATGTAAGATGGTTAAACACTAAATGGAGTTTTTATAGTGTATCTTAGATGGTACACTTAACATCTTAAACATTATCCAGCTCATTTTCAAACATTATTAAACATGTTCAATGGAAAAAAATGCCAGAAGAATAGGAGACTAACACCCTCCTAAGAACTAACTTAGGAAATATTTCAAACATTAATAAAAGAAAGGAGGAGGTGAAAAGGTTCAGTGAACTGAGAGCAGCAGCCCACCTTGATGATGCTCTGGCAGGTGCTGAGCGGTAAGCCCACCAGACTCGTCCCGTTTATGGTCATGATCTGGTCTCCGATGTTGAGTCGGCCAGACTTCTCAGCCGGACCAGCGTGCATCATGCTTGCGATGATGACGGTGGGGAGGATGGAGCCCCAGCCCGACTCCACTATCACCACACCCAGGATCTCTCCTTTCTGCTTCTCGATGTAAACCTGCGGGGACACGCGTCCGGCTTTATTTGTACAGCTTTTCAAAGACGGGATGAGCTCCACGTCATCCTTAACAATTTCTGACCAGACTGTCCTCAAATTCAAATCTTTAAACCTCTGCTAGTGAAATAGTGCAGTCATCCGAACAACATGAAAGAGTGACGTTGCGCCCACTTTGAGAGTCTCCCGGCCAACTGCACCAGTCTGAATAATGCGAGATGACAGCAGGCGTTCAGCGCAGTGGGAGGAGGGAGGAGGGTCTGAGGTCAGGCCAGGTTGAGCATCTCAAATTCACCTTCATGCTTTTTCTTCTTTTTTAACTGCATGACATTTTTCAGTCACTGTCACACAGCTGTGACTCCAAAAGCAGCTGCTCACTTGAACCCCGGAAGGAAAACTAACAGCAGGCTGAGCAGAGGAATAATGACAGTGGCTCAACTGTGTTCAGACATTAATGATAACATGACGTGACCTGAACTGAAGGGCTGTGCTGTTCTGTATATGCACAAAAGTTCCAAAAATCATGCAATTCATAAAAGCTCAATCGATAGTAAAGTGGAATATTCTATCAAATACAGCAGAAGTCATGTAAAAATATCCCCAGTGGTAAAATATACTCAGTTTAAGTAAGTCAATAAAAGTCAATGTAAAACTCCTGTGACTGTGCTGCCACCTGCTGGTTCACTTACGTCTCTGCAGTTCTCTGACTTGGAGAAGTGGATGAGGTCGTCGTTGTACATGTCCTGAGTGTTGAGCAGGTCGCTGTACTCCCTCTGGCTCAGGTCCTCTGGGTCGATGCCGTTGGCCCTGAGAAACTCCTGGTAGGCGACGCTGAAAGACTGACCGATGGACTGAGCTATGAGCTGGGCCTGAGAGAGAGAGACAGAGATAGAGAGAGAGACAGAGATAGAGACAGAGATAGAGAGAGAGAGAGAGAGAGAGAGAGAGAGAGAGAGAGAGGGATGGGGCCGTGAATGACAGTAACGTTTATCGTCTCCGTGGGGAAAAACACAGACCTCATGTTAAAAAGGCTTGTTTACATCCCACAACAAGACACACACACACACGCATTGTACTACAGTACTTGAGAGGACCCTTTCTGACACGATGCATTCCTTACTCACACTCAGCTCATCCTGACCTACACACACTCCTCAACTTACATCTAAAATAACACATTCACGCAGAAGCAGATTAGCAGAGTATTTGAGTGTTAACCCCGTAATAAATAAAACACAGGAATGCTATGCTCCAAAGTCACCTCTCGTTCACTCTCTTCACTCTCCTCTAGCTCTAAACAATCTCCAGGTGATTCCTTGTCGTGGACTTGACTCTGCACTGAACATGCAGACATGGAACTCTTCCAAGCTAACTCCCCGCAAGACAACAAAGTGTACATCCCAGAAATGTCAGAGCGCTGCTTTAAATAACACAGTAATAGTCACATTAACGTTATTCATCCTACCTCAGTTCACAAATTCATTCATTCAGACAATCGAAGAGTAACGGATTAATGATCAATAACTCACGTCCTCGGACTCGAAGACGTGGCAGATCATCCTGTAGAGCCGCCTGTCATCGTGGGTCATGGTGGTTTGCTCAGCTGTGTGGTCCAGGTTCTCCTGTGCGCTGCGGGACCGCACCATCTTCCCCCGGGCCATCAGCACCACCATGTTACCGATGTCGGCTATGTAGGAGATTGTCCTCAGTGGCAGGTCCATTAAAGACTCCTGGTGATCCAAACACGACATGAGGTGCTCTTAATTAAGCCTTTCTCTACGGTTCCCCTGTACTAACACGCTAATGTGACGTTATATGTGCTGAAGTATGTCTGTTTAGATTCTTATTCATCCAGGTGACGGTACTTTAAGTGCTTCTAAAGGCAACTGGTGGTACTAGAAAATGTTTGGCTTCTCATCCGAGAGGTTTCTTCAGTCCTGAGTGTTGGGAAGTCTCAAGTGTTTCTTCACACGTGCTGAACAGACATGGTTTTTAATGAGGTGGGAGGGTACTGCAGGGAGAGTCTGTTGCCAGAGGATGTTTTTAAAGCATTGATTGTTCAGGAAATCTAACACATCATGTCTCATTGCCCCCTCAGTCCTGAAGGACTTAAGGCATTTATTGATACTGTAAACAAGGGATGCATGTAAGCATTTTTCTACCTGAGTGTCTGCATTGAGGACTTTGATCCTCTGCGTGGACATGAACAGGTCGACCTCAGCGGTGGACGGAGCCTCCCCGTCGGGGCTCTGCACAGCCGGAGAGAAACAGTGAGAAAAGTGAACAGAGGAGGCGACAGGTTGATGAGCAGCAGCCAAAGAGAGCAGAGCGAGCATCACGACTGTCAAGAGCCGTCAAATCTAACAGCCACAAATAACACGCTAATGAAAGCCAAGCACCAAGGTGTCACGCAATCTGCATGAGACAGTCAAAAATCCAAATACATTCATTAACAATCTGCACACATCTGCTTTGATGTTCTCCTTGTCTTGCATTAGCATTTAAGCTCAAATTCCGGTACAGAGAGGTCATTTTTTCATGAAACTTGCACAATCACAACACAAACGTACCTTTTTCCTGTTCTTCGCCTGCTTCTGGGCAGCCTGCGGTGACAAAAAACACAGCACCGGTTCAGAAAGAGACTAATCAAGACAACAATGGGTCAAAAAACCAATCGCCTTATTCACTGTGGACTGTCTTCATTCCAAATGCCAAATTAAGACACAAAGGGACCTTAAAGGTGTATGTTGTGCGTGTGTGTACGTGTGTGTGTGTGGGAGGACAGTGATGTTGCTGTCTATCACATCTGACAACAGCAGGCTGCCAGAGGCCTTCACAGCAAACACTTATCAAAAGTTTCCTCTTCATCAACGTGACACGCTCAACCCCGAAGAAAGACGAGCGGCCTCATGTGTTTGTGGCAGACGCCTCGTCGCAGCTCAGGGTTTGGGGGTCCAAATTTTGGCTTGTGCCACGGTTTGTTCTCCAAACCGTGTTTGTGTTGTTTCGAGGTTTAACATCCTAACCCACCTGCTCACTTTCATCAGTGGAGGTGTGACTGAAGTAAAAACTTGCATGTTTGAGTCCGATCAAACCATCTGTGAAAATGTGACATTTTATAGGCTAAACAATTGATCAGTTAATCAAGAAAATTAACTGCAAATCAATCAGCACTGATAATGATTTCTAGCTGCCGTAGACCTACATCACAGGCGGGTAGTGAACAGAGGTTGGAAGCTCCCAGTTAAACTGAAAAAAGATGAGTTTGTGGATATGACTGATACAAACTTTAATATTACAGAAGCCTCAAGTTGATAGAAAATAATCACAATTTCATCCTAATAATTGCAATTGGATATTTTAAATAAATGATTATAGTATACTAAATATAGTAACAGAAAATAAAAATACATGCAGTTAGGTTACGTTTAAATCAGGTAATCAAATTAAATATTCAAGCATTTTTTGTTTACATGAGTAATTGTGTAGCTCAAACACCAGATTGTGTTGAGAATCAAGTATTTTTCAAGGAGGATATTCAAATTTAAGTATATTCCTAACCTTGAAAATATAACGGTTACAATTGAGCATTTTCCAAACTTTCAAGTCTTTACGCGATACCTGTATTAAGACAAAAATATCCTGATGAAGGCTCTGTGTCAAAACACACAGCTAGAATTAAGTAGACTCCTCCAGTGAATCAGTTAGTGCTGATTGACTTTATCACAACACATCATCTTGCAGTTCTTGTGACTGACGCACCAGCAGGTCCTGTTTGCTGCGATCGCAGCCTCATGTGCTATCTATAAATAATCACACTTCCATAAATGGTGGTAATCAGGCGTCTACTGAAGCTGACACATAGTGCTAACTAGTATGCTACCGTGGTCGGGAAAGTGTTATTTTGTAAACTGTGTTTTTGTTGAGACCAGAGCGAACACGTCACTGTTTCTCATCTCAACCACGCTGCTCGCCAGCTCCTCAGGCTACACGTCACATCATCATCATGAGCTCGAATCTGACTCCTGACCTGTGGTGGACGTCACCATGTATCACTGTTAAGAGCCGTCATGTCACCTCCAGCGTTTCATTTCATTTTATATTCAGTAGACATCTTGTGTAATAATCATTGTCTGTCTTTCTCTGTCGTCCTGGACCGCCCCGCCTGTAGAGCCTAGGTTGCTGAAGTCGGTGTCTTCCTCATAAAGAATATTTTTACAAGCAGGCCCATCTCATTCTTGGTGTGTTTTTCCATTATATTGCTTTTTTATATCTGCGTTTCTGTCAGTTTATGAGCTTAGAATGATCAACTTCCTTCTGCACTATTTCAGCATCCAAGATGGCAAAACTAGAATTTCGTTATTTCTCTAAAATTCGATCTTGGCCATTCAAAAATAACATAAAATCTAAAAAAATAAAAATGTTTTAAGTATAGTATTTTCTATATGCTGACAATTTCTTTATCAATACATTTTATAGAAGTAAATGTGCATGTGTGACTTTTTGAAACCCTTCAGCGTCCCATGAGGAATGTTTTTGTTTTGCCTGTGAATCTGGAGAATATTTTTGTTTATCAAGCTTTCACTATTATGAGTTTATTATTATTGTCATTTACAATCATGTTGTAAAAAAAAAAAAGCACAAAAATTGTAAGATCATAAATGTAAGAAAATATAAATTCACTACAAATTAAATTTTTGGAAATACTGATGTGCAATTAATCAATTAGACACATTATTCTTCTGATAGAATAAAACAAAGAGCGCTCCTGAATCTAATCCATTAGATGGATATTGACCCTGATGCTGACCTTATAAAGCGGATCAGGTCACAGCCAGATGTGACTGATCCACAGTAAATACAGTTTTCTGTTCTAGTCAGTTCACACTGATGAATGACGATACTGCAGACACTAAATCATTACTTCCTGCTTCAGAGACTTCACAATAAAAGTATCTTGCTGAGGAAGTGGTAAGTCTTTTCTGTGAAGCCTGAGGTGTTGAAAATGGCATTCCCTGTTAGCTAACATTAGCAAATTCTTTGTCAATATGGGAGAACAGGTCAGTTTTGGTTTGTGAGACTAAAGACGATGCGCTAGTGCCTGATGACCATTAATTACAGCTCAGTGCAGTTTGTGAGGTCTGTCTTTAACACCAGTAACTGTGGCACTACATCCATACTATAAGTCTGCGCAGGATGTTGGTGTGTGAACGTCTCCACTAGTTATGAACTGCTGTGAAGTTATAGCCTCACCTTAAAGACCAATATTACTCAGCATGTACGGACATTTTTTAATTTGGGAAAAAAAATAGCACTGCTGTTAGTTCGGTACTCTGCATCAGCACTACCTTGAGTCAGATCGCTGCATCCCTAAAAGCCAGACGCCAGCTCACTTAGCCTGTTAGACAGTGAGCCTCCACTCTGTCTTTTCCATTGTAAAAAATAAAATGATTTATGTACCCCCCTCATCATTCTACAGCCTCTAACCTTCTCCCTCCCTGCAGGTTTCACAGACCTTAAAGTACTGATGTCCTGGAACTGTCAGTCAACCGTCCAGAAAGCAGAGTTGGGCTCAACTCCCGTCCTCTTCCTACCTCTGACTTTATTCGCTTGTCTCTCTAAAATGGCAACGTCTTAGCACTCATCTCTCATGCTCACACAGTTCTATGTTTGAATGTCACACTGTCACTGCAAGCCATGTTTCCCACTCATTCACTGACACCACCTGCCCTTCAGCTGACTCCAACTACACTCACACATGGAGCGCAAATCTGTTTTTCAGTGCATCCAGTGCCATGTGAACACAAAAACAACCCACATCAAATCATGTGAGATACAAACCACATTTTTATATATCGCTGTGCTGAGTTTAATCGCTGTGATCAAAGTGTTTTTCCTTTGCGTGTTTGACTTCATGCAATGCGACTGGAGCAGAAAGCGCGGCCTACAGTCTCCGGGGCTTCACAGCCTTGATCAAGAGTTTATATAACATGCAGTGGAGCTGAGGAGAAAAGGCCTGTGTGACTGTCGATGAGGAGCAGTGATCTGTGGATGATGCATTGAGCATAAACCCAGGGACTTTTTGCCCGCTGGCTGTATTTTGCCTGCTGAGGGTTTCTAACTTTAAAAGACCCACATATGAAGTGAACCTCAGTTACGTCACAGACGATGTGTCCGACTGTGTTAGAAAATCTATTTCCAAACCAAGAAGCTGTGGATTTGAAGCCTATAGTACCAATAAATACAATTAAGAGGCAAATGTGGGCTATTTTCTAATAAGTTAAGCTCTTGGAAAAGCCCATCAGATGCTGTGTCCAAAATCACTCTCTATTTACTATATAGTACACTAGATTAACTCTTTGTCATTTTATTTGAGTGTCTGAAGGTGAATTTCATACGCTATATAGTACCCTCAAATATTCCTACAACAATACTAAATAAGTCATGGCATGGATTCTACTTTCTGCCAACAATTCCACAATGCAACGCTACGCATTTTATAGAGGAAAGCAACCTGCCAACAAACCTGTCAGTGATGATGCAAAGTGATGATGGCTGACAAGTGTCCAAAATCGCCATTTACTTCTCACTTTAGCATAAACTGCTGAGTGTCTATCATGCAGGGAATAGTGAGTAAATGAAGGAGGGAGTGATTTCAGGCACAGCCACATACTGTCCTGTACATCCTCCACAGTGATACGACTGCAGAAATCAGCTAAGCTGTAGTTGACTCACCCGGACTCTGCTCATGGCCTCCTGGGCCTGCTGCATGCGGGCGCTCTTTGTGGGTGTCCTCTCTGACAGCAGGTGGGTGCAGCCTAGGTAGGTCGCTGCAAAGATGATGCCGTCAATAAGGTCTTCGGGGTCACATGGCCCCGGGACTGCACAAACCAAATGCGCTCGTTAGGCACATGTACACACATGCATATACATAAATGTTAGCACACAAACATACAACAGACGCATTTAAACATGAAGATATGGCAATGATCTGGCTGAACTAAACCAAACATCAACAGTAGCAGTACATTTTTTTTAAATATGACAACACAGCCGTGAAAATAAATTCAAGAAAACCAAACAGATTTTAAAATGTCATAAGTTCAAGTATTCATCTTTGTGTCCACAGATGAAAAGAACAGAGAGGGCACTGAGAATGATATTGATTTTCATGTGAGTGCACTCACCATCCACAAATGTTGGAAACTGAGGAAGAGATCTGCGAATCTGAAAGGCAACATGAAAAACTACATCACCATCCTTATTATTTCTGTTCACATACTACAGGTCTCTCCTATCTCATTTAAAATTCTGTAGGACTTTTACTGCTGTCAGCCATTTAGCTGCTGGCAGAACACCTTGTAAAAATATGCCTGAATGCCTGAATGTCTTAGCATGATTTACCATCCATGTTGCCATGGATTCAGTGAGTGACGCTGTTGTCTGCAACTTGAGCCCAGTTTTTTCAAGCCTGTATTTGTTTACATTTTGAAAAATTGGCAGCATTATAAGTATACTGGATTAGCTATTAGATGTTCCTGTTTGCAGTGTACCCATGGACGCTGGATTATTCTGAAACTGAAGAAAACTTAAAATTGTGACGAATCTTATAATATATAGTTTTAAGGAGCATCTTTTTTCCATATTTTCAGGATTTACAGATGTTTATTTGTGAACTCTCACCTCCTGAACAGACGGCTGCTGTGGAGGCGACAGTGGCTGAACTTGTGGTCGAGGCTGCTGAGCTGGAGGCTGCTGATGTTGTTGATGTTGAATCTGTTGTTGATGCTGATGTTGACGTTGCTGATGCTGATTAGGCGGCATGTGTGTGTATGGTTGCGGCTTTGTGTATGTCTGCGGTGGCCTTGCGGTGTCCCTCTGCTGTGAATGGTGGCCTTGGTGGTGATGGTTGTGTTGGGGCTGCTGTTGGTGATAATGTTGAGGATGAAGCGCTCTGGCTGACTCAACTCTCAGGGGACTAACTGGCTCCTGAGCTGGAACTGAGGCGTAGCGGGACGGAGAGTCAGAAACTGACTGTGAGGGTGAGTGAGGAGAAGACTGAGAAAAGAAAACAGGGCGAAAGAAGAGAAAAAACTGTACTGAAAAAAATCACTCCTTTGAAAATCAGCTGACTCCTTATTCCGACAATACATTAGTCAGGATTTAGGCATTAATCCAAGAAATACAAAATGAAATGAGAGCAAGGGATGTAAATCTTTAGTTTGCTTGCTTCCTGAAAGCAATGAAATCTAATTTAAGTATTGCAACACTGCAGACCCACCTCCTGTGGCAACGTCCCTCATCAACAGAGTCGGAAATGTATATTTCAACATTTTGGGAAAGAAACAGAAATATAACAAACAACTCTTCAATATAACCCTGAGATTGTCATTTTTACATTTCTGTTCATGTTCACACAAGATGCAACAAGGTGAAGACAGCTTTGGAGCTGTCAGTATACATATTTTTTCACTTTAGACAGAGCTAATCCTTATG
Source organism: Chelmon rostratus (assembly GCF_017976325.1). Taxonomy (NCBI): domain Eukaryota; kingdom Metazoa; phylum Chordata; class Actinopteri; order Chaetodontiformes; family Chaetodontidae; genus Chelmon; species Chelmon rostratus. The sequence continues at coordinate 8,618,891 of NC_055676.1, read as the reverse complement.
CTTCCATTCTTCGTGCTAAGATAGGCTAAGCACGTCCTGACTCCTGTGCCGTACTGAATGAAGACAGAGAAACAACAACTGATACTGATCATCTCATCGCAATCTTAGAAAGAAAGTGACTGAGCATATTTCACAAAATGTTGAACTGTTCCTTTAATTCCTGCCTCAGGCACTGACCAAACAATTAGCAATACCGTTGAAAAGTAAAAGATAACTACACCTCAATTATTTTATTTTTTGCTTGTCTTTTTTATATTCAGAATAAGTTCCCATAAATTTCTGGATTTAAATAAATAAAGTGGTGTATCTTTAACAGCAAAATAGCGTGTAGTTTCACAATCTCACTACAAAGGACTCGATTTGCAAAATAAGTAACAGTTCTTTATACCTTTCTTCTCATTTTTCTCTTCAGTGTCTAATTTGATTAATCTTAGATTAACCTAAATTGCCACCAACATGAGACAACGCTGTAAATGGTATATCAAGAAAAAAAGGACAACAGGAACATTAACAACTGGTAAAAATCTAAATCATCTAAAATGATGTTGTCCTTTTAAAGAATCTGAGTGTTGAAAACACAACAGAAAACAAAACTAGCTACACTGCTCCCATTCCCAAGTTTGTTATTTATTACTTCATGAAAAGAAGTGCAACATTAGGTGCAGAGGAATCGAAACTGTTCTGATAAGCCGCTTTGAGCTTGGAATGCTGCCATTTCTTATGTAACACATGAGAAACTTTAACAGGAGCAGATGGCAGTGTTGTGAGTCATTTGTGATATATATTAATTATGCATATTATAAAAAAAACTGTAAGCATTAATGATGAGTGAAGTCATACTTACATGGCCAGCTGTAGTCTGCAAAGGGTAAGCATCCTCTGTGGGGCTGACCTCCTGCCTCATCACCCAAATCGGCTCCACAGGCTTGTCAGGTGTGTAGGGGGAGCGTACTGTCTTCGTCTTCACTTCCTCAATCGCCTCCTTAATGTCTTTAATTGCCATGCTGATGGCGTCTCCTGAGCCCCTTGTACCTTCCTCCCCTTGGGGACCCACCGTGTTCCCCTCCTCCTGGGCCTCACCTGAGCTGCTCTGCCCAGATGAGGGGCTCTTGGCCTGGGTTTCTGCTTGCCTGGGTGCCTGCCTTTGACTTTTGGGAACAGGACTTTGATCGCCGCTGTCCCCCTCACCATCAGACTGTCCGTCGTAGTGGTGCAGGCGGCAGCCGACAGACCGGTCCACAGGGGAGTGATTTGAACCCCGGCCCTTTTTTGAAGCATAATGGGAGCCCTTGGTGGGGGAGGATGGAACCCCTTTTTGTACATTCTCGTGTCTATGGCTAGTAAAGGGCTCTTGGCGGGACTCCTGCTGGGCCTCATGTGGCTCAGTCCTCCAACCAGTTTGCCTTCGAGGTTCTCTGTGTAACTCAGGGTAGGAGGTCTTAAGGGGTTCCGGAAAAGAGTTAGGATGGGATTTTGGCTCTGAGTACGACTCGTAAACATGTTTGGGGTATGACTTTTGGTGGGACTCTGAATAAAAGTCTGCATAGGTTTTTGGATAAGATTCAGAGCGGGAAGTGAAGTGAGACAGTGAGCACGATTCAGAGCAATCCTCATCATCATCTTCTTCCTCTTCTTCTTCTTCTTCTTCAGGTAGCACATCACTGTCAGGCAGAGGGCTAAAACTGGTTTCCTCACTGAAATGGTCCAACTGGGGGAAAGGTGGAACGTCAGGAGATGAAGGAGGAGTTGGTGACTGGAGGGGTGGTGGGCTGTGGAGAGGTCCGTCCATACTGAGTGAGGCGGCGCTCTCCGTGTCGGAGCAGAGATCAGTGATTTCACTTCCCTGAGCTGCAATGTCCTCCACTACATCATCCATCACTTCTTCTTGATCCTCCTCCACCCTCTCTGCACGTTCCTCTGCTTCATCATTAATCATCTGCATGTCATCATGGCTGCAGCTGGATGGACCTGTGGTTGAATGAGGGTCTTCATCGTTTTCCGCCAGTTCTTGTTCTTCATCCTTCTCCTTAACATCCTCCGGTTCCTCTTCACACTGCACTTTAAGCTCCTGAAGATCCTCCTCTGCCTCAGCAGGAGGAGTGTGTCGGAGGTGAAGTTGCATGTTATGGGTTGCAGGACCAGGTGAGAGGTGGGTGGGGGTGACAACAGCAAAGGGAGTCTGGTGAGGAGATCCTCTATCCTGCAATTGGTTCGTTACAGCATCATCTGATGAGTGCTGCTGTACCTGCACATCTGCTGGACCCTCTCTCTCATCTGCACCAGGTGAAGCGTCCTGCATCTCTCCGATTGGCTGCCTCTGTCTGTGACCTCTGAGTCTGGGGTTAGGGTCACCATGACGGCGATAACGGGTGACAGCAGGACGGGGTTGATGGATGTGACGAGCTTCATTGTCTTGACTCTCCCCACCAACCGGCCTAGAAGGAGCCACTGCCGGGACCAGACCAGGACTCTGAGCCTGGCTTTGACCCTGTCCCTGTCCCTGTCCCTGTCCCTGTCCTGACGGGGGCCGACGGCGATGCCGAGGGGCTCCACGACTTGTGGGCAGGTGGTGGTGGTGGTGATGATGATGGTGATGATGAGGATGGTGGGGATTCGGTTCCCCATCCTGGTTGAGCATCTGACATGGCCTCCAGGATCGACGTACAGGAGGATCCCTGGGTGTGGTCCCGTTGGGCTGCCTGCTCCTCGGAGGCACCTTGTGCTCCTCGCCCACTTCCCCTGATGCTTCTCCCTGATACTTGTGGCTCATGGCCGGGTTGTGATCTGACTTCAATTTTCAGAACATGCTCCTCTGGTCTCCAAGAAAACCCTGTTCATAACACAGCCTGGGAGAGACAGAGACAGGATATAAACAGAAAATGTAATACAGAAACTAGGGCTGGATACTGAATGTCAATACTTTCAAAGACTCAAATGTTTTCATAGCAATCAGTATTGAACAGTGGCACTGAATGGTGGCTTCTAAGTCTTGCTCACTTACTCCCTGAGCAGATATTTTGCTTAATTAATTCTGTTCTGTTAATTCTGTTGTACATTTTCCTTTCATTAAGACAATTCTGATTACTGATCTGGTCAGTCTGGAAAAAACAAAGAAAATCGATTTTGTCATTTATAAAGCAAAAATGGCAAGCAACACTTAGTGTACATGTGAGCATTTGCTGCATTTCTTTGTTTAATACCATTATAAATTGAGCATCTTTGGGTTTTGGACTGTTGGTCAGACAAAGCGAGCAATATGAAGTAGAGGTCGAATAGCTTGGAGCAGGAAACAGATGACAGCAAATTAATTTAAGACCAAGTAATGAATACCGAAATAAATATATAAATCTGCAATGTACATCCCAGCTTGACTGCTGGAGGCTGCTATCAGATCCATATTCCACCAATACCAAAAGTTTGACAAATGTCCTGCTGGCCAAACCAATTAATCAGTTCTACCTCTAATATAAAGATGACAATTTAGGGTCTGGGATAAGGCTCACCTTTTTTCCCTAAAAACCCTTAGGGCCAGAGTTTGCTTCAAACAAAGTTAGAACTTCTCTTGTAACCTCCACTTATTCATCTGTCACTCTCTCAATTTGTATGACACTATATAAATCAGGAAAGAAATATACTAATCAATATATATAAGATAAAATATACAAATTGGGAAAAGACAAATTTCTTTAAGCTAGATCAGGGACAGGCAATGCAATGATTAACAGCGTCACCTCAAAACAAGAGGTTTCTGCAGTAGGGGCAGGTGGCGACTCTAAACTGCTCACAGGTGTGAATGTAAGTATTGATGGTTGTCCATCTCTTTGTGTCTCTGTGATTAACTGGTGACCTGTCCAGGGTGTACCCCACCTCTTGCCCAGTGCCAGCTGGGATTAGCTCCAGTCATTCATGACACCCATAAGGATAATCAAGGAAGCACTGGGTTGCAGCCAGGAGGAGCCCGTGATGGCGGGCTATTCAGCCCACCCTACTGAGTGCAGCCATGGAGATCAGGACTAAACACTTCAAACAACCAACTGGAGGCTATCCCCTGCTCCATCTTCAACCTACAGACCACACTAACAGGAAATATTACAATGGTGTTAAATATCAGGCCGGGGACTCAATGTCTCTATATTGCTAATAGCAAAAACCTAAATCCTCTGGGATTCATCTGGGTGTGCAGTGTATTTTAATCTGCACTACATTCATCCGTCCACCAGCAGCTGGCAGATGGCTAAGGACAAGAGGAGAGAAAAGGAGGAGGAGGAGGAGGCAGGGCAGAAGGACAAGGAGGGACATCGCTCTCGTATCAGATAAGACATGACAGAGAGAGATGAATAGGGCAGTGATCTGAATAATAAATGGCTTCTGTGAGAGAGAAGCCCAGTTTTGATATTTATTTAATATGACGAGGCTATCGAGGTATCCATCAGTTATCTCTTATCGCAGACTTCACCATGTCTGAGGTCAACGAGCTGAGAAAGGATACCAGAACATAATCCTACTAAATGTTTCAGGAAAAATAAACTGGTTCCCAAAAAGGTCGACAATGGTGACAAATGTACAGTTTAAGCTTTCATTTATTTTTATGAAGGCCTACATTAAAGTTTAAAAGCATTTCTCATTATTGCTACTCCATATGTTTCACTGAAATACAGCTTTCATAATTTATTTATCTGACCTTAATGATCAGAAGACTCCATAAATGTGCTACTGTTGTCTGTATGAGATGCCTACATTTCCTCCTTAAGATTCGTTAACTCAGCTCTGTACTTAACGTGTGCTGAACATCTCAACTACTAAATTAGTCTTGACTGGAGTCAAAACCATTATTTTTTTTTTTATATTGAGATTATTACAAATGTCTAACTGTCAACTACTGCAGCTCCTCTTGGATCAACACGTTACAGATTGGATTAAGAGGCAGTGTAAGGTTTACTGGTGTGGTTGTCATCTTATATGTGCAGATATACAAATTGTAGACTGTTACAAATTAGACACATGGACAGAGAGAAGATACAGGGGGCAGAGGTTAATGCTGATCCTGTAATCTGAGCACAAACCAAAACTGCTGGGAAGGGAACATGGAGGGACACAGCAGGAGTGATGGCGGACTCCAGAGAGAGTTTAGGACTAAATGGCAATGGTTGGGTGACTCTCGAGGGCAGGGGGGGGGGGGTTGTCAGGGAGGAAGGTTTGCCCGGGTCACAGATGGCCCTGGCAGCCCGGCAGTGAAACGAACAGGCCTGCAGAGCTGCGAGCCGAGTACTGCACTTCCATCTGTCAGGCTGTAGTGAAAGCTGCAGGGTGGGGGATTTACTAGCCCATTAACTCACTGATCCTATACGGACATACAAGCGCACACTGACAACAACACACGTGTACTATACGTACTCGCTAGGACCTTCGCTAATTAACTTTATTAAATTGTCTTAAACTTCCTCCACTGCATAGCTAAAATCAGGGCTTGAAGACGATGAAGGGCAACTATCACATTATTTTTGACTAAATTAAGGCAGCAACATTTCCCAGGTCTCTGGGTAATTTCAATAACATTAACATTTGGGGCAAACAAACCCCTGAACCTAAGTTAGCATTAAGATGCAACTCTTGCAGTCCCAGTAAACACAGGAGACAAATACAACACAGAGTTTAAAACAGAGTCAATGTAACAAATATCCAGGAGCTAAAATTAAAAATCATCCTGCTGAATCTTCTAGAATAAAAATGGATTTTGAAAGAGGGGTTTAAAAATGATCATGGACATGACTGTTTTATCTTAAGCAATAATTTCATACTCAAAAATGTTATATGAGGTTATCAGACACTCAGACACTGGGTGGAGCAGAGATAAGAAGAGGCAACATCGAAAGGTACACCCATGAAATTTACAACCTAATGCTCTCCTTATGCCCTAACACTGCACTTTAATGAATTTAGCCTTTACACTCTGTCCTAAAATCCAAACAAGTGCCGAAACAATTAGCTGATTGACTTATTAATTAAATGACAATGATTTAAAAAAAAAACAAAACAATTTTGATGTGTGTATTTCAAGCAAAAATGGCAAAAATCACCAAGTCCTGCCTTCTCAGTTATGAGGATTTGCTGCCTTTCTTTGAATTATGTAACAGTCAACACAAGTAAACCGATCTTTGGGTTTTGGGCTACTGGTCAAACAAAACAAGCAATTTGAAGAGGTCACCATGGGCTCTGTGAAAATGGGACGGTCGTTTTCCCATTTTCTGACACTTTAGATAAACGATGAGAAAACAATTAAAATATTAACTGTCCTCACTTTAGAGGATTCTCCTCATCTTTCTCTGATTGAGAGCATGATTCATTGCTTCTTTCTCTCTGACACACACACAGCAGCATATGTTCCATGTTGGGATACATCAATAGTCGTGTTACTTACATTGTGTTTACATGTAAACTACGCCATTGCTCCAGAGGGAGAGGATTAATCCATGAACAAGTGCCAAACTGGCAAGTGCTTTTATTTTGAAGGCTTACTGGCTTCTTAAATCCCCTGCCATGGCCTTGAACGATTTTATTATGCTAAAAGGGCAAAAGCTTTCATTTTGGGATTGGTGCTCATTATCAATTAGTGATCAGTCCTGCATTCCATCTCTTTGAAATGCATTTCTGAAGGCACAATTTCTAAATGATTATGGTGTTATTCTGAATATGATGCAACTCAATCATGAGAATCACATACACACTGCATCTCAATGACTAAAACACCTTACATCTCTTTGTCAAAAAACAAAAAGTGCAGCAAAGTGTCACCTGTGTAAATGCCTCCCTCTTCCTCTGCTGATGGTCCAGATTAAATCTCCGCAGGTGTCGGATCCGCCATCAGCGAAAACGACTTGAACGCATTCTACCTTTTTCCTGCCCCACACTAAACCTGCCTTCCGGACATAACATTTACTCATTTACCTGCATGTCAGAGGAGGACGAGGAGGAGAGGCCCAGGTCCGGCTGCCGCAGTACACATCGCCCCTGTTCGCGTGCCTGCTCGCTTTGCTCGGCTTGGTTTGGCTCGGTTTGTCCCTCCAGACAACTTGCTCAGATTAAAGCGGAGCTCAGCCCCTCCTTCCGCACCGTGACATCAGAGCGGATTAGCGATGCACAAAGCGCCTTTACAAACACTGCTGATGCTGTCCCCGCACACACAAACAGTTCTTTTCGGCCACGAGTGGAGCCCCATCCCGCCTACTCCATCACCAGCAGCCCGCAGAGTGCTGCTGACGCTCTGCCCGCCCACTGCAACACCGTTAGCGGTTATGTTCCCTGGGTCTGTCGGTGGCGTCGCTGTTAACTGCTTGTGTGGATTTCTGGTTTTACCGAGACGCTCACGAGTTCCTAGAACACCTGTAAGAGCTGGACCAACTGCATCCGCCAGCCCTTCATCGTGACCAATCATTATTTTCACGTCTTGTTAGTTAAAACCGAATTCCTACCAGTCAACTTGCTCATAGTGAGTCAGCTAGCTCTGATAACAGTTAAGATAGCTGTGATGCCCCGGATAAGCTAACGTTAGCTAACATTAGACTTTTTTTCTCTCCCCCCACCCCTCCCAAAGACAAATGTAAACTAAACTTTAACAAACGCGACAGGTCGTTTAATAACATGGTTTCGAGATGCTTCCAGCTTCCCCAAAGACTACAAAGCTGAGACAGAAGATAGTCAATCTGCTGTTCGCAGACAACAGGCATCGTCACCACAGTTGCTGCTAATCAAAGATGGCAGCCGGAAGTGACATATCCTTGTTAGAAAATATATCATTGTCTTAAACGTATCAATATTAATGCATGTGTACATGTAATTAATAAGTTTACTGTGCCTTTTTATTTTTATTTTATTTTAAAGTAATGTGTTTTTGTTGGCATTTCATGTTTTAATTTAGCTAAGTAATTTATATATATTATAATGTTGTCATAGAACCATTTTAGCGTACTTGAAAACTTGAATAGAACGTTGTTAATTTAATTAGTAACACCTGTGCTTTTCCTAGTATGACATGTCAAAATGTCTGCTGCCAAAATGGATATCTTGGCTTGGTCAGCCTTGTTCTGTTCCAGTAAAGTGTGGGACTATATAGCCAATGAACACACATAAGGTAGATACATTACTGTACTAGATGCTCTTGAACTTATTACTGTTTTGTCATAATTACCATGGATTGTTATGAGGTAATTAATATTGTGATGAATATAATGGGTACTGAATATCAATACATTAACATGTCTGTGTTCATCTAACACCTGGGTGGTTTAATCTTAGTTTATATTCTAAAGCATTAACAGGTTAGAGCAGTTTTAATAAACCAGATATTTATATAAAAGTATGCACAAATGTTCGCCTCTTGTTTTCTTCTTCTTCTCCTTATTTTATTTATTTAATTATTTATTTTTGGTGTGCGTGTGTGTAGAAATTACAGAAAGCATTTTAATTCCAGGCCTGTTGTTCTTGTAGTTAGGCTGACATGTATGATAGGAAGCAGCTGATAGTACCATCTACAGAGAGGAGTTTAAAGCAGGAGAGCTCCTGTCATGATAATCCAGGCATGCTATGGTGTCACCTAAGGCCTGTTACAGCAGATCAACAGGGCCTGTGTCTGCACATTATGTAGCCCCTGTAACGTACCCTCGTGTAAGTCACGTGCGCCCTTCCGCCGGAACAGCCGTTACCGTGACAACAATATGTGACGAAGGATGGTGATGGTGTTGAGTAGTAATAATGGCATCCAATCTGTTATTGCCATCTTTGCAGCCACACATCCCTGATCCCACACAAACAGCCTGCACGATTGTCTAAAATACAGGCTGTGAACCTTCAGAATGTTCTCAAAATATAGAGGGCAACATGCAAAAAGAGGTCATCAGTGTGTATTTGAGGTAACGTTATCACTCTGCTGCTGGCGTTAACTCGTGTCACACTGCCTATATTTCATGCTCATGCTCCAAGTCCAATTTACTGCTGTTCTATTTCCAGAGAAGACATCAATAATTTGTGGCCTAGTCTGCATACATGGATGAAGCTAGGCCTATACTGTAGCCACGCGTTCAGTCATTAGCTGTATGTACACAGACTGAACCCATTACTGGAATTAATGCACATTAATGTTTCATCATGGAGTTAGCTCCTATCACGCAGAAAACTCATGGCCTCGATTCAGTTCTGATATGTTCATGAGACAGTCTTCATATTTACATGCCCAGGGCCGGTGTTTTCAGCCAGTCTGCAGGTGGCGCTCTTCAGCAGGATGGTGTTAATAACCAAGTAACGCTTTATTATTATTATTTACCTTTATTTATCTCAGATAATTTCACAGAGAGCAGTGCTTTATTTTTACACACCCTGTTCACACTGACACAGCTACACAAATTTACACCAGTTGGGGGTGAATGGCCTTGCGCATGGGCACCTCGGTGTTGGTTGAAAGAGGGGCAACTGTTGTTTTCCTTACCTTTAGAATGCTACAGACTTTTACAATTTATTAATCAATTAACTTATGATCATCCATTAATTATAAGGTAATCATTCACAAATAGTCTACGTATTAAAAGTGAACAAGTATTTATTAATATAACATTTTGTAGATCAGGAATAAAACAGAGCTAATCACTAATCAATCTTTTGTAAATGATCAGTAAGTTTCTACATTAATTGATCCCTTGTAAGCAAGACTTTGTAATAAAAAGTGACATTGTGAAAAAAAGTCGTCATCAGAATGAAATAACATTTCATAATATTGAACAAATAGTTGTACAAATGCACAGGTTTCACAGTCTCCTAGCAAATGACTTATAAGTGATCATTATTTATAAACTGTTGCTAATGCTCCCAGCAGATGGAGTAAAAGCACAGCATCTCACACCAGTTTGTCCTGCAACAGGTTTCTATCCATTTTTCCCCTCACAGAGAAATCTCAGTTGCAAATATGACAAAATAAACTGTTCCCTTCCACCTCTGAGAGCAGAGCAGGTCCAGTTTAAACATTAAAATCAAGCTTTGTGTAAAGAGCCAACAGTTTCAGATGAAAAAACGAACAATAAGAGGTATTCTACGGTCTGGGACCTTTCCCAGAGGAAGGGTGGAGAGCCAGAGGGGACGTGACCCGCTCAGCCTTCTGGCAGCGAATCGCATACTGATTAAAACATGTCATAACTGTATCATCATGCAAACAATGACTTGTGCGTGCACTGCACATGACACATTCTGGCACCCTTCAGGTACGCCTCAAAGCTCTGTCGTGTTGTTGACACAGACAACCAGGAAATCAAACAGATGATGATGGAAATTTAAAGCATCAAAAATCGGCTGGAGATGATTCAGATGCTCAGTGTTCCCTGAAGAACACTTATGTTAGTCGGGCTTTCTGGAGATAATCAGGGGAGAATTGACCTCCCCATCTGGTCTGACAGTGCTCAGGGCACCTCATTAAAACACTGATAACCAAAGGCAGAGGTTTGACCATGTACAAGACAAGAGCAGACAGGGAGAGAAAGGCAGAGGGAGCGGAAAGCATGTCTGACAGATGGATCACAAATGTGGATGAGAGTGCCCCTTCTAAAAAAATTTACAAGAAAGTCAAGTCTTCCACATCCAGCGTGGTACATACTTTTCTTCTCTGCCTGTCAAATCCAGTCCCTTGTGCAAGAACGCTGAAGTGAAGGTGTCCAGTGCCCATCAAAAAGGCACATTTGTTGCACTTTGTTCTCACACACTGAGTGAACCGGTCCCGTTCCCAAATCTGAGTCTCATTATTTTTAAATCATTAGCCTTTGAGGATCCTGTCTTTGTCATGGCCACACTCAAATTCCCACATGGTCCATTTGCAATAAAATGAAACTGGTGAACACTGCATAGGAATGTCTGCAGGCTTCCTCTAGGTGCACATGTTGGAGTGAGGCAGAATTGCCTAAAACCGAATGCCTAAAAAGCTGTTCATGGCTGAAGCCAGGGCAAATATTTTAGATGGTTGCAAAATGTTTTGACTCTCTGCAGGTTTGTAAAACACAGTTTAGATCATTTGTGTATTCGGGCCTCTCCTTAAACAGTGAAGCACTGTCATACCACTTCCAGATAGGGTCCGAAAGGCCTGTTTTAAGGTTTGGAGTACCCCTACATAACCAGCAGTAAAATCACTTAGAGATACGACCACTTCCACGTCAAAATCAGGTTTTGTGAAGAACCACTTAAACATAGTTTTCCGTCATTAAGTCATACTTAAGATCAAATTGCTCGTCTGTTTGACTGACTTCTGGTGAGGACAGTCTCACTGTTGTGGCTAATGGCAGCTTAATCTCGACTTCAAAGTCGCCTGCTTTAAACTCCCGCTCCCTCTCTTCTCTCCTTCAATACTCTTTATCTTCCATCATTTTCTTCCATGGCCACTCTCTAATCTCACTTTGTCCTCCCCTCCTCACTTCTTTTTCTCCCCAGCCATCCCTCCTCTCCCTCTGTCCCTCTTCTCCCTCACTGGCCTCCCACCATCATCTCTCACCTTTTTTCTCCTCCTCCTCCTTCTCTCCCTCTCAGAACTCTCTCCTCCTCCTCCTCCTCCTCCTCCCTGCTCTGTTGTCCAGACACACAGGCTTCCAGTCTGCAGTGTGCTGCCAGTCTGTGAGCTGGAGAGACACTCAGATGACACACACAACAGAAACCTTCACAGAACAAACTTCGATCACAGCTTCTTGCATTTTTTCCGATTGTGGATGCGAGACCAACTTTTGCTTTTCTTACTTCCTGTGAGGGTCGATTTATTTTCACAGAGAGCTGCGATGCTTCCACTCTGCCTCTTGACTTTTGCTGGTGAGTACCAGTGCCAGTGTTGGTGCATGAGGGCATGTGTCGGTTAATGCCAGTTGCTATGATTCATACTTACCATTCCCTCTCTCTCCTCTCTTTTTCTCTCTATGTGCTCAAAGCCACCATCCAGGCCCACAACCAGCTGTTGCCAGGCTCCTGCAACTTTGAGTCCAACACCTGCGGATATACGTCAGATCCAGACTTTATGAGCTGGTCCCTGCAAAAAGATGGTACTGGGGGGCTTTAACAGATGCCCTCTAAGTTTTAAAATGTTTTTATCTTAGAGTGTAGACTTTATCGTGGCTCTTTTAGTGGTAGTTGCAGGTTTAGCCGTGATGTTGCAGTTGTTTTGATGCTGCCACTGAAGCAGACTGGTGAAAAGAAATTCATCTGGTCTGCATTGATTCCAGCATCTACGAACATCTGGAATGAGTGAAATAACAGATTTCGGCATTCTTGCTGGGTTGGTAGTGCAGCTGATACAGAGTGTGCTGTGCACACCCAAATCTAACATGTCAGTCTCAATTTATGTAATATGATCAAAGCTAGCAGATGAATGCAGATCAGATTATTTCATTACTGTTAATACCTTGTTGTAGAAATAACACAGCTGTTGCTAATCTCTCCAAACATCTCATTTTCTGTATCTGTACTGTTTTAATACAAATGATGATGTTTTGTGGAGAGTCCATGCATGAAATGTTGAGGGTGTGGCTGCAGATACATCTGAAGACAGATGTCTCATGTTGCACCTAGCAGCAGGATCCTGTCACACTAATTGCGACATTAAAAGGGGGGCCTGCTTTAAGAGGTGGAGGTCATGTTGATGTTACAAAACACTGGTGGATTTTTGACATGACTTGTACTCGCCCAAGGATCCGTCCAAGTACTGGTCTGATTCTACGTGCAAACATTGGCTCAAGGCTATTAGCTGATTTTTGTCTGAACTGTCTGACACTCATTTTTCCAAATCAGGCAACCATATTTAGGCAAGAGCCAGAATACATGTGGTTCTCCAGTGTCAGGACATATCCTAATTGTATGCTGACTTACACTATATATAAACTTAAGCATCTCTAAACTAATACCACAAGCTTGAACCTTGTACCTAGTGGTATAGTGGTAACTAAAGGAGTGGATGAATATGTCTTCCTCTTTAAAGAAACATTTTATCACTTTGGCAAATACACTTGTTTTCTTTCTTTCTGAAATTGAGAAGAGAAGATCGGTCATACGTCAAGTCATCAGGAGATTAACCTAGCTTAGCATGAGGAAGCAGGGGAATACAACGAACCCAGCTCTAAAAATGTCAAAATCAGGAATGTAAAAACAGGTTACGGTTTCAGGGGAAGTTGCGTGTTGGAACTTTTACCTCTCAAACAGCAGCTGGGTGCAGTGACTTTGCAGAGACTTGTTGTCAAACTGAGGTCGCTGACAGAAATTGCAGAAACACTGCAATGAAGTTCAGGGCAGATGGATAAACTGTTGTTTATCTAGAAATTGGTCCACTACGTAACTCCCCCTAAAACTACAAAGTGGCATATTTCCATTACAAAATGCATGAGTTAGTGAGCTTTGGAGGTGATGGATTTTGGGCAGAGCCAGGATAGCTGACTCTATCTAAGCAAGGCTAACAACATCCTGACTTCAGGTCTGTGATCCACAGACACTGTGATACCCAGTGGCGTATGGTAACTAAATGGGTACATATAGCCGAGTCACTGCCAATTAACAGCAATCAATTATTGTCATTATCAAATAGTTTATTTAAATTTTCTGAAGAATCTCTGTCATCTGCACCCATTTGATTGGTGAGGCAGACTTCCTCCTGGCATGCAAGTGTCCTGCTGCTCCAGTAACTACCGTATCTGCAGCCAGACCTGATGGAAAAACTTCTTATTAAGACTTTTTTTCCATCATGGTCCTTGCTCATAGGTGCTTGTTTGAAAATTGCTGTCTCACTGTTGATCTTCCCTCTGGGATACGTCAACTAGTTTCTCTTTTCCTGTTTCCATCCTCGTTGCTAATGCCGACAGTTTGTTAAAAAGGTCAGTGTAGTTGGTGCGTTAATGGTGTGCTCAGTTGTTGCTCATTTACTCTCATCTCTCAGTCCTCCTTTGCCTCTCTGTGTTCTGTGCAGCGAGAAGTGAAGTCACGTCAAATATATAAAGCGCTTTTTAAGTACTTTCTTCTCTTCCGAATCCAAAGAAGAAAATGACATAGATTCAAACAAGACAGCACGTCAGTTTGACTGCGTGCCAAGCTTATGATTGATTCTGTATCAGCTCGGTCCGTTCAGTGTGTAAATACAACCATTTGCAAACAATTGTAGCTTGCTGGCAAAGAAAAGAAGAAAAACATCTTGAGATGACCGAACCAAGGGTGAAATGAGCCCAGCCCTGGTGTGTGTGTGTGTGTGTGTGTGTGTGTGTGTTGCATGCCCGTGTGTTTGTCAGGACATAGGAGCCCCGGGGCGGCAGGGCATTCCACAGGGACAAATAATAAATGGCAGACGAGTGAGGAGGGGAGGTGAGGTGGATTCTAGGTTGCACCAAGGCAAAGGGTCTTAATTTTCCAGCCATTAGCATGCTTCTTCCCTACTGTTCTACCCAAAGGAAAGACTGTCTGGAAAACCGTAGCATGAGGTGTTTTTTTAAACTGTCTCCTTCTATGAGTCAGGACAGATATACAACATTTCACAAGAGACCTTCTGTTCATCCAGAATCCAGACAAACGGAAGATCGCTGCTCAGATGTGGACCGTGTTTCTACAAAATAGCAGTCTGTAAATTAATTACTGACGTTTATTCACACTTGGCATGAACTGAACTTCTTTCATGACAGCCTGACTTTTTATGCTCAAGTTGGCAAATCACTGCAGAGCTTATAAGGTTGAATCTTGAATCCTGAATTTGCATAAAGTTTATGTTCTCCAACTTCGGACTTCTCCCCTTCTTCTGTGTTACTTGTCATTTGGGAGGCATGTCCCTGACATCCCGTGGAATAGGATGAAACCTCCTCATAGAAAAACTGGACTTTGATAAAGTCACCACTGCAAACACTGTCTCACAGGTGGTCACATTAGGCCTGTTCACCAGCCAAATACCTTTAGTGTACCAGTTTTTGTTATTTGTAAGAAATGGGCCAAAACATGGAAAAAAAAGTCTGGCATAGGTTCCCAATATTTGGTCCCTGTCAATGACAAATTCTTCCTTACAGCACCAATGTTTCCGTTTTTTTCTAAATCCCATACCCTTTTGTCTCAGGCCACTTTGTTGCTGTGGATGCAGTCGTGAACGATGACCAGGATGATGAGACAGGTGCAGATGCCGGCCTACAGAGAGAGATCACAGGGATCCTGCTGAGCCCGGCTCTGGAGCAGGGCGAGTGGAGCTGCCTGAGGCTAGTCTACCAGATCACTGGGTCGGGAAGCCTGGAGGTCCTACTGCGCACAGATGGAAAGAGCTTTGACAAGCCACTGTGGAGCAGTCAGGCGCCCTCTGACAGCTGGGTCATCTCCAGCATGGACTTGCAGAACAACACTGAGCCTTACAAGGTAAAACACTTTTTAAAATAGCATTCAATTTTTTTTTTTAACCGGAGAGTAGCTTGAGGCCAAAGTCCAACACCCTCTAATGATCCCTGTACATTTTCAGAGTTTGTTTTATCCCCTATATGAAAATGTTGGATGAAACAAACAGCATACTGACACTTTAACTAGTCTTACAGCCTGAGCAGTGGCACTAAAAGTGTAGTGTTTTTCCAGAGGGAAGCACTACAGGAAAGTTCATTCACTGTCAATGTAAAGGGTTCATCCTCTGAGGACATGGACTGTGCTCATTAAGTTTCATGGCTAACTTTGATCCCTTCACTGTGCCACTGGAAACTGGTTGGAACTGGAATTTTCTTGATGGTGGCACAACAGAAAAGGTCGGAGGGTCACCAAAACATTCTTCATACTCATCATAAGGGGACCGTAAATATGACCAGTTAGCTTAATGTAAATGTAACCTTTAGTTCTGGAAATATTATCGGCAAATCTAAACGTAAATGTAAACTAAAATCATTTGGAATCATTTAAAGCACAGCTAGCAAAAAGGAGTGAGTGAAACAAAGTCTAAAACAAAAACCAGAGATTTAGAAAATACATTTAAGAAGGTTGAAATGTTTTGAGATTTTGAGTCATGAATCTGAGCATAAATCATACTTCCTACATCCTAATTTTACAAGAAATCCTTCTAACACATTGAAACAATTATTTCTTTATCAGAGAACTTTGTCAGACTGCTTTATGAGGGAAAGGAGACTCAAAGCAACTGAACTGACAAACAGCTTCTCCGGATTGGGCCATAAGCAACATCTCCCTTTTCTGAAAATGTTTTGACTAATTTACTGAAACCATGCTAATTCACCATTCATTTACTAATTATTTGCAACTTACAGAATATAATGAAAGGATACAAGCACACTGTATAACTGCTGGCGGCGGTGCAGAGAACATTTCAGACATACAGGTTGACATAACACATGCCGGCCCAAATTGAGGCCAATATGAAGTGTGTGGAGAGACACCCCCTGCCTACGCCCACCCGCATTATCTAAACACTGTGTGGGAAAAGTAAAACACATGTTTATATTATACGCAGAGGCAGAGTTGAATCTGACAGGGTTGTGACCCTCATGATGGTTAGTGGGGTCTGTGCCACGGGCCCCTCAGGGCATAAACATATTTCAGTCCAGATCTAGCTGAAAAAAAATAATAGGTCAGAGGTTTAAACTTCACACTGATTGACAAAATGTTCTGCAAACCCAAACCCACCAGCTTATTCTCATGGCCATAACTGCTTACAAAAGTGACGCCTCTGTGTTGCAAATTTCAAATGACAGTCATGAAAATGTGCTGTTGTTTCAGTTAAAACTGCTTTAATCACTTTATTTTTCCCATCCAAGTAATAATTCAACATGTTGTGAGTATACTTTTTTTTCCGAGAGTTAGAAGAGAAAGTCAATACCAATTCACATTTGAGACTTAAGCTGAAGGAGGATGCATTAGGTTAGCTTAGCATGAAGACAGGAGGCAAATATTTACACCATGTAACTGCCCCTAAAGCAATGGAACAAATCATTTTTACACCACTCAAGAGTGATATCAATCTACTCATCGAACTCTTAGACAAAATTCCTTTGACAATGAAAAGCTACTGGATGGACAGCAGCTGTAGCTAAAGTGCTTTTTATTGCTTGAGATTAATATCTTTTAATAATATTTTTTCATTTTTTATGTCATTTGAACATATTTTCTGAGAAATAATTTATATAAAAAAGAATAAAAATCAAATGCCTTTGTTGTTTTGACAAACCCACAGAGAATTATTAGCAAATTTGTAGCGCTACAGAGCATTTTAGCCTCTTTCAGCTTATAGTTTTGGTTTAATGGCACATTTACTCTACACAGTGCAGTTTCCTCTCATCAATCCAGTTTAAAGCAGTGGCAGGCAGCTCTTTTTAGCAGAAAAACTACCTGTGTAACATCTGTCAGCTGAAGAGCCAATTATTTTTCTCAGGAGACCAAACCAGAGCTTAAAGGAGTGAATATCGGACATGCGTTCATCAGGTGGGCACAAACATGACTCCAGATGAATGCTAGTGTTGCTCTGTGTCTGTTGGATGTTGACATAGACAACACACACACACACACACACACACACACAATGTACAAGCCCTGATCTCCTGTTTTAAGAAAAGTTTCTTCTTTGTCTTCCTGTGTCGCCTTTTTCTGTGTAAGTGATCTTAATGTGAGCCTGCTGCTCACCAGAGTTCTGAAAGTAAATTAGATTTCTGTGTGTTTCATGCGTGCACTTGCTTTGACCTTCCTTACGTTCAAACACCTCTATGATGTCACTCGTGTGTCGCTCCATATCACGGTTGCAGGGTATTACTGAACATGTGTTACTGATTAGGTTGTCATCGAAGGTAAACCAGGACAGAGCCCTGGGAGCAGCGTGGCCGTCTTCGAGATCCACATAAGCCCCGGATACTGCCTGGGTCAGTGACTTCACACATACATCACCTGCACATCTTTCCTAAACAAAAAGAAGAAAAGAATTCACATATGCTCTGTTCCTCTAACTCACACACAGACACGCATAAACATATTGGGATCATTATCTAATTAAAAGCCCATTGTACCCACACCCATAGGTGTGTTGCTGATTTGTCAATTTTCTGTATGTAGAGTGTGATTTTGAGGATTCTCACCTGTGTGGATACAGTAATCAGTGGAACGCCAATGTAAACTGGTATGTTGGAGGAGGCGGGCTCCAGCTCCTTCACAACAATGTACCAAATGACCACACATACAGCAACAAGACAGGTGAGTATTATTCATACAAAGGTGTCTTTATCTACTGACTTAGGACTTTGGAGTTTGGACGGATGAGCAGGTAAATGCTATTTCAAAGACTAGTGTGAAGGATTTAGTGCAGATTGCGACCAGCTGAATACCCCTCGTCTCACCCCTCCCTTTCTAAGCATGTAGGAGAACATGCAGTGGCTGCGAAACTTGCAAAAAACTTGAGAGGGCCTCTCTGGAGACAGCGTTAGTATGTCTGTTGTGGGCGAACCCACTTCCTCTGTAGATAGAACGAGCTCATTGTAAGGTAACAAGAACACAACAATTCTTATTTTCAGGTTATTATACACATATTAAAATATGACAATGAATATTTGTCCATTTCTGCCAATAGAGCCCCCTAAATCCTACACTACAACTTTCCTACTACCAGGATTCCAAAAAAGTCTGTGTGAAATATGCATATAATTTCCTAAAAATAGGCTCAGCAGTTTCCTGAATCAGCTGGGGACTGTAGTTTTTGGCATAAGTTACTCCAACAGGAGTAAATTGTGTATTTGTGGGAAACTATTTTCAGTGGTAGATCATTACACATTTAGTGATGTAATACATAATGTCACCTAATGGAACAGGGCATCTCAATGACGTGCTTTTCGTAGTTTTTGGACAACAGTGGAACTCTATGACGCAGAGGAATAAGATCCTACTAATACTTGTTAACAGGATCAATTCATTCTTGGTTTTGGTCTTGCATTTCACAACCTGATTCACATTTAAACTCCCTCTCAGGTCACTTGATGTACGTGGACTCCATCTACGCCAAGACTTTCAAAGAAGTGGCCAAGCTGGTGTCTCCCATGACGACGATGCCCATGTCCGGCTGCCTGAGTTTTCAGTACCAACGGAGTGAGGAGACAGGCAACCTTTTCTCTGTTTTCACCAGGGACCAACTAGGTCAGTACCAGGAGCTGTGGAGGGCAGGGACAGAAAACCAGAGTGACTGGAGCAGGATGCTGGGAGAATGGATGCCTGTGCAGGTGGACCTGAAGGCACCGTATGCTGTACAGGTCAATATGAGCATGTCATTGCATTTTAAAGCTCTATGTTATTACTTTCACGTAAACTGATATTTAAGCAAGCCAGTTTTTTTCATATTGCACATTTCTGTGCAATTCAAGCAACTTCATCCTGTTTTGTTCTGACTTGAATTGCTACCAGCATTCTGCTTACTAAAGATCTAAGCAGATCAGAAATGGCCCAATGTGATTTATAAGCTAGCTGCAGTGCTTTAAAGTCTATTCTAGAAGTCACTGAAACCATGGGTAAAGATTTAAGATTTAAGAAGAGTAGCATGCTCAGTTTTTGTTAGAAATCTGGCAGCAATGTTCGGAATGAGCTGATGTTGTCTGATGGTCGTTTTGGGAAGACCAGACAAGAGACCATTACAATTGTCCACCCTGCTGGAAATGAAGGCATGAACGTGTTTCTCCAAACCTCGTCTGGACTCGAGACCTCTTGTTCTTGATTTCTACGAGATTTCTTCGGTTTTCCTTTAATAACCGTGGAATCAAGAAGAGCAACAACGTTCTTTCCTTCTTGTTGTCAGATTCAATGATCTCCATCTTGTCTACATATACTTCAAAGGAATTCAATAGCATCCAGCTATTTGGTTGCTCAAAGAATTGACAGAGTGAGTGAAAGAGACCATAGTCACACAAGAGCAAAATAAATTTGAGTGTCATCTGCATAGCTGTGATTAAAGGCAGACTTTGTTACTTTTGAAGGTAGAAATAATACTCTCTTACTCTTACAAGTGAGATATTGAATTAATAAGCAATAAACTGCTCAGGTTCACAGTAAGGGGTTTTGCTACCACAGCCTCATTTGGTCTGGTACAACCAGTAGCTACTGGTGGCTAATGTTGAAGCTGATGTTAACTGTTTAATTTTTCTGACTCTTGGCTGACTCTTCTCATTTAGATCATATTGAAAGAAACTGACTCAAGATAATCTTGCAAATTGTAAACCACCATTAACCTTGGTTGCCATCTATGGCCACAGTGGCCACTGTTTTTTAAGGTATCAGAATTTCTTAGTATGGTATGTGGTGTGCTGCTTAGTTCTCACAAACATCATCAAAAGTGCAACAAACTGCAGTTCTGTCCAAGGTCTTGTTATTGTGCCAAGTTCACGTAGAGCTTTGAAGAACAAAAACTCTGCTGTTATAGAGAGTTGAAATTTTCCTGTGAGCCTTTCTTTGTTTCCCTTTTGGCCTTGCGGCGGTGACCCCTGTGAAGGGGCTCTGGTGGGCAGGTTTGTAAGACTTGTGAGATGTTTTCTTTTCTTCCATCTCGCTGAAAGATGCTCTTTGCTCCTCATTCTGTCTTAAAAATATGCAGGGCCCTTTTTTCCTGCCTTTGAGCTTACCAAGTTTAGCTTGTGCTAAATGCATAAAGAATTGTCAGTGCTGGTACCTCAAACCTGTATTTATGTTGTACATAAATTTTCCTTCTGTGTGTGGGCACACAGCTGCAAGCACATAATATCAAGCTGCTTTGCATATGAGGGTCTGTCTCTGTGTGTCTGTCTGCCTCTCCAGGTGGTCTTTGAAGTGGCTTTTAACAGTCCGAGAGGGGGACGCGTTGCAGTTGATGACATTTCCTTTTCTCCAGAGTTTTGCAGCACAGACACCGGTGAGCTGCAGCCACAGCTGCTCACTGTTAATTCTCAACAGGCTCATTTTAATGTCACCATCACAGCAGTTTTATTTATAATATAAAGCTTTCTGAGGGAACATCCTGCACATCTAAAATGTTAACATTTTGAGGATTTTAATAGCTTAAAGCTCTGTTAGCAGCCCATAGAAGCTCAATAGCCATGAGATCTTTAACAGCTCAAACACTGGAGGTTTCCATGCAGTGAGGATGAAAATGTCAAGTTTGTCCTAAGGGTGGTACTATCAGCCCAAAGTTTCATGCCTAAGCATAAACGTGCTCATTGAATTTCATATGTGTAGCATTTGAGGTAGAGATTTCCTCCATATGGCTGAAAGTGAACATATTTACCTGACTGTGCTGCTAGAGGAAAAGTCAAGAGTGTAGGATTCATCGCCTGGAGGTTACAAATATCCATACAGATTTGATGGGAATATTGTTGATAAATCTTGCCCCTTACTGAAAGCAGGGACACAGAAGTGTCATGCTGATTCCATACATTTGTCCAACAGAGCCGACCTTTGACCCCTCCATTGCCAACTGTGACTTCGAGTCAGGTCTCTGCCACTACACCCAGGACCAGGCGACGGGATCCTCGTGGAGGAGAGTGTCTGTGAAGCCCAACATATTTAGGAACGGGGACCACACCACAGGGGCAGGTGGGATAAAACTACAGATATTGGATTTCAGAGCATTTCTAGTATTTAAACCTGCATTAAAGAGGAACTCCACCAGTTTCACACACTGAAGTGTTTTTCCTGGTTTTGAGGAGTACTACTGATATATGTGAAAAAAGGCTGTAAAAAGCCTTCTGTGGCTCCAGAGCTGTGTGAAGTCAGGGAAATGTCCTCAAGTGAGTTTGCTTGTGGCTGACGACGACAAAATTGTGGTGTGGAGTCGAAAAGAAGTGACTTTCCCACCCTTCTGTAGCCTCCTTGTGCCTGTTTGAGGCTTGAAGGTACACTAGCTGCTACAGGCATACCAAAAAAAAACTAAATCTGTATGGTCGAGTGAATCCAGTTGAGTTGCATTGTGGGTAGCGCAGGCCCCAGAGAAGAATTTTAATTTTCATCCAGTTTTTCTGACTTAACATTGGCTTGTGGGGGACTGTGGGGATGCCAGTGGTTCGAAGATCAGGGAAAATAGTTTGACGACCACTGCACACCTCCTGCCTTGCACCAAACACCAGATGGACAAAGCTGGGGACCAGCTTGTCGTGGCCAAAAACCAGTTCATGCAGCTTTAAAAACAGTGAAACCTAAGGATGTGGCACTGTGGAATAAAGCAAGATTTGAGGCTGATAAACAGTTGAAAACCATGGACATCAAGATCAATGCCAGGTGCGAGTGGCGATGGGAACGTTCATGGCAAGCAGATTCAGAGGAAGAGAAAGTTTTGCATGAAAAATAAAGGCTGTCTTCTCCTTCCAGGATCTTTCCTGTTGGCTCACTCCCGGCTGAGCCCACGCGCCGGTTATGTTACCCGCCTGATCGGTCCAACTCTGCCTGGGAACATGAAGTACTGCTTGAGATTTTACTTCTCTCTGAGGGGTGAGTGGCACCCAAAAAGTCCCCGGATGTGTGTTGGTGTTCGCATCTATGTGTGAGTTGCGCTGTGATTTATTGTACTGACTCACCGACCAGAAATAACTCTGGCGACTGCAGGTTTCAACCAGACGGAGCGAGCTCTCACAGTTTATCTGCAGCAGCAGCAGCAGAGCGGCAGCCAGGAGAAGATCTGGACCCAGGGGGAGAAGTCCAGAGGAATCTGGATCGCGACGGACGTCACCTTCCAGACATCGCAGCCTGCCAAGGTTGGAGGAGAGGAAGTGGAAATATCCCATCAGTCAGAATAACAATGGAGAAGATATCACAAGACATGTGAAATATAAACAAAGGGATACATAGAGAGGAAATAAAGAAAGAAGGAGGGAAAGAGGAAAAAATGAATAAATAAAGAAATTAATGAGTTAATTAATTAATTAATGAGGATAGAAAGAAGGGAGCAACAAAGGGAGCAAAGGGATAAACCCATGAAAACACATTGACAAACAAAATGTACAACAGAGTAATAAATCGAAACAGGTCGAAGCAGGAAGAGGCAGGGAAGTGAGAAACTAATCAGCAAATCAAGACAAAAGCAAATGAAGAAAGACGGCAAGGAAGGAAGGTGGCAAGGGATAAAGGAAATGAATGAAAATGAAATGCTAACATGCTCACAGGTACAATGCTAACATGCTGATGTTTCATCGTGTCAGTTTAGCACTTTATTATGCTGACATTGTCTATTCAGAACTAAACAAAACGTATAGACCAAAGTACCAGAGTAATGAAAAATTCAACTTCATGGTAAAATTTAAGGGCTCACAAAAGTTATTACAATTAGTCCTAAATTAAATTGACATTCATCCAATAATTGTCGAGACATTTCACTAAAACTGAAACGATCAACCTGCTGTGGCACAGGAGAAAAAGAATGCAGGACAGAAGCAGGCCGAACAGATGAATGATCACATGACGAAAGAAATCACTATTTGCTTTCTTAAAAAGCTTCACTTTCAGCTTGTGATCTCTCCATTTCTTTCATTCACTCCACAGCTGTTGTTAGAGCAAACAGTATCATGTGTTCTGCGGGATGAGAATGAGCTCATCTGGATGCCAAAGGGCTCAAACGCTTTCCCCGCTCTGGCCTTTTGTTCCCCCCTTCGCAGCCTGAGCCACTTTCAGAAACACTGATTGATCATTTCTTCCCTTCCTCACGAGGGATTTCAGAGTCTCGCACAAACATGACAGCACAAAATGAGCTGCAGCCACAGCAAAGTGTTTGTGCTTTGGTTCTATTTAGGGCTGATCTGTGAATGATTAATGGCTGTAAGAAAGTACACAGTTCCTCTGGGATGGTGAAGCTGATGAGGACGCCTCTGCCCACTGTTGTCCCCGCTGTTCAGGTGGTTTTCGTCAGCACCTGCAGGAGCTTCTGGGACTGCGGCTCTGTGGCTTTGGATGACATCAGCGTGAGCCTGGGAGACTGTGAGTTAACAGCAGGTAAGAACTGAATGAAGTCAACAACTGTTAACTGATGGCTGTTTTTCAGCGTTGACTGTCACCATTAAGTGTCACCTAACATAAAGTTAATAACTTTCTTCTCCTGTTGCAGGCTCGTTGTCGTTGTCTCTCCCAGGACACTGTGACTTTGAAGCTGGCCTGTGCGGTTACACTCAGGACAAGCAGAGCGACGGTGCTGACTGGGAGTGGAGGAGAGGACCAACCCCGACCTCGTACACCGGGCCAAGAGGAGACCACACCTCGGGGCTCGGTGAGGGTCCCCTGCTTTAGCTCTCCACTGCGACACCCTGCTTGCGGGTTACACAGAACACAGGCGTGTTAAAAAAGAGGTAGATAAGGTTGAATTTTTATGCTACAGTACACGAATATGACTTTTGATTGACAGGCTACTACCTGCACATGGAGGCGTCGCCCATGCTGCCCGGTCAGAGTGTCCGCCTGCTGTCCCGCCCTCTGAGGGGCTCCAGGGGGCCTCAGTGTCTGCGCTTCTACTACCACATGTACGGCTCGGGCACGGGCCAGCTCAGCATCTACCTCAGCAAGGACGGAGAGGACGTGTTGCTGTGGCAACGGAGCGGCGAGCAGAGCATCGCCTGGCTGAGAGCCACAGTGGAGTACCAGTGTGACAGCCAGCATCAGGCAAGAGTGCGACAAAATGTCTCCAAGCTGTTTTATATTTAAAGACAATCATGGCAGCTGACGTTTCAGAAGAATAACATGTGTAGGGCTGCAAATATTCATTATTTTCACTACAGCTTAATCCATGACGATTTTTTCCAAAGCAGAGAATGTTCAGTATTGTAACCTGCTAAATCACCTAAGCGATTAATTGATTATCAAAATTACTATTGAATAATTTCTGGAAATTGACTAATGCACTTTGCCAAACACACGCACGCATACACACCTATTTCATAATATCTAAGAAAAATACTTTAAAAACTTGTATTTAAGTACATTTACTCAAGTACCTTAAATGAGTACAGTTTTGAGGTACTTAACTTTAGCATTTCCATCTTATGCTACATAATACTATCTACTCCATTACATTTCTGTGGGAGATATTCTACTTTATCATCCACTACATTTATCAGACAGATCTTACATCAAAAAACATCTGCTAAGATACTAAAATACAGTCACTAAAGATCAAAGCAATGCTTCTCAAACTTTTTGCCTTCTGACACGATTAAAGAAGTTGTGTCTAGTTGTGTCTAGTTGGAGCCACTTGTCACGTCTGAGGTCTAAAGAAAATGATCCAGTATTAGAGGAAAGGTCAACATGTGAATATGATTTCCTCTCGCATTAATCATCTCAGGACCCCTGACATTTATCTCGTGACAGATACGGGGCTGTGCGCCGAGGTTGGGAACCACTGTACAAAACTAGCTAACTGTATATAAATATAATAATAATATCACAGTCACATGGGACATTTGCCTGCAGAACTAGTACAATTTTTTTTAGAGTTTCAAACACATTTTGCTGGTATTACTTGTGTGCTTTTAAGTGGGAATTTAAATGGGCTTTTATGTTTAATGGCATATTTTCACATTGTTGTACTTTCTAAAGTAAAAGGTCTGAGTGCTACTGCCTGTGCTCACAGTGAGAAGCTGACTGCGAAAAGGTGCCTATAGGCAAATGTTTCCCTCTTTGTGTCACTGTTTCAGATTGTGTTTGAAGCAACCAGGGGTTCATCAGTGAGGAGCGACATCGCCATTGACGACATTGTCTTGGAAGGTGGACCTTGCCCAGGTAAACAATCTATTAAGATATTTGTTGATAATACGGCTAAAGATTAAATGTCAAATAATGACGTGGAGCTTCCTAATTTCTCTGTTTCCCTGCAGAAATTGAGATCAAGGCCACCGTGGGAACCTCCAATGAGATAGAGTAGAGAGCAAGAGGCGAGCAGCTGTGTAGGATGCATGAACCCCTGGTTTTTGCACATTACAGACTCCTGACTCCTACATGTCAGTCTGAACATGTAGGAATGTTGGCAAAAGGAAACTTTTCGTTTAGTTCTATTTTCATGGAGCAACACATATCAGTTGTGTCATAGTCAGCATTTCTCTCTGCCCTGTAGCAACAGAGAGTGTGTTTAACTGTGTTTTTCTTCACATTTATATGCATTAGATTAATGCTCATGGCTCAAATAAAGTGAGAAGGTTATTCAACATTATTTCGATTTTGCTTTTTTCCAGCCGAGAGCAGCAGTTGATTTTACTGTCACCTAGTGGCAATATAGCTTAAGCATGAGCTGAATATTAACGAGATGTAGAAAGACCGAATGATTAATGTTATACAGTCATAGATAAGAACAGGCCATCAGCCCAAAATCGTGCACAAGTCCAATATGATACGGACAAGCATTTAAATGTCTCAGTGCAGTGAGATTGTAGTCATGCTGAAAGCAGCAGGACATGTTCAGAGCACTTGTACTGCACACGAATACAAAAGCAAAATCTGCGAGAAGATAAAAGCAATATATTCCGATTTATTCAAACCTCATACATACATACTATACTGTACATTTCAATGAAAAAGAGACTGAGTCTGTAATGTTTCACTTGGTCCCACAGCTGGTCGTTACATAATACATGTGCCGTCTTTCAGGTATTTCATGGTCTCCATCTGCTGCGTCATTGCCAGAACTTCCTGAAAGCCGGTGCTGAGTCCAGACATGTGCTGGAAGTATGCCTCCTTCTCCACCTGCACCGACAGATTATTCACCCCGGCGTCTTTCAAAATGGCCGTCACCTACGGATCAGGGGAACCACAGAGTCACAGACCAATCAGAGCTGTCAATGACACTAATTCAAAGTTTTATGGCAGTTCGAGGGACCATTAATCGCGATAAGAATTTTTAAAAAATGACAAAATGAGTGAAGGAACAGAGAAAGCCTTCAGACATGGAGTCTGCAGTGAAACATCCGCGTGATTCTACCTGCTGTATGATCCTCTGCTCCACCACATCTGACATGATCTGGAGGTGGATGGTGCCTGCGATCATGTTGGCTGAATGCCTCCAGAAATGAGGGTCTCTGTACGACAAAACTCCTTCAATCTTCTCGATCTGAAATGACATTCAAAGAAAAAACTATTTTTTAACATATCTGCTGCTGTGGTGATAAAGATTTCATGATAATGCTCAAGACCTTTCCGGAATGACTTACCTTGTCTTGATGAGAGTGATTTGATTGACTCAATTTCAATAAATTATCATTGTTTCAAGAAAATGGGATTTACAACATGTAAACAAGTTAATAATAAAAAACTCTAAACGGTAGAAAGCACAGAGAGCACATGCCTCCACTAAAGCTGCATCATCATCTTATTTTGTTGTTTTAACTACAAAATGTGAATCATGGGACATGATCACCAAGGTGCCCGTCCATGTTCAAGTCAGTGCAGAAGTCAAGAATTTTTTTATGTTAATCTATACATTCCTGGACCTGATACATCAGTTTGATGGGCAGAAAAAGCACCATCTATTAACGAAAACTGCGGTAACTTTGTAGTTGTGTGCGATTCCTCACTTTTTCCAACGCGCTGTTCAGGTCCTTCTCATTTTCTGGGGGAGTTCGTAGGAGGAGAACCTCGCAGGCGTCCTTCAGCAAGGGGATGACGCTGAGAAAAATGAGCGTGGCGATGAAGAGCGAGCAAATGGGGTCGGCAATCAACCAGCCGAACTGACGGATGAGGATGGTAGAGATGATCACGCCGATGCTGCCCAACGTGTCAGCGAGGACATGGAGGAAAACACCTGGAGGAAAGAAAAAGCATGAGGATTTTATCTGGCTGCAACTTCCTTTCCCACACTTTCCACAAAGTTCTTTTTTTTGTCCAGCAGAAACACACACCTCTCATGTTAGCGTTCATGCCTCCACCCCCGGAGCCGTGGGAGTGCCCGTGTCCGCCGTGCCCGTGGCCGTGTCCGCCATGAGAGTGGCCGTGGCCCCCGTGGCTGTGCTCGCTGTGGGAGTGGCCGTGGTGCGAGTGACCGTGGTCGTGGGACGAGCAGCTTTTGCTGCCGTGGGAGTGAGCGTGACTGAAAGCGCAGATACCCACCAGGTTGACCAGTAAACCTCCGACAGACACTGGCTGCAGGAGACAAAAACAGGAGAGTGAAGACTGACGGATGTCCAATGACTCAATCAAAGGAAATATCATGTGTCCTGTGTCACTCTTAAAACTTTGTTCCAAAGCTAGTAATCACATGCTTTAATTGATCACTGTCTTCCAATATATTACCGCATGCTTATCAGCTGTAACCTGTAAACAGATGTTTCCCATATTTAAATAATATTCTCTATAAAAGTGCTTGCTCCCACTGAGGCAGCCAGTAAAGGTGATTTGGATGAGGTAGAACTTGAGATATCTTGATGCTTGAGTTGTCTGCTGGACATCATAATGTGTTTGTCATGATTACCATCAACGTATAAGAGTGCTGTATGTTTATTTTGTCATGTTTTACTCAGATATATATATTTGGTGTTTGGCTTGCTTTCCTTTTTGTTGTCTCTTGCCTCTGTAGGTAATGTAAGAAGCATCTGTGTGTGGGCTGGGCAGCTTTAGGTGTATGATACTTGAATAAAATTACCCTAACCCTAACCCATTGAAAATAATACTAAAATGAAACAACTGTGCAATGTG
This sequence comes from Chelmon rostratus, assembly GCF_017976325.1. NCBI lineage: Eukaryota > Metazoa > Chordata > Actinopteri > Chaetodontiformes > Chaetodontidae > Chelmon > Chelmon rostratus. The sequence goes on along the minus strand of NC_055676.1, from coordinate 8,590,283 downwards.
CGGCTCTGTATTAGTAGATACTTAACATTAAATGACATAGGTAAAATAAATGATGAGGACATATCAAATGAAGTGCATCAACAGGTTCAACACTCAATCACAAGCCTTTACATCAAGAGGCAGATGCAGTTTACTCACAGTCAGCATGTCTGTGTTTATATTGGGAGGATCCAGCACACGGGTGACAGACTCCACAAACACAAAGAAAGCGATGACCATCAGGAACAGGCCATTGATGAAACCAGAAAGTATTTCAACACGACCGTACCTGCAAAAAGCAAGAGTCCCTATTCAAACCTCCAGCTGAATTTTCAGTGCTTTCAATTATTTCTCTGTCATCAAAGCCTTTTCATGTGTTCTTGATGGGCTTTACCCATAGGAGAAGATCCTGGTAGCTTTCCAGCGGGTCATGAGGGCAGCAAATAATCCGAGAACTAAAGCCGAACAGTCAAACAGCATGTGGAAGCCATCGGAGATCAGTCCCAGACTGTTGGTCCAAACACCATAAAAGAGCTCCACGAAGGTGAAAGCCTGAAACATGCAGAGCAGCAAACCTTACATTAACTCACAACAACTACAGCGTATTTGGAGTCAAATTTCAGCCTCAAAACTTGTATTCTGATGTCAGAAATTTTAATCCATACATTTTCCTGGCTATAAATAAATAAATCCCCCCCCACCTCAATTATATCCATGATATTCTGTACATACCAGGTTGAGACACAGGAAGTAGAAGATCTGTCTGGAGTCATATTCCTCCAGGATCTGCTTCAGGGAATCTTTGATGAACCGTGGGAGGGACTGTGACGTATGCTGCAAGGCATCACCCATGAAGTTGTACAGAGGGGTCCCTTCGGGTGAGTAACCCACCAAGGTGCCTTTCTGACCTTTCTTTGATGGACAAGAGAGAATACTGGAGGCTGATAAGAGAGAGAGAGAGATAACAAAAGGGAGGAAGGGGGGTGAAATCAAGGTCGATGTATGAAATGTTGACCCAACATTTAGAGAGTACATCTTCATATCTGATGAGTCTTAACCTTGTGAATGCTCGCAACCCTTAATGTGAGTATTAGTTGTTGTCATGAAGTTAATATCATATTCTCCTGCAGTTACTTACACATGATGAAGAAGACAGCGCTGACGAGCACTCCACCAGAGAGCACATGCTCTGTGCTGACCTGCTGGGGCGGTTTGCTCATGGAGCGCAGCTGGTCGGTCAGCGGGTGAGTCCAGAAGTTGGCCAGCAGCAGGGCGCTGAGGAAGAGGGCGATGGTGCCGTAGCGGGCGCACCTCGGCGTCTCCATTTTCGTGCAGCAGATGGCCTCGACGTAAAACTCCAGGATCATTACGGAGAAGATGATCATCCCGAAAGGCAGGATGAGGGACGACCATGATTCCACTTTACTCTGGTGTTGAGACGGAGTGAAAAAACAGTCAGCGAGGAGGTCAAATAAATTATATGATGCATAGTCCGCATGTGAGGCCCAGTCCTACTGTAGCGCAGGCAGGTTGTGTTTTCACCATAGTAACAACCTTGGCAGCGGGTCTGTGTCTTGTTGACAAGATGAAGCAGTGACCTCCAAAGTGAACTCCGCCTCTGTTCCTCAATAAAAGTGGAATACTAGCATGATATTTATCTGTAAACATGTAAACACACCTGTTAGCAAGGCCAGAGCCAGCACTATATGGCCCACGTCTGCCATTGCACAAATCTCCTTATGTAAACAACGGAGACAACAGAGACAACGGTGCATGTCTCTCTACACATCAACGCTGCAAACAGGGTTTCTGAATATCTTCATCCTGGAAAGGGTTTCTTAAAAGCTCAGTTTTCAGTGACCTAAAACTGTGTTTGTTTGGACATTTTGAAAAATACAGATGTACGTGTGGACGAGGCATGAGTGACATGGATCAGTCAGGCCGTCAGTCTTCTCATCCTAACAGGGAAAATATATGGATGACAATACTGAGGCAGCAATTCTTGTGATTTATATTTTGTATTTTGTTTATATATTGTATTTTGTAACTTGCCACGTCCTGATAACAGCTCACTATTTCTCACAGTCACATTACTCCAGACCTTTGTGAGCTTCGGCATGCCACCCAGTTAAAATGGGCTACAAAGATAAGGTTTCTCATTTTGTCACATAGTCTAGGAACTTACTTCTGTGGTTGCTGAGAGCACTATGACCCAGGGCAGCAGCACCACAGCAGAAACCAAGTTGTCAAGGGCATAGAGGCGTTTTGCACCACCAATTTCCACTGACAGTTTCCTGGAGGCTGTGTGGAAGCCCACCTTCAGGCACAGGGAGACCACCAGCAGCACAACACCACCCTGCCGCGAAGAATGGGAAGACAGAGGGAGGAAATTCATTTAGAAAGCAAAACCAATTCTTCATGCTTCCTGCAGCACTAAACCTTAAATTAAATATGGGGCACAGGCTTTGCTTACTTTGTGATCTGCAACCCCTAAAAATGCAATGGCAGTGTAGAGAAAATGAGTGAGCGCGCTATCATGATGTCCCTCAGCTGGTTAGAGGACAAGTCAAGGCCAACACAGTGCAAACAGAGAAATGTGATCATGCACAACGCAAACAGATCAGGACTGTTAAACAGCTGTAACTGGTGTCCCTCATGACGAGCAAAGGATACGGTGCTCCGCCATCTTTGCCATGAGATCATCGTTGTCAAAGAGGAGGAGGCAGATCACAGCGATGATGAATAAAGCAGCTCCTCTGGTCTGTGCAAAATCATAGACAAACCAACAGAAATTCATATTCATATACTTCGACCTGCGATATATTCACCTACAGCAGTTACAAACTTTGTTTCCATTATATTCTTGACATTGGGAGTCTTTGCCTCCATCTGACCACAAGGTAAACAAACAGCAACAAAATTCTCTCTGAAAATAGGAATTCTGTTCTACTTGATGAAGAATTAAAGAATAATACTGAATACTGGCCAATTGTAACTTTAGTCTTATTTTCAGAGTTTTGGCCATCATTTCTATTAGTTATGATCAATCTGTACTCACCAAAGTTATTGCTGAGATCTGAGCACAAGATGAGTACAACATAATTAGTAGTGACAGGAATGATGGCCAAAACAACAAAAAAAAGACATGTGGTAGGAAACTGGAATTATCCTTTAAAAACTGCTGAAGTGAGCGAGTGGTCATCTGCATGAAACCAGCCAGTGGGTGTAACAACTGACACTATAATACATTAACGAACAATGTAAATGTAACGGGTTCAATATCTGAGTAATTTCTTGTCAGAATCACAAGCTTTTCAGACCAGTTGTGTGAATTTGTGGCCTCTTACCTTAGACGGCCCACCTCCAGAGCTTGTGAACAAGACACCAAGAAGAGCAATAACTACCACATCACTGTGTTCAAAAAGCAACAATGTCCTGTAAAAGACACAAGCCAGATTTAAATCACACGCTGAAGGCAACAGAGTCTGCATGAGCACATAAGACACAAACACGCACAGTTAAAACCACACATTTATGCTTGCATGCACACTTACTGTATATACACTCTTGTTGTCATTAACTGCTATGAAACACTTTAACACATATTTATGGTGACATTTTACCTTAGAGGTCCACAGAGAGTTAGACCGAAGAAGCCCAGGAGGGATATGACGCAGCTGAAAACAGCATGCTTCAGTAATTTTATCCACTACGAAGAAAACAGATTTTAAAAGGGTTTAACAAACATTTACAGCATATATCCCTACTGTTGTGACGAATGGAGAAGAAATGGCATCTGAATTTATGATTCGCACAGAAAAGCTTGGATCATGCACATGTTGAAGAGGAGAAATTCTGACAAACCTGTCTTTTTGAGATTACTTTTCCAGAGGAGAAAGGCTTTTGAAAGAAAAGCAGAATAACAGCACTCCTGAGAAAGGAGAAGGGACACTGTCAGCATGTTGTCATGACCAATACATCCCAAAACACAAATAGTAATACATAACACCAAGCGCAAGTTACATAAAATGGACTGAATGAAACCTGAAAATGGGCCAAGCTTATGAGCACTTACCCTAATTTTAGTATGAAGATGAACTGGACAATGTGAACAACTTTTAGGATATCATAAGATTCAAAGATCCCAAGAGCCTTGAGGACCTTTGTGACAACCAGTAAGACTAAGTACCTGGTTAACCTGAAGAGGAAGAAAATATATTAGTGCTGGAGATGCATGAAACAGAAAAAAACAACCATCCTAGTAAAGGTTTTTCACACTGAGCTTCAGCACAATGTTTGTACTATCACACTAAATCTGCGCTGAAACAATCCATCAATTAATCGACTGGACAAGGGGAACTAAATCATTAACAAAGGTGATAATCAACTGATCATTGAAGTCACTCATCAAGCAAAAATACCAAACATTCACTTGTTCCAGCATTTCAAATGTTAAGATTTGCTTCTTTCCTCTGTTGTATATTATTGTAAATTCAAGATTATTGAATTTCTGACACAAGAAGCACCTTATAGACATCTCCTTCATCTCTGGGTAATGGTGTTGGGCATTTTTCACTGTACGACATTCATAGACTTAACAGCTAATCAGTTTAATGTATAGAGAGATCAATCATGAGATGAAGCCATAACTTATGTTTAGTTGGTGTTGCTGGACCAGATCACCAAACTGTAACATTCACACTAACGTTACAGCAGCAGTGATTTGGATTAATGGCTAGAAAATACCAGTAATAACTCGCATCAGTTGGATGAGTTTAACGTAAGATTAAAAAAAGACACTTACCTAGAATTGGGCACTTCGACCATTCCCAGTTTGCCCCCTGAAAGTACGTTGCTGCTGTATTTCTCTTCCATTTTCAAGCACTCAAACCCGACCAGTTTAAGTTGCAGTATTTATGTCCCAAAGATCACAACATCACTGTTGCCTGAATGATGAAATTAAACCTCAGCCCATTCACCGGAGAAGTATATGACCAGGCTCAGAAGGGCTCATATTCATTCTTCTGTTTAAACTTAATAAGCTAAATGTGTTTAAATAACATGTGCACAGACATAAACCTACAGTCAGCTGGCAGCCCTCTTAGCCTGTTAGTTAGGTAGCTAGCTGGCGAGCTAGCTATCCATCCGGCATGCCAATTCGATTTATCTAAAGTTTCTAGCGGCGACACATCCTCTGTGTCGGGTGTACGTCTTACAAACACATGTAGTCGCTTAGTTAGAGCAAGATAATTAACAATTTCGGATTGAGTTGACCACAATAACAGCCGGGTCCGTATTGTAGGGATAAAACATCCAAGCTGAGTAAAAAGCCACAGTACTTCCGGACACGGCAAATATTCCACGTCACGTGCGTGTATTCGTCGGCGTCGCGCCTGCGCAGTATGTGGTTATGCGCTGACGATGACGTTACTCGCCCAAACTCGTTTTTGTAACTGTACGTTACTTTACCTGTAGTTACTTTACACAAGTAGCAACGCATAAGTTATGTTCTTAAGTACGTGTGTTTGACCTTATCATGTGACTCAATAACTCATAATTTTATTTACAACGTCAACATTTGGACTTGATATTCCGAGTTATTAAGACAGTTCAGACTTTGACAGCAGTTCATTACCAAAGAATCATTGGATATGTTGCTGCATTGGTTTCAAATTAAATCCATTTCCAGCTGGTTTGAAATTCTCTATCCAAACTTTGTAGTTCCTCTTGTCTCCTGCCCCACTTCGCTCCACTTCTCCTTCACATATTTTTCAAATTTGTTAGAATAAATAATTGACAATGGTAAAAAAGAAAAACCACACAATGGCAAAAAGAGAAATAGCAAACCACGGATAGAGGCTGTAGATGTTTTTATTTCTGACATACTCTTATAGGATTTTATAGTGAAAAAACATCGTCCTTCTTATCGTCCTCTTTATCATCTGTGTCTTCCACATATTTTAGATTAGTTTCCTGTATATGTTATTAAATATATGACTACAGTTTACTCCAAAAAGTTAATTAATAGTTCCTGACAGCAAGAACAAGCTTTTATTACCTTTAGCAATGTGCTTTCGTCAGAAAGATAACATATATGCTTATGTTATTGTTGGTGGGATAATATCAATAAGACAGATGGTCTCGTTAGTCATATTAATTGTGAAATATGTCAGATTTCTGTGGCATCCAGTGGACAAACTTGCTTTGATTTTTCAGTTGCAAGTGAATTTCAGTGAGGTCCACACAGTCCAAGCAGGACATCCCGATAATGTCCCTCAGTGTCTTTCTGTGAAGCAGAGACAAAGAAGTGGTGAGCTGAAATACTGTCATTTGTTTCGGTACTGAATCAGTGAAGATTGAGTGAAAATAAAAATGCTGAACACATCATGGAAATGCCATTTTACCAGTATGTGCTCCTGTAAGGTATCGTCATACATGGCCCTGTATTCCTCCAAGATCCTCTTGAGGTCGACCTCAGAGCGGCTCACCAGCACCCTGATCAGTGTCTCCTCACATGTGCCGTGGCCCTGTGAGAACAGAGCAGAGGCTCCATCACTGAACAGGTAGGGACAGTGAGTGCATGCAAATGGCCGTTGCACGTGAATGTAGTGTGAATTATGGCAGACTTTTCAATTGGTTTGGACTAGTTCAGCAGGTATTTGAAAGACAGATTTACAATAATACACACACACATGCACTGTGACATATGGTGAGAAAGAGATTCATACACACCTTCATAGCCAGATGGAGCTTCTCAGCGAAGAAAGCTGGTTTGTTCCAGGCACATTTCACTAAATGTCACACAAAAACACTAGAGCTGAAAATATGCACCCTCTAGATCAGGCATGTCCAAACTATTCCATAAAGGGCCGTGTGGCTGCAGGTTTTCGTTCCAACCAAGGAGGAGCTCACCAGGCTGGAATCAATTAATCAGCTGATCTCAGTGTTTAGCTGATAACAAAGGGATCCCTTGATGTTGATTGGTTGGCCTGGTGCGCTCCTCCTTGGTTGGAACGAAAACCTGCAGCCACACGGCCCTTTATGGAATAGTTTGGACATGCCTGCTCTAGATGCTGCTGTGCGTCTGTGTTTGTTCATCCTGTGAAGTTTTATTTTCAGGCTAAAGTCGGCCCTGGTGTTAGACCTTCTCCCGTGTCATGGTGTGCGATGCCAGAGAACAGAACGTGCAGATTGCATCATTGGGTTTGAAGAAAAGCTTATCCATGTAAACACATAGTTGAGCAACACTATCACAGTCAGTGCTCATACATGACAAAATAAATGCTTTAAAGGTTTACTTCCAAACCTTATGTATTCCTATATTTTGCTTGCAAGTTTGGAAAAAAAATAGTTCTATTTATTAAGAGATTAACAGAAAAAGCTCAGCTAATCTGCTTCATCAGGACTGTGTGGGTGTGATTTGATCAGATTTCATTGACAGTATCCTGGCAATATGAGCAAACGACCCAAAACTGTCATGTACATCATTTATTGCTGAATCCTGATTGGTGCATAGAGATACGTGACATCACCATTTATTACCCTGAACCCTGTCATTTCAGACGAGTGAGAAAAACACGGACACAAACACAAATGCAGAAATGCCTCATGTAAAATAGCCAAAACTCCTCTAACTTGGACAGAAACTGTTGTGTTCACGTTGGACCCATTCCTTCATAGTAAGAGGCCGGTTGGCAAAACGTTTTTCAGGACCTTTAAAGTTTGTTCTGCACGCATGACAAATAATAAGATCTTTCTTACCAATGTCTAAAAGACAGTCTTCGATGTCTCCCTTCATCTCTGTGCCCAGGGCTTTAGGTAGTGTCACGTCACTGATGCACGCGTATTGCTGGAATGCTATAGCAGGTAAACAGACAAACAGCAGGTATTTAAGGCTAAATGGGCTCCCCGTCAGACAGAAAGCAGACATCTCGCTAATGTAAGGTATGAGATCATTGCATAGTGACCAAATAACCATTTGCTGAGCTACAAAAGTTAGAAGGTTGCCACTGTACACAACAGCTCTAAACAGTAAATGGACATCAGGCATGAAGCTTGTTTTCACACATTTCATTCATAGAATTTCTTTTTGCTTTATTCAACTTGTCATGTAAAGTCTGATGCACGAAGAAATGTTCTAAAATTGAGCATCGCCATGTTGAAAGAGTATGTGTGCTTAAATAAAGCCTCAAAGAAAGAAACGTTAAAAGAGTGCACTCCAGAGTACACCTATTTCATCCTCCTTAAAATGAGCCAGACACTCCATGGATGACAAAGACAATAACTGAAAATTGTGTGAGAAATCATGCTGACTTTGTTCCGCATTGTTCTGTCGCCACTGGGTGTGTTCCAGTACTTACCTGGAGGAGTGCGGTTCCACCTGTTTATCCAGGTGTGTGTGTTCCCTTTGAAATGGGTGTTTTGGCTGTTTCAGCCTCTGATGAGCCAAACCTTTCAGCTGAAGCATTCACACATTTCAAGCACTCACTCTTAGAGAGCTGCGGCCCGCTCCGGCTGGTCAGGATGTCGATGAAGGCAGACGCATTCACTCCTTTGGTATTCTCGCCAGCCTCAAACAGAGTCTACAGGTACAGTTTACATTAAAAGATAAGTCTGGTGATATTCAATGTTTTTCTGATTGTCAACAACAAGTATTGTGTGTGTATCCAAAGCCTGATATATTTTCTCCCTCTGTGTCGTGTAGTCCAAAGACTGTTAAATTACATCAGTAAGTCACACTGTTGCACTGGGTGACACGTTCAATCATTACCATGAACACACACTGTGCAGTTTATTTTGATGTAATCTCACACACGCTGTCCTGCTGCTGTACATACTCCAGTACCAAACGTGCATTAATCCGCCGCTGAAAATAGTCCCCAACAAATACGCAATGTATTCCTGTTTGAGTAACATCTGATAAAACCACAGTGTCCTGGTGTTTTGGGAAATTAATTATAATTTTGGTTTCTTTTTTTTTTTCGTGGGATTGGTTGACAATAAGGCAAAATATTATCCTACAAAAGTTGATTTTCCTGATTTTACCTCCGCGTCCCTTCGGGCCAGATCCATGTCGACTTCAGTGCTCTCAGATTTGTTGGCTTTCAACATGGCCAGAAGGGCGTTGGTGAAGTCACCACTGGTTTCATCCTTGATAACGTCCTCCAGCTCTGTTCCGTACTCTGAGGGAGAAAGAGCATTTCAGCACACTTTGCCATAACTTAATGGAACAAAGCATGACTGCAGTAGTTATAGCTGTGTTCTTTCACACTTCATACTTTTTACATATCTTTTATATATTTTTTCTACATATTTTATTTTTCTTTTATATAGTCAAATTTCCTTTCACTTTTATAATATGTACATAAATATATAGTCTACTTTATACTTTGTATTTTGTTTTGCTGCATTGTGCATGTACATGAAAACTCAATCAGCGGGAGTGAGTGCACTGAATCAGGCCAAACCTTCTTTGAAGACCCTCGTGAGCTCTAGAATCTCTTGGTTTGACCTTGTGGCTAAAATCTCCACCAGGACATCTTCATGTGTGCCCAGACCCTGTTGGAATAAAGCAAATGCTCTGTGTGATGAACTCTAAAACAGCAAGCAAGGCACTAACCCTCTGCACTGCTGCAGTGCAGCTTCTCAGGAGACTACAGAGCAAACAGTGGCTGGAATAAAGAAGCGGCTTCCAGGTCTAAGTGTGTGTAACTGCTGCTGAAAAAGAGTGGTGAACTCCTGTACACTGCCAGCTCAAATTTCTTTTTCTGCAGTAAATTATGGGCTGACAGAGTGTGAGACCTCATCACTTTTTTACTCAGTCTCATTCTCTACTGATGTTAAAAAGAAGATCCTGCAAGTCACTGACTGTGAAAACGCTCTGGAAACTTCTAGGTTAAGAAAGATATTAGAAAGGAGAAGGATTCCCTGCCGCCAGGACAAATGATGGTGAAATAAACAGTAACATGGAGAGTGACATTTTGGAAATATAGATTAGATGTTTACCTTCGTGGCCTTCCTGAGCAGGTAGGCGTCAAAGTTAGCAGGCATCATGAGCAGAGCCAGAGAGACGTCCTCTAAATCTGACCTGAGAGCTGACTTCAGAGCTTTTTCCAGGTTCTGCAACACACAGGGAGCAGCCACATAGAGGCACGAGGGACCACTCTTCATTATAATCCAGGCATTTTAAGACAAGCTGCGTGTGTGCGATGGGAGGAAATACCATGGACTGAATGACTTGTCGCAACATTTGATCGAATTTTTGCTGCAAATGTGTGACTGCTCAAAACACTTGACACAGTTTGCTGGACGCTTCGTGTTTCAGTATTCAGACAAGCATAGACTGAACTTGGCTGTCTTGGCTTGTGTTCGGCTTGTTGCTGATTTCTCATCATTTGACCATGCGTGACGCCATCTTCATGAGAACTGAATAACTCACCTCCCCAGTGGACGCTTCATAGACCACTTTGATCTTCTGTCTCTGCTCGTTGTTCCTCTTCACCAGGACAGAGATGATCACGTCCTCGTCCACGTCTGCGAGGGACAAGTTTTTTACTTTCTTTAAAGCGCAAAGAGCCCAACCTCCAGGTCGGAAAGATGCGGTTTTGAAAGAAGATTTGTTTCTTTAAGCACATTAAAGTGGCTGCATCCAGTTCAAAATGGCTTTAAATGAGGTGTTTCCTGTCATTCACAGAGGAAATATTACCCACATTTTAACTGTTGCAGAGTTCTTCTACTTACACCACCTGCTACGTCATGTAATAACAAATCAAACATTACAGGCCTGAGCTCATTTTTAGGAGAACACAAGTGAGCACACGTACCTCTGTTTTCAATAGCGGCCTGAAGAACTGAAGCATCACTGCTGGCACTGAAGTTGGGGTACGGCGTGACTGTTCCATAATACTTAGGCTTTGGCTTACCCTTCACCTACAACAGCCAGAAATACAGATATTGTATAAATTATATATATATATATATATATATATATATATATATATATATATATATATATATATATATATATGTAAAGCTACAGCTTCAGCTGTGGAGATCTGGTACTCACAGTGACAGTGTCATCCTCAGAATCTCTGTCATGGATGACATTTTTGAAGAATTTCTTGAACAATGCCATCTTTGCTTGGCTGGTAAGTTAAAATCAGAAATAAAACTGCTGCAGAGAAACGGGAAAAAGAAACAAAGAATTTAAGATGATTGAAATGCTTCTCATTCTTAATGTTTAAACATCCAAAAAAAACCTCACCTGTGCTACTGGAGACGGTCTTCACACCCTAGATTGTAGAGCTCAGGTGTTAGTCACAGTACTTAACTCACCCTGCAGCATCTCCACCCATCTCTGTGCAGACCTGCAGAGGATCAGCCAATCGTCTGCCACCTCTCAGACACATTCCTGTTAGGTGACAGTCAGAGGTTCAGACACTTCTGACTGGTTGGGTGAGTCCTTGGGACAGACTTATTTTGTAAATTTGTAAGCACTTCACCCTTTAATCAAACAACTTATCATTCACACAGACATGCGGGGAACACTGACAACGCTGAAGGTGACTGTATTTTAAATTTAAAAGGTGCTGGAGAGGTAAACACTCATAATTACTGACCTGCGTTGCTGTTTTTTTTTTTTTTTTTTGCACAATTACACGACTGAACCTGATGTTCCACATTTTTTCTTGAGCTGATACTGCTTAAAGGGAACTCTAATTTAACACATCAACGTCTGTTTTCAGGTGTTGGGGAGTACAAATGCATATGTAAAAAAAAGTTGTATAAAACCCTTTTCTGGCTCCAGAGGAAGCTGCACAAAGGCTGATACGGTTCCTCAAGTGATGTCACTTGAGTCAGCATCAGTTGGAGCTGAAGACCCAAGTCTGAGAATGAAACTGGACTGATCACCTCATGTTTGTACGCCTTCACCGACCAGTCAAGATGCATTTATATTCATGTCTGTCCAAGTAAATATGATGAAAACTATATGCATATGTATACTATATATAGATAAAATACAATAAAAATGCATGGATATAAACTCAGCTGCTACAAAGATGTTATTAAAAGATTTTAAACTTTATTGCAAAGTCAGAGTCATACCATAAATTACAAAGTCATTGTATATGTAAGAGGAAAAAAAGCTTGAGGCACAGAAACTCAGTTACTGAAAGTCAATAATAAGTAACATGACGTACAAGATGAATGAAAACGCACAGTGCACCTTCAGACCCAACAGGGCAGAAACATGGATCAACACAAGGTTCCTTCATGAATCATCAGCTGCTCATGACAAAACAGTCGTCTTTACTGCGCTGTAATGAAAAGGTACGGTGGCTTACAGTTTACACAGCTGTCATTTTCAGAAATGACCTCTGGTAAACATGGAATTGTTGATGTCAGTGAGGAAATATGAGGACCTAATGAAGGTCCTTATGACTGAAATGTCACAATCTCAACACCTCGTTTTTGAGCCTATTATTGTCTCCGGCTGTGAACGGAACAGATTGTCTGAGGGAAGAACACTGTTATCTCGGAGGGGGCCCTCTCCCACGGCCTCGACCCGGTCCAGCACCCGGACCCGGCATCGCACCAGGTCCTCTCGGCCCCGGTGGCCGGCTGACCGGGCCTCGAGCGTTGGGGTTGGGCGATGCCAGAGCCACGTCTTTCTGCAAGTTAACGCCTTTACCGGCTGACCCAGGCTTCGTCTTAGTTGGCTTTGTTTCCGGCTCTGGTGTCTTTTCTGCTTCAACAGAGACAGTGAAGAATTAGCTGAACCTTTAGATTTCTGGTCAAATGTTTTGATTTCCCAAACCTTGATATTTCAATGAATATATAACGTCGGGAAAATGGAAATCTATTTATAATGGAGACATTCAGTAACATTTCACTTCATAGAGAGTGCCTGCTGTTCAGGAGTTTACTGACCAGGCTCTGATGGAGGAGCAGGGGGCATGAGGGATCGGTTCGGCAGCAGGTCCTCCAGGTCTTTCATGACCTGGTTGGTGCTGTCCGTGTTGTTCCTCCGATTCTTCTCTTCATCTCGAGCCTGGACAGACAGAGATGGAGAGAGAGAGATAGAGAGAGATGGGGTGGATGAAAAAAAAACAGAGATTCAAAGACATTCAGGAAGAGAAAGAACACAAGTAAAGAAAAAAGTAACAGTTATGTGAAATGTGTTGTTTTTTATGCTCAAGATATGCTGACAGAGTATACGTACCATGGAAACCCCACAGATGAATTTGTTCATTGTTTGACTGAAAATAACTTTGACTGATATTTAGTACCAGAAACAAAAGACAGCTAAGGCTTTTGGTCAATCTCTGGACATCCACAGATTGTGTAGTGTACACCACTTTTCTTCTCCATCCTCTACTCACCATCTGCATCTTCTTCTTCAGCTCCATGTTGGAGTTTTGGTAGGCTTTAGACACTGAGTTCAGATAGTAGATGGCCAATCTGTAAAGGAGAAATCAGCAATCAGTGGTTGTAGATGTTGAGGTCTTCAGTGTGTGTGTGTGTGTGTGTGTGTGTGCGTGCATGATATCCACTGTGCCTCCTATACACTCACACCATGAGCAGTACAGCTGGTATGATGAGGCCTGGGTTGGCTGCGTAGCTGAAGAGCGTCCCCATGAAGGCTGGCAGGTCCAGGTCAATCGTCTCCATGATCACATCGAACATCTTCACCTTCCCACTGCAATCATCAGAACGCTCCGCATATGTTTGAGCATGTACTGCACGTATGTATTATGTATGCATTTCTAACCAACTCCCATAATAAGTTAATTTAAACACAAGATACTTGTGCTCAAAAAGAGGATTCATTCTCAGTGAAGAACCTTGGAGCTCTAATCTGCCTCTATACCTGCCAAAGAGCAGTGATTCCTAACACGTCTCTGGGGGTCATCAGGTGGAAACCTCCCTTCAACAGTGTTTCGCCTACTTAGTCCCACTACACCTCCAGGAGGTTAGGCAGTGAACTCCGGCGTCCCAGAGTCACCCCCCCTAGTGCCAGTTCACACTGCTCCTACACAATCCAAACAGCACCGCCACGTTCAACTGACCCAGAGATGCTCCAGGTAGTGGCCAGTACCGATGCTACCATTTAACTATTGCTAATGCTACTGCTAACCGCTAGGAAGAACAGAAGAAGACAATACAGTTCCGATGCTACCATTTAGCTAATGTTATGTGCTAACCGCTACCTGCTAAGAGGAACAGAAGAAGACAATAACGCTAGATTCACCTATACTGTTAATGTTAATTGCTAGCTACCAATACTAACTGCTAAGATACTATCATACTCTCACCGCTTTAGCTATTGTTAGCTGCTACAATGCTACCACAGGCCTAGATGCCACATGTAACTGCCGATTGCCACACTACCATCATCTACCCCTGCCTCTCACCAACTGCACCAAGAAAAAGCGGGGTGGGAATACAAACCCTGGTTCGGGTAGGGGATAGAAAATAAAGAGGTAGAGTCAAAAGATGAAAGTAGGGATTGGATACAGACCCTTGTTCGGGTAGGGGGTGGAAAATTTAGAAGGTGCTGAAGGTGGAGGCCTAAACCACAGACTAGATTTAACAGCCTCTTCTAACATTTCCTTCAAGAAGCAGCAAACCCTACCATTTCCTTCAAAAAGCAAACAGAGCAGGAAAACAAACTCTAACATTTCCTTCAAGAAGCAGACAAAACAGGAAAACAACCAAAAAGATCAAAAAACAAGCCAACTCTGTGTCTTACCACGCAAACTCACCTGAACAGGCCGCATGGTCCCAAAGAGAGACTCTAGCTGGCCACACCCCCACCTTATCTAAACTTCCTGGTTCTCTTCCTATTGGCAGAGCGAGAAGATGGGGCGGGGAAAGCAGAGCAGAGGAGAGGTGTCTTGTTCAGACTTTAACCTCTTCTCTTGCCGGGTTAGGCATGCATGTCCTCTGCCTGCCCCCCCACTGTCCCTATTTCACCCCCCAACTACTATTATTTCTCCTGATCCATATCCACTGACTAGACCTAGCAGCCTCATCTGACATCTCCCTCACTGTCTTTCTTAAATTTTGCCCATGCACTCCCAGCTCCCTCAACAGTGAAACAGCTGACCCTGCAACAAAACCTCTACACCCCACTTCAACCGGACAGACCCTGGTCTTCCATCCCCTCTGCTCAGATTCTGTCTTTAAATCTGCATACTTAGTCTTCTTCCTTTCATAAGCTGCCTCCACTGAATTTTCCCAAGGGACTGTTAACTCAATAAAATACACAGTCTTTTTACTCATGGACCATAAGACAATGTCTGGCCTCAGATTACTATAAACTATTTCCTGGGGCACAACTAGCTGTCCTCCCAAGTCGACCTGCATTTGCCAATCATCAGCCCCTACCAGGCAGCCACCTCCCTGCTTTCTCCCTGACTTAGCAGCTTTATTTTTCTCCCCCTCTCGAACAAACTGCACATCTAACCTCTCCTTTCTAGAACTTCCAGAATTCACCTGCTTCCTTCTCTCCTCAATGCCTGCGGCTAAGCTTCTCAGCACCTGATTATGCCGCCATGTATACCGGCCTTGTGATAAGCTAATTCTACAACCTGACAAAATGTGCTTTAAACTTGCTGTACCTGAGCAGAGTGGGCACGATTGATCGCCCTGTACCCAGAGACTTAGGTTCTGCGGGGTTGGCAACACATCGTATGTCGCCCCTATCAGAAATTTAATACGGCCTTCCTCCATATTCCACAGGTCCCTCCAACTAAGTTTCCTCTTCTCAACACCTTCCCAATTCAACCATTGTCCCTGTTTGGCTTGACCAACTGCTTTTGCCCCTCTTAACAACTCCTCCTGCCTACGCACCTGTTCCACTACAAGCTTTCTTTTCTCTATATGTTATGTTTGACTTTTTTGGTGTGTTTGTTGTTACCTGAAGGGTCCGCAGTCAAATGAAGGCGGCAGGGTCATGATGGTGTAGACGACAGGCAGCAGACTGAGGAAGAGGATGAGGAGCAGCAGGCCCATGTAGAAGTTGTTGGACTTGGAGGCCTTGAACACCCTCTCGTGGGGGACGTTGGTGGCCATCACAGCCCAACATTGATAGTACATGGAGCTGAGGAGGCGGAGCACGTTGATGCCGACCAGCCCAGGAGCGTAGAACGCACCCATCCTTAAATACACCAGAACACGACAGGCAATATGATCGGACAAACAGAAAAATTAAAGATTTATAAGAAGCAGACAGACGAGGAAGAGGATAATATGTAATACGCAACAATTATATGCACAATCTTGGCATGATAATTGAAATACGTATCATCATTAACAACTGTATATAAACATGTTGGAAGTCCCATCAAAGTCTTTCAAACGACTTTCATCCTCATTAGAACTTCAGGCTCTCAAAAACAGATCATAGTGGAAAAAACATGATGTAAGTGTAACACAATAACATGATGCACATGGCATAGCATAATGTGATGTTATTCAATTCAATGTAACATATCACAACATGTAAAAACTGCTGATGGTCATTCAAAGAGTTGTTGACAGAATGGCTCCACTGCAACAGACACCCAAGCGCCGGCAGTGTCATTGATATCATCCACTCAGTGATACTGGATATGCATGCAGCAACACACACCCATGCATGTAAACATGGACACAGTGGCAACCGAGCATGTGCAGCAGATGTATTAATAAGTTCATACCAGATCATCCCCTGATTGAAGACCAATCCAAGCACATTACCACTGATGTCAAACTCTCCGTATGACGGCTGAAAGTGAGCAGAGACAACGATTACTCAGTCTTTCTTGTAAGTTACGCACACAACTTGCAACACAAAGAATAATAATATCGCATATAACAACATATCTGTCTGCAGTTTGGCTGGATAGAGTTTTAAAAGTGATGAAACGAGACTGCAGCCATGCTAACCCAAGCATGGCAACATACCCACAATAACTACGCTAAGGTGCTGATGCCTCACAGGTGTAATGTTTACCATGTTCACGTCTTAGTTTAACGCGTTAGCATGCTAACAGTAAGGGGACTGAACTATTGTTTAAGTCGTTAGTTACACCTGTGCTTTAACAAAAAGAGATGTCATACAACTAAGTGAACACAGCTCCAGCTAATATAACTCATGTTAGCCTGAGTTAAAGATGCTCATGATTGAGCACTGAAGTTAACGTGAGAATCAATTATAATTTCTACACATGCTCAAATTGCAAAAATGAAGGTGCAAGTGATAAAATTAATGATGGCTGAATTCCATTTAGCTACAGCAGTTTTAGGGTCCTGGTATTGTGCATGCTGCCCTGCTGTCACACTGTCACTGGGACATTGAGGCCTTAACCACTTCTGTGGATATCTGCCAAAAAATGTTTTGAAAAATATCCCGATACTTAGTCCTACGTAAAATTTGCGTTCAATTCGAACCGCAGCATGCTCCAGCGGGCAGACTTACAAATCCGGCCTCCAGGTCCCAGCACCAGCAGTAGTTGAGGAAGCGAACGATGACGGCTCTGGCAAAGTCACCAATCAGGATGGTCAGGTAGGACACCTGGATGTCCGACACTGTCAACTTCACGAACTCCTGGAACAGCACCAATCCAGAAACGTGAAGCGGGGACGTAAGAGTTCGTGCTCCAGCTTGTTTTAACAGCATGACATCTCTCACGCTCTCATTTCACGCAGCTTCAAAACATTTGTGCAGAAAGTGAGCCATTTGAGCTGTCTTTCCATGATTGAGACTGCATTTCCCATTAAACAGCAAGAAGTCAGTTAATCTTGACATGCAAGTGATAAGGTGTAAATCTGAGGAAGGTGGAGAATTCCTCCTCATAGGTGGTGTTGTTGTTGAACAACTTTTAGTCATTTGAAAATCACACATTATTTGACGTTCACAAATAAGATGAGACTGAAATGCATGATTTGCGAACTGGGTCATGTGACTCTTATTAATAAGATGTTACAGGAAGAGATGTCCTTTTTTAGAACTGCATGCGGCTAAAATGTGTTGTTTCTGTGTTGTATAAGAAAGTAAATAAATTTTTTTTTTTCCTTACTATGCCGACGGCGGTCTCCCAGCACGGTCCTCTGATGACATCAGAAGGGTCCATGGGGGGCGGGGTGGCCAAGCTGTCGTTGACCATACTTGAGTAGTTGGCGTAATACTCCTTCATGGCCCAGATGGAGGCGTTCTTGATGGACTCCTCTTCTTCCAGCTACAAGGCGCAAAGAAGCAGATCAGTCAACAGCGACACAAGTTTCTGTACAGGAAACTGAACAGAAATTATTCCGTTATCTAAGAAAATGAGCTTTGCTACCTCGAGATAACGACATAGTGTCTAGATTGTCTGAAGGGTTCGATCACTGTAGGAAAACTATGCAGCTGGTCAGTCTGAGAAGAGAGGATACACACACACACACACTGCTACCCTACCTTGGTGTTGACCTCGTCAAACAGGGCAAACAGAAACGTGTAGAGGTTTCCCAGGAAGAGGGCGAAGATGCGTCCGAGCTGCCACTTGAGGGCAATTCGAGGATGGTAGTCCTCCAGCTCAGCGATGGTCTCAAACAGAGGAGGACACACCAGACCCAGCAGAGACATGATGATCTCCAACTGTCCAAAACAGTCAACATCACCAGCAGCTTTACGTCCAATAACTCTTAACAACATACGACACCATTGTATTTGTCTGTACTTGTCTTTCCATTTTCTCACTGTTATTTTTAGATTTTATGTCTGAGCAGCATGTAATGTACCCTGATGAAAGTCTTTCACTTCCTGTTTGTTATCTCAAATGTATGTTAGAGCACTGTATGTGTCCTCTTTAAGTTTCACTGTGAGGATGCCAGACTCAGGCTCTTCAAAATCCTCAGAAAGTTCAATTTTATGAAACAAAATTGGAACCTGTAAATGTTCTTTAAAGACCCCCTTCAATGAAAATCACATTTTTGCCAAGCCAACCACAGCTCTGTTTAACCACAGAACTTCTTCTGAAGCCTGATTTTTCTCATGTTTTATTTGTTGACTGTGTCCAAACACATCAGTCTGCCAAGGTACAGGATGATTCACGTCAAACGCTGACAGGACATTTCTTTTGGCTTGAAGGTGGTGATGAAGCAAGCATGACTTTGGGGCTGGAATCGGTTTCTGTTCCGAACATGTGTGGCTGAAATACTCCCATATTAGCTCTTGCTATTGAGTAGCATACAGCAGCTCGCAGAACAGAAAAGAAGCAGGGGTTTGTGTGCTTGGTGAGCAGGTATGATTGAGCTGCAGGTGAGCGGTGGAGCAGTGGGTGGAGACAGAGGCCGGGAGTGCTTAGATCCATGCATACTACATGAAGGCAAAGCAGTAGATTCATTTGCTACAATTGGTTGTTTTGTTGAAAAAGTGTCATTTTACATATCAAATTAACTTGGTTACCTTTGTTTAGTGTCTAAACCTGTTTGCAGTATCAGTGATAGTAGGAGCAGCACCAGCAGTGCTAGCAGTGGGAGTAGCAGTAGTTTAGCAGTAGTGGTATTTCACTATTATGATTATTATTGTTCATATTGGATTTCATTCAGAACCATCATTACCTCATTCTTCTCGTACCAGCTGAGGTCGTCCCTGGTGGCGAACTCCTGCGACCTCTTCACGACGAAGTAGATGAGGTATCCGCTGCCGCCAAGGCTGCAGGTGATCAGGACGTTTGCCAGCACTCTGAGGAACCGCCGCAGGTGAATGTTCTCATCCTTTTGGTTCTCCTGCTCGTCCACAATGGACTCCTGTGTTTGTCAAGACAGCACCAGAAAGGAGAACTTAATGGGTTTAAAAATGTAGTGCAGATGTGTGTCTGTTTATTGTAAAACTGTTGCCATGGCTACCTTGAAGCTGGTGGTGATGGAGGCATACTTGTTGTCAGCGGTCTCTGCGTTTCCTATGAGGTAATCCCAGCTGGTGAACATCTTCCAGGCAAATGTGAACTCTCCTTCATCTCCGTCGCCACCGCCGACATCAGCGTTCTTGGCCATTCTGAAAAAACACAATTACCCCTGTGCTTTGCTTGGTTTTGTCACATTTTTAAACTTAAACAACTTAATAACTTTTTTTGACAGTAAATGAATGAAAAGCAAGCGGCCCCCCAGAGCTGGATTCTGCTGCAGACTCACGTGCGGATCACGACCATCAGGCTGTAACCGAAGGTGCCGATCCCCACCATGAGGTAGGACAGAGGCAGCCTGAACTTTAGCAGGCCGATGGTCCTCTGGTTGTTGTAATATCCGTAGAACAGGACTGAATATTTGCAGTAGCCCTAAGAAAAGAAAAGTGGCTATCAGCGTTTACTTGTTTCCTTCTTCACTCATTTCCTTTAGTGTGAAACCTGATTATATAACTGATGTGAACTGATTGTCTTTCTTTATTGTTTTGTTGGGCATATTTATATGCAAGACACAATAATAATCTTTGGCAGATGATCGGCCCAGACTCACATTGAAGTCCATGAGGACGGAGTAGTCCTGGGCGGTGTCCTGCTCTGCTCTGGGTACAGTCTTCCTGGGGATAGACCCGTAGGGAAGGCCCATCAGAACCTGAGAAAAAAAGAAATAAACTGAGGTGACATTTTATTTAAAGAAGATTTCTGCCATGGACCAGCCCATAAAAATAAAGCTGGTTGAATCAGTGCCATATTTTGAAGTTATCCTTAAAACTTCCTATCCTGATGTTCATTTTCATTTTGACTTCCATTCACTTTTTATACCAATAGAATAAAAAAAATAGTTCTGTGTCTTTTTAAGTGCATGTATAATCATTTCACCTCAGGGATGACCACCAGTCCGAAGGTGAAACCAAAAAGGACGAGGTTCATGCCGTACATCCAGCGCAGGAAGATGAAGTAAGACGCCACAGAGGACCCAAAGTGACCTGAGGACACGGAGGAGATTTTTAAACACAGCGTCTGTCCAGCAGGAGTCGCTGTTCAGCTGGTGAACACTACAGCAGTGCTGAGAACAAAACCTACTTTCCACCTCTTTGATCTTCCTCTCCCAGGGGATGCAGGCTGTTCTGAAATTCTCGAAATCCCTCTGGAACTTGATCCATTTCTGGGATTTAAAAAAAAAATTAAGAAAAGACTGAAAATAGACAAAAAAAAAACAAAACAAAACAAAACAATACACACACACACACAAGCAAAAAGTAAAGATAGAGGGTTGGATTTTGAGCCAAACCTTTGTCATCATCACTTTGTAGGCGTACCACTTCCTGCCTTTTCCTTTGCCCAAAGCTCCTTCAAACTTATCCACAAACTGTTGAGCCTCCCTGTGAAGGAGCAAGGTCACATGTGGGATAAATGCAGAGTGAAAGCAGAGGTGATCAGTGAACACATGCTGATTTTCAAAACACTGAAAGTGTTTTCATCTTTCCCCTGAGATTAAGTTTGACCATATGAAACAAATACTTCATATGTGCACACAGATGAAATGAGCCCAGATATTCCCCCTGCAAACTGAACTGAGTGAAACTTGGATCTGACTTAATTTTCTGCCAAGCCTTGAACTATGGCTCTGTGATTCTGGGTTCAGGAGAAGCTGGAAACCTGGACGGGTGTGAGACATTACTTCAGGTGTGTGAGCCTCCGCTTCATCCTCCACGGCTTGTTCCTGATGTTGGCGATCAGTTTCTTCTTCTCCTCCACCTCCTCCATTAGCCGGGCCATCTCTCCCTCGGACATGGAGTCCTCCTCCTCCTCATTGGAGTCGGAGTTGGAATCAGAGGAACTGGAGGAGAAAAGGCATTTTCATCTTGATGGAAACAGCGACTTTAAAATAACTCACTGAGGTGGGTATCTCACTGTTGATGGGTAGTTTTACTTCCTCTGACCTACCTGTCATCCTTCTTCTTCTTCTTCTTCTTGTCCTTGTCATTGTCCTTGTCTTTCCCCTTGTCCTTCCCTTTGGAATCCCCCTTCTTACCCTTACTGTCCTCCTCCTCCTCCTTCCCTCCTTTCTTCCCTCCTCCCTTCTTCCCCTTCTTCCCCTTCCCCACGTCACTGTCCTCCTCATCACTGTCCTGGGCTTTTCCTCCTCTCTTCTTAGCGGCAGCTCCTCCTCTCTTCCGCTTGGGAGCCTCGTCCTCGCTCTCATCCTCGTCATCCTTGCGTTTCTTGGCGGGCTTCTTCTTGTTCGCTCCCCGGCTTCTCCTGGGAGCTTCGTCCTCCTCCTCATCATCCTCATTTTCGTCCTCACTGGCTGGTTTCTTTCCCCGGCCTCTTCCCTTTGCACCTCCCCTTCCAGCTGCCTGCCTCCTGTTCGTCCTCCTCTGGGTGACACCGTCTACATTAAGACCAAATGAAGCCATGTTTGGTATTCTGGCTGTTAGGTTAGACTCTGGAATATATCAGTTCCACACAACGCTGTTTTATCCACTCACCATCACTGTCACTCAAATCTGCATCTATCTCCAGCGCAACTGAGGAAGAACACACAAGAAAACAGCACAGATAATCAACCACCTCAACAGGCCATGAGCACATCATCTACAATGACAACATGATTTGACTTACAGGAAGTGCAATGTGTTTGCCACTGAGATTAGAGCTGACGTTCACCAAAATGCATCTACAGCACAAGACGACGGTCATTTTCAGCGCTTTCTGACAGTGGATCAGTTTGAAATATTGTAGGGAGTAACGGAGCGAGAAGGAGCAGCCACAGCGAGCTGAGCTGGAGGCTGCACACCTCCAACTTCTCAGCGATGTAACAAACTCCTTTCACTGCGCCCTGCTGTCTGTTCAGTTAACAGTTGCTCACAGACTGATCCAGCCAATTGTTGCCTGGCTTCTATATTAACACAAGAATAGCTTCTTTCGCTGCCCCCAGAATTATGCGAAATGTAGCATTTAACTGAATTCGTCGTCACCACCAGTAACAACAAGTGACACCAAATCGACCAGGACTGAAATAATCAAGAATGCCACTTTAAAATAACTTTTAAGAGCAAGAAAGTGCATTCAACATGTTTGTCAGACCTCAAGGATTCACACAGTGAGTACAACTTTTGTTTGTTTAAAAGAAAACTCCACAGGGCACCTTTAAAGCTCCGCTGTGCCCGAGTACAGCCTCGCAGGGCCTTGTTCAAGTACTGGCTGTCCTGATCCTGATAGAGATCCCCTAACTCCCTGAAAGTACCTGGGGCTTGCATTTAGTATCATCTCCTAAGCAGTGCCCAAATTTAGTACTGGGAAGTCAGTCCAACGGTGGGTGAAGACTAGTAGAAACAAAAGCAGAACAGGTGATGGTGGCTACATGCTATGTTACACATTATTAAGTTCCTGCTTGTGGAAAAGGGCCAAGAGTCACATGATTGGAGTCCTCACCTCACCTCACCTCATTAAAGCATATAATGTTGTCTCTACGTAAAGAAAAAAAGACAATTTCTACTCACAAACAAAGGAAAGTACATTTGACAGCACCAGTTATTCTACAAATCAATCTGAATACAGGAACAATTTTGCCTTCCAAATGAACCAGCCTGCACATCACACATCATTAGAACACATAAAGCAAATGAATTCTCCAGTGCTCTAACCTGCAACTCACCATCGTCCACATCATGTTTTCTCGGCATGATGAAGAATAAAAAGCGCCTGTCCTCGGTTTAATCTGCAGCGTTCACCCGGTCTACCTTGGCTCTCCTCTGCTTAGGCTCCCTGCCAGCACCCACCTCAGGTATCTGACGGTGCCGTCACTATGACGACTGCTGCATGTGACCCGCTCTCAACAGGTGCCTTTGGATGGGCGCAGTAAACTCTGGAAGCCAAAGGTGATCCACTATGGCTTATCGAGAACAGAGGCTGTGTTATTCTCCAGGAGCTGAGACGCTTCTATTTTCTTATTACTGCACAGAGGTGGAGACATACGGCGCAGCTGTGGGTTCATGTCAGGCCTGTACCGGTTCTGTGTGGCAATATTCAGCTAGGCTTGATACGTGTATCCTGCTCTGCTTTGTTTTTACTAAATGGCCAAAAGACCACATATTTTAAAGAGCCGAGAGACACTCTCACTCCTCTTGTTACTGGAGAGCACACACACACACACACACACACAGACACCAAGACCAGACGCCCTTAAAGATTTAATGAAGGTTTAGGTTTCTCTATGCAAGGCTCATTAGGCAAACAGTAACTACCCTGGGATGACCTTGCAGCTGCAGTATCTTTTTGTTTTGTTCTCAGTGGAAATGCAGCAGGTATGGTGTCAGCCCACCTGCAGCAGCGGCTGACAGCAGCCACCTGTGTGTGCAGAGCTGGAAACCGCACGGAGAAACACATCGTAGCCTCATTAAATAATACAGTAGAGCTCATTTTTCACATCCAGAATGATTCCATTACACGGTTGTCAGTTCCCGCATGTGGGTTGTGGCTCACGCCCTTTTAGCCTTGTGCTGGTGTACGGGTGAGTGGGACACTTCTGCTGCATCCTTGTCCACCTGCTCAGAGAATATGGACACAGGTGGTCCAAATGTTGAGAAAGTGGCAGCACAATATTTCAGATGTTCCCATAGAGCTAATTCCGTCTACAGAAAATCTTGATTTTAGTGAGTATAAACACCACACGTACCAATATAAAGCCTTATGATTAAGTGGACATTAATGTTTTTGATGGCATATTTTTAAAGGAAATGTATATAGGCTATATACAGTATGTGTATGTCTATATGTATAGTATATACACATGTAGCAATATGTACAGGTACATGTATGTATTAAGTATGCTTCACAAGTTCTTGTCCAAAGGCGGCTGAATAGCTACAGACAGCCCCTCCCCCAACACCTTTCCAACGACTCATTAAGGGGGCGGAGTCTGACCATTTCTGTCAACTTCTGAAACTGACAATGCGACATTCACACCCGCTTCTCACTGTGACCAGTCAGTGTGCCTAGGTGAGAGAGAAGCCAGAGTTTTAAATTTGCAGATGTTATATATCCCAATTAATTCTTTGTAATATGGTATGGAGGTCTCGCTCTGTTTATCTTTTTCACCTGCATTAACTTTCTTCCTTTCATCACTTGGCAGCAAAAAGAGGGGGATTATGGATGGTTTACATCCATAGGTGGAGCTTCAATGGGGTAAACAAACAGTAAAGTCTATGAAGAAGGTGAAGCACGTATGAAATACAACACGCTGGAAACACAAACTACAAATACCATACTATCACCTTTTAATGAGCTGATGTGCAGACACATCACTGCATCATTGGAAAGCAGGTCCCTATTTTCACATTCAGCAGGTACGGAGCAGCATTAGCATTCATCAAGTCCTGTTTCTGGACAAAAGATGGATGTTATATTCAACATTCATGCTGCTTTTAGTTTTTTGCTTCTTTGGCTCAAAGGGCACTGATGAGAGCTGTGAGAGTGAACCAAAACAGTGAAAACAACCAGTTAAAGAAGATGAAACCCTCTGTATTTTAGCTATTGATGTGTCTATTTGTTTTTTTAACTAACCTACTATTTAAAATGCCCAATTCCCTGGATGCAGTCTTGTCTTTCTGGATGCTGGATGATTTCTGCTGCAGTTTAGTAAAAAAAATTAACCAACCAGCAGGAATGAACTATATTCTATTAAAATCAGGACACATTTGTGGTTTTGACGAAACGTTCCAAACACCTGCAGGTCTAAAAAAGCATCAGCTGCTTCTAAATCAATATTTCATGCATGATCACCATGAAAGATGCATGAGCAATTAAAAGTTAATGGATCAGGTCTAGCAAATGCAGTAATATTACTGCACATCTGTGACATGTCAACAAAGTGTGGGTGTGTGGCTGTACTACAAATGCTACTTTAAATTTCAGAACAGTGAACATGAACAGCTCTAGATGTTAATATAAGAATGTAAGGCATGTTTATTCAGGCATACTTTCATGTTTGGGTTTTTGTTCTTATGTTATGTATGTTAAACAGGATTGTATATGTCTGTTATGCCACCTAGTGGCTATCAGCTAAAAAAAAAAAAGACTGAGCAAAAAAATGACACAAAGCAACCCACAACTACTGTGCCACAACTTTGTATTACCAAACAAGCTGTTCAACAGAGATTTAGAGGCCATATTCAGTTTTGTGAGAATGTATTTCATATATTTTTTTTATATTTCTTTGTGGCTTCTCACAGATAAAATGCACCAGATGTGGTAAAAGGTTCCAAAGCTGCATGATCTGAAGATTAGAAATGGCATCAAATCAACATCAATATGATTTTCAGTTTGTGAAATCATGTTCAAAAATAGCGTTCAGACTGTGTGGTTGTATGTTGCCATTTGTAAACCTGTGGGAAAAAATCTCACCATGAGAAATTCAAGTCTATGAAAGTGTACGACAGATTAGCTGTACAAAACTGCTTTCATTTCAGTTTCCTGTTCTTAGCTGACAGGAGTGGCACGCGGTGTGGTCTTCTGCTGCTGTAGCCCATTTGCCTCAAGGTTTGACGTGTTGTGCTTTCAGAGATGCTCTTCTGCATACCTCGGTTGTAACGAGCGGTTGTTTGAGTCACTGTTGCCTTTCTATCAGCTCTAACCAGTCTGGCCATTCTCCTCTGACCTCTGGCATCAACAAGGCATTTTCGCCCACAGAACTGCCGCTCACGAGATATTTTCTAGTTTTTCGGACCATTCTCTGTAAATCCTAGAGATGGTTGTGTGTGAAAATCCCAGTAGATCAGCAGTTGCTGAAATACTCATTCCAGCCGGTCTGACGCCAACAACTATGCCACGTTCAAAGTCACTTAAATCACCTTTCTTTCCCATTCTGTGCTCGGTTTGAACTGCAGCAGATCGCCTTAACCATGTCCACATGCCTAAATGCATTGAGTTGCTGCCATGTGATTGGCTGATTAGAAATTTGTGTTAATGAGCAGTTGGACTGGTGTACCTAATAAAGTGGCCGGTGAGTGTATATGCACTCATGCTTATTATGCACAGAGGTGGAAAGCTTTGTTTTTGGCAAACGTGGCTCTAACACTTGTGGTGAAGTACAGAGACTTAACATGCAGTTAACCTGCATTAAAATAGGCAACAACCTGCATGCTAACGCATCAATTTATCACTTACCCTTTCTGCAGAGGGAGCACCTTTGTTTTCAACACACAAACCTGCCTTGTGACTTTGTATTGATCGTAAATGAAGTGGTTTTACTTTGAGCATGTGAAAATAAGATTAGCAACCAAACTGCTACAGCAGAAAATAATGGGGATCAATGGAAGATCACGACAATACTAGTTTAAAAGTAGTGTAAGAGGAAGATTAGGTCACAATATAAGCTTAAAAAACAGGTATAGAAGTTAATGTTGCTGTATAGTGTGTGTTCTTCTGCAGACACACGTGATTACTTGGAGAGCTGTTTCTTCTAAAAATGGGGGGAGGGGCGGGGGTCGAGTGGCTGACGAGCACAAGTCTTCATGACACCATGTGCTGCTCATGCTGATGAATGAGCACACGCAGCACGCGAGCGTGTATCAAAACATACCGTCCTCGTGGTGAGGCAGTGCAGCGGGTGCCATAACGTGACCTGAGGCCACACTCGCTGCAGCATATCTCACCCCCCCCCCCCCCAGAGACACCAGTCACATGGAAACACAGAGCTGTGGCTGCTGACTCAACTGACAGACAGCAGCCTTTGACTATCAGAACATCTGAATCATCATCACGAACTGTAGCTGTATCACACCTTCACCAAAGCGCTGGGACATATGCTTATAAAATGTATTCTAATATTTTTTTTATTTTATTTAACACTGTTAAGAGATGTGTCTCTTTCTCACCAAATGACAAAACTGATCATTTTTCGTCCTCTTTGTATGCTGCTTCTTACACAGGCTGATATCAAATTTGTACACTTGCACAGCTTTGTGACTGATCACATGGTGCAAATCTTTAAAAAGAACAGAAGCGTTTGGTGAAATGATCTGAGTGAATGAAACTGTTCACTTTAAGTAAGCAGGTTTTCTCCTCTTTCAACAGATTCAATGAAGCCACAACTTAGAAATGCCAGAAAATGCCAGATGAGCAATGAAAGCTTCACATTTCCTGAAGGTTGGCTCCTCTGAGACACTTATCACCTCCTTCACATTGACAGTGGACGCTGTAAAATAACTACATGAAGTAGTTTCTTACAGAATGGGTTCAAAGTTGAGGAATAAAGGCAGACATCAAGCTTTCACCTTCATTTGAAGTGGACCACGGTGGCATATTAAAATGAAGGGCTGTGAATTCTGCATTTCATATTTGTGAATATAATTTATTTACATCATACAACTTATTCTGTATTATTGGAGGATTACGCGCACTGCAGTATATAAATAAGATGTTTGTACAAACTTGCATAACTAAAGGGTAAAAAAAACAAAAACAGATTAAGCAGCCAGACCAAAATATGAAGTTATTAATAACCTACGACCACAGGTCTCACTAAGTCACCGCGGCAAACAACCACTTAGCCTCAAACACCAGCCGTCCACATCCACTCTCACAAACACACACAAACACACACACACTTGTGTTTGATACACAGTATGCAACAGCCCAACACTCCCTACGCTGTGAATTTGTCAGCTCACATTAAAAATTGAGGAAAACATTCAATAGTGAAGTAAAAGATGAAAATATTAGTGGAGCTAAACCCTTCCAAAAGGCAAAATTAATACAAGTTTAGGCTACTTGTCATACAACAACACACAGCATACACACCACTTTTCTAGAAAACAAAACAAAAAAAGGAAACAAACAGATGTGACTTCAGTGGATGGTTTTCAAGACCGAAATAGCAGGAAGTCCATGTGCCTGCCACCCAGAACCTGGGCACAGAGCGGGTCACAGCATTCAGCCCGAGATCAACAGGACAGAAAAAAAGTAAACTGTCAAACTACGTTGTGTGTCTAGTGCCGCACACACAGCAGGAGGGAGGGAATATGAGCCAGCAAGAAGGGGCCAGCAACAAAGTCTCTTCTTCAAAGTCTCTTTGCAGTATGTCTGAGTGGCTGTGTGTCAGTGGGGAGCCAGAGTGGACGAGGTTCCAGCGGCACAGAGAAGCATTTCAGGTTGATAAAAACTTACCAGGATGCAAAGTCTGACAAGTATGGAGGGTTAAACTCTGACCAAAAAAGAAAAAAAAGAGAGAGAGAAAAAAAAAGACAACATCCATTTTGCTACTCAAGCCAGCAGAGAGCAAGCACGGCTGAGATGACGCCATCAGCCAACAGCAGTAACAGTCTGAGAGTCCAAACGGGGCCGAGTGTCCGGGCACTTTCCAGGCATGGTTCAAGCCATCTCAGGGGATCACAAAACAGCCCAGGCAGCCATCAACAGCGTTATATAAAAGGGCAGTAACTTTTTCTTCAGCGAACTCCCTCAGTCATTGATATGGACCCACCCCCATCCTCACACACACCCTTCATTCAATACACCCCTCCAAAAACTCACAAACAAGAATGAAAGCTGAAAATATAAGTGAACTTTCATGCACTGAGGAGAAAATCCTGAATGTGTGACAAACAAAGAGGGGGAAAAAAACAGGTCTTTCAAGAAGAAGGTTGGGCTCAAGTCCGTTTTTTTAAAGCCGATTGCTCCCAGTATTCAAAGTCAAACTGAGTGTCCTCTTCATATTCTCTGGATCTTGTCAGCAACGACCACGGGGTTCTCTTTGCGAATCTTGTCAGCAGCTTCAGCTTTGTAGTCGTACGGACAGTTATGCTTATCGGAGTAACGGTGGAGTCCACAAAACAGATTCCCACAGCGGCAGTCAAAACCTGAAATACCACAGCAGAGGACAGAGCGCGTCAAATCAATAACAAATGCTCACAACGGCCTAACACCCGAACTGTACGCATCCAGGCACAGTGCAGAGACATAATGTTCACCTTAAAAACTCATCACTGAGGATGATATGATTAGTGAACTGCTGGTCAGGGACATTTATAGGAAAAAAACACTGTATACAGGATGTAATAGTACTGTAACATAGCCTGTATCTTTTAAAATGACTGACAAGTACTTTTACTTTTGTGCAATATTACATATTTCCTTTTGCATTTTGTGCAATATTACATAGCATTTACTTGTTCTTTATTGTTATTTTTAATCGGAAGGCAGCTTACATTGTTTTTTTTTTCCACAGCTACTGGGGCAATACTCACTTTTTACATATATTTCTTAAATATATTTTTCTACGTATCTTATTTTTCTTTTATATAGTTTTTTGCTTGTATAATATGTACATTTATATAGTCTACTTTTTATTTTGTTTTTTTTTGTTTTTTTTTCTTGAGTGTTCTCTACCTCTGCTGCTTTTTTTTTCTTCCCACTGCTTTCAATGCTGCTGTAAAGCCCAAATTTCCCCGACTGGGGATAAATAAAGTTCTCTTATCTTAAAACTGTTTTTAATGCTCCACAAAATAGGAACTTCAGCTTCTGGGTAATCTTTACGACTGAAATCAATAACTTCTGAACCAATGTTTACACTCATCTTTCTGTCCTTCTCCTTTGTGGCTCTTTGCTTCCTCAAGAAAAAAGGCTTTTTTTTTTTTAACATTTGCTGCAGTAGACTGTGATGGATGGCGGGGGGTTTCCATCAGCCATTGCAGAAGTTGATTCATTACTCGCATTCTACTGTGGACTGTTTGACAAAATAACAGAAATGTGCGATGACTCTGGTTTGACCAGATTGTACTGGCAGCCACAGAAACTGTTCCAGTTTGAACACATTCCACTTGTAAATAACTTAATTGCTGTATTTAAAGAAAAATAAATAAATAGATACAGTTTCATCTGGGTCATTACTTACCTGTAAGGCCAACCTTTTTGCGGCACATAAAGCAGCGATTCTTCTTGGGTTTTGGGGGCTCTGGGGCTTTGTACTCGTCACTGCCAGCAGTGGAGGGATGGGAGGCTGAGGACGTTGGCTGACATAACACTGGAAACACACGAGAAAAGGTATAACTCAGTAAAGCAGCTCTCTGAACAACAGAGGACACACCATTATTTAACATAAGGAGCGGGACTAAAAACATCCTCATGCATGTGAATGGAGGAGAAAATGTCAGATTTAGGTACGTGCAATTTTATATTACTATGTTAAAATATATACTGTGATACATACGTGTCCTATGAATGGAATCAAATCAAGGTTCTTTATCACACTGGTGGACCTACCCTGTAAATCCAGTACTGCCATAAAGGAGTCCTGCTTACTGATTTACAACTTGGTCAAATGTAGATCAGAGATCTTAAACCAATTTAGTAGAAACCAAATTTGAATCATATCACTCAACTGTCATGAAGAAGTATGACAGTGAGCTTGTAACTGTGTTGGTGTAACTCAGTATACATCCTCTGTGATAAATAGAAGGTCCGTAATTGGTACCCACCTGGCTCTGTGAGCTCTACTTTGCTCCCTGACGCTCCTTTCTCCTCACAGGAGAGACTCATCTCATTCATTTGTTGTGTTACAGATATGGCCGCTGAAACTCCACTGCAACAAATAAATTGGGCAAAATTATAAAACAATAAAAAGCTAAACATTTCAGAAGAGTAAGTGAATGGCATAAACATATATTCCATATATCTAACTGTCTTAATTTGATGAACAGACACATATATCACTTCATATATGATACTAATAAGGATGTAGTGTTTCAGGTTTAATGGTGCCTCAAGCAGAGTTGTGTTTACAGGAAGAGTGCACATGTGTGTCCCACTGATGTGGTATTCATGACTTTACCCTGAATTATGACATTTGCTAAAGCTTTTTAAAATGTCAGTGTTCACGGAAGTTACAAGGAACAAACCCTAGCAGATCCCCTCACCTGAGGGCCTCGGTGGCAGCGGCCTCGGCAGAAGCAGCGGCCTCAGCGGCCACCTCTGCAGCAGCAACTGCAGCGGCTGCAGCATTATTCAGAGTGGCCTCTAACCTCTGGATGGCAGAAGCATCAGCTGTGGGGCTACTGCTGCTGCTGCCTGAGGGAGGAAAATTTCACCACAGTCAGACACAGAGGGTGGGAGCTTTGTCCTATGTGCACATGGGAACAATAGAAAACTGTGACAGACACAGCAGGTCTTACCCACAGCACTCAAAGAACTGACTCCTCCATTGTTCTGTCTTGACAGGTGCTCCTTGTGGCACACAGAGCACATGCCGTTAGTCCTAGGGTTACCATAGAAACCACAGCCAGTGGGACAGAGCATAGGAACTGGGCTCTGATTGGTCTCCTGGGCCATAGCGATGTCTGCCACCTGGTGACCTGACCTGGAGAAACAAAGAAAAGACACACGCCGGCATGGTGAGTGCTTATGTGGGTACAACCAACATACAAGGGAAAAAAATCTGACCTGCTAAATTAGAAATAGACAAAGGATAAAAACAGCTTCAGAATTAATTAGTGTTGGTGAGTGGAGTCACTCTGTGACAAATCAAGGTTGCTTGGGGGAAAAAAAAAAATTCAGTTTTTCAAAAACTCTTCAGAAGGCTCAGTGCCATACCATTATTGCTGAAGGGATCAGTCAATTAATATCAACCAAATTATAACCTGGGAACAATTTTCATAACCAATAATTGTCATTCTCGAGCAAGAATGCCAAACAATCACTGAATCCAGTTGGAAGTTTTAGTTGGTGTTCAGATAAAAACAGCCCTGCATCAAAACTGCATTAATCATGGTTTGAGATTAGACACCATCTGGAACGTGGGTTACTGTGATGTTCTGATTCAAACAAATTCAGCTGTGTTACATCCAACAGTCACATCAGAAGTATCAATGCCCAGGTGCTGAGACATTGACATTGGAAATATTGATTTTCCGCAGATTAAAGTAAACAAACCAATGAATATCTGTACTTCACAGTAGAAAACAGTGTAATTTCACCCTGGTTGCAGTCTCTCTGCCTCCTGAAATCACACTCACCTCTGGCTCAACTGCACTTAAAGTACTTGTACCACACCAGGTAGCAACTGTTTTTTGGTGAAAGCTCAATATCATTGTCAGCCATTAACACTTGCTCATATCTGACTTTGGCTTGTTTAGGAGCTGAGGTACTTAATGCAGTTACCACAACATTATATTCTACTTTGCACAAGGTCATCAAGCTGCATTGTAAAAGGGTAGACAATCACTTACACCACTGTTCACACTAGTCAAAATAAAAAAAACAAAACAACTAATGGTTTCCATGTAGCCTGTACCACTAAAGGTCCAATATAGTGTCTGAATGATGAGAAAATCATGTGATTTAAACCATCACATGTAGGGTTGGGCATCTACCTATCTATGTTGGTTCAGAGATGGATATAGCTTTGCATTGCGTGAGAACAGCAATCTAGCATTCTCGTGCGAGATACGGTTTAAACTCCTGGAAAAGCTAGTCAGTGGACCTTTTTCTGTCAAATAAGGTTTTCTGTCATACTGATTTTGTCACACATAGACCTGTAGGGGAAATCATGGAGGTCTAAAAACCAGAATGATTAACCTATGTTGACATAACACTTCAAGTTGGAACTCAAAAAGCATAGTTCACCATCTTCTCTGCCAAAGTCATAAAACATGGGGGAACCAAAAACATTGCCAAGTAAAGGTTCTGGTGAGTTGCATCCGAGGTTCCTCCTCTTCCTAAAACTGTCATCACTAAACCACAAGGTGCAAGCTGCACCTTCACGTGTGTGTGCCTGCACACTGCAGCACTCCATGCAGCTCCAGGCTCACATGGACCTGTGTATGGCGGCTTCTCTCTGTCACAGGAGTGCAATGTGACACTGTGATCTCAAAAGGCAAACACGCACACACTCACGGGTTACCTCAATACAGTAAGGCTGTGACCACATCTATTTATAGACATCCTCGAGAGTCATGCAGCCAGAGCTGGTGTCATGCCAGTATTTGTATCTTCCTTAGAATAGCTCTCCCTATCAAGGATACCTTCAGCTTTCTAACAAGATGGAGAAAACACATTATGACTACAGATGGCTGCCAAATCCTACAGAGTTTGGACCGTTTCACAACAGCACCTGTAGATCACATGAAGAGTCGAGCACGTTAATCACCGAGACAAAAGCCAAAATCGCCCACAGACCCCAAGATGAAGGAAAAGCATGCTAATGTCGAGCTCGCAAACCGGCTGTCATCCCGAGGCTCCATAACCCCGTCTCTAGTGAGATGTGCTCATTGGAGGTAGTTCAAGCAATCAATACCGTTTATCTCGGCTGCAGCCCTGGGTTGCTTCCTGACAAACACCGGGCCACAGCAGTGTCACTACAAATCCACTGAGTCATGCTAGCTAGCTAATGGCTGCTGCTAACATCTTACTGTGAAAAACTATGCCACAGGACGCCGGGCAGCATGAACACAAAACTCTGACTTGTTAAAGGCTCGAGTTAAGAGACACGCAAACAAAGCGCATCCCTGTACTGTATTTAGTCCAACTGCTAGTAAGCTAACGATAGTTAGCCACAAGAGCCGTGTGAGGAGATTCTCGTGATCTCGCTAATGTTAGCATGCTTGAGGTTAGCTAAAACAGAAAACTGCTAGCATTATTGTCGCCTTTGCTTTGTCTGTGCTTTGTTTGTTCTCACCACAGATGAACTCAGTATCTTCACATTAACTTGTAACAAAGTGCCTTTGCGAGTATTTCTATACGAAATAGGTGCGTGAAATAAAACTGTTAAGCAGTCACGTCAAATTATAGTAAAACCTTGATATAGCCAACAAGATACCTCACTTGACCAAGTCTAGAGATGCTGGTGGTGCTGCTAGCAGATTAACGTTAGCCGAGTTTAATTATGTTACACTGTTACACATTTTTAGTCAGTGAACAGGTCGGTGTTGATTACAGGAGACATAGCAAAGTAAAAGTTAGATTTAGTAGATAACGTCAGCTGTTAGTTACATCATGCGAACGTTGTATTTAGCATTAATTTAAAGGCTCGCAGTTCGGGAAGGAAAGTTTTAATCGACACGTGCTAACCAAACGGAATATTTCTTTAATCTTTCATAGCGAAGTCACACTAAACCGATTTTTAACATACAGCGGGGTCGAAGCTAATCACTTTCAACTAGGAATGTGACTTTAAGATTGTTATGATGTTAGTATGTCACTATTCACTTCAGAAACTTCCCTAACAACCACTTACGCTAGCTGGCTATGGTTTAACGTTGGTGAACTTACCTTCTGTGAGTGAGAAACGTTTTTTTTCTTGAAACTTTTTGGATTGACGGAATTACTGGGTCTATCTTGTAGCTAACTAACTAGGGCCGTCTAGATAGGTCGTCGTTGGTGCCTTTCTTTCAAGTCTTCTCACGCAGATCGGCTCCACTCCGCCCGGGAGTACCTTCGGCTAACTTCGTTGACGTTCTCTGTCGCTGATTTGTGGTGGCATCTGTTTTGCTTCACGCGATGCGTTTGTGTCCTCTCTTTTTCCGGTGGACGTCACGGAAATTGAAACACTCTGATTGGAAGGCAGGGAGTTTTGGAGTCTTGCCACAAAATATTTTAGGCTATTGCAGAACATTAAACCTGCTTCTTCCACCAAGTAGACAGACCGTCGCTTCAACCCTGTTTTAGCTTAGTAAAAAAATCAATGTTTATGTAATCAGGAAGGATCAACGCAGACGTGCTGTCTGTAGATCCAAGAAAACAAGTTTGAGAGGATATGTTGCCTTCAAATGCGCCTCGTAAGTTGCACCGTCCTCAGGGATTTCTACATGTTCCCAATTCAGCTTTGATTGCGAGTTCAGTCTATTTGACCCTGTTCTTTGTCCTGTTAACTGTACCTTAACATGTACAACTCAAACTCAGTCTCAGACTATTGAATCATCATACCTGTGTCGATTACTGAACAGGCACAGGTCCAAGGGTCCTAGTCCTATTTTTTAATCTGATCATTTAATATTGAGTGGCATATCTGATTTTTGTTTATTTGTTTATTTTGGATTATTCCCCATTTCTTCAATGTTTATTTTTCTAGGTACAAGTAGGCTGTAAACAATAGCATGGACCAACAATATGCTAGTTTGCAATGTCCATTCCCCTTTATACAAAACACACAAAATACACAAACAAATAAACACAAAACAGAAACAATGACACAAGTATTTTGTTAACAGGCTTGGGTTAACACAGCTCAACATAATTCACATAAGACACACAACTTGCCAATTTGGTAAAAAGAAATAAAGAAAGAGAAAGAAAGGAAAAATAGACTTAAAGAGTAAACTTGGTCTGTATATGAATACATATCCTTTCCTTATTTTCTCATTTTATTGCTCACAAACACCTTATAAGATGGAAAATAAAAAAGCACTGAGAACAAAGGTGTAATGTTTGTGTGTTTGTTCTTGTGTTTGGGGTGGAGGAAGGGCTAAATAAAGAAAAACAAGCCTTGGTCCGACTGATATCTACTGATTACAAACAGCCAATGCGAACGCATTAAACTCAAGATTTTTTTTTACATTAACCCACCAGAGCTCTTTATTTTATTTAAAGCAATTCAACAAACATATACTTAATTTGTTCGTTCATTGAAAGATAAAATGGAACTGATTAAAAAAAAATATGTACGTGTTAGAAAGTGGGATAAATACAAAGCAAGACGAACAGGAAAAGGAAATGAACCAAAAAAATCGACCACTAGTTGTCAGGGGAACGCATTTGAAACAGATGTGCTCGACCAATCAGCTGCTCGGAGAATTCAGAGCACAGCGAATCAGCTTGTAGCGAGCGAGGATTTAAACCAGGAGGCTTGAACCTAAAAACTGCACCGCATCATTCTCCATTACGATTCACCGTGTTTTTATCACAGTAACGCACATCCCAAAATGGCTCTTCGAATGACCAGAGTAAGCATTTTAAGCTTTTGTGTTTCTTGGTTGTTACTTATGACTGAAAAGGCGTCGAGACCAAACGCGTCTTTATTGTATTTCTATTGTTTTAAATACCGAAAGTGTTATATGCCTTCGTGTGTCGCTGTGTGTTCTGCTCGCTTGCAACCGTACTATAATAGGAATCCTATTTAATTAATAGACTCAGACCCTTTGTAGGCTAACAGCATGCTATGTAACTTCTATGTAACTTCAATTTCCCTACAGAATCGCTTGGCTTCTACCAGGACCGACCTCGGTGGGAAGGCCTGCTCGGTGACCGGGCCTTCACTGAAGCCTCGAGCGGCCCTCGGCGAAATCGGAAACATCGCAGCTAACAAAGAAGCACAGAAAAAGGTAAACTGACTACATGTGAACCGCAAGTTCGCCTTTAAATCTCCGATGGAAAATGAAAAGTGAATATTATCCGAAGGTCCGTTCGTAGTGCCACAATGTAAACGCACTGTAGCATGCCTTCAATTCTGTATTCGCTTTGTGGGCTGACTGATGCAATGACTTAAACATGTATTTAAAAAAAAAACATTTTTTTTAAGTGCATCACAAGTAAAAACGATTAGCGTCTGTGCTCAGCGAAGGCCTGACGCAAATGTAGTAGAGATAATGGTTGTTGGGTAATCTGCAAATGCACCGATGCAGTGCCAGTGAGATGCCTGTTAATACACGTGCTTTTAAGTAGGGTGCATCCAATCATTTTCTCAATTGTGCTCTCTCTGTTCAAAGAGGCTAACCTAATGTCTTTAAATTTTTTTTTTGTCTGTCAGCTGATTTGAGTCAGCAATTCTTCATATATAAGGTTCACTTTTTTTCGCATTAAAGCTGATTCCCTGGTGACTGTATTTCACATTTCAGCTCTGACTTGATGAATTTTTTTTTTTAGACTGTCAAGACAGAGGCTGTCAAGAAGACCAAAGTCACCACAAAAGTTGAAAAAGCAGCGGTTGTTGAACAACCAAAAAATGTCGTTCCTGTTAACCCAAAGCCTGAGGTGCAGGTGAGTTGTATGCCAGTGGCTGTCTGGCCATTAAGACGCAAATGGCTGCGGGGTGTGGCGCTCCTGTTTGCTTCAGCTCACGTTGAATTTGTACTATTGCAGGTTCCACCTGAACCAGCATCCCCTACTCCAATGGAGACTTCGGGCTGTGAGCCTGCTGACCTCTGTCAAGCGTTTTCAGATGTCATTCTTAACACCGCCGTCAGGGACGTGGATGCAGAGGACTACGACAACCCCATGCTCTGCAGTGAATATGTGAAAGACATCTACAAATACCTCCGACATCTTGAGGCAAGCAAAGCTATATTCTCCTTCTCAACTACATATGTCTGATACCCTGACTCTTTGATTTTTAACTCAGTTTTCTGTCACTCCAGGTTGAGCAAAACGTCAGGCCAGCCTTTCTGCAGGGCCAGGAGGTGACCGGTAACATGCGGGCCATTCTCATAGACTGGCTTGTGCAAGTGAGCCTTAAGTTCCGTCTGCTACAGGAGACGATGTACATGACTGTGGCAATCATTGACCGTTTTCTTCAGGTTGGTGACTATCAGCTGTTAGACCATTAGTAATATCTATGCATGAAAGTCAGCAGTATATAGCTTAAAAACACCAGCAAGCTACATGCCACAGTTTCTAAAATCTTGTGAATTCCCCTCCATCAGGACCACCCAGTCCCCAAGAAGCAGCTGCAACTGGTTGGTGTGACTGCCATGTTTCTTGCTTCCAAATACGAGGAGATGTATCCCCCTGAGATCTCAGACTTTGCCTACGTG
This sequence comes from Chelmon rostratus, assembly GCF_017976325.1. NCBI lineage: Eukaryota > Metazoa > Chordata > Actinopteri > Chaetodontiformes > Chaetodontidae > Chelmon > Chelmon rostratus. Next base: position 8,551,633 of record NC_055676.1, on the reverse strand, counting down.
ACGGACAGGGCCTACACCACCGCCCAGATCAGAGACATGGAGATGACAATCCTCCGTGTGCTCAAGTTCAAACTGGGCCGTCCTCTTCCCCTGCAGTTCCTTAGAAGGGCCTCAAAAATTTGCGAGGTTTGTAGAAATGCCTCAATCCTGCCCAAACTGGATTCGGTGTCCACTTTGAGGGCTTATTTGTCCTGTCGACTAACGTCAAGTTGTGATTTCTCTTCCCTCAGGTAACTGCTGAGCTACACACTCTGGCAAAATACCTCCTGGAGCTCACCATGGTTGACTATGAGATGGTTCACTTCCCACCTTCCATGGTGGCCAGTGCCGCTTTAGCCCTTGCCCTCAAAGTCTTAAATGCTGGTGAATGGGTGAGTTGATTTCTCATGAATTTCTTAATGGGTCTACATGATTTCCTTTTTAAAAATTATGTTAAGACACACAAATTTGCTGACTTGAGTTTTGACAAATGTTCTGTAATGTCTCCTCAGGATGTGACACTGCAGCACTACATGGACTACACAGCAGAGAGTTTAATTCCTGTGATGGCACACATTGCCAAGAATGTTATGAAAGTGAACGATGGGCTGACCAAACACATGGTAAGTGTAGTAAAACTTGCACCAGCAATTTCCCTGAACTTGCAGACACCTGGTGTGTGTGATTAATGTGTGGGCTTAAATAGCTCTCTCAACCACAATGTACATAATTGAAGAGCCTTCATTGTAAAATGTCAGTGCAGCTTAATTTCTAACACAATCTTCTGCTTGCAGGCTGTAAAAGGCAAATACTCGACTTCAAAGCAGATGAGGATTGCCACCATCTCACAGCTCAAGTCTTCTGTGGTGAAGGATCTTGCAAAGCAGCTCACCCAGTGAGATGATCAAATGTGTTGGCACCATGTGCTGATTTGTAAAATTGTAACTTAAATTTTTAACATTGCTCAAGGGTCAGCAAACTAAGGACCAAGTCAGTGGTTTGCATGTTTAACCAACTGAAACTCGGGTTACTTTTAACTGACCATTTTCCGAAGAATGCAACAGTTTTTAATGTGTAAAATGACTTGTACAGCAATACTTATTTACATATGCTTTTTTGTTAAATGTGCTTTTTATCTATTAAATGGTTCTGACCAGCAATTTCCCCTTGTCACTAATTGTGATTGCCACTAGAGGCTGCTCTAAGCTTGCAGTTGCTTGCCTCAGTGCTTTCAGTTCATTGTACAGTGTATCATGCTCCCCTTTGGAAGACAATTAATGCCACCTACTCACAAATGGGTTTCCTACTATAACTGCACATTAGGTTTTTGAAAGGTGGACACACTTACCTATCTAGACTGAATTTCACAGCTTTTTTTTTTAATATTTGAACATCTGTTTAGAAGTGTGGAGAATGTAGGGGAGGGCTACAACTGCTTTTCATTGTGCATTGCATGACAAACACCCTGAATAAAACCTACATGTTTTAACAATCTCTCTAAAAGCAGAATAATTTAACATCAAATGCTGAAACTGAGAAATTTGATTTTTTTTTTTAAATGCTATCATTTAGAATTTGATGGCAGCAACACGTTTTGGATAAAGTTGGGTCAGATTCATGTTTAGCTTTCTGCTGCATCAACAGTTCAGCTCTCCTTTGTTGTACTTAATGCACCAAATGTTTTCAATAACAAGTCTGGACTGCAGGTCAGTTTAGCAGCTGGACTCTTTTACTACAGAGATGTGCTGTTGGAATATGAACAGAATATGGTTTCTCATTCTCTTGTTTCCACTTTGCCTTATGTTGAAACATTCTTAATTTATGCTCTTTGCCAGCACAGAGTGGTGGAGCACTCCCCATCTTAACTTGACAAAGACTCAGCTTCTCTGGAGGCTCTTTTTACACCCCATCATGTCACTAACATGTTGCAGGTAACCTTATTAACAGATGTTTTTCTGTAACTCAACTTTTTGAAACATGTTGCAGGCATCAAATTGTAAATGAGGATGTTATTTTTACAAACCATGAAATTCCTCAGCTTCAGCATTGGATATGTTGTCTCTGTGCTATTGTCAGTTAAATATGGAGTTTCATTGTTTTACAAATGATCACCTTCTGTTTCTATTTACATTTTACACACAGCCCCATCTTTTTGTTTTTAAAACAACAATCGTCCTCTTCACATGGACACTGAGAAATGTGTTTATATACAACTTTTATTTTGAGGGAATGGTAATGCCCAAAGAATTGTTATTAACACGAGGAAATGTTGGTCAATGACTTACTTGACAAAAATGTTTAGCAAAGTAAAACGTACCCTGACAACAAATTTCTATTGTTTCGTCTGCCACGAGAAGCAATCTTGCAACACACCGCTGCTTTTTGTGGCTCCAGCATTGTTCCACTTGTTGACAGCTCTCTTTAGGCCCTGGCAGCACTTGGTTGAGGTCAGGGACAGATCATGGTCTGTTTCCATTCACAAAAAGTCAGCAGTGACTCGTGATGTACGTTTTTTATCGGCATTTAACCGAAACCACAATCTTTTCCTAATCTTAACAAAGTGTTGTAATGTACAGAAACAAGTCTGCATGCAAACCTTTGATTCTGGTGTCGCACACTTTGTATGCCCACCATCCACCCCGACCACCTCAAAACAATCTCAAATATACACAACTTGTGTGTAAATGCAGGCTGAAACTGGACCCCTCATTCACTTTCGGGGAGAAAATAGATGAAGATGTTGCACTAAAGCCTAGTCTAACTGCCACTATGATGAGTGTCTATCAAACATGTTCTCACCTTCATCTGGAACACTGAATGGTAGAAATATAGACCCATCCTTTATGGACCCTGTTATGTTCTGTGTACTCTGATCCTCAAAGGAGCTTTGTGTAGTTTGGTGGCAGCAGTGGTGGAAGAACTATTGAGATCTTCTTCTTCAAAGCAGCAATATGACACTGCAGAAACGGCCAGACTCCTGTGTCAATACTGCTAAATGTTGCACACAGGATGACATGAAACAGCCGGACCTGCTGACTCATTCAGTAGCAACCATCACAGTGAGGTCATATAAGAACATGACACTTTCAAAGGTTTCATTTATGATTCATGAAGATTTGAAGAATGATTTAAAACTTAAACCCCTAAATGCTCATTTTATAGATACCACAGTAGCATTAAAGCACAAATTCTTCAGTTGGAGCCCATCTACCATTGCAAAGCTAAAATACATTTAAATATCTGCAAAAAACAAACATAGAAATATTATCACTGTATGTGTATGACTTGCTGTTAAGATAAGACAAGATGAAAGTGTGAAGACTCAGTTGAAAACAGGTGTTCAGGGTTTTTTCCAGGGCTCTCTGCTGTATACCCACACAGATGCAATGCTGTGACATCATTGGATTTCGTTGCCTTGGTGACACTTACTTTAATGACACTTTTTTCCAAGATAAACAAAATTTTAAAAAAAATGTCTCAATTGAAAACAGTATACGAGGAAATGAATGTGAATTCATGGAGGTAATAAAGTTGTTTCAACCGTTCGACCTTCTTTTTGCAATCATATAGGCCTGTGAACAAAGTGATGTAGGTCTGTGCAAGGCTGGATTCACCATCCAAGAAGATTCTTCCCTCGCTGTCACAGAGGACAAAGCCTGTGATGTGGATGAAGAGCTATGGCCAGACCCAGCTAGACCAAGAGATGATGCTCAGGGTCTCTTTATTTTTTCAGAATCTGTTCTGTTCTCATTTTCACTGCAACATGCAGCCTTTGGAAATGCATGGATGTACTGACTGATTTTACAATGTGAAGAGAAATAAACATCTTCATGAGTGTGCAGAACTGGACTTGTGTGTTGTGTTTAGTGAATATATTCATGTACTTCACTCTGACAATCAAAAAACTCAAACCCAGACTCTATGATTAGAAAAGTAGAAATGTTCAAAGTGTTTTAGATTGAGCACAGCAGTGTGTAACTGGTTCAGACAGAATCATATTATATGAACCGTGTGTGTGCCAAATGACAAAATTGTTTTTTTTTATAAATTATTGTATAGTTTTCAATGAAGAGTTTCAGTTTGCAAAAGATCTGAGTTGTTCTGCTACTTGTGTGTGTGGTTGTGTGAATTGTGTGTAGTGTTTTGCCAAAACGAGTCCTGTTTTTTCAAAATCATGCTTCAGCAATCGTAAAAAAACTGTAAAGACCTGTGGGGCAGTGTTGCAGGCTTATAGGCCTTTTTCACAGAAGACATTTTTGTCTTGTCACAGCAGGAAAAGCACAAGTGTTACTAATTACATGAACAATGACTCTATTCAAGTATCTCAGTAAGTCGTTACTGACCCAGCATAAAAGAAAAAAACCAGGGCCCTAAAACTGAAGCAGCTAAATGGAATTCAGGCATTAATTTTAGTATTTACATCTGTGCTTTTTCCTACTGTGATGTCAAAATATCCATGAAAATGGCCGAGTAGGAAAGCTTTCCGTTGACACTGAACTTTTTAGGATTTGAGTCAAAAATGCCTTGACTTTTAGTTTACTTGGCAAAAAAAACATTCTGGCTGTTTTGTCTTTTTGCAATATAATTTCCAGAAAATATACTGCATCAGGGAATGTGTGTAATCCATGGCCAGCCCCTTCAATCGAGTGCTGTTACAGGCGTCAACTTTAAAATGCTTCTACGGCATGTAGCTACAGATGCAAAAGCTCCTCACAGCTACAATTAGATCACATCCACCCACAAGTATTTAAAGCTAATGGACGGAGCAGAGTGGGAGCTGTTATCGCTTTAACCCATTCACAGCTGAGACCCTGGGGGACTCAGGCCCCCCTGTCCATCCTCTCGCCCCCAAGAGGAAGCCGGGAGAGCTTTGTACAAGACCACCTGCCATCTGCACAACGTGAGTCACTCTGTACATCATCCGGATCATAAGGCCAAGCTCCTAAAGGCCTGCTGGATAACAGCTTGAATGCATCTGTTGCTGTATCGGCCGAGACCAGAAATCATCTGCCTCTGAAAGGGGAAAAACATTATTTGGCACTCTGGGAGTTTCGGTTTATTGGAGTTCATGCGCAGGGTTCATACAGTGAAATATGAGGAGCAAGTTCCACATCAAAAAATTGCTTTTGCTGTCTTGTGAGGTAGAAGCACAGCCAAACCAAGCTTGATAGCTCACTTATATAATGCAATATTGTTCAACACAGCACTGATCTAGCCTGACATCTTACCTGACATAATGACATATAGGCAGGAATACTGACACCCTAACAGCACATCCCTTTCATCCACCCAGCTCTGAGCCTTCTGTTGTTTTCCACGGAGACACATGATAATTAGTCTCAGTTATCCTGCGAAGACGGGCTTTTAAACCCACAGATCACTCTGAGAATTCATACTTTGAGGCTGAGGTCATGACTGGGCAGCCATATCGGTTTACAAGACAGATTCCTCCTGTGCGGGGCTCCAAACCATACACTTGCAGCTGCCTGGAACACTGTTTGGCCTCTCTGACAAAGACTCAGCTGGGTGACATTTACTATGATGGAAAACTGAACATAGTGGCCGTGCAGTTTAAGACAACTCAGCTCAATTCAACTCAGTTAATCCAAATTACAAAAAAATATATATTTCATCACTCAACCCTTGTGGTATCCAGCCATATAATCAGTTTTGGTTTTATGTGTGGGGGTAAAGAACGGCCTCTGAGATGTCTGCCTCTACCCCAGGACAATACTTTGTGGTGCTCTAAACATGAACAGATTACACAAAGAACATTTCACAGAAACGTGTCTTCCACTGCCAGCACATTGATGCACCACCAATTAATCAATGTGAATTAATGTCATTTTCCCTGCACTTCACACTTCACATGTCTGCCTGCAGGAGACACTTTTTTTCTGGGATTGGAACGACACACAAAGTAAGCTTCTGCTGCACTTCCACTGCACGGTATGACTCGGCTCGACCCGACTGGAACCGTTCTGTTTTGTTTTTTTCGCCGGCAGAAGTTGTGGTTCGTATCCGGAGCCTGGTGCTTTTTTGGTGTCGCCTGTTCGAGGCTCCGAGCCAGCTGTTTTCTGTTCCTGTTTGTGTCACGTTGAAGATGATTTCCCAGAATAATCCACAGACCCACTGTACACAATTTCATGGGTGTTAGAGAGTAATTTTTTTATTAGGTTTTCTGAGCTTTGAAATGCATCTTTCAGTCTTCTACAGTGATTGGAAGTGGCTCAGGTGTCCTCGCCTGACCTGTGTGAAACTGCAGTCACATGATAACAGGTTGCTGCATATGGGAGGAGGTGGTAATTCCAGTTCCAGATCTTTCTTCTGTCCTCAACTGACTCCTGGTCGGAGACTCTATCCGTTCTCAGTTAATGTGGTGACCAGTTTTGGCCTCCTTCCAATGTTCAGTCAGTTTGTTCAACTTTCATAGAGACGATTCCTTTGGTGGAAAGCAGCTCCACTGAAAACTGCTCATAATGAGGGTTGTGGAACTGGAGTATTGTTTCTGTGATCTTTAACAAGTTCCATTCACCTTCATTGTATTGACTCACATTATCATATCTCAAAACCTATATTTGCAAATAAAACCAAAACTCTCTGCATGGCTTGATCCCACTACAACTTAATGATAAAGGATGCTGGGTGAACTGACAACTTGAACGACAACAGTGTACAATCACACAGATCTCAGACTTGATGGCCTTGCAAAATCTCTTGCAACATTTAACACGCATTCTGTGACCACAAGTTGAGCACATTTATGCATTCGTGCACATTTCACCGTCCTTACAGCACAAATGCTTCCGTCCTTTTCCATGTTTATTCAAGCTCTCCCCATTAAATGGATTTGCAAGTCAGCGCTGAGGTCCAGAAAGAATGCAAAGCTTGGCTTCATACCTCTCAGTATTTCAGTAATACACATCGCACCCACAGGCGGGTCGTCCAAGACCAGAGTCAAAAGTTTGGATCTCCTTCCCAGTCTAAACATCATCCAAGATGGCCAGGGATTTAACAAGTGCACCCTTCAAAAGGAGTCAATGCCCATTCTCACCTCCCGTCCACCAAGTCTGCGTGTCTCAATTCAATATGACAAAGTCAAACAAACAGCCGGCCCGTGGCAGCGCTGTTAGGGTTTCTGTGGGGTGCTAATAGGCTGGCAGCTGGCGAGCAGAATGAGCCCTCTGGGCTCAAGAGTGGAGTGAAGCACAAATAAACACAGGGGCATTCATTTTCACAATTTATAGATTCTCAAATAAAAATCATGTGCTTCCTGAACTTTACTGACCTTGGACACTTAATGTCACATGAAGGAAAGAAAGGCCCCCATTGTGGCCCGAACAGGCGAGTGCTTGAGCCAGGTGCGAACAGGATTTTCTCCAGACCACCTCAGCCTCTCCTTGTACGGTTTGTATGGCGAGCAGGACGTCATCCCCCCCCTCATGATCAAGGTTGCTCTGTTTTGTTTGCTTTATCGTCACAGACAGGAGAGCGGTGTGTTTCCGTTCCGAAGACGCTGCATTGTGAGAGGGAGGGAGAGCAGAAAGCTTTTACAGGTTCGTGCTGACGTAAAAGACGGAGTGAACGAAGATCAGCATCATATTGTAAATTGTAAAAGAAAATAAAGCATCTCAAAACTGCCTACATAGAGCATTGATTCTGTTGGTACTGTGTCTTGTCCTCTGTGTCCTTTGTAAATCATTTGACAAATAATTATCATTCCAGGTGGTGTATGAGGAGGAGCTTTCTATCATCACATGAGCTTCATCAGCACATTTAAGCCAAGAAAGTGCTCAGAATAACAATAAAAATGTAAAGTGCTACAATTTCAGGACAACCTGGCAAACTCAACGGCCTGAGGGAGATCATGTGATATGAACGACCGCTCTAGAACAGCTGTGAAGTGGACAAAACAATGACAGCGAGACCCGAGTTCATTGTGACTTTCAACACAAAGGAAAAGGTCCTATGACAACCGTTTATTTACTGTACATACCATAAACAACAGCCTGGCTAACACAGAAGCGCAGTCGAGTTCCACCAAAAAGAAAGCCACTGTAGAAATCCAAAATTTTATTACATGTATGCTTTGGCAAGAGATGTTGTTTTGGGGAGACAAAAAGAAGTTATTATCTTGTTTCAGCTCCCAGAGGTTATTTCTGGCCCCTGACCAGCTCCACTGGATCACTTCAGAGTACCGTGTGGTTGTTCACTTCCCCAGCTGAGATTTTTCCACTGGCCCCCACTACAGAAATTCTGGGGATTAATAGGTTCAGTCCAACGATTTTAATGTGCCAGTAGGCTTTCTCACAAGAGGAATCCAGCCAATGACATGCTTTTAAAGGCAGGGGTAGATTGTTGCTGGTCGGTATTTAAGTAGGAAAAACCACAATGCTGGACTTAAAAAAAAAAACTTGTTAAGGAGTATTTCTATACCAAATAATGCATTAGTATAACTTACTTTTGATGTGATGAGGGCATTTGTGGAGGGTGGTTCCAGACCGATTCGAGGAACAATTCTGAACAAACTGGCAGACTTGCCTAATAAAGCTCTCAGTGGACTCATTTCAGAATAAAACATGGCTTCATCTTTTCTTTAAATTAAATTATTACAGACTTCCTTACCAGCCGTCACGACCCGTTCATCTTGATGTTCACATTACATTGAACACACTGAAGCACCAATAGTTGCCCGCATTTTAATCTAATACCACTGCGCAACTTAATAAGCAGTAACAGGCTATTCAGTTAATGCTGTCACTATCAGAGGTTATGTCACAGTGCTTTACTTAGAGGAACCGGGCCAGTGTTTGTGTTTTGATTTACGACATCAGTATAATGAGAACAGGGCTGTTTAATGCTGTGATTGGAGGTTTGTTAATACATTATTTCTTTCTCTGATGATGAGTGCTATAGGCCGGTTTATAAGCCAAGTAATACAATACTGTAGTTTTTACAGAGGCCTTATTATGTTTTGGGTTTTTTTCCTTTTCCTTTAGTGTGTTATGGAGCTTTTCTGTGCATGTAAAACATCTGCAAAGTTACAAAGTCCACGCTTAAGCAAATGATTCTCTCCTGCTCCTCCTGAAGAGCCTTGTCAATAGTCCACCCTTTTCTTTCGTCACTTGTTTAAATCACTATGTAACACGGCACCACCCCCGGCTCGGTGGCCGTCCTCCACCTGGTGACTGTGCCACCCACCTCTCTGTCTGCTGTTGAAGGTAACGTTATGACTAAAGCATCTTTTTTCTTTCTTGTTGGCTGCAAGAGCCAGCACAAGTCTTCATCTCCTCTCATCATCCGAGGATAGATGCAGTGGATTAGCTTAATTTTTGACAGAAATGTGATGGAAATGTCCCCACAAGGACTGAAAAACTCCTGTGTTTTTGGTGACCACTTTGCTTTGAGGACCGGTCCAAAGAGCTAAGCAACGGCGCTGCTCTGTTGTTGGCTACAAGAACCACCACAGAAGCCAGAACATTGCTTTAATCTTTGATGGAAATGTGAAGGGAATGTCCCCACAGCGAGCGGAAACGAGATGGCTCCTGTTATCTACAGTATGTTGTAATCTGACCTGCTTGGTGATTCAGGCTGCCCGGCAAACGTCACTCTGAGCTGTGATAAATCCTCAGTGTGCTGGGAGGAGGGGAGGGGATGCACTTCTGCTGCTGCTGACACATTGTAAATCAACCTCTGGGGTCACTTGGCCATCTCCTCCTGTTGTCTGCATGGGACACAGAGACTGACAGAGACCGTCCGCCACTGGACCTAGACACCTCCACTGCTTCTTATGCGAAACTGAATGGCCTGACTCCATGGATGCACTTAGAAATAAGTGCAAGCTAAAAATCATTATTTACCTTTTATACCTTTTCACCATTTTAGGCTTTCTGAGAGCCAGATTATGCAGAAATATATTGTCCGTCACCAAACCTCTTAAAAGAACTGCTGTTGCTTGCTGTTAGCAAGGCCCCCCCAAACATTTTTTAGGCCCTCCTCAGGATTATAAACCCCACCTCTAAAACCCCACCCAAATATAAACAACACCAACTAATTACAATTCATGGCACCATGACAAATCTGTTATTTATGTTACAATATATACATCATCTTTAAATTATCTCCAATTTGTACATTTCATGTATTATCTTTCCATTTTAGTCCCAAAGCATAAATTAATCAGATAAATCTCTTAACAAGGCGAAGAGTACATAGGCATTGCAGTACTTTTAGCTGCTAGCTTCAGCATGCGAGCATGGTCACATGACAATGCCAACATGCTGCCAATATTTTGCAGGTTTGCCACGTTTACCAACTTAACATGTTGCCACATGCGTGCTAACACTTGCTAATTAGCACTGAGCACAAAGCACAGCTGAGGCTGATGTGAACGTCACCAGTTTTGTAGATGGTCATAAACCAGTATTTGGTTGGATGGTGCTGAAAAGCTAAGGGGTCACCAACGTTAGTACAATTCACCCTGAGGGAAACAACATGAAACATAAGCCTGCTTGTCAACTTGATGGTGATTCCAGAGGAAAAGGATCACTAAAGTCAGGCAGATTCAGCCTCTGAGAACTGTAAATTTTATTATATTAAGGTTTCATGGCAATCCCTCCAGCAGTTGTAAAAATATTTAATCAAAGTGGTGGACTGACCATCCGACTGACCAACATTGCCATCCCTGCTGTATTGAAGGTATATCCAGATAAAAAAAATTAAAACCACCTAATCCAGACAAAGATGGTAGCTGAAAAAGAGCTACAAAATGAGGACCAAAGCTAAAATGTTTAACTGCAATATCTCTTATATCTGTATATTTATATGTGTTGCTACTTTCCATTATTTCATACTTTCATAAACAATAATTTGTTCAGATTTTTCTTGTGTTTTACAAAATGAGCTTTTAAATCATTTCTATCATGCAGAGGATGAAGTCTTTTTATCTGTCAGAAAACTGAAGGCTTTGATTTTGTTGTTATTGAATGAGGCTAAATTGAAATACGTGATTTAAAAAAAAAAGGATTTCCAGAGAAGATGCCCCAAGCAGCTGTTGAAACACAACAAAAACAGACAACAACATATGCACAAATTAAAATAATGACAAACAAACTACTGCAGCATAACTGATGCAAAAGCAAAAGTCATCAAACCTATCCGTACTAATACCATTCATATTAATGGTGTTATTATAAGGAAAGCTAGCCTTCTTCTCAGGATATTTGATGTATGTATATCACACACTTGTCTGGCTGCATCAGTGCAAACACTCTCATTTTTGTGTTGCTTATTTCTAACAACGTTGACAACACTGTGCTCTCTCAGTACAGTGCTGAGTAAGCACTTTGGTAAATTAAACTGGAGTCATTTTTTTCCGTCAGCTTTCACCTCATGAAGGTGAGCTCCTCCTCTGAATGAATATTTTGAGGACTCGAGAAGTCCGGGATAATCACGCCATTTGTCACGTCACTCTCCTCTCTAAAGCGACACTGAATTTGCATGATTACGGGGCTCTTTCCTCGTTCAAATTGGTCACCTCAGTATGTGGATTTTCTTTGCCTTGCCGTGGGGAAATTAGGTTTCTGACTGTTACAGGTGGCTCCTCGCTCGACAATGTCAAGACATTAATGTGTGGATGAAGCCGCTCCAATTATTCAGACAGGCAACATCTGCTCATAATTTCACTCAGAATTAGGGATAAACCAATTTTCTTTGAAGTGTAATTATGTGAGGTTGCTTTCCTGTCCTTCTCATGTGTGTTTTCTGGTAGTTTGGTCCATCATCGCACACACACAGCAACCTCTGGGGAGTCAACAGCGAACAGAAGCACAGTTATTGATTATATTAGTCAATAAAGGCTAGTTTCCTCCCTGACTATTATACTAATGCACTTAGGGTGAATGTCCCAGCTAGCCTTGCAGGCCAGGTTATAAAGTGCACCAGAGCTCCTAAATTATTCACAAGGCCCCTTCACCAGCTCCGGGCCTCCATTAGAGACAGCAGGGGAAGAGGGGAGAGGGGGGTGACGATGATGTCACCCAGCCCCATGGAGCCAGACAAGGGCACCTGGGACTGAGTGATGGAGTCAGCTGTGGAGGATCACAGCTCTGCTGGAAGAGTCTGTCTGAGGACACCAGTGCTTCACCTCTGCAGGTCACTTCACCAGCAGGCTCTGTTGGTCATACTGTGTGTGTGTGTGTGTGTGTGTGTGTGTGTGAATATCAGCTTATGTAACCATGGTGCATAATGCCTGATGACTGCTAAGAGAGAATGGAAGTGCAGTGGTTGAAAACTGGCAAAGAGAGAGACATATTTGACTAAAGAGAGGCTCCAGTTCAACCAGCACAACGACAGCTTCAGGGCTCCTTGTCATAGATTCAAGTCTCTGAACTCTACTGGAGGGATGAACTCCATTCTTCCAAAAAATACTCCCTCATTCGATGTTTTGGTCATGGTAGTGGGGAGTGTTGTCCAAGACACGACCCCCAAAGGTGCTTAACCACCAGAAGGACCCCTGCTGTCTATAAACTCCTAGAAATGCCTAGAACTTCATAAGGACCAGTAGACTACCTAAAGGTTCCACTGAACCTCCTAACTGACCACTGGAAACTCCAAAATGACCACAAAAACCACCTTAAAGACTTGTATAGCGTCCTCAGTGGTCCCAAGAATCTCCTCTATCTCTGCTAGAATCACAAAGGACTCATTGGATCTCCCAAATTACCACTAAGGCATACTAAAGGACCACAAGAACCATCCTAAAGACTAACAGAGTCTCATCAAGTCCTTTCGAGTCATCTGTCTGAAGTCCAAATCAAGTCTTGGGTCATGTATAAGTCCAGTCTTTTATCATTCTTCGTCACGCAAGTCTCAAGTCCTCAAATCTGACTCAAATTTACGGTCAAGTCATGTGACTGGAGTCCCCCACCTCTGCTAGAACCTTCTCAATGACCACAAGAAGTGGACAGATGTGTGAGAAATGAAAGTAAAACCAGACATTAAGTGTCTCTGTCTCTCTTTCTACTGGAGGGAAGAACACCTTTCTTCCCAAAGACAACCCCTCATTTGGTGTTTGGTGACAGTGGTGGAGAGCGCTTCACTCCAAAATCTCCCATAGGTGTTCAGCTAGGTTGAGGCGACCATGTGGCACACATCACATTATTTTCATTATTTTCAGACTTACTTTAATGTTTTACAGTACATTAAATACAACTTTATGGTCTACGTATTCAATTTGTTGGTGTTTTTACTCACCAAAGAGAAGACTCAGGAGACTGATCAGCAGCACTTGCAATGGCGCTGCTGCCATCGGTTTAATGTTGTCAGCCAACGTTAGGTCCACTGATCCTGACATGTTTTGATAAATTTCAATAATGAAATGTAATGTGGTGTGCTTGCTTTTGTTTGTAGGTGTGCGTGCAGGATTAGCTCTGTCTTGTACTGTTTGAACAGGGACTTCATCTGTTATTGCATGACAAGGAACATTTGTTCCCCAGATTTATTTTTTTATTTATTCAGTTTCATGACACTCTCTTTCCAATGTAAATGTGTCAAAGACAAAGCTGCAGTCAGGACCTGATTAACTATCTTAGCATAAAGACTGGAGGCAGGTCTGTCCTCAGTTTAAAGAGACACCAATCGACGCCTCTAAAGCAAACTAATTAACATGGTGTGTTTTGTCTGCATGAGGCGACACATAGGCCAACAGAAATGTTAAAATGACAGTTTGTGGTTTCAGGGGGAATTATGAGCAGGAACCACATCCTGATCTACTAATCTCTTGGAAAGAGAGCGAAGCACATTTCCCAGAATGGTGAACATTTCCTTTAAAGGCTTATATCAAGATGGACACATGGGTATAAGCCAAATACTTGCATATATGCCCCCACATCACCTCATAAATCAATGAGGTTTTTTTTTAATTTAAAAGCCAACAAACGTCCACTTCTTAAAAAGACTGAATAGCATAAATGTTTAGATGGACAGACCGCTGACAAAGATTGCAGAGATTACACACCACCCTCCTCACAACTGGTAGTTTTCATCAGTCTGATACTGCCAGACTGCCAAGAGTCTAATGGAAATTCAGATTGAAGTGATCCACAGCAAAAATGCAACCATTACTTATCTGGCTGACAGGCTTCTGAATGTCAGCACCACTGTGTGACGTGACAGAGGGTGAAGTGGGGGAAAGCCTGATTAAAGCGACTAAAGTAAGTGTTCTTCTGTTGTACACCAGCAGCACATCCAGAGTCATTAGCTGGTGTCTCCATGAAGATGACAGCTTCCTGTCCTGGTCTGATGACTTGCATTGATGAGTTACTGCTTATAACAACCTCAATAAATACTGCTTGACCTCAAATATATTCCCGCCGTACTCCTGCTTGCCACATTGGGAACTCAGGGAAATGAAAATGAAAATGAAAATCAAAGAATGGCAACTTTAGAAATAACATCAAAATAGAGGCAATACCTCGCCTCTAATCAGAATATAATGGCATGTGTGTGTCCAGCGTAGTATGAGGTATTTCCGCTGTTCTGTCTCAATTCTGGGAGGTTCAGCTCGTAGAATACACAACAAAAACAGTACAGTGGAAAATCAACACAGTCAGCAACAAAGTCTAGAGAGAAGAAAGAAACCCTGTTGCCAAGAGTCATCTTTCTTTATCTCCCTCTCAACGTGTCCCCATCGCGCCATCTCAGCCTCTGAGCAACGAGCTTCACGAAGGTCTTCATGAAGCCTGGAAGCCTGGGCCTCTGATTATGGTGGATTCATCAGAGGATGAGGCCCCACTGGCCGGAGACCAGCCGAGTATGGGGACAAGCTAATTTTTACTGTCTTGTCTATGTAAAATGACACTAGCCCAGAGTCCAGACTGATTCCAGTTCATGTCAGAAAGTGAAAACGAACCTTCAACAAGCAGTGAGCTTAATATGGCAGAACTAGCAGCTCTCTGAAGCTGTACTTCATCACAGCATTGCTTTGAGCTAAATGCTAACATACAACATGAACACAATAACATTTGCCATGTTGGCTATCTTAGCTCAGCATGTTAACATGCTAATAGAGTATTTCCTCAGGCTGATGGGAATTAATGATCATTAATTTTGCAGGCATTTGCTCCAATTGTATTGGACAATGATGATTGCACAACACGAAAAGTCAGGGGCGTACTAAAGCAATTAGGATTCATCCTCAGGGCAACATGAACATATGTAGAAAATTCTATGACAATCAAGCCCCTAGCCGTCGAGATATTTCAGCCAGGAACAAAGAGGTGGACAGTCTAAATGACTGACCGACACACTGACATTGGCATCCTTTGAGCCACGTAGCTGAAAAATAAAATGAAATGCAACAGAATATAGAGCAACCAGGTTACTCCACCGACTTCTTGAATCTTTTTGAATCTTGAACGTCTTGAAATCTTCCATGTTCAACTATGTGGTTTTGTTAGACCTGCAATCACAATATCACTTTGTAAAGAAGCAATAACAGATGAATGAAACAATTTAAAAGATTTTTATGGTGTACCATAAAAAGCCATGAATGCATTAATATCACACTGAACTGAAACTGAACTAGAGATCCTGAATTGCTTTGCTTTAATCTTCAGTTAAAAGTTTCAAAGTCACTGATTATGTGACTTGTTGACATTTTTTCTAAGCTAAATGTACAACTGCAAGTCATCACATCTCCAGCTGTAATTCTCTGAACTCATCAGGACATTTGATCTGATGCTTGGCAATGAACAGCTAGTCAGGCTCAAGCATGTCGAGCTGTTACACTGATTATTTAAACTGACTGAGAGAAATTTAATTAACGCTGGACATCGGAGAGCCCTTTGGCGCCAGATGCCATGTAACCGGTTGACCAAACTATGACACTGATCATATTAGGGAAGAAAGAGTTGAGATGGGCCAAATTAGATTTCAATATCAGGTTGCATTCACTAATAGAGCCAGTCATTGTCACTGCACTTAATGCAATAAATCTAGAGAGTAAATACAATGTTTATGGCTTCAGACAGATGGGAGAGCAGATGTTCACCTCCTCTAAAAAAGCAGGTAGTGTCAGTATATGCCTCTTATATCATGTTTATATAAAACTTACTATGAATTATTTTTTTACAATATCAATATAAATAAGTTTCTTTGTAAACAAAAAAAAGTAAAAATCACAACGAGAAATTTATAATCCTAATAAAATAATTATTAAATGCAATTATTATTTTTCTAAATAAACTATATACCTCTGTGTGTGTATATATTTTGTGAGAATGTATGGGAATATACATGTATATTTTAAAGTTTATTTTGACCTTTGTTCTTATTATTTGATCTTAATTTTTCACTGTTTTCACCATAAATATGTTTTTACCTTGTGCACGCCCTCTTTAAAGCACTTCGTAAATGTTGATGAAATTTAAATGATATAACTGTTCATTTATTCAGGAGATCATTTGTTCCTGTAGAGAGCCACACTAAGATCATGTAACATGTGGTCCACAGATCACTTCCTGTTTGCCCCGGGCGTTGTTGCTGCATCACAGTCCTCAGGCTAATGGCTGACTCTCTCTCACTCTGGAGTTTCTGCGGTCTGAATGACCTCTGTCCTCTGTGCTCTCACCCTCATGGCGGGAGGAAGTCTATTTCCTCCACAGGGATCAATAAAGTGTGGAATAGGAAAACACTATGATGAAGACAGTTTTCCACTGTGACATGCTGCGGGGTCAAGGGTTTTCTACGTTTGGGCCAAGACACAACATTTTTAAAGTTTTTTTTTTTTTTTTTTTTTTAAATAAATGCCTCTTAAGTCACTATATTCTGCAGAATGAGGTAACATGGTGGTGATTGAGCCTATTGGCTCACTGATGAAAGTCACTGCATTTCCAGTTTTACAATCTGGGTGTCACTGGTTCCAAAATGCAATTTCCCAGCTTGGGATAAATAAAGTATATCTATCTATCTATCTATCTATCTATCTATCTAAAACCTAACTTGCTTTTTTGGTTTCTCCATTGTTACAAACTCCTGCTTTAAGTTACTACTAATTAAAGCCAAACATTTCCTGCAGCTTCACATTAAAAGCATTTAACTGTCAAAATTCGAGTTGAGTTTTATTATGAAGCAGCTACAGGAAATGCAGTGTGTTTGTCAGTGAGATTAGCACCGACTGCTATAGTTTATCATAAGTGCATCTCCAAAACAAGACAATCGTCATTTTCAGCATTTTCTGACAGCGGATCAGTTTGAAATATTGCAGGCAGTGATGGTGCAAGCAGGAGCAGCTGCAATGAGCTGTTAGATGAAGAGCTGCAGGGGACAGGCTGCAAACCTTCTTAACAAGGTGACAAACTCCTCTCACCGCGCCTTGCTGTTTGCAGAATCATGCCAAGTGCTAGTGTTAAAACCATACAGTGTAGTCCAAAGCATGTGTGAACACTTCCTGGCTCCACATGGAGTTTCAGGCTCATTACGTTCGATGCCATGGTGCTCGTATCGACAAGTTACAAAGAGGCGTGATGACAATGGGAAATTATTTTTCAGGCAGGACAGTGGTGTGTGTGCATACTAGCTTCTCATTCCTCTGTTATGGGGCCACACAGTGCTAGAGGGGCATCTTTGAAAAGACAAGTCAAGGCAAGAGGGACGGGGGTCGTGTTGAGGCTCACGATGCAGAGAGTGGGCCCAGTGAGGCTCAAGGTTTCACACTATCGACTCCTTCCACTGATGTCGGAGCTTGCAGGTTTGGTGGTATGACTACCTGGAAGGCTTTTACTCTGAAACACAAACAGGAAGTGTTCAGCTTTGTTGTACTGATGGAGTTAGTGGAGCAGAAATGTACATTTGTGGAGCTGCACAGATGCTGGTGCAAGCCTGTGCTACAATGGGATGCAAACGTCACTCTGTTTCTACTGGATGTGCAAATATGCAAGTGTAAACGTTCACGCATGTGTGTGTCTGCGACTACTAGTCTCATGCTGGACTAGTACACATAACCAAAATATTTACCCAATAAAATCATCACAAATGTTTGTCCTCTCCCATCAAACTGCCTCTCTCTCTATAATCGATAGCACATTGGTTTGCAGTATTGATCGATGCTTCATGGTTTTAAAGTCCCATCCCAAGATCCCCTTTCACGGAAGTGATCATACCATTTCACATGATCTGCAGATAATTTCTGCATCCTTGTTTTTAAAAGTGTATATTTAACATATATATTTATATGATAAAGATAATCATCTGAAACGTAGAGGAAAATAACAATGTGATTGGATTTTTTCTGGCAAATCCATATTCCTGTATGATTTTTATTGAATTCATAAGTGAGCCAGACAAAATATCTCGGGGGGCGTAAATAAATAAAAAACACTGTTGTTGCAGTTTGGTAAAACAAAACACTGATTTTTATCTTGACAGCCTAGACAGAATAATCATGGCCAAAAATGGCTTCCAGATGTTCTTTTTTTTTTCCAAGGTGCCCCATTGAGGGTGAAAGCCATTTGTTGTAAACTGTGCAAAGCGAGCGCTGTTGAACAAACAAAAATGCGCAGAAACCATACACAGATGACTCCTTTCCCGCTATAATTAGCCTTCATGTGTTCACCTCCTTTCACTGCGTCAGCTGTTTCAGCCATTTCAGACTATTGCAGGCCTGAGCTGCCACAGCTTGAATAGTCCCTCTGTCCAAAACATTAACATCCCTGCTCTCTTCTGTAATGGCAAAATACCACTAATTCTGCTTTGTGCTTCAGAAAGCCACATCAGGAACTGATCAAGATTGAAAAGGAGCTGCAGATACACACAGTCATTCATTTCTCTTTACATTTATTGTTTACTTCTATTGTTGGTGCAGCCGCATGCACCACGTTAATGTGTCTTATTTAACATTCACTCCTATATCAACAGGAAATATGTTAAATTATCAAAATGAATCTTTTTTTAGACCCACCAGCACTCACTTTGGAGGACGTACTTTATTTGTATGCAATCTTGTTTTTTTCTTCTCGTACGTATTTTCCTTTTGTCATTTGTTCTATTGTTTTATACATTGGCTTCTCAAGTGCCAATATGTATTACAGTGTATAACAAATGATCTTGTGTGTGTATATCTTGTGTAAATAGTAATCCAGAGGGACATATGATGATTCAAAAACTTTTCATCTGTACTGTAAATAAACTGACAATAAAAATGAAAATGAAGAACACGGTGTCACAATGATGCAATGATGTTAACTTATTCACACATTACTCATATTGTTATGGCTACAAGATACACTTTGTTTTAGGAAGTAATTGCCCTTCCCTCTGGTTACAGACAGCGTTGCTTGTGTTTAGGTGTCTGGATTAGTCAGTGTAAACCATCCAGAGAGACAGCGGACAGCATCCGCTCTCCATTCAGCGTCTTGTCACAGTAAGCCGTGGAAAATGCTCTGGGTTTCATCAAGTCAACACTTTGGCTGAGTGATTTTTGGTGCTGTGTCAGAACTGTTGATTACACGCTAATGTGTCCTTAGCGCTACAATATATGCAGTATGTGTAACCACATTTCCAAGTAATCAGGACTTTTCTCATATTTCATAACATGCAAAATGCATTAATGACATGTTAAGTGTGCATGTCCAGGATATCGTTTATCCTGTCCTGTACCTTACAGCTGCACTGTATGAAAATGGCCTCTGCATTGACATTATGTCTCTGCAGTCACTGACTCTAATTTGATGGTCATTTATTGTCCTCCAAAAATATTGTAATTCTTTTAAAAACCCCACTCACGAAGTATCACGCTCATTAAATCCACATTCACTGAGTTCAACTGTCTGGAGGCTTATCATTATCATTTTACATGTAATTGTGCTTTGGGAAAGGGGACTGAGTAGCGTGTAGCATGAACCAGACAGCCAAGCTGTGATTTCCACCCTTTGATAATGAAGTCCAAGACAGTTTCAATGGATTGCTAACCTTTCTCCTGCTGTTCCTCAGCTATTAATAGTGCTATTCTTCCGGAAGAAACGACAGGCAAGGCAAGCAAGCCTTACAATGCCTCCCTGCAGAGGATACAAAGTGCCTTTTAATCCCTCGATTAACTGCAGCAGTGTTTGGCCAAGCGTTCGTTATGAGGTGTAATACACACTTAATGGGAAAAGACTTCATGGGAAATCACCAATAATTAATGGCTTTGATTGAGGCTTTTCTTGCAGTTTCATAATAATTAGAGGTTTAATGTAAAGTACGCATTTGCATTTGCATCGGTTTAACTGTATTTGTTGTTTTCAGACTTCAGCTCAGTGCGATAAGATAAAAATTAAGACCAGAGACCAGAAATGAGGAGGAAGCATTTTTAACAGCTGGTCGAATACTAAGTTGCTGACAACATATTTTTTGTGAACATTCAGTATTTTGTGTCTGAATATTTTAGATACATGTAAATGGAGCCTGTAAAGAAAATCCTAAGTAGTCTGACAGCCAACGAAACATTTTGGCAAACAGACTAATATGATACTGATTGTCGATGTACATGTTTGGTTGTATCCTCAAAGCTACAGCTGTATTTTTTATTTCTCTACAGCTGTAGTAAAGAAATGTGCTTATTCTCCAATAGGATGTCACTGATGTAGTGCTTCCATATTGGTTGAGAAGGAGGACCTTGAACCCTGGGACACACAGAAAAACACTTAAATGATAAACAAGGCTCACAGCAATGATCACATTTTTGTACAGGCATTATTATTACTCACTTCCTACACAGGGGCATAACAAGAATGTCTTTAAAGGGACTGTGTTTTATTTGTTTTTCAATTATTAAATTTTTGGTATTTTGGCAATAGTGTATTATTGTGTAATATTTTATGAAGAAACTTCTCAGCCTCTTGTCTGACGGTTTCCAGATGTTGCACAGTTATCGGTAAAACAAAACACCTTCTCATAAAATGTTTATCTAAACTGCGTACTATTATGAGGTATGTTAATGCCAAAAGGCTCTCCTTGTAATTTGCCATCATTTTAAAAGCAAGGCTTTTCTATTTGAAGCCGAAAGACTTGAAGCATTATGGCAAAATGTTTGTAGAGCGCGGACGTCAGACAGGAAAACACACACTGCGGTAGGTGTTTCTATCTCCTGGAAATAGTTTACGTTGCATAATTCCGCTTACGCCACATGAGTAAATCTTCCCGACATCATGACTCATTAATGACCTTTTATTCAGATTCATTACTAAAGTCCACAAAAAACAAAAGCATTGTCCACGATAAACAAGAGTCTGCAGCCACACTCATGCTTTAGAACAGACTCCAGAGTTTGGTTTTGGTCCTCAGCAGTTGGGATGAAGTAAATGTGAAAAACATGGCAGTGACAGTAATAACATGTTGATATTCACCATGCTCACCATCTCAGTGTTGCTAAATTGAAATTTTGACCTGCTACTGGCGCTAGAAGAAAACTCATCCTCTGGGGACCATGAATCTCTGTACAAATTTCACGACAATCCATCCAATAGTTGTTGAGACATTTTACTCAAAACCAAAAATGTCAACCTGATGGTGGCGCTAAAAGGAATTGTCAGGGATCAAGTCATGTTCAACCTCTGGGATCGTGACTGTCATAAAAACCTGTGGACATATTTCTATCTGGACCAAAGTGGTGTTCAGACCAATCAGCCAGTATAATCTCTGTGTGAATAAAGATTCTGTTCTTCTCTGTTCAGGCACTACATTATGAAAACTGATCATCTAATATTCATCAAATTTAAAGGATTTACTTTGCAAAAGTGTTCTCATGTTGTTAAACATGGCATTAAATAGTCTGATATGGTTTAAAAGTACCATGAGTCTTTTTTGTGAGAGTAGGCATTACACTTTCGCACATGCTGGATATCTGCCGATGTCTTCAGCCTAATTGTTTTTCCAACCAGAAGCTGACTTCCAAATACCGAAAAGGTGCAGACATTCCCAGAAACACATCCTCCTTTCTGCTGACTCACTGCTCTCACTCTGTATTTTGTGAGGAATGTTCTGCAATTCTTAGCTGAGCCACTTTGGCAGCAATCAAGCACCGAAAACTTTTTTTTTTTCTGCTGGTGATTCCTAGCAGAGATGGCGCTGCAGGTTTTCACAATGCGACCGCTTTGAATTAGTTTACGGTGTGAATGTGAACGAACGCCCACACAAACAGATCATCACTCTGCACCAACAACATCTTACTGCACCGTAAAGGTTATCTGTCCTCTATGGTGTCACACAGACCTCATTCTACAACTGGACCTCTTATGTCATAAACAATGATTGAAAGGTAGAAACTGGATAAAAAAAGAGATGATGTGCAAGAATGTCTCATCAAATTTCATTGACACTTCCTTG
Source organism: Chelmon rostratus (assembly GCF_017976325.1). Lineage (NCBI taxonomy): Eukaryota > Metazoa > Chordata > Actinopteri > Chaetodontiformes > Chaetodontidae > Chelmon > Chelmon rostratus. Next base: position 8,529,292 of record NC_055676.1, on the reverse strand, counting down.
GTAGAGGTAAAAATAAACACAAACAGTTTCTTTAACCCTGGTTGCTGAAAAGAAATGCACACCAAGCGATCTGTGTTTGATTAGCTGCACTTGTCGAGGCAGGAACCACATACACACATGCTATAATGAGCGACATCATCTGTAATTGCTGTTTACTGAACATCAGGAAGCTTTATTCCTGTCCTGATTGATTGAAAGGTCATTTCCTGTTAAATCCGGTCTCTTCTAGTTGAAGGCAGATGTGCAGGACACATCTGCAAAGCTTAGGAAATCACTTAGTGTAGCCTAATGCTCTGGCATTATTACGACGCATACCTCAGTTCTCCTGGAAGACAAGCTCTTGTATGACTCGAAATACTCTCCCAAAAGCTTTATTCTGAAGGCAAGAGGCTGCCAACACACCAAAGACAGTGGTTATTTACCAGTAGAAAAGAGGAGCAGCTGGCAGTGGGCAAGCCATAGGGATTATCAAGGCGACTCCACGGATGTTTTTATTGAACCAGACCTACAGTAGAAGCCAAACTACAGCCGGAATCAACCTGTAGCTGTACTTACTACAGCTATTTGAAGTTCTACTGCTGGAACACATTTCTAAACATTTAGAACTCCTTTTTGTGTATTTTGAAATTCGCTCACAGTTTTATGATGTTTTGGAGATGTTTCACGCCCATACTTCCTTTTTCTTCCGTCTAATGTCTAATGTTGAGTGTTGTAGAAGTAGATAAATGCCACTTTCATGTCTGTGCATGTATGGAGCTGAATGTTTGAGCTGATTAGCCTAGCTTAGCATAAACACTGGAGGCGGAGGGAAACAGCCGGACTGGCTCTGTCCAAATTTCAACAAAAGAGCCTGCCAGTATCTGTGGAGGCCTCTAGTTAACGCAACCTATCTGGTTTATTTGATCCACACACAGAAGTAACCACAGTTTGTGATGTTACGTGCTGTAACTATTTCTTGATGAACAGCTTTTTCATCCTCTCAGTTCCTCTGTGCCATCACTTATGAACAGAAAAGTTCACCTCAGCATCTTAGTATTAGCAGTAAAAGTTCAGTCGTAAGACAGAGATACCAAACATGCACAAGCCATGAGGCAGAATTCAGTAATTTTATTTCTCAGTTCTGCAATAATCGAAATATACATACATAGATTTTTGGATTATGTTACAACAAGTGTGAGGTGAGGAAGGATGTGGCGGTGGTCCTCTGTTTTGGAGCCTTGACGAGCAGAGCAGACTGTCCTAGACTTCCCAGCACGGCCGGTACACCCGTCCCACCATGCACCTCATCGTGTCCCTCCTCAGGATGGGGATGCTCAGGTCCTGGCTGGCACCTCTGTGCTCGTTGACCTGGCTGTGGTCGTCAGCTCTCCGTTTGTAGAGGGACAGCCCGTTGTGCAGCTCCCGCAGGTCCCTCCACAGGCTCGGATCGGCGACCACGATTACCCGCGGCCCTCTGGGTTTGCCCACAGTGGCCAGATCTGCTTCGCCGAGGCTGTTTTCTGTCACCTCGTCACTCAGCGGCGAGGTGAAAATATCCTGCTCCAAGGAGCTGTCTTCAGCCTTGCCCATGGGTAATGACACCGTCAGCGCATAGCAGTTGAACCAGAGTGCTGCGGCGAAGATTAGTGACCGTCTCATGGCGAAGATCTTACGGGAGGCGTAAAGCGTTGGCTTCGTGGACAAGTTTCTTTCCAGAGCTCCTGCTTCGTTGTTCTCACTCAGACGTCAAATCATCTGCTTTTATATCATTTCACGCTGGATTGGCCACGTTGTATCGTTTTCATCATAGCTTCTCCTGTTGTGTTCAGGAAATTAGATAAAAGACTTAAAAGGCAATTGGGTAGAACTCTCGCAGTGTTCAAGAGTGTTGTTTTGCCGGAAAGTTAATTAAAATCATGCCCGACATAGTGGCTAATATTAGACTCTTGACGATGAGACAGTGGGAATTCTTTGAATAGGTGACAGCAAGAATAGTATTAATCCAAACTTACTGCCCTTTTAGAACAACAAGGATGGATTACCCACCCGTGAAGCTCTTTGTGGCGTCAGATACTCTGTGATCAAAGCTGTCCTCTCATGGCATTGTTGCAAAGATGTCCAATAAGGGATTTAACCTTAGATTAGTGACAAAAAGCAACCAAACGATTCCTGAAGTGTTGTGTTCGTGGCAGCAGCTCCTTGCTGACGTGACAAAGATAAAGTTAAGTTAGGAAATGTTTCTTTGAGGGGAATAGACAGCAGATCTGCTCCTGAGGCCCTGAGTAATTACAATCCCACCTAATTAGGGATGCCAGATGGGTGCTGCAGGAGCTTTGCACACCTGGACTTGCATAAGATCCATATAAAATCTGTTAATTTAAGTAAAGTAAATTATTCATGCAGGCGGCATTTCAGTCAGATCAAACGTGCTGACAAATTATGAAAGTTTTTATTTGTGATTCAGATAATTTCATGGCAAAGTTCCAGCGAAGTTTGAATGAAAATGACAATTAACACAATTGAACACAGTAGTTTGACAGAGAATGGATTGAGATTTTACCGACATGTTTCGCAGCACATTCTAAAACTTTGATGGCTAGACGTATAATTTCATGTCATTAAACTGTTAGGGTTATTTTAGTCTCGGTAATGTGCAGCTGGCCAGTTCAGATGGGAAGTGCCAGGGACTGTTTCTTATTGAAAATCATGTCTGTGGTTTCTAAAAAGTCTGGTATTTGAGAATAATCTACACCCTGTTTTTATTACCGTCTGAAAGGCCTTGTGTGGTTTTCTGGAGAGAGACGGCTTTGTTTAAATGTTATCTTTCATTCGTAGATGTCAGGTCGTCATACAGTTTGTATCGCTGACGGGGTGGGTGGAGCTCTTCTTATAGGTGCTGCACAGCAGAGGTGTTTTAGGAATGAGGAGAATACTGGTTGTTTTATCCCATAGGATGATCACCACATGGTAAGCCTGCCAGTAAGAGGACTAATGCAAAAGATCATGGAAATCTTGGTCAACTAAGGCTGGTTGGCTGAGAGCAGGCGAAGATCGTGGATCAGGATTAGGCACGACAAATAAATGATGGTTGAGTTATGGTTACATTTTATGAATTATCTGCTTAAATACGGTGGGAAAGCGAGACTAAAAGACACAGAAATCTGAAAGTTGCTTAAAACTACAATATTTAAATGCCATTTATTAAACAAAAGCTCACACAGAACGAAGGCATAAGATGGCTGAAATATCCAGATGGGTAAAGGCAACGTGTTTGGGGCTCAGCGCTCTTTCAGGCAACTACAACAGTGACAGTTAAAGGAAAGCAATGTTTCTGCAGGAGATGAAGCTCAAAATCCTGGTCCCTGGTGTTGATGTTCCAACGCCTTCTGCACCTCCACCCTCCTGGTGTGCCCAGAATGAAAATAAGTTAGTGCAAAGAGGCAAAATTTGCTCTGGGCGGTGCAAAGAGACTGCGGATCTCCACATCATGAATGTACAAAAATAAGGAGATAAGTAGGAAAATAACCAAAAGAAGTGAAGTTTTGAGAGCAGTCTAAGTCTGAGCTGTTTTCTCGGTTGATCTGTGTGGTTCTTGGATCACTGCTGCATGCCATGTGTTCGCTACAAAGCTGATATTTTTGCATTTTTTTGGCACATTTTCAAGACCAACCTAAAGGAAAATAAAATACGCACAAACCGCTGAGTGTACTCTGACACTGTGCTCCATACATTTAAATAAAATAACCCAATCATTTTCCTGACATTCCTGAAAGACAGAGGCAGGGAACATTTTCCATGTTTGCCCTCGGGTGTGAGGGAGCAGCCGCCAGCTGAAGGTGGTCATGTGCGATAGAAAGTGTTATACTTCGCTAAAAGAAGAAAAAGAAAAAAAAAGGGATTTCTTAAAGCAAGAGGCCAAGATGTGCTGACCAGCTGACTACACTGATGGGCGCCAACCAAAACACGAGGCCTCGGCTCGGGACTTTGAAGGGGGCGTAAAAAGACCCAGGAGAAGCTGAGAGACGACGCACATAACACCAGCCCCTTCAGCACAGCGCCGCTTCTCTTTATTACAACAACGAGCGGCGGGCCACACGGTGCAAGCTTAAGTGTTATTCCAGCTAGATAAATACAGGACACAGATCTAACAGCAGTGAATGTATTAACAGGCACAAATTGAATTATGCCGTTGCAATTCCAACTCGGTGTGTCCCGCCAGCCCGTCCTGAGGTCTGACAGATTGAAATCTCAGTTTTCGTTCGCTCGCAGGCAGGTTAAGGATTTCTGTACCGCAACATGCACAGAGGGCTTCCATTTACAGGAGCAGGAAGTGCTGCGTGAAATGCACTGGCTGTTCTCAAATAAGTAACCAGAGAGTTCTGCTTTTACACCAAGGCAGAGGTGGAAAATGGCTATAACATGTAGATTTACCTGCGTAGAATTGTATCTAAACACGGGAGTATTTCCATTTTGGCTAAAAATTGTACTTTTTACTTCATTTAATTTATTTAATTTTGTTTGGCCTTCATTTGCAAGTGGACAGTTCAGAGAGACACAGGAAACAAGGTGACAGAGATGTGCAACAGCCATCCTTGGTGGGAATCAAACCTGGGGACGCTGTGTCACGTGTAGGCACCATTTCTGTACATTTATCTGCGTTAAAGGAAAAGTCACCTATTCTAGTGGGGTGCTGACTGGAAGAAAGATTACATCAGAATTATTATTATCCTCTGAAGTTTTCACAGTCCACAGTAGATCCTCTTTTTGAGCACTAGTATCTTGTGTTTAAATTAACTATAGCTCGTACTGCAGTAAAAATGACCAAGAATTGTTCATAAAGTGTGATAGTAATGCTTCCTGGAGCTGCTTCCTTTTCTACTTTTACTATCCTCCTGATTATTGAAGTCTAATGTTCACTTTTAGCTCTGTTTTTGGTCTCTACCAACTCTCCAGGTGCAAAATGCCCCACTTTCTTCACCAGCTAGTCATTAACTGGTCTGCTGTTTGGCGCTGGACAGGTAGAGCACAGTGGGTTTACTGGAGCCTATTAGCTGAAAACAGCTTTCTGCTACTGCTGGAAAGAAGGCGGATGAGAGCAGTGAGACATAGCGAGCCAGCTATCTATTCACTGTTGTAAAAATTTAGCAGAGCTGGACGTAAAGGGTTTTTGTAGCATGAAGGGAAACTATCAGAGCCCTGCTGCTTCCTCCTCCATATTGTTCTTGGATCAGTCAGAGGGTCGTCACATGTTTGTGCTGCAACTGAAATTCCATGTTTTGTCTATCTGTGGCCTGAGGACGATAATGATGGCACACAACACAATTCCAGACACGCCCTGAGGAAAGATGAAAGCCAAACACAGCTTTTAGCCATTTGAGGATGAGGATGCCAGAGTTGGTCGGAGGGTCAGGATGTGACTGCAAGGGAAGATGAAAGTAAGGAGATGAAAGCTGATCTTGGATCTGATGCTGTTCATCTCAGGGTGATTTGGCTAAAACACAAATCGTAAAATTCCAGCAGAAATTAAAAGTGTCTTGCAGCCACGGATGCGGGGTTTCCAACTGAGAAGAAAGGGAGAAAAACAGTCTGGCACATTCATATCTCATCAATACATCTGCAGAGATGCTGGTAGTCATGGAGATGGTCACGCAACACGCAATCACAATGTGATACAAAAATAGCAACATCGGCACTTTGTGTGTTGGTTAGGAGAGACAGACCCAGCGAAAGTTCACCATGCATCATGTATTTCGATGCAGCGATGGAATAATGAGCTACACGGACGTGATCTGGAAAATCTGATCCCCATCCAGCTCACACTCGCCTCAGTGACCACGCATAAGCCACAATGCTAATGCTGTGTTAGGGGATGTTGCTCCACGTTTCAGGAGTTTGGGCTGTACGGATGCTACAAGCTCCTTACACACTTCTGCTTTGGGAATACATCTTAAGCAACTTTTGGTCTAAAAATAGAGACGAACTTGTATGCAGCATATGTTGATACTGAATGGTAATCAGAGCGAGGGAATCCTTCCGAAAAACATTGTTATCTGCAAGAGTGAGGAATGCACTGGTTCTTTCATTTGTCGTTTTTGTCAGTGTTTTTCTGGCTGGTTGGAGGGTGGAGCCCTTTTGGTAAAAGGTGATGTCAGCTGTTTCCATGGACCAATCTGAATGTAACCATATAAGAATCAGAAACAGGCTGTTTCTGAAGTCACTCCCTGTTTACTAGTCAAAGATGGGAAAATACATTTGATAGTCTCAGATGCTCTAAAAATCTGGTTAAGAATAGCTTCCTCGACCCTAAATTTTTGTATCTTTTCTCTCTTTTCTGCCGATCTCAGTTACCCTCCATGAAAAACACTATACTCAGTGGAAAGCACAGCGCCAACTTTTAACTGATGGTTAAAGATCCTCTTAAGATGCATGTTGGATCCACCACTTTGACCCAGACAGACTCTTCCTGTAGCGACACCACGAGATTGACATTTTGGGTGTTTAGTGAAAGTTCTCTACAACTATTGGATAAGAATTGGTCCACTTGATGTTTATCAGCCAGGTCCTGCTGAGCAGTGATGTGATGATGGTGTAGAAAGGACTCCGCTGATACAAGCTTGAGTTGAAGAGAACTTTAATAACAAGCAGTATCAGATCAGATGCCGGCCATCTGAGAGAGTTTCAGGGTCAGATCAGAAAAACTCTGCCGTTAACATACAAACAATACAATATATAGCATAACGGATTGTCTTACTCCACCCATATCTTACCTAACTCACGAACAACGTCATGTTCTGTGCATTGTCTCACTGAGGAATGTATTCCTGCACTCTCACCCATACGTATGTGTCCACCTCTGTTGGGGATTTACGTCCGAACAGTCCCCTAAGTATACATTTCCACATCAGGACTCCCTCTTGCTGGCCTGTTTCATCTCACATACCACGACTGAGAGTGGCCCACAGTTTAAACATCAGTTTACTCTTATCATGCCTATTCTAACATATGTTTGATGTTTGATTCATCCGACCATAAGCCTCACACACAACCCCTTCAGGATGAATTGCAATAACTTTGGTGATCTTTTGAATTTTCATCTAAAACCATCTACAGGTCAAAATGTTAGTTTGTCTTTAGTTTATAATCAAATACCTGCAAAACTAACAACATTCCCATCAGCTGTACTTCCCATATAATGCTAATTAGTAAATTTTAACACCCTAAAACTAAAATGCTGAAAGGACAATGCTAATCATCAGCATGTTAGCATTGCCATTGTGAGCATGTTAGCATGCTGCATAACATTAAAAAACACAGCTCTTGTATATGAACTCCAGTATTGTATGTACTTTGCCTCCCATCTTTTGTTATTTGCAGAGGGTGGCATGTAGTGAAGTATCCTTTCCTTTTTGTATTATGCTATTTTTTTAAAAAATATTATTATTTGCATTACTTATATTTTCGATATTTAATCGATAAAACCAAGAAGTACTGCAAGTTCTTCCTTGAGAAAGGTATGTACTTTCTGATGATGTGCTTACCTCACCACTCCGGTGACGAAACATCAGCGCCCCATTGTGCTTTTGTTGCAGCACATACTACAGTACATGTGGTTTTTACAGCCAACATAATCACAGATCACTATAAAATGATGGGCGGACACCCATTAGTTTGCGTGGCATGACGAGGCACAGTTTGACAGTCTAGCGTCCATAAAACATTAATTAGATTTCTGACTGTGCTTCACGCTGAGGTGGTAGGCTGTTCCAGACACTCTGGCTGTCTGACAGTGAAAACTCCTCGGCTGTTTCTCAGCAACAGACTCAGTGGTTTGTTCTGTGTCTCATATCCAAGGTAACAAGCACTGAGTGTTAAATTTAGCAGGGTTTGAATCGATATGAATAAACGGTATGTGATTCTCAATGAGCGAGTGATTCGACAAGGTTGCTGAGCAAATAAATGAATTCTGAAATTGAGTTTTTTCTCTCAAATGATGATGTTGTTCCTTGGTTTGCCAGCAAATCACATTCACCTTCAGGGTATAACAAGTGAGCTGCAGCACATAACTGTGAAAATGTGAACTGAGGATCTGTTTTAAAGAGACATTGCCGACTGAACTGAAAACAGAGAACACAATCCAATGCATATTTCCTTCAGTTTATAGTATGCAGATTATGGTACAATATGACTAAATAATCTACTCACGGTCCAATTACTATTTTTTTTCTTTGAAATGCAATATCACAGTCCTCATCAGCGAATGAGAAACTTTAACCCCAGTCTTTCTTCAAAGATGGTTCAGATGGTCTTTTTCTGAATGTACCATTGTTTAAAAAATTTGGAAGGATTTTCATGACTGGAAAACGCAATCTTTGTTAATTAGAAATGACAAGAACGTATTAAATGTATTAAATTTGTTTGATTTTGCTATATCATTACTGGATGGCCAATTTTAAAGCACAAATGAATGCACTGTTATCATAAGTCTATTAAGTGCATGGAAACAAAATATTTGGAGCAACTATACAAATGTTTTCCCCCATGTTCTGCTGGTAATATATATTTATAGCCATTTCGCTGTTCACACTTATGCTCTTTACAGCTCTGCCTAATGGAATAGAACACGAGAAGGGAAAAATGTCTGACTTTCAATGTTCCTCCAGTTGCTCCACATGCCTGGCTCAGTGGGAACAAAGGGTGATGATTGGATGGATCAATCAGTGCATGGATGTAAAGACATTTTACCAGGTGATCATATGAAAAGAGTGTCATCTCTGTTCATTTTAATTGCACCTCAGGGGACTTTCGCCCACAGCTGTCTCCTGGAGACAAGAGGGTGTGCTTCTGTGCTCACCTGAAAGAATGTGAGGGGGATTCTTCATGCCTTCACCTCCTATGAGAGGAAACCTTTCAACTCGTTTAGAATTGTGGCTGGTATTCAGCATACGGCTTTTACTATTGCAGAGAGAGAGAAAGAGTGTTTTTTTTTTTAATTGGACGGAATAATATTGAGAGAAAAGCCAGTAATATATGCACTTTGTATCCTTTTGGAATAAATAAGAGCAGACCATACCTGAATGTAACGTCTTATAATAAGACCTTACATTTGTTGTTGTTCCTTTAGACGTTTAAAAAGGCAATTTTCCTCACAATGCACATTTTAGTAAAGGTTAACAACAGCAGCCAAATTTACATCGAAACCGAATTTACAGAAAATCGGCAAAAGAAAACGTTGGACTTTGAACGCATCGAGGGAAACAGTTGGTGGCGCTAATTCTCCTGTCGCTGCCATTCGACCATTGCAGAAGAAGATGGCGCAACGAGATGACGTAACTAAAAGAGCGTCAGTCAAACCTCAAATGGTGGAAAACAATGCGAAAATAAGTGTGAGAAACACCTCTGTGATTCTCATTTATTTTATTCAAGAAACGTTGTAGTCTCGTCGTCACTCCACGTAAAAGTCACGTTTCGTCGACTCAGTCTCTTCAATAAAACTGATGCTTGAGGGACGTTTGGTCACATGCTTCTTTACCACCCAAGCCAAGCGTACAGACTGTCTAGTTTTCGGCGTTTCCACCATTATTGAAAATACGCATAAAAATAGGTGGATGGAAAAACTTGTCACAATGCAATATAAATTATTATTAGACAATACCTGTTTTGACAAGATATTGTGGTGGGTTTTCAAGAAATGGGACAGGAAACCCACGCTTTCTTTCTTTCTTTCTTTCCTTCTTTCTTTCTTTCTTTCTTTCTTCTTGCTTTCTCTCTCCGTTGCCGTGGCGACACTTCCGCCAACTGTTGCTAGGTGATATTGTTTGTCGCTTCCTTCAGAGGACGGGCTCATAGAGTTTTGTAAGGAAGTTGCATGTTGTTGACGGACCTCTCGGCCGGTTCTGGTGAGGTTCAGTAGTTAACTTGGTGCTACAATGACCGAACAGCAGGCCACTGTGGAGAATAAAGTTGGAAAATGCCTGATACGTAGCTGGGTGGAAGAGGTGAGCACACTCCAGGCTGCTTTTCAAGCTACCTATCTAACTGTATCCATCAAACATGGGAAATTAATGTAAAACCTGAAAGTTAATAGCAAACGTATTGTTAGCTGCCTTATAGCCAAATCACAATTAACACAGTATCTTTTTTTTCGACAGTCAACATTGATTTGATATTAGTATTACTGGTATGCGGTGTCATGCTGTGCTCTGTGACCATATTACACATTTTCTCAATAGGTAGCCAGTGATTGTGTTTCTTCTGTCCTTCCTCTATGTCATAATAGCTGTGGGACTTTTCAGCCTGCTGCATTACCATGACAACTCAATTATAAAAACCTCACACTATAGCTGACGTATGCTTATGACATCTATTCAATCTAGTCTGAATAAGTGCTTATACACACAATATAATAATCAAAAACACAGGTATTCTGAAAAGGGTTAAAAATGTACCTGACCTCTTCCTAATGTTTTTTGTTTGTTTATCTGCACAACAGTCCAAAACACAAAGTTATTCAGTTTGCTATCCTACAAGATAAAGAAAAGCAGAAAATCTTTGTAACTCTAACAGCAAATGTTTATTTTTCCTTATCAAAATTGTTGTAGAGAAAGTTTCTCTTGACTGACTGATTAATAGACGAATAAACAAAGAACACAGGTTCAGAAGAATATGGGTTTTGTATACTAAAGGACAAAAACTAAATTAAATTAAAAAAAAACAAAGTATAAATAGCATGTAACACGCAATACCTTCTTTTTTATGAAATCAAACATCATCAGCTTTACAAAAGAAGGATTTTATTTCTTCAGATAGTAACATGTTTGCATTTTTTGTATCCAAACCCCATGTGTCCATTGATCCAGAGGACCGTTGCAGCTCTCGACACAGAGCAGACGAGGACCCAAATCCAAAAACATGGACATAGAGGGATTGTCACGGTGGACCGGGAGTCTAAAATGGAGAGTGTCACCACTTTTAAAGCCGCTTTCCTTCCTCCGAAGAGTCCAGGGGTGAGGCTGCGGGGTATGTGTCCACAGTAAAAAGAAACCCTCTGTCATCTCATACCTTTATAAGCAGAATACTGTATAGACTAAACATCTATTTCAGAAGAGTTGAAAAGATTTTATTCAGATGTAAGTGTCTTAAAGAATATAAGTGTAAAGCCTTAAATTTTGTATCTGGTTTTTTTTTTTTTTATGTTACAGTTCAATAAACCTTTTTCAGATGATTTGCAATGCATGCTCTCTGCTTTTCTATTTCCATTGTTCAGGCATCAGAGGCGAGCTTTTGGAAAAACACATCGTCCAGATGATAAGGTAAATCAACTATGAAACAAGTATTATGATGCAAAATAAATTACTGCTGGAAGTGGTTTGTTTATGGAAACGGCAAATGCTGCCTGACCACGTCTTGAGGAGAGAAAGCACAAAAGAAACATGTTGGAGGAAAGTGATGTAATATTTACACGTCTGGGTTTGTTTTACTGTTCAATCACAGCTGTAATACCCTTTAAATCAGATTTTATGATGTTATTTTACATGGAGGCCAGTCATCCTAATGGGGTTTATAGAGTCTCTCCCCACAGATGTGGTTATTAACATCCCGCACAAGTTAACTGCTCATAAAGAATACAAAACATCATGTCTTCGATGTAAACGGCTTGTCCAGCAGTAGACAGTGTCTCATCACTCAGTCTTGAGCCGTACACTGAATTTCCTGGACTTTATAAGTACACACCAACGCCGCTGGATTCATCCCAGGTTCCCATCCAGCAAGGAGCTCAGAGCGTTTTTCTGGGCTGTTCACTTGTTATGTTAAATACAATCCTTTACCATTAACAGAGGCAGCCAGATCAGAGGTTTGCAGGGTAGGAGGCTTTAGTTTTTTATGGCTTAAATATCACATCAGTCTTTATTCACACACCTTGGAAATTTTATCCAAGTGTATATAATGGCCATTGATCCACTGAGTGGCATTAAATGATATGCGCAAGGATAAGAAATGTCTTCCATCACGATTCTAAAAGGCCCTACATAGCATTGTTTCACCCACACAGTTGTTTGCACTGATTAGACCTCTTCTCAGGACTGTGTGGGCATGAACAGACTGTGCTTGACTGCTATCTGCCTCACTCTGCTGGCAGTGTTCTTACACCTGTCAGGGTTAGACGACTCAGTCCATTTCTGTGGATACATGCCAGTTCACTGTTTCCCTGTTTTCCTCACTTGTCTCATGCTGCATTCAGGCAATGTCTGTAGAATGGGAGGAACGGGAAATTCTGTTTTTATACTGACCTGGGAGACTCCATGCATTAATCCAAGCTGGTTACACACTTAATTAAACGTGTAGACACACACATATAAATAAATGTTTTTATTGTAATTAAAAGAAGTACCTGTTTAAATATCTTTAAAACAGATAACAATCACTTTTTGGGACGACGCTGTTGCCTGTCTGCACACGCTGGTTTAAAACGCAGTGTTATGGCAATTTGGTTTCCAAGCAGCCTGATTAGCTGCAACAGATTTCCAATAACAGGCAGTGACAGACAGATAAAAGACTTCCTGCAGGATGGCTTCGTGTATCTTTGCTCAACCCTCAACCCTCCTTATTCATCAGTAGCTAAGCAGATATTTGATGATGGTAGATGATTTCCGGGTCACACACGGATCGAAGAATAATCAAATAAGTGAATTGTCATGTACCCTGTTAGTAAATGAACTATGGTGACTTCATTTCAATTCAATTTGGTTTTATTTCTGTAGCGCCAGTTCACATAAGTTACCTCATGACACTTTTCATATAGAACAGCTCTATGCATGTCCCAACGTCTCTGCTGAGCCAGAAGAGGTGGATTACACCTGTGTGGGTGTGAAGGATCTTTGAGTAGATTCTACTGTGATCATAACTTTATTTCATTTTATCATCCTGAAGAAAACACTTGAATGTGCTCGACTACAGGAGGGAGTGAGACCAGTGCTGCTGTTTGGTACTCAAGTAACTAAGCTTTAACTCTAACTTTTTTTCTGTTTTTAGAGGCCACCGTAGGTGAGGGTGAGGCGAGGGGTGTTCATCTGCAGTCTGAAACCTTATTCCTAGAAGTCCTACACGCTGGTCTTTTAAGTAAAGATGTGATCTTCCTCCATCACTGCCAGATATTTAGGCTAATATCTTCTTGTTTTCACAGTGAGAAGATCCATGAACAGAAACCATCAACTCCCAAAACTGACTTCTGCTCCACGACTCAAAAGGATTTCTGTGTTGACGGATTTGTGCCTCTTACCCCTGAAACAACACAAGTAAGTGTATGTACATACTGTACACTCTATGTGTGTATGCAAGTTCATGAGGAGTGATGAGAATAAATGTATCTGTGTTGAATTTAAAACAGCATGTTGTTTATTGCGCCTTAAAACACAACTCCAGTATTGGGACTGGAATGAAAAGTATGCCCGATTTGTTGTTTGTCTGTTTCGTTTTCACAAGCCTGAATTTTCATCTATTTTACTAATAATTGTCTGTTTGTTTCAAACTACTAGTTTACTTTTAGCTATTACTTATATTACTTACTTTTAATTGGTGGTCTCAGGTAGTATCATCAAAACCACGAGTGTCGCACTTCATATGACATGAGATGATATGACTGATGTTCTCCAGAGCAGCAGTGATGGAACAAGTGTGAAAGCTGTCTACACTGTCAGGTGTGATGGAATTGTCTGTCACTTGACTACACCTAGTGGGGGCCTCAGGGTCATGGTCAGGTAAAGGGGTGGTCTTCAGCCCAGCTCAGGATCCAGGTGAAGGCAGAGGTCTGTTTTGCTCTGCTGGAGTACAACGCAGCTGTTGGATTGTTTAGAAAGACTGGCGTCCTTCGGCTAGGAAGAGAAGCTCCGTTGCTGAGGCAACTAGGGGCATAGGTGGTTAGCTGTGCTGTCCTCCAGACATTGCGGGGCAGACTATCGCCTGTTAGAGGGATGTGTTCATGGAGACCTGAAGACGCTTGCAACATGAGCTGGGGAGCATGGACGAGCATAGTTCCTTGTTTTAGCTATGGAGAGCCAATCAATTGATCACACACATTCTTATTGCGTGAAGGATGATCATTATTGGGCATGAACCAGATCTCGTGCTCCCAGCCAGGATAAAGGACTGATCATCCCTCAGAATCGAGGGGGCATCAGGCAGCGTCCACACTGTGTTGGTAATCTCTCTGTTCTCCTCGGCAGCGCATCAATAAACCTTCCTGCATTAAGACATCGAAGCCTCCAGACAGCTTTCCTTGGGGGGGCAACATTTTTTTTCACATCTGGGATCCTGTTAGAAATTCAAAGAAAGAAACTGACCTAATTTAATCAGCAGTTTTTTAGGCTGCAAGCGTGTTAAACTGTAAATTATTAGTCTGCTAGTAGAAACTACCACCTGTCTGACCTGTAGGAAACAGTTGTGTACTCAGAGTGGACTCGTGGTCCTGCAAAACAAGTTTGTTCTAGTTCAAGTTTGTTTGTTTGTGATGATTGAGCCATCTTTTTGATACCCGAACACCAGAGTTAAACCCAAATATTGCTTTCTGACCCATTAATCTCTCTCAGGAATTGTTTGTTTAGATTGAAGGCACAGTGATTTTCTGCTTTATTTGCATAAATTTGACTGTTCTCATGTTTTTGTTTTTGTTTTTTAGTTCACATATATTCACCCCAAACCGCAGATACCAGTACCGGCTGTACAGACACAGTTTTAGTATGGAGCTGCAGCTGTTTGTTTATGTGTCTGTGTGGCAGCTCAGACTCTGACTGATTTCAAAACCTGCCAGTTTCCTCAGTGATTTCCTCCTTTTCTGTACTTTTTCCTCTCATGTCTTCCTTGAACATAAAAAAGCAGAAGGCCAACAGATACAAACAAACATGAAGACGGCTTGTAAAATCAGAGGACTTCTGGGAAGACTGCAGCCAAACAGAAACAATGCAGATCACAAGCATATTAAAGCACATTATTGTCCTTGACGACCGTGTGTGCTTATAAAACATGTGATGTCCTTGAAGAAGGAATGCCACATACTGTATTAGCTGAGGAGGACTGAGTGTTATTGTGGGGCGTGAAACCAGAAAATAACATTTTCTGTTGCATCACCTTCATAAAAATTGATGATTATAGACTGTTTTCATGGGATCAGCTAATTCTCCATTTATATGATGACCCCTGGACACAGACAAAACATGTGAGCAAATATTTCTGGAGGATAAGAGTTACACAGACGAAGGTAGCTGGGTTGTAAAAAAAACTAATCTTGATAATCCACATATTGTTTTGAGTCATTTATCAAGTACAAATGCCAAACACTCTCTCAGTTTTTCTGTCTCTGTCTCAGATGGAATCATTTTGGGCTTTTGGGCTCATTGACTGGACTAAAAGCTCACTTTGAGATCTGGGAATTTGTTGGGCATGCATCAAGTTTTTCATTTCATATACAAACAGTTAATCATCTCATTTAAAAAAAGGTAGATTAATCAGTAAAGAAACAAACCTTCACATTTCACGTACATTGTGATCCTAAAATGTAGATGTAGCAACGATGCTTCATAAATAGGAGCAGAAATCAAGCTCACACTGCTGCTCATGTGACGTGTGATGTGTTCTTGTCTCATTTCCAGGCTCATGATTATAAAACTGACCAGGCCATCACATTTTGGAGGGAAAATTGCCAGCAGATACAGGTATGTCAGATTACTTTGTGAACATAGGGTGTTATGTTCTGCTGTTTGTTTGCTGTTGTCAGTATTTTTTTGTTCGGCTAAACGCTAAAAACCCATTAAATAATTTCTGTTCCATTTAAGATTTTTATTTATGGTTCAAGAGGAATAAATGATCTATATCAGAGTAATTTCTTTCGGATGCTGAACCCTTCTGCCTGTAGTCTGTCTGTATTCACTGTCTTCTTTAGAAATGACACTAATGGCACCATATCTTGTCAGAGGAGAATGCAGCAGCTTTTTGAAGAGCTGCATGTATCCACCTACTGTAGCTCAAGAGGAGGATGTTTATAGACTCTGCATTCAAAGCTCTTTCCCCCATTATTCCCTCTCTACACTGTGCCAAATGTCCTTCATTATTATGTGTATGCTTCAGATTCTTCAGTCTTCATGTCTGCTAAACACACAGCATGTACAGCAATGTTAGGGAAAATACTGATCATGGTTTAATATTATTCTTGTGTCATTTTGTGTCACAGGGTGTGACCGCCATACAGACCCTGAAAGCACCTTTCAGGAAGTCAGCCCTGTTCAGCACACCCATCCGTGAGCGGCTGGACGAAATCGATCTGCCACCTGATAACTGAGACAGTACGTCAGACGATCCCGTTACATCACTTTATCACCAGTTAGTATGAAAGAGCTAACAAACTTCAAAAGTTATTGTGTTCTCAATGATGGCGACACCTCTGGTGATAAGCTGTCGTTGCCAAACCTGGAAACAAGCACAGGATTTTGTGAAGTGAAGTCAATGAAGGGCAAACGTGGAAGCTTTAAATATCTAGACTGTGTGTGTATATGAAGATGTTTATTAAAAATAGCGTGACTTTTAAGTTTCAGTGTTTCACTGTCTGAAAAACACAAATCTGTTGCAGAGACTCAGCTGAAATCCTGTTGACAAAACCCAGACCCAGACATTTGGACTTTAAACCTGCCAAACAAACTATCTCTGACCGTATTAAAACAGGTTTCTGATGGACACATTTGCTGCCTCCTTGTTTGGCTTTCTAAAAATAATTATTTACTGTGTCTGTCAGCACCGTTGACGGTGGCACACAGTGCAGACCGCAGCCAGTAAACAAGTACTAGAATGAAGAGACGTAGAGCTGCATTGCTCCTCATTCTTCTTTCTTATCTTGCTCCTTTCTTGTCCTTCCTCTCACATATTAATCTCCTTTTTCCTCTCCATATTTTAACTTGATGAAGTTTGGATTTCTGTAAAAGCCATATGTCCTGTCTGTTGAGCCGAGCTACCAGCTTGCTGCTACCACTTCTGGAAACATTAACCACATCATTTCCAGCACATACACGCACGTGTGCCTGTAAACATTCTAACCACATGTAAATGCCTTCATGAAGTGGAAACAGATTGGATAAGCAGGGCGAAGGCAGCAGGCTAAAGTGGGATTTACTTGCATGGACTGTTGCTGAGCATAACTGGAAATGTAGTTTTCATTGTCCTGATTCGTGTATCAGCATCAGCAGCCGGTTGCACCATCTGTTTTTAAGATCAAACGTAATTTAGCGGGAAGTGTGTAGGAGGTGGAGATTATGCATCACTACAGTAAAATGGGTTGCATCACACAAACTAGTTCTTACATATTGGTTGTTACTAAATATTTACACATATGTGCAGCTGGCTGAGCCAACTGACAAAACTAGCTCACTACAAAAACAGTTCAAGTGAGTGCAAGAGGTAATATGGACAACATATTCGACATGTGGATAAAAAATACTGTTTAAACAATGGTTCATGAGAACATAAATTGAATGGTATTTTCACAGATAATAAGTTCACACACCTAACATCTTAATTTCCACAATTTGTCTCATTTTACATCATGTAAGGACATTAAGGTCTGTTGAAAAACGTGCACTCTGAACTGTATGAATTGTAGAAGTCAGCTGAGCTTTACACAGGACCGCTACAAAAGTTTGCCAGAACTGATTTACAGATTTCCACACTTCAGTCAGATAAATTAGGCTTGTTTTAAACCAAGTGCTTCTCCCAACATGTTGCATTAGATGGAAAGATGTGGCCTATACTTCCTGGGTGAATGTAACCCTTCTTTTCTGAGACGTGTGCGTGTGGTTAACTCACCGCCAGGTCACTGTCTTTCTTCCCACGATCAGCTCACTCCGACGATCAGCTCTCTCGACCTTTCCAGTCGGCCGGCCTGCTTTTCAATGCGGTTATTCAGTTTAAATAGGTGTATATACACAGTTCATGGTGGGAGGGTGAGACAAACTGAGTCTCCTTAGTCTGTAAAATGTCTTGCCTTCGCAGCCTCCTTGTGGCGTGTCTTAAATCCCTCTGCCACAGATGAAACTCCTATGAAGTGGCCAGTGCAACAGAAGCTTTCCCAGATACTTGACGTTGAAAGTTTTTGACATAAAATTTCACACCTTTTGTTTCTGGACTGTTGTTTGTGCTGTTTCCTCACGGTGCCTCTGTGTGACCAGGGGGCTTTGTTTGTTTACAGGCTCCATTCATCTTTTTCTCTCTTTTCTTTTGAAACCTGTAATTATTGCAATCGAATGGTGCTGAGGAACAAAAAGCCCCACTTTCCTCCCACTCAGGGTAAATATCTCGCCATTGTCCTTGAAGAAAATAACAAGAAAACAATCAGGGCTCAGAAGACAGCACCGAGAGTGTTTCTGCACCTTCACAAAGACCTGTGCTCACAGGCCCATAGCATGCAGACGTGAAACACAACACATAGTTTGGAATCGCATGCTACAGATTCACATATGCGCTCTGTCAATCAGAGGACAGTTCCAGGCACGGCTGATCCTTTCTGTGCTTTCAGCAGGGATTAGTAGGCGGTAGCTATGGCGACAGGTAATTTTAGCTTATATTTATGCAGCTTTTCTCTCCAAACATTTCATTATCTCATGGGATGACACAGGAAAACCAATTTGCCTCTGAAACACGGGGCCTCGGAGCAAATTTGTGCTTAACATTTCGAATGAAATGCGACACGGCAATTTTCATTTTCTTCAATTTCAGTTGTGTCTCTGTTGTTTTTGTCTTTGTATCAGTTTGGTCTTTTTGGGACAAATTCTACCCTAAAAGAAAATGAGTGGAAGCTTTGAACTGTATATGCAGGGTGGGTTTCCTTGATGACTCAGTGAGCGCTGCCATTAGGTCAAAACATATTTTTGAGAAAGATGTTTTGACAGAATTTAAGCGACGATATTTCAGAAGCAGGTCCTAACTAGTCTCAGTTTGTGCTCTCGTGTATTACCATCGCATTCCAGTCACAGAGCTGAGCATCTGCTTCTCTGAAAAACAAGTACCTGACTATCTTTGAAACATCCAGAGGCCTTAACGGCAAAATCTGTCCGTTGCATGATCAAACCTCTTTTCTCATGCCTGGAAATGACCTACTATATGTCCTTGCTCAAACTAAAAGGGTTGTAATATTCATTATATGTGTCTACATTATTACTTTTCATTGTATTTTCATACACAGTAGTGCATTCATATTTTTCTCATGTTGTACAATTTGAGCAACAAAACATTACACTTCTCACTGTGCTGTCTTTGTTTGGATTGCAAACTCGTTAAAAGTCTGCCGTCATTGTGCAGCAGATGTAAGAGGTGTCGTTGAGGATTGTGGAAATACCTTCAGCACAGCAGGTAGTGACCTTCTTGGTTTTGCCAGGGTTTTATCTCTCAGAAAACGGATGCTTAGCTCTATGACTTGAATGCAATCGTGAGACGCAAACTTTGTTTCGGCCCTATTCAGCCCTTGAAATGCTGTTGAAACAAGAGTTGTATAGAGCAGAGTTAAGTGGATTTGCAGGCTGTAGTCACACAGATGGATACAACAATACAGCAATGAATAAATGAACAACAACAAATGTAAAAAATATAAGTTACACTTGTCACCGTCTACTATTTAATAAAGGTAGAAGCACTCAAAAACTGCTCAGACAAACCATCCAGTTTCCACCTGCAAATCACCAAGTCAGTGTGTACGGGGGGCTATTAGTGTTAGCACTGGCTCAAGAACAGACATGAAATCACCCGACAACTTCAAATGTTCTGGTTATTCAAAGTGATTTGGGGAACTATTCGACTTGCGCGCACTTTTTCTGCAGCGTGCTCGGAGGCTTTGTGCTCGAAGGCCTCGGCTGTGTGGAAAGGCAGAAAATAGCTCCTGACAGGATGACAGGCAGCCTGGTTAGTTGTGAGGAGTTAGCGGGTCAGCGCGGGGTCCAGCGGGGGCCTTCGCTCTGCTCGCTCTGCGCCGCTCTAACGGGCGCTGTGTCCCTGCGAGAAAGTGGGCGGTAATTACAGCCGTGCGGGAGGGGAGGATGCTCTCCTGCAGAGATGAAACGCACAAACACACGCACACACACACCAACACGTGGCCACACACAGCGCCCATGCCCCCGTTCCACAACTGATAATGAGCATCTAATGAGCGGTGATGTCATTACAACAAACACACAGCTGCCGGCTCGCTTCTCTCCACTTCCTCCCTTATCTGTCCACTACTTGCTTGCAGTTAATTAGACTCCAGATGCTTCATGCTCTGTTTCTCTACAGCACATTTGTTATATCTTAAATAACAATAATATTATAGTCCTGGCAGTATCATGAAATTTAATGTGACAAGGCTAAAATACATCACACACTCCTGAACTAATCGTTAAGACTTGCGAGGGGAAAAGCGCAGAGCTGATATAAATAGAAAACAACATCTTCAAGGTGTGGTTTAATTTCGACAGACATCCTCAAAAGGTTACAGCGGGTAGAGCGCCCCCGAACTGGCTTCCACGCCTCTGCACCAGCCCTGCGAGCACTTCCTGCCTTTTAAATGTGCAATTCTAGCGGGACATCCAATATTTCGGGGGCACTCCGCAAGGTCATTTATAAATTCTTTCTGGGCTGGACTTGGATGAAAGCATTTGGGTGAGTATTGTCAGGAGGATGTGGCCCAGATATAGTCAGAGAGTTTACATGAACAGCGTGGAGGCGCATTTACAGTTAATGCATAGAACAGATTCATTTTCCGCCTGTGTCATGTTACATCCTTTGTGGATGCAGGCATCAACAACGAGCCACACTCCAAAAAGCAAAAGGAGAAAATTAGCCTGGTCCGTCACTGGAAAAAGAGTGTTTCACTCAGTTTATTGAACAAAATATCTTACAGTATCTTGGATATACATATATACATATTATCTTGTACTGTGTAACACGGTTGATGAACCCCTGCAGTGACATCGATTGCAACGCTGTGCCTCCAAACTTCAATGGACGTTTCAAGGAAATATTAATACATCATTGACTTCCAAACACATTATACAAATCTTAATATAGAAAGCACAAAAAATAAGAATTTATCAGTGAAAAGTACTCACTCTGAGGACAGAAAGGTTCTCATACAAAAAACAACTTTTACAATAATTTTTCTATTTTTTTTGTTCTTTTTTGCAGTTACAGTATGCAGGTAATAAATATACCTGGAATTCCCTCTGTTTTTGTCACATGGTGTCGTTCTCTTTTCCTCTGCATGGAAATCACCAATAAGGACTTATTCTAGAACAAATAAAGTAGTGGCTCGGCCACCGGAGCTTCTGCTGTCGTCTCCACTGCTGCTGCCACATGATCAGCAGGCCTCTCAGATAACGTACACTTCAGTCTTCTCCCCAAGAAGCCAATACGTTCTCATTTTGCCTTTGCCCTGGAAAAGCAAAGAAATCAATAGGTTCACCAATGGAGATGAAGCGGGGGGTGGGGGTAATGTCCTCTATTTGTTTAAGGGTGACCCTGACAGTTCCAGTTCAGCTTACGCCTCCACCTTTCTCAACAAATGAGGCATTGCATAATCAGGGAGGGAAATCAACCACATGGTCATACTGTCATTTCAAAATGCTCTTTTAGTGAATTCTCCATGCTGACGGAAATGTAACTTTGGTGGAGAAGCACTATATCCCCACGTTTTGCTTTCATTTACTTATTTAACTCAATTGAAATTCTTTATAGATATTAACTCTAAAGAAAATCACAATCATCCATTCACACACATTGTTTTCTGTCTGTGGGTTGTTAAAATCCACCCATTAACAGAAATACTGAGGATATAACCAAAGTGTCCTCAGTGGTAGCCACAGCCGTGATTTTATAGACTGAACAATTAATTGATTCATTAGAATGATAATAAAAGACTATAATACTGAAAACACCAGCCAAGTCAAAGAAGCAGCATCGGATTAAATTCTATTTCAAGTATTTGAACATTAAAGGCATAAAAATTTGACATGCAACTGGCAGCCCCATTATACAGAAGGATTTATACAGCAGGGTGTTATTTTCCAATTTGAAATTTAGAAATCTACCATAAAAAATGAATTTTGACAAGTTCTTGCATCTCATATTAAGTCTTAAAGTAAATTTACTTCATCTATTTCGAATACAAATGAACTTGCCTCCATTTTTTTGAGTGTCGCGATCTGCCTTGTTCCGTCTTGTTTAAACTCTCATTTCTAGAAAAGGTCTGAATCAAGGCAAACTGCACCAGCAACCAGTGTTTTTTTTTTTTTTTTTTTTGCAGTGTGAGCACATTTCATTCAGCAGTCACAAACACAAGCAGGACGGCCTCTGTTAGTGTGAGGGTTGCTCTTTTTCTGGGCCTTCAGCTTGGTCAGTTTTGAGAAAGCAGAGGATGGGCTCTTACCTTCATTTCTACGTCTCCTCGTAACTGGAGATCAAAGTAGCCAAACTCATCCAGCACGTCTTTGGTGGCAGAGGATACGTGGATCTTTAAGGCTGCAAAACACATCAAGAGCACGACAGACCAGAATGAGCATTCTCACTCCACATGACAATCTAACAATATTTGAGTTACCACTACGCTGCTCTCATCACAGGCTTCAGGACTGACAGCAGAAGAGGAAACTGAGTGGCGAGGCAAGACGATGCATTCAGCCCCGTCTGACGCCAGCAGCTGAAATGCTAACGGCGATAAAAATATCTATCGTTTTGCCCAAATAATGCACACAGTGCAGAGATGTGAGACGCGATTCCTTCAGGCTATACAGTATCGCTGGCTAAGGGCCCTTAGCTGTAAGTGCTATCAATTATTTACCAGTGGAGGCACAATACAGGAAGCGACTCGGTGGTTAATCAATACGTCTGATGATTCGCTCGCAAAATATCCCACCACAATTTCATAACACTAGTTCCTGTCACTGGCAGTTCAGAATAGAATTGTCAGTGTAGAAAGAATTAGACTCAGCATGTCAGTACATCGTATTTTCAACTTTGAAATCATATATCTTATGATTTATCAAATATTACGGCACAATGTTTCCGTCCAACCACATTGGCAGATACTCATTGACACTTACTTTAGCTAAGGTAGGAAAAATGTGTTTGTAGTATCTTCTGTGTACTGACAATGTACAAGATTCAATTAACTGGTCAAATAAGTGCTTGTTTACTGTTTATTAGGACCCCATTAGTTGTTACCTTGGTATCGACTACTCTCCTGAGGTCCATATTTAAAAAATAGGGTATAATCAGCAAACATTTAGACACACTACATCCAATCAGTCACACAGCTATAATCTCTCATTCTCATTAAAACAGTATCACCATTACACCAAACGAAGAAAGTCAGAGGATAATAAATCTCATGAACAGACCAAAGCCAACAATGAACTGATCTATTAACAAGCACTGTGTGTGTAGCCAGAGCCTGATCTGTCTTATTTCTCTGTGCCACAGAGCTCCATTGTTGTCCAGAAACTATTAAAAACACATCAGTCAATGAGCCTCACCATTGCTCTGGCTGACACGTTCCTTCATTCATATGAAAACACTCTGCAGTTTATTTTCACCCATACACCATCCTGCTGCTGTCAATACTCATTAGACTACCAAATATGTACAAATCCACAGCTGAAAATAGTCCCCAACAAATGCACTATTTAGTCCTGGTAAAGTAACATTTGTTTAAAACTACAGTCCCCAGCTGTTTCAGGACATTTCTGAGTATTTTGTACAAATGAAACTGTATACGTGGCTTAGGGCTGGGGGCCACAGGCAGGGTTGGGAAGTCAGAAAGAGAGCAGCAGGAATAACCTCTTTAGTGTCATGTCTCGTCAGATTTGTTAATGTGTTTTGTTCACGAGTGTCATGTCTTGTTTTATTGTGAAACCTAACTCTCCTGTCGTTTCAGGCCCTTGAGTTCCCGGTGTGTTTCCTGCCTGTCTGATTGTCTACCCCGCCCTAATTGTCTCCACCTGTTCCTTGTTACCTCGTGTATTTATAGTCCGCGTCTCCCTTTGTCTTGTGCCAGATTGTCTCGTGCCTTGTCCTGTACTTGCCTTGCTATCTAGCGTTCCATAATCCTTGTCTTCTGTGTCCCTGTAAGTCTAGTTATTAGCATAGTTGTACCTTTTGTTTGCTACTTTGTTATCTAGCTTTTGTGATTAGTCCAGCTTTGCCTCTTTTGTTTGATACTTTGTTGTTGAGCCATTTTTGAGCCTAGTCTAGTTATCCTTAGCGTTTTCATTTGTACTTTGATTGCATTACCTTGTTTGCATTCTGTCATTTATCCTGAGCGCTTTGAGTTAATAAATTTTCCTTATTTTTGAAACTTCGCTGAGTTGTCTGTGGTCTGCATATTGAGTCCTAAAACCTTGTGCCTTCGGGCTTGTCATTTAGCGGCTTTAGGTTTAAAACCTGTACACCCTTCCTGAATGAAAAAAATGTCTCACGTGCAATATAAAAAATTAGTATTAACGCTAATGCTGGTAAAGCTAAAATAGTTAATTTTATTTATATAGACCAAAATCACATATTTGTCTTAGAGGGCTTTACAGTTTGCACAAATGTACAACACCCCCTATTCTTAGACCTGTGATGTGAATGAGAGAAAACCTCAGGACAAGCAACAGAGAAGGGATCCCTCTACCAGACACAGTTGTAGAATTACAACAAGGTGAAACTGAATGGCAGAGGGACAACAGTATCAAAGACAAAGAATGACCTTGCACAGACTGAAAAACAGCAAATAATGAGCATCATATGAAATCCAGCAGGCACCAGAGTCAAAAAACAGAACAAAAACAGGTGACAGTGACACTCACCCTCTCCGTTGGACTCCATTCGAGATGCCGTGTTGACAGTATCTCCAAACAAACAGTATCTGGGCATTTTCAGCCCGACCACGCCGGCGCAGACTGGCCCTATTAAACACAAGCTCATTACAGTCACATTTTACAGTGGAAAAACAATCGCATCTGGCATGCTCGGAGGCGCTGTAATTATCACACAACCACCGCAGTGAAAGTGTTTTTCAGGAGGACCACAGAGGTGTGAGTGGATTAAAATTGCGCTCAGAATGATTCAAATTACTCTGACAATGCTGAGTACCAGCCTACGCGTGCTGGTCCATCTCTGCTGCACGTC
The DNA here is from genome assembly GCF_017976325.1 of Chelmon rostratus. Taxonomy (NCBI): domain Eukaryota; kingdom Metazoa; phylum Chordata; class Actinopteri; order Chaetodontiformes; family Chaetodontidae; genus Chelmon; species Chelmon rostratus. The sequence goes on along the minus strand of NC_055676.1, from coordinate 8,504,143 downwards.
AAGAGTCTGAATAAGAACATAAACACTACCGCCATGAGCTGATACAGACTAAATAATGTGTCAGAAGCCTCTTGTAAATTACATCAGGCTAAATGCTACAGACGGATCAAGATAAAACGTCCTGAGTGTTTATGTCCAGTCAGTGCGTTGGTATCCAGAGGCGGGAAGCTACAAATCACGAGTGCCCGGCACCTGATGTGCACTCGGTTGCCAGTTTATTAACTCCACCTCGCTAAAACTAGTACAGGCTGCAACAGGCCTGCCATAAATCCTGCTTTCATGAAGCTTTGAGGCTGTGGTTTGTGTTGGTTATACTGAGAGGTGTTTCTGATATTTTGCCTGGCCACATGCATTTAACTATTAAATGGAGACCATGCAATCCAGTACCCTGAAACCACAGATACTGTAAATCACATACATGAGCATCCCTGACGAACCACCTAGTTATGATTCAGTAAAGTCTGATCCTGGGAATATTTGACAATTTGTTTTGCAATATTTATCATAACCACTTTTAGTTCAGACAAGAACCCTTTTACATTTGTCCTCAAAAGACATGCCTCCTTATAGTGGAACTGTACAGACTCTCATACTAACAATATTGCAGTAGCCTGGTTCAGACCTCCGCCTCACTGCCCGCATCTTGGGATTTGTTCGACATTTCAAAAAGGTCTGGTGTTGTGCTCATTACCAGCTGTTTTCCCACCAGAAGCCAATCCATTGTTGATGGACTCAAGGCAAATTAAGAATGTGCCAGAGTGAGAAAAATAGCTAAATCAATGAAAAATAGCAGCTGAAAAATGGGCTCAAATACGGGGACAAGCAGGGATGAGATCGATGCAGCTGCACATGTCCTTGTGAGCACACAAGAACTCTTAAATCGACATTTTTGTTGGTTGTTGAGAAAAAACGGTTAGTTAGCTGCAGCGGCAGGAGAAATAAACTAATATTATCAAGCTGCTATTGAAACACATTGAGCAGAAAATTCCCTGCATCTACCAGAAAGTAAATGATGGTGTTGACTCATCGATGCTTTGGTCAAGGACACCTCGGCAGGATGGAAAACAGCCATTATGAGGAGCGACTCAGGTCATCAGCAGCTCATGCACACTCCAGATCCAGATCAGGCTGAGGTTCCGTACTCACCTGTGTGTATACCTATCCTGAGTCTCAGCTGGTCGTTGGGTCTGTGTCGGATCTTGAACGTTTTGACCTGCTCTAACAGGGCCAGCGACATCCCGGCGATCTCTCTGGCATGTAGTTTTCCGTTCCGCACCGGCAAGCCCGACACCACCATGTAGGCGTCTCCGATGGTCTCCACCTGAGGGACAAAGTCGTATCATTTTGCAGTTGTATTCCCAGGATTCCCGCAGACGTCCTGAATGCATCAGCGGGTAGATCACAGGATTAAGACTCAGGCTATTTCCTAGTTATATATTATAACGTAAAGTAGGAGATAAACTCAAGATTAGAAACAAATAAGCAAATTCTTGCTTCTAAAATCTATAATTGTTAATATTCCGCCTGATCATCCTGACTTACCTTGTATACATCA